>NC_064616.1:286204204-286829204 GCF_023898315.1 Schistocerca nitens | reverse complement strand
AGAACATGACACACATCCATGCCCGAGGCAGGATTCGAACCTGCGACCGTAGCAGCAGCGCGGTTCCGGACTGACGCGCCTAGAACCGCTCGGCCACAACGGCCGGCTTTATGACAGTAAATCCTGAATATAGTCACACAGCTGAGACGATACGAAATAGGCACACATCGTTGCTAGAAATTGTTCACATGTCTGGTGCTTGTGTGGAAAAAATGAATATCGGCAATTAAAGAGCTTTCCGCTGAAACCCATAGTTTGAAGATATGAGCGTTACCATTCATTCAACACTCGTCCAAAAGTGACGTGATAATTTGTGTTTGTTGTTGGCGACACGTGCAGTATCCTAAGCTTACCACATTGACGTTACTGCTCTACGGTTGTGAGACTTCAGTTCTTTTCCTGCGTCAACATGTTTGCCATCCTTCAGCTCGCTTTGGCAGTGCTGACGGTAACGATTTGATGTTTATACTCACACGGGGCAGAAGGCGCGCAGAGTCTGATATAATAGCTGGCTTGAGGGAGCGTGGGGGGAGGGAGGGGTCGTTAACGGCATGGAGGCGACTACAAACACGGCTGGGGGCGTCGAACCCGCAGCTGGGGACGCCGGAGGCGGCACTTAACCTCCCCTAAAAGAGAAAAACGCCTCACTTTCAGGGTGACGACCCACCAAGGCCGGGAGTACCATCACACGTTCTCCCAGGGCCCGGAGACTTTCACAGCATCCAATAGCATAGCGCAGAACACATTTAAATTTATATCATGGTTTGTTCGATCAATAAATGAGAACGAAATTAACTTCAAGCGTCACTCTCTCGATTGACTCCTTACTTTTAGTAATCAATGTAGGAAATAATGTTTTGCGTGAGTCTGCATCAGTGTAGGTAGTATGTGAATAAAGCCGTCTATATTGCTTAGTATATTTCTCTATTTCTCTCTCTCTCATTTTACAAACACACACACACACACACACACACACACACACACACTCACACATTACTCCACGTAAGTTCTTCCCCTGCAGACACACCACAGTAGTAGTCTTCACGAAACATTCAAAATTAGCGCCACACTGAACACAAGACAAATGATGAACAAGTGAGCAGCGACTGTAACGTAGAACGTCTGAATGAATATGGAGACAAAAGTGTCTGGTCAAATCACGCTGTGTGGAAAATACTGTGCGTGTAAAGTGAAATAATGAAATTACAGAAAAAAACGGTGTGAATACAGTGTACAGGACAGCAGTGGAAAGAAATATTCACCACAGATACACAACAGGAATGAAAAAGTAAGTGCAGTATCATATATAATCACTACCCAAGAGCCGGCCGGAGTGGCCGTGCGGTTCTAGGCGCTGCAGTCTGGAACCGCAAGACTGTTACGGTCGCCGGTTCGAATCCTGCCTCGGGCATGGATGTGTTTGGTGTCCTTAGGTTAGTTAGGTTTAAGTAGTTCTGAGTTCTAGGGGACTGATGACTTCAGAAGTTGAGTCCCATAGTGCTCAGAGCCATTTTTGAACTGCCCAAGATGGTGTTGTTGTGATCTTCAGTCCACAGGCTAGTTTGATGCAGCTCTCCGTGGTACTCTATCCTGTTCAAGCCTCTTCATTTACGAATAACTACTGCAACCTACATCCTTCTGAATCCGCTTAGTGTATTAGTCTCTTGGTCTCCCTCTACGATTTTTATCCTCCACGCTTCACTCCAGTACTAAATTCATGTTCCCTTGATGCCTCAGAACGTGTCCTATCAATCGATCCCTTCTCCTAATCTAGTTGTACCCCAAATTCCTCTTCTCCTCAATTCTATTCAATACCTCCTCATTGATTACGTGATCTACCCATCTAATTTTCAGCATTCTTCTGTAGGACCACAATTCAAAAGCTTCAATTCCCTTCTTGTCTAAACTGTTTATCGTTTATGTTTTACTTCCATACACGGCTACACTCCATACAAATACTTTCAGAAAAGACTTCTTGAAACTGAAATCTTTATTCCGGTTACTGCTTACAGCCGGCCGCTGTGACCGAGCGGTTCTAGGCGCTTCAGTCCAGAACCGCCCTGCTGCCACGGCCGCAGGATCGAATCCTGTCTCGGGCATGGATGTGTGTGATGTCCTTAGGTTAGTTAGATTTAAGTAGTTCTAAGTCTAGGGAACTGATGACCTCAGATGTTAAGTGCCATAGTGCTTAGAGCCATTTGAACCATTTTTTAAAATGCATACCTGAGGAGCTATGAGCTCCTCTGCTGGACTATTGCTCATAGGTCTTAAGGTATGCATTTTAGGCCCATTTTTACTAGACATTTTTTCTTGACTTGGTCCATACTACCACCTCTGTAAGTTGCATACCATACATTCTTAGCAGTAACAGTACTGGTAGATGAATTCCGCTGTCAGAGGTATCAGAATGATTTTCGCTTGTAACTTTCGACTTGTTCGTTTCCTAAACAATGACTTTACCTCAGACTGCTACACTTATGCGTCTCCATCATCCTTTAAAGTTTGTAATATCATCACTGAAGCACCCTGTGTATACATACATTTACAAACTCCAGCGCCTACTACTTTGACGCTCTGTGGCGTCATTGTATGACGTTTCCGGACATGAAATCCTATGTAAGACTTGATCTACTAAATCCCCTTTACTACCTATAGAAGTGTGTAACATTAATTGTGAAACATCCTGTAGGTGCATGGAACAGATAGTTTTTGGAAAAATTTAGTCACCGTCGCATAGTTTCCCAACATGTACCCAGCTGAATATTAAAGTAAAAAATGTGATTCATCTGAAGGCGCACTGTTTCACGAAGAGAGAAACTTCAAACCTCATCCAAGATGACTCATGGGTAGTAGTTAGCAGAAAGCACAGGTCACACCTGTCTACAAGAAGGGTAGCGGAAGCGATCAACCTAATTACAATCAAACAACATTCAACCGTTACGTATTTCATACTGAACCAAACACCATCAATTATAGGGTGAATGGGGTGCCGCAAGGATCGGTCTTGGGTCCTCTGCTGTTCTTAATATATATTAATGACTTGCCATTCTATATTCACGAAGATCCAAAACGGGCACTTTTTGCCGATGATACAAGTATAGCTGTCACACCCAACAGAAAAGAATTAACTGATGAAATTGTAAACGATGTTCTTTAGAAAATCATTAAGTGGTTCTCTGCAAATGGGCTCTCATTAAACTTTGACAAAAAAAATGGCCATGAGCACTATGGGACTTAACTTCTAAGGTCATCAGTCCCCTAGAACTTAGAACTACTTAAACCTAACTAACCTAAGGACATCACACACATCCATGCCCGAGGCAGGATTCGAACCTGCGGCCACAGCTGTCGCGCGGTTCCAGACTGTAGCGCCTTTAACCGCTCTTTGACAAAACACAGTATATACAGTTCCACACATTAAATGGAATGACACCATTAATAAATATAGATTTCGATCAGAAATCGGTAGCTAAGGTAGAATATTCAAAATTTCTAGGTGTATGCATTGATGAGGGGTTGAACTGTCAAAAACACACTGAAGATCTGCTGAAACGTTTGAGTTCAGCTACTTATGCTATTAGGGTCATTGCTAATTGTGGCGATATACATCTCAGTACATTAGCTTACCACGCCTATTTTCATTCTCTGCTTTCATATGGCATCATATTCTGGGGTAACTCATCATTGAGTAAAAGAGTGTTCATTGCACAAAAGCGTGTAATCAGAATAATTGTTGGAGCTCATCCAAGATCATCCTGCAGACACTTATTTAAAGAGCTAGGGATCTTCACTGTAACCTCAATATATATATATATATATATATATATATATATATATATATATATATATATATATATATATATATATTTCATAGGTGTATATATATATATACACCTATGAAATTTGTTATTAACAATCCGAACGAATTCAAAAGTAATAGCAGTGTACATGGCTGCAACACTAGGAGAAAGGAAGATCTTCACTACTCAAGGTTAAACCTAACTTTGGCTCAGAAGGGGGTAAATTATGCTGCTACAAAAGTCTTTGGTCTCTTACCTAATACCATCAAAAGTCTGACAGATAGCCATATAGCATTTAAAAGGAAATTGAAAGAATTTCTGAATGGCAACTCCTTCTATTCATTAGATGAATTTTTGGATATAGTAAGTGGGTAAGTTTCCCCCCACCCCCACCCCAATAAAGAAAATTAAAAATATTAAGTGTCGTGTAATATTTTTTGTAATGTAATATCTTGTATAGACACCTTTTATTAACCTGACACGTTCCACATCATTACGAAGTGTCGTATTCATCATCTATGGAACAAGTACTAATCTAATCTAATATCTATGGTTTCATTGGGTACATCATCATTCATGTAGGACCGTGGATCAATGGAAATGTGCTGCCCGGTCGGCGAATCACGTTTCTTGTAACACCAAATCGTGACCTGAATACGCTGTCAACCAGACGAACTGCTGGTCGAAACGTGCGCAGCGCCACAAACAGGCGGCTGCGAGCAGTATTATTAAAACGAACTGAATTGTGCGTAATCAGGAATAATTGAGTTCGTTTTGACGTGTATTGTCAGACTGGTGGCGTGCAGCGTTCTCATAATATCCTTCAATTTGTACATATTTTATATGGATGACTACGTTATACGCCACGCAGGATAATTCTTGTGCAGGCTAGGCTGCGAAACAGTTGACAGTTTCTGGAAAACTTGCATACACTGCTCTCACGATAATACCTGTTATACTATCGCAAGTGCAGAAATGAGCTTTTGATCCAACTTCTGATCATGCACTTGAACAATTTTCTATATGAACGTCAACCTGTGAAATTACCGTCTACAACCTGGCTTGCTCACGGTGACGTTTTCAACTATGTACGGTTACTGTTTTGGTACTTCCGAATGCATGATGTTGCATGACTACAGCTAACGATGCTTTCCAATGCTTATTCACCGCCTTTTCATATTTTGAACTATCTGATGATGGTTGGAGAAAGCAACCGATGCTAGTTATCGAACTTTAATTGTGATAGGAGAATTGTGGCTAGGCAATAATTTTTTAAATTTTTTATCTAATAAAATCACACGTTCTAAAGTGACGGTACAACAAACCGGTCTCTCGTTGAGCGAAATGTGTTCGACAGGGTGACTGTGTTGAGAAATACATGTATACATGACACGAAGAATAAAGATGTACAATGTTCATAACGTTTGTTTTATTTAAAAAGCTTTAAGAATTTTCACATAAAAAATTCGGAGGTGCTACTTTTCAGCATGCCCCTGTAATTTGGTGGCAATATTTGAATATGCTAGTACTTTAAGGTACTGTTCAGATAAGGCAAGATTACGTTTTCGTCTTTAGTTGACATCTGTGAAGCGTCCATAACAGTCGTTTGTTTTCGGAAAAGTGACCGTAAAAGGTGAAATGCGGCGCAAATGATCTCTGCGGCTCCATAGCCCGCATTGCGAGGGGAGGATGGCTTTCGGGAGGCGATGTAGCCGACTGGTGCAGAGGAGGGGAGAGCAGAAAACGGGCACCCCTGTTGACATTACGGCCACAAAGAAGCCTTCTCAATGAGCCCGACTCGGCCCTGCACCGAACGACGCACTCTCGGCAAACTCTGCGACCTAATAAATGGTACGCCATACTACACCGTCGAAATTACTGCTGTAACACTCTCTGACGCAAATGATGCAGGTTTACTCGACAGAGCTGGCACACCAGTGGCGTACGTTCGCATCGAACAAATGTGTCATCGCTTCGTGACACGAAGAAAAGTTGTGATACACAAAGTGGTGGAAATGGAAATGAAAAAAATGTTACACTGTGAATACCTTGACCGAACGGTGTCTAACCGACATTCCAGTATTTCCATGCCTGTGGGACATTCTTATTAAAATTTGATTCTTATACGCGCCTTTATTCAATATTTTCAGTACATTGGAGAAGCCATTCCTATAGATCAGTGGTAGTGAAACTGGTTCCTACCTCCCACTAATGGACGTTGTAACTCTCGTGATGGGCTGTAGTAATTTTTATTAGTTTTCATAAAATTCCGCCGGCCGCGGTGGCCGTGCGGTTCTGGCGCTGCAGTCCGGAACCGCGGGGCTGCTACGGTCGCAGGTTCGAATCCTGCCTCGGGCATGGGTGTGTGTGGTGTCCTTAGGTTAGTTAGGTTTAAGTAGTTCTAAGTTCTAGGGGACTTATGACCTAAGATGTTGAGTCCCATAGTGCTCAGAGCCATTTGAACCATAAAATTCCCCGTCACAAGATAAATTTCCGTAAATACACTATTTCTGTCGTTCTCCCATAAGTTTAGTTCATGTTACGTTGGTAATACCAAATGGGACCGAAGAGCATCGTCAAAGAATAACTAGCGTATCTCCCTAACACCACCCAGTTGTAAAAGACAAGACAGACACCTCGAACACAATCTGCGATGCGTGAAAGGCATGCGCAGACGACTATATATGGCACAGCCTCTTTTGCTAGCCGTCGCACGGGTCAGTACACAGTTAGATTTGTGGTTTCAACATGTGGCTACTGCCTCAAATAATATTGTGAAATATTCTGAGACTATGTCTAAAAAAGAGAAATACTTTCGTGGGTTTCATGCAGCATTTAAAAAACATTGTTGAATCCACTACTGAAGGATCACCATGAATAGTAAGTCAGTGTCGCGGATTTGTTGCTTATTTGAAGAATGAAGTGTCAAATGTTTTGTGTATTCATATATATGAAGATGGTATCTGTTCTGTAAAGCTCATCCGCTATTTGACCATCTTCTTCTGTGCGGATGCACAAACAGTGCCCGAACTCTTACGGTTGGTTGGTTTGTGGGATGAAAGGGACCAGACTAACTCTTACGGGAACCGGCAAAAAGTCGCGAGTAATTAGCATAATGGGCAGGGTTACTATGAATATAGTGCGGGACAACGAGTTGTGAATGTGGGTATCACGGGAGGCGTGCCAGAGAAAAGTCCCTGCAGTCGCACTGTCCTCTGTTTCCTCGGTGGCTCAGATGAACAGAGCGTCTGCCATGTAAGCAGGAGATCCCGGGTTCGAGTCCCGATGGAGGCACACATTTTCAACTCTCCCCTTTGACTTACATCAACGCCTGTATGCAGCCATGGGTATTCATTTCATTGTACTTTCATGTATTCATTGTGTGGTGTAAGGCAACATCGTGTAGGAAAACATCTAAGCAAAAGTCTCTTTTGTTCTTTAAATATAATAATTAGAGCTGTAAAAATCCAATTGAAAGAATGATAGAATATTTCGACACCTTTGCCGAGACAGTTACTTATACACACCCAAGTTCGGAGACTGTTCAAAGGGCACAATTTTTATTCGTCCACTAATATTATATGATAGTGCCCTGCTCACATCTGAAGTAATAATGAGACCATTCTGAGTCAACAGTCAAAAGCAATAAAGAACGATACATTTTATGTGGCAAATATTTTCAAGAGGTTTAATGATGACAGTTTGCCGCTGCAAAGTATTATATTTATTGACAAACTCTAACTACTTCATTAAAATCTATGAAAGAGAAATTTTTATCACATTCACGAACTTTCGGCTATATAAAAGATGATGGAACACCATACGATACTGGTAGATTCAGTAGACACCTCAACGAAATTATATTTGAACTGGAAATCGATTTGAAGGTGTCTGGCTGGATGGAAAATCCTGTTACCATAATTACAGAAGAGACTGATACAACTTGCTGAGATGAACTGTTAGAAAGTAGACACGATGAAGAAAGTAAACATAAATGCGATAGTGGTGGACATGAATACCTATGGCAAAATAAAATAATGTGTCTTATTTCCAAACATATCGAAAATGATACTCAATTATTGTCACTTTTCACTGAGTTATATCTTCTGGAATTAGGCTTTAGTGCTGTTTATCATATTACAACCAACGATAGAATCAGCCTGAATCTTTGTGAAAGTGGAGACCTGTTTTTGTTTCTTACAAAAATTGAGCCAGTATCCAGTATTTAGTTTCGTAGCATCGGGCTTAGGGATCTGATTAATAATTTAATTCAATAAGATCTTCTCCGTTTACAAGCCTCGTCATTTCGAATAAAACAATCGAGCTTTCAACAGGTGTCTCCGCCCTCGCCATCAGGGGTTGAAATCATTGACTGCCAGGGCTGGGACGGTGTTCGCCTTATACTGATGTAATGGCAGTGACTGGAATCTTCCAGAAAGGGGCGGAGTGGCGAAAGCACGGAAGGCACGTTGGGCAGCTCCTAGCGGCTCCATAGCGCAGCGGGGCCGAGTGACGTCACATGGCGCGGGCGGCTGGCACCACGTTTGAACCTGCCGCTCCAGAGTCTCTACAAGCGTCAAGCCTACGCTTTCGCTTTCGATCAGTGTCCAATTTAATTACCTAAACGTAATTTCAGCAGCCTCCATGCTTCTATGTATGCAAAGTATAAATAAAAAGATAGATTTAACTACAGTAAGTTGTTTTATAAACATTTATTGTGCCAATCTTAGCGAAAGTTCGACATAAAATATTTGGTAAGAAATATTTATTATATGCTTCAACTTTCTGTAACTTTGCTTTATAAATTTGGGAAAGAATGGTTACTTCCCTGCTTTATAAATCACCATTACTGTGGAACTGGTGGGTGGTTATAAAATTTTACTGCTAACATGGATACAAAAGTGGGTGGTTTGTATACGAAGGCTCACTAGCACACCTGCAGATGAAGAATGATGTGAGTACGTAGTGGCTATTGGGCATGTCTACTGTTACTGGAATTTTTCAGATAAACGTCGCCACACAGAATGCTCATAGAACCCGCCAATGCAGCTTATCACATATTTCGGGCCTTAAGAAATGTCGAATCAGTGGCATGAGGGACTATGGACCACCATACGTTAGATGGCAAAGTTGGCTGTAGTGAAATGGCTGAAGAACTCGCGGTGACAAGATGGAATCAGAACAACAGTGCGGAAAGAATAGCAGGCACTGGTCCTACCAAAAGGACCAGACCATGACACGATCGTAGGATTGTTCGACTGGTTCTGACGAATAGACAAATGCCAACAGCTGAACAGGCAGTGTGTCATCACAAACCATCGGGAACAGATTAACAGAGGCTGGGTTGAGATCCAGAGGCTGCATACTTTATTCAACGCTAACACCATACCACAGACAACAGAGACGTGCATTGTGCAGAGCCAGAGTCAACTGGAACATTACGTACCTTCTATAATGTTCAACAGTGAGTCTCACTTCAGATAAAATTTTCTCGGGCTCCCACCCGCGTCGAGTGGTTTAATATCCAAGAGCTTTCGTTCGATCGCTCTTCGGCCATCGTCGAGTGGTGACCGCAAAATGATTGCTGCCGTCCTTACATAGCCGCGCTGCCTTCAGTTACGTCACTGGTACTCGCTCCAGCGCCATATACGGTAATATTTTCGTTGCACGCTTGCCGCGCCCGCTTCCACCTTCCAATGGCCGGGTTCCAAGCTGTGCTCAGCTGCAAGCGGCTGTCTTTATTGACGGTGTTGTCAGAAATCTTTATCCCGATCTTTTATGACACTGGCCCAGAAACCATTAGTCCGTGTAATAACTGATGTCTCGGCGTGTGGAATACAGTGTCCATTTTCTAGAGCATATTCTGCTACCGCTGGACCCGCCAGAGTAGCCGAGAGCGCTAACGCGCTGCTTCCAGGACTCAAGTAGGCCCACCGGCCCCGGATCGAATCCACCTGGCGGACTACGACGACGGCCGGTGTGCCAGCCAGCCTGGATGTGGTTTTTAGGCGGTTTTCCACATCCCACTAGGTGAATACCAGGCTGGTCCCCACGTTTTACCTCAGTTACACGACTCGCAGACATTTGAAACATGTTCGCACTCTTCCATGGATTACACCAGATGCAGACAGTTGGGGTACACACATTCCATCCTGGGGGTACGGGGTGGTGACAGGAAGGGCATCTGGCCACCCCTTACAGTTAACACGCCACGTCTGGTTAACCATAACAGCAGGCCCCACAAGTCGGGATTAATACCTGGAAAGACAGAGAGAGATTCTGCTACCACTGATTTCTTAGGATACCATAGGCGAAAACATCTCTCGTGTTCTGCACGGCGCTGTTCGTTAGTGCGCATAGTATATCCAACAAAAAAACTGTCCACACTCACACGGTATTTTACGATGGTTATTCGGAAAGTAAGGAACGATCGGTCGCGAAATGGAAAATACAGTGAAAATCTGATGAAGCTTAGCACAGATGCTTTGGGCACTGTGTCTAGTACGATCGTCGATCGCATCATGTCCCTGTTTTCAGTTCTGAGCCCACAGTGAGAACGTAAAGATGGCTAGAAATTAGCGTCTGCCGCCAAGTATGAGGGCCTGGCGAAAGATTTCGCCTGAAGCTATGCAATCCACATAACTGTCATGCAGTTCGTTCTACACGACATTTATCAGCCGCACTCTGCAGGGGCAATCAAGATGCTCCTGCAGCGTTGTCAATGGAAAGTGTTTGATCTCCCACATTACAGCCTGTGATTGTCTACCCCTGAGGTTCGTCTCTGCTCAAATGAACCGCTGGCTATGAAGACAATATTTTGAAACAGATAATGAGCTGCAGTCCAGAGTAGAAAATTGTCGACAAGCACTGTGGGGCTGTCTTCTGTAACGAGGAAATTGAAAAGTTAGTACAACGCTACGACAGATGTCCAAGACTGATCGGCGACTGTGTAGAGAAATAGCTGGAATAAATTCTGCCGTGAACTCTTCAAGTCATTCATGTCGTCTTTTGCCTAATGCGATTTAGAGAACTCACTAAAAATGTAAAATCGGATATCCGGGTGGAAATGTGATCCCTATACTCTGAAAAGGAAGTTCACCGGCTTAAAAAGTGTGCCACCTAGATCAATTCCCAAAGGACGTCTAACGTCACGGGCCCCGCCACAACAAAGCCGAGTTCAGGAGGTCAGCCACAAGAGCGTCCTGCGTGGGCGTGCGTAGCTCTTTGTGTCAGGCGCTGGTTGGCATCCAGCCAGGCCCGCACAGCTGTGAGAGTCCCTACTCGAGTGCGTGGCTCGTGATATAATGACGTGTTCAACGACGTCCGCCAATAGAATCTTCAGACCTCTGGTGTCATTGCCTGTGCACTATTTGATCAAAAGTGTTCGGAAACCCATTAGTGAAACTAATATGATTCCTGTTAGTTGACATCAATATGTGTGTTAACCCTTCACCTTTATGACGACTTTAACTCTACTGGGATCCTTTCAATGAGGTGTCTAACTGTCTGTAGAGGAATGGCATTCTTCCTGAAGATCCGAAACTAGAAACGTTAATGATGTTGGACGCTGTGGTCTGGAGCGAAACTGATGTTCTAACTCGTGTCAGTTCTGTTCAGTTGGGTTCAGGTCGGGACTCTGGACAGGCTATTCCACTTCAGGTAAGTTATTGTACACATACCATTGACTCACAGACGCTGCTTTATGACCGTGTGCGTTGTCATGATGATACAAAACATTATCGTCTCCGAACTGTTCCTCTACTCCTCGACCATTGTATCCCATTATTTTTACAACCATACGCAGAGTCACTGCGCTAGCCGGATTGCTGGCAGCATTTTAGAACACAGGAGTGATTTCTTCCGCTGATTTCATACTGGCAAGCTGACATTAAGTGAGGCCCGGTTCGTGTCCGTCGGCGCAGTCGCCGTCGCCGGAACAGAGACTCGAACGAGGGCTGTCTTCTAGTCTGCCCAGCATGGGCAGATACCAACCCTTCCCTCCAATCGTCGGTCCACAGATCGACGCCGGGGAACGCCACAGCCGCGCACCGGGAACGCCGCGGTCTGCCGTACAGACGGAAACCGTTGCCGACTGTCCTTGTTCCGCACCGCATCTGTATGAAGACCCGTGCAGCGTCTGCGTCACTGTCGTTTATTCAGCGCACCACGTCGACGCTCCACTGACTAAAAAGCTCACCTTTCTGTGCCACTCGCAGTGACTACGCATGCCGCTCAGTATGGAATATTAACGTGAAGAATGAAATACAATTGAATGAGTTTACTAGCCGGATGGAATAATAAAAGACTTGTCCAAGTTCGTTGAAGAATCAGCTTGGGTGACTGAATAAAGAACTGTGTATTTGCCCACCGCTGGTCTGTCTGGCGGACGTGACCACGCCCACAGGAAGACTTGGAACATGAGAACAGCTCATGTTTCAGTCTGGTTATCGTACAGCTACCCATATCCTGCTCCTGTTTGCATCTACAATAAGGTGACGGAAGTCGTGGAATAGCGATATGCACGTTTACAGGTGGCAGTAGTATCGGGTACACAAGGAATAAAAGTGCAGTGCGTTGGCGGAGTTGTCATTAGTACTCAGGTGGTTCGTGTGAAAAGGTTTCCGACGTCATTATGGCAGCACGCCGGAAATGAAGACTTTAATCATGGAATGGTAGTTGGAGCTAGAGGCATGGGACATTCCATTTCTGAAATTTGATATTCTGAGAAAAAAATGGTTCGAATGGCTCTGAGCACTATGGGACTTAACTTCTGAGGTCATCACTCCCCTAGAACTTACAAGGGAACCTCCCCATCGCACCCCCCTCAGATTTAGTTATAACTTGGCACAGTGGATAGGCCTTGAAAAACTGAACACAGATCAAACAAGAAAAAAGGAAGACGTTGTGTGGAACTATGAAAAAATAAGCAAAATATACAAACTGAGTAGTCCACGTGCAGGATAGGCAACATCAAGGACAGTGTGAGATCAGGAGCGCCGTGGTCTCGTGGTTAGCGTGAGCAGCTGTGGAACGAGAGGTCCTTGGTTCAAGTCCTCCCTCGAGTGAAAAGTTAAATTTCTTTATTTTCGCAGTTCTGTCCGTTCGTTCATTGACGTCTCTGTTCACTGTAATAAGTTTAGTATCTGTGTTTTGCGACCGCACCGTAAAACAGTGCGATTAGTAGACGAAAGGACGTGCCTCTCCAATAGGAACCGCAAACATTTGATCGCAAGGTCATAGGTCAACCGATTTCTTCACAGGAAAACACGTCTGATATATTCTATACGACACTGGTGACAGCATGTGCGTCACATGACAGCAATATGTTGTAGACCCATCTAACTTGTACACTTGGCAAATGGGTAAAAAGATTCTTCTACCTTGCCCGATTTAGGTTTTCTTGTGGATGTGATAATCACTCCCAAAAAAAAGTGATGAAAACATAAGAGTTTGTCACATAAACTGCAACAAATGAATGCAACAGTTTCACAGTCGCTCTGTTTTCCCTGTGTTCTGTCAAAACATACGTTTTTAACGTTTTCAAATTTTTCCGTGTGTAGACCGCCAAATCCTGCATATGTCCAAGCAAATCTGAACATGTCCCGGAATTTTGGAGAGCGAAGTTGATTGTGTGTGTGTGCCTGAACTTTGATAATTGTCTGAAAATAAAAAATTAAAATTTTCAGTCGAGGGAAGATTTGAACCAAGCACCTATCGCACCACAGCTGCTCACGCTAACCACAAGACCACGGAGCTACTGAGCCAGTACTCTCCTTAATGTTGCATATCTTGAGCATGGACTACTCAGTTTGTATATTTTGCTTATTTTTTTCATGGTTCCACACAACTTCTTCCTGTTTTCTCGATTTATCTGTGTTCAGTTTTTCAAGGCCTATCCACTGTGCCAACTTATAACTAAATCTGAGGGGGGTGCGATGGGGAGGTTCCCTTGTTAGAACTACTTAAACCTAACTAACCTAAGGACATCACACACATCCATGCCCGAGGCAGGATTCGAACCTGCGACCGTAGCGGTCGCGCGGTTCCAGACTGTAGCGCCTAGAACCGCTCGGCCACACCGGCCGGCCATATTCTGAGATCCACAGTGTCAGAGTGTGCCGAGAATACCAAATTTCAGGCATTTCCTCTCGCCACGAACTTCGCAGTGGCCCACGGTATTCATTAAACACTTGAGAGTTGGGCGTCTGCGCCGAGTTGTCAGTGGTAATAGACAAGCAGCAATGCTTGAATTAACCGCAGGAATCAATGTGGGGCGCACGACGAACGTATCCGTTAGGATTGTGTGGCGACACTTGGCGGTAATAGGCTATGACAGCACAGACCGACGCGAGTGCATTTGGTAGCAGCACGACATCGCCTGCAGCGCCTCTCACGGGCTGGTCATATCGGCTGGACCCAAGACGCCTGGAAAACCGCGGTTTGGAGGGATGAGTCCCTACTTCAGTTGGTAAGATTTGATGGTAGGGTTCGAGAGTGGCGCAGACCTCACGAAACCATCCAACAATGCACCGTGCAAGGTGGCGGTGGTTGCATAATGGTGTGGACTGTGTTTACACCGATCATTGACTAGAAATGGTTATCAAAATTTTATACATGGCTGCAAGTTCAGAGACCGTTTCTAGGTTACAATTGCAAGAAATAAGCCCTCGGTCACTATTTTTAGACTTAATTAACCTGGTTTTGACACTAATAGGAGTGCCTTCATCAGAATCTACGTTTACATCATATTCCGCAAGGCACGGTACGGCGTATGTATGAGATTGAGACTATACGCTAAGAAGAAACTGTGCAGAAAAATTAAAGAAAACAGAGAGAAAGATATTGACGGAAAAACTATTTCCTAAAAGCGGTGGTGAGAGATGGACGCGAAGACGTAGGGAAGATCTGAACAACGGCTTGAGGACAATATTGGGAGACATCAGATTTTGTTGGACATGTAATCGGTATAAATGCGGATATAATGACGAAAATAGTACGGGAAACAACAAGGAAGACGAGAGGAAAGACAGGAAACAAGTGGGTCGTTGAACGAATGAAGGAATGGACGGAACTGGGGATCAGGGTGGAAGGAAAGGAGAAAAGGAAATGTTGGAGATCGACGACAGAGAAGGATACAGTAAAAAAGCAAATAGTCACCAGTGGAGCAGAAAACAGAAGATAATACTAAAAATCTGGGAAGAAAAGCGGGAGAGAAGAGGAGAGAGGATGAAGGGCTGCGCTTGGTCCTACAGAGGACTCAACGGAAAAAGAATAAGAAGGCGAAGAACGAGAAGAAGAAGAAGAAGAAGAAGAAGAAGAAGAAGAAGAAGAAGAGATCCTTTTATACGACCTCTAGTTTCTCTTGGCCGCAGCACGTGGTCTAGTGGCCGCTGCCCATGGGTATGGGATACTGAGTACAATTCCCGACCGGATCGGGGATTTTCTACGCCTGGGGACTGGGTGTTTGTGTTATTGTCATCATTTCATCGTCATTCAGGACAGTGGTGGAGCTAGAAAGTGCAAAGATTTGGAATTTGTCCGGGTGCTGATAACCCGACAAACCACATCATCTGATTTCTCTTATCGTATCTAACAGTGCTTGCGTGAGATATGTGTTGGTGGCAGTAGAGACGTTCTGCGTCCTTTCGCAACTGCCAATTCTCTAAGCTTTCTCAACAGCGTTTCGCGAAGGGAACGTCTTCTTCTCTCCAGGGATTCCCATTTAGGTACAGGGGCATTTCGGTAACACTCGCGTGTTTGATCAAACATACCGGTGACAAATCTAGCAGCATACTTCTGTATTGCTTCGATGTATTTCTTTAACCTAACGTTGTGAAGGTCCCAAACACTCTGGAAGTACTCAAGAATTGGTCGTACAAATATTCTGTATGCGGTATCCTTTATAAATGAGCAACACTTTCCTAGAACTCTTCCAAAAACGGAGGTTGGCTGTTCACCTTCCCTACAACCTACTTGAGTGTCCGTTTCATTTCATGATCCTTTGCATAGTTACGCCTATATATTTACTCAATGTGGTTGTGTCAAGCAGGTTACTGTAGTCGAAGATTATAGTATTGTTTTTCCCACTCATCTGCTTCAGCTTCAATTTTTATATCTTTAGAGTATAGAGTATAGAGAGCTATTCACCACACCATATAGAAATCCTATCCAAGTCAGTCTGTATCCCCCTAAAGTAACTCTAAGATCACACTCTCCCATACACTAGGGCATCATACGCAAACAGTATATATATAAGTGGATCGATTTCAATCAAATCAGCACTGCGGGGTTTATAATCTCCTAGCTCCAATAGGAGCGGAGATACAGCTAAAAATGTGTTTCTCCCAGCCTCTGGTGTATAGGCTACTCTGCACTACAGGCATGTTGTGTGGGAGCAGTAGCAGCCTGCCAAATAGCCTGCATTGCATGACAGGTGTGTTGTGGGAGTAATATCAGCCTGCTTTATTGAACTGTGTTGCACGGTCTACGTGCGACGATGGGGAATGCTGGGGACATTTTGAGATGGATAGAGGAGGGTGTTGTAGCAGCCCCTTATTAGTTAGAGGGCCTGCACAACAGACGAGCAAGGTGGGCTGCCGACCTCTTTTCAATAGCTCAGATCAAAACATCGCCAGTGGATGTAAACACCAACAGACTTTCTGCATAAACGCGGCACTACTTCGTGAAAAGCCATGTGAAAGTGATCCACCAATTGGAACTAATGTGACTACGTGTAGCGATCTGACGAATCGGTGTTATAAGCACGCCAGCAGAGTCAGACCAGTAGTGTGTACAAACAGCTAGGACAGCTCTGGCCATTACCTACGCCGGCTGTAGCCTAGTACACACTCGTCGTAGCTTTAAGTAGAAAGTTGTATTTTGTTGGGCGTAACGCACTTTGCAATTGTGTAGAGTATGTAGAGTAGTATTTCGGTTATTATTTCTTTTCACTGTCTTGTACTCTTATCTGGTTTTTGCCACCACAAGAATTGTTGTGCTTCTTGTTGTTCTTGCATTTGGAAATTAGTATACGCCAAGAAGGTGGAGGGTGTGGAAGGGCAGCGGACAGGTGGAGATGGAAAGAGACAGAAAGAGGAGGAGATGTTCAGATGGAGGAGGAGGAGGAAGATATGGTCAGAGAGACGGGGTTGAGGAAATGGACAAAGAGAGGGGGAGAAGGAGATGAATAGATAAAGAAAGTGGGGAGGAGGAGATATATAGAGGTGGGAGGTTAAGATGAAGAGACAGAGGGAGAAAGTTGTGGAAACGGAGGGGGATGGGGAGGTGTGTTCAAGAGACACAGGCAATGCCACAGAGTGAAGGCTAGTGCACTTATAAATCTTTCGTGACAATATATTTCATCTGTCGAGTCTGATTTGGGCTCTTCCCGTTCCTACGATTATAATATAACCCTTCCTGTTCACCTGAATCTACGTTATTAACACTTGTTAATGAATTTGAAGTAGGATTGAATATGATGCTTCCGAAGCTATGGAAAACGGAATGGCTTTCTTAGGCCACAACTTTGTCTAACAACTGGTCAATTGTACCCGAACACATCCCAGGTCATGAAGAAATGGATCCTGCTCCCCTCTTTAAACAGTTTAACATACTGACATAGTGTCAGCTTACTATCCTCCTCCACTTACTATCGTTAGGAATTAATAAGCTATAAACACAAATGTGCATGGGAGAAGCAATTAACACTCACGTTTACGCTGTCTAATACTTATATTACAGATGCATATATAGACTGCTTACGCACCTACCTATGTCGTATTGAAGTTTTAAAGCGACATTTAAGTAATATGACGGGTGGAATAAAGCGTAGTCACTATCATCACACGCTGTGCGAAGACGATCTGACACTTCCAATTTTTATCATTAGTAGCTGAAAGCAAATGCTGATTTTAGCAACTGCGTAATATCTGTGAAATTACTGATATTATTGTAATTTTCCCACTAGCTAAAAGCCTAACAAAGACTGAAACCATGTATTTATAAATTCTTCCTGTTTATATCTGTTGTGTGCAAGCACTAGAATTGCATTTTCTTGTGTCAATTCCCCATTCCACTATAATGTGCGTCATTTAGTTTACCCCTTCCACAAGACTGGAGGAAAAAATAAATGTACTCTTTGCTGTTACTAGAAATGGTAGCAGATTTTATCACGTCCTACCGATAAATGTACTAATAAATGCTTTTATTTTCCGATGCAGATGACACTTTTTCCGCAAAGGGCACTGTATACGGCTTCAGTTTCCTTGAGATACCATAATCCTAAAGTGAGGAAACATTCAGGCTTTGTGTGGTCGTTTGCCTTAAAATTACTCCTTTTTAAGGCAAGGGTACGAACATTTATTCATATTTCATCAGTGATGAAACTATTACCATTCCTTAGATTACGTAAAAAGAGGTTTCGAAGCATTTGTAATGAGCATAGAAGGAAAACAATGTAATTAATATTTCATAAATTTCCACATAAGTTTTGAGACAGATACCGTTAAATTCGTAATATCTATACACAAGTGAACACACTCAGGTAGAAGACCACTCGAACCAATTCAGTAATGGTATTACCGCTGTGGTTCAGCCTCTAAGTCATGGACTTGATCTCGGGAAAAACTTGGTAAAAGTTTTTAGAATTTCGAAATAGCCTTGCCTGTGCAATGAAATAATACTTCCTTTAACTCACTTTTTGAGCAACCAAACGTTACAAAAGGCTCCAGTATTGTCAGAACAAATCTATACTAAAAATATTAAAATAAAAACTAAAATTTATTCAATAAACTGCCTGCACACGCATTTCACCCATCAGCTGATCGGTATATAAGTTTCAATATGATGACGTTACTTGCAGCCGTTATCGCGTATGGTATGAGCGCTGAACGAGCGACTGGACCGAAAAGTACGAGGCACGCCGTCTTTCTCCACCGAAGAACAGGGCACAATGTCTGGCGTCATGTTGTGTTACGCTGCGTACTTGAGTGCAAACATAAATCATGTCGTTGCTGTGGATGGAAAATTCTTCTGCGAGAACTGGTTTTTTGAGCATAATATAAAGCGGCGGTTTGCTCCTCTGAGCGGTGCACGCAAGACGTGGGAGATAACCTCTGCTTTGTGTGCGCTTACGCCATTATCTGTAGAGGGAGATGTGGAGCTCGCCCTGTGCGTCCACGAGACTCAGAAGGCAGAAGGTACCGCTGCCCACGTGGATGACGTGTTCCTTAACTTCCGAAAGGCCTTCATTGTATTTCCGTAATGTCACGTAATGAAAAAAATACGAACGTACGGAATATCGGATCAGTTTTGCCATTGGTTTGAAGAATTTCTAACAACTAGGACACGTCAAGCCATCATTAACATAGAGAAATCTTCAGACGTGAAAGTAACTTCCGGCTTAACCCAGAGAGTGTTATATAGTCATTACTACTCATTACATATGCATTCTGTTTGGCCACTACATGGGCGAGTAGAGGGCAATAAAATAAGCAAATAATTCTAATCAACATAGGCACGGAAATCATTGGTTTCCCCGATACGACAAAATGGTTCAAATGGCTCTGAGCACTATTGGACGCAACATCTGAGGTTATCAGTCCCATAGACTTGGAACTACTTAAACCTAACGACATCACACACATCCATGCCCGAGGCAGGATTCGAACCTGCAACCGTAGCAGCAGTGCGGTTCCGGACTGGCGCGCGTAGAACCGCTCTGCCACAGCGGTCGGCCCCGATACGACATATTACGATTGAGTACATGAGCACCATGTATCGGTGTCCCCGAGGATCCAAACGCCGATATGCGCTATTGAAGATAAACATATTATGAAAAGTGTTTGACGTGGCTATCGTTCATCTGAAGGAAAGTTTTATCGCCTCTCCTCATCGATGTCCGCTCAGAAATACCTGGCGTGTTACTAATACACTGACAATCACCCACAAAACGTCAAAGTTCATCAAAATATCAACAGAGCTGGAAGATACCAAAACTTTCAAATGTTCCCACACAAAAAAATCAGTTTGGAAATATTAAAACAAGAACGACCACATAAAACTAATCTTGGTAGAGTAAGATACCAGAGTGAAACGTACTGAAAGAATCTTGAGGAAGAGCAGGTCATCCACAAAAAACTTTTTCGGCGGACGCTTCATTATTGCTTGTCAGTCCGTGATCTGTACTTGAAAGGTCAGATAGAAAAAAATAGAGAAAATCGAAAGGAGAGCAGCACGTCTCGTCACATATTCGTGTACTAAGCAAAAATGCGTTACTAAGATGATCATAGAACTACATAAGCAGAGGCTACAAGAGATGCGCGGTGTATCAAGATGTGGTTTACTGTTAAAATTACGAGAGTATAAGTTCTTAGAAGTGTCAACCGATATATTGATGCGAAAATTGGCAGTTAACCCTAAATAACGAAAAGTGGGAGGTCATCCACACGAGTGCTAAAAGGAATTCTTTGAACTTCGGTTACACGATAAATCAGCGTAGTCTAAAAGCCGTAAATTCAACTAAATACCTAGGTATTACAATTGTGAACAACTTAAATTGGAAGGAACACATAGAAAATGTTGTGGGGAAGGCTGACCAAAGAATGCGTTTTATTGGCAGGACACTTAGAAAATGTAACAGATCTACTAAGGAGACTGCCTACACTACGCTTGTCCGTCCACTTTTAAAATACTGCTGCGCGGTGTGGGATCCTTACCAGATAGGACTGACGGAGTACATCGAAAAAGTTCAAAGAAGAGCAGCACGTTTTGTATTATCGCGAAATATGGGAGAGAGTGTCACAGAAATGATGCAGGTTTTGGGCTGGACATCATTAAAAGAAAGGCGTTCTTCTCACGAAAGTCCAATCACCAACTTTATCCTCCGAATGCGAAAATATTTTGTTGACACCGACCTACGTAGGAAGGAACGATCACCAACATAAAATAAGGGAAATCAGAGTTAGTACGGAAAGATATATTTGTTCATTCTTTCCGCGCGCTATACGAGATTGGAATAATAGAGAATTGTGAAGGTGGTTCGATGAACCCTCTGCCAGGCACTTAAATGTGATTTGCAAGGTATCCATGTAGATATAGATGTAGATTGCTTTCCCATACGTATACCTCGCGAAAAGGCTATGAAAGGCCTCACAAGGAGACTTACCATCAATCATCCTTCCCAAACAACTTTCGCTACTGGAAGAGGAATAGGAAGAAGTGCCAGCGAAACACAAAATATATATGTAGGTAGATAAAAGCAGCACAAAATCGGAACCCGTATTTAGGACCAGCTAGGTTCCCTCTCACGAATATTAAGATTCTGCTGACATGCGTCATTAGAGATGTAGTCTTAACTGGACAATACCATCAGATGAAATCATTCGTTGTTTTGTTCAAAGGTCGATCGTAACTTGCATAAACTATTTTGAGGATTTTGAAAATTGAATCAGAATATCCAGACTTCATTTGAGCTGTTACCCTTTACCCTTCAAGACTCGTGTCATGAATACGATACAAGAACGGTCGATGACATGCAACTCACCCCTCTACGATATGGATGTTAAATCCCACACATTTTTTTCTCAGCTCCAGGAGACATAGCTTCATAATTTCCCTCAATTACTTGTGGTACATACTGGGATTACTACATTGTCTGGCCAGGCCTTGATTGAAAGTGTCCACGTCAGCACTATCACTGTTCTAGTACGCCCACTGTCTATGGAGCATAACCCTAAAACAAATATTGTAACAACATTTATTGTAAACATAATTACTTGAACAAGTCGATTATTTAATGAACTCAAGGTAGCCGGCTGCTGTGGCCGAGCGGTTCTAGGCGCTTCAGTCCGGAACCGCACTGCTGCTACGGTCGCAGGTTCGAATCCTGCCTCGGGTATGGTTGTGTGTGATGTCCTTAGGTTAGTTACGTTTAAGTAGTCTAAGTCTAGGGGACTGATGACCTCAGATGTTAAGTCCCATAGTGCTTAGAGCCATTTGAACCATTTTTGAACGCAAGGTACGGTACGAGTTTAAATAAATATTATACATACAGTGCCTGTTAAAAACGTGAAGCACCCAGAAGAGGAGGGGGGAAACTAAATGAAATTTCGCGTGCTGTGAGGATATGTGATATGTTTACAAATTCGAGTGAAATTTACAGCACATGGCCTTATGAGAGCATTTATCGGTATGATGTTGCGCTCCCTCTGTCCTGGATGCATGCACTTATTCGGTTAGTAAGGGTGTTATAAAGCCTCTGTAGCCTCCCCTCAGGCAAAATGGCGCGTATACCCGTCTTCAACATTCCGGTCGACGTAGGTAATCGACTCCCTACAACATTCTGTGTCATCGGCGCACCATTGGTCGGTGCAAATAGGGACGATAACTGAAAATCTCCCGAGTCGCAAACACACCTTTTTACACAATACCATCTGGAGTTAGGCCACTCTCTACCACTAACATTGCCAAATCCAGATTAACGTGCGGACCCCGTGTATATACGGGATAAAGCCATGAAAATGAAGAAGGTACAGAAACAAGACCTCAATTATAAGACTAGAAGCACATTAATGGGGAGCAGTAGATGAAAAAGGAACGAGACAGGGTTTCAGCCTATCTCTGGTGTTATTTAATCTGTGTATGAACCAAGCTGTGAAGGAAAAGATGGTGAAATTAGGGAAAGGGATTAAGACTCAAGGCGAATAAGTATTAATTAGGATGTTTGCCGAAGGCATTGTAATTCTGTCACATACTACAGAGGCTGTGGAAGTGCAGCTGAATGGAATGGACAGACTCTTGACAAGAAGTTATAAGATGAAGACCAACAACAGTAAAAGGGGCAATCAAAAAGTTTCCTTTTGAGGGTGTTGCTGCAGGGTATATGCAACGATCGCGATTCGTATGTGGGTGTATAAGCACCGACATGTAGGAAGAGATTAGTGTGGCATTCGTACCTCTGCGACGTGCGCGTGGTTACGTGGAAACGTGAACTGTCGTGACCTTATTACTAAATGCGTCCAGACAGGACCAATTTGTTGATCATTCGTACCTTGGCTACCTAAGGACAAACACCAGCAGACATCCATCGGAGGATGTAGAATGTGTATGGGACAACGAGTCTGCCGAAAACTGGGAAAACTGCGACCAGGTGTGCTACTGCTTCATGATAACGCACGTCCCCATACCACAAAAGTTGTGACGTAGAAGTTACGCCAATTCAAGTGGAAGGCACTCTAGCACCGTCCGTATAGTCCTGATCTCTCTCAATGCGATAATCACACCTTCGATCACTTAAAAAAGGCCTTGGATGATTGACAGTTCCTGTCCAATGACGATGTACAGCACGCACTTACGGACTACTTCACGTAGCAGCACACGATGTTTTATCAAAAGAGTGTCTTCAAGGTAGTGAGTTGATAAGATGATTGCCTAAATGCTCCCGGCGGTGTTGCCTAATTGGCCTATGGAATTTGATCGCCTCCCTTATAAAACAATGGTAACGGAATGCATTCCAATTAAATCAGGCGATGTTGAAGGAATTAGATTAAGAAGTAAATGGTTCAAATGGCTCTGAGCACTAAGGGACTTAACTTCCGAGGTCAACAGTCCCCTATAACTTAGAACCACTTAAACCTAACTAACCTAAGGACATCACACACATCCATGCCCGAAGCAGGATTCGAACCTGCGACCGTAGCGGTCGCGCGGTTCCAGTCTGTAGCGCCTAGAACCGCTCGGCCACTTCGGCCGGCTTAAGAAGTAAGAAACTAAAAGTAATGGAAGAGTTTTGCTACTTGGGCAAGAAAATAACTGATGGTGACCGAACTATAGAGGGTATAAAATGCTGACTGGCAATAACAAGAATAGCTTATCTGAAAAAAGATATGTGCTAAAATTTAATAAATCTAAATGTTAGCAAATCTTTCCTGACGATATTTGTGTAGACTTTATGAAAGTGAAACGTGGACGATAAATAGTTCATACAACAAGAGAAGGCTTTGAAATGTGATGCTGAAGACGAATAGTGAAAGTTGGATGAGTAGATCGAATAACTAATGAGAAGGTACTTAATCAAATTGAGCAGGAAAGAATCATATGGCACAACTTGACTAAAAGAAAGATTCGGTTCTTACAAGGGAACCTCCCCATCGTACCCCCCTCAGATTTAGTTATAAGTTGGCACAGCGGATAGGCCTTGAAAAACTGAACACAGACCAATCGAGAAAACAGGAAGAAGTTGTGTGGAACTATGAAAAAAATAAGCAAAATATACAAACTGAGTAGCCCATGTGCAAGATAGGCAACATCAAGGATAATGGAAGCTCAGGAGAGCCATGGTCCCGTGGTTAGCGTGAGCAACTTCGGAACGAGAGGTCCTTGGTTCAAGTCATCCCTCGAGTGAAAAGTTTAATTTTTTATTTTCAGACAATTATTATCTGTCCGTCCGTCCGTCAGATGCGAGGTAACTGCGCCGTAGTATGAGGACGCTACACCTAAACAAACATCAAAACACATGAGAGAGTATTCCTGCTAACGAGGCTCCCTGGCTGGCAGTTGACTGTTCGCTACTTTGGACCAGAGTGCATTAAATACGTGAGATGTATTCCGTGGGCAATATGAATCCAGAAAATATAGCTCGCGACTTCAATAACAAGGTCAATGAATATTTTCCGAACTGTAAGGAATCGCACGGTTTTGCGGTGTGGTCGCAAAACCCAGACACTAAACTTATTACAGTGAACAGAGACGTCAATGAACGAATAGACAGATCATAACTTTGCGAAAATAATGAAAGTAAACTTTTCACTTAAGGGATGATTTGAACCAAGGACCTCTCGTTCCGTAGCTGCTCACGCTAACCACGGCACCACGGCATTCCTGATCTCACATTATCCTTGTTGTTGCTTATCTTACGCATGGACTACTCAGTTTGTATATTTTGCTTATTTTTTTCATAGCTCCACACAACTTCTTCCTGTTTTCTTGATTGATCTGTGTTCAGTTTTTCAAGGCCTATCCACTGTGCCAACGTATAACTAAATCTGAGGGGGGTGCGATGGGGAGGTTCCCTTGTTAGAACATATCCTGAGATATCAAAAAGTAGTCAGTCTGTTAACGGTGGGGAGTGTATAGGGGTGGCGGGAGGGGGGGATTGAAATTAAAATTTTGAAGGAGACCATCGTTTGAATACAGTAAGCAGGCTCAAATAGAGTAAGGTTTCAGTAATTTTGCAGGGATGAAGAGACATGTACAGGATTGACTAACGTGGAGAGCTACGTCAAACCAGCCTTCAGATTTAAGACAGCAGCAAGTTGAGCCGATATCACGAAATAGCTAAGTGGCTCGAATGATTAGGGTGAAAGGCAGTGAAAGAAGTCAAGTTGATTATTCGTTGACCTTAGATAAAACGAGTGCCGTGAAGCGAAAAGCAAAATTCCTGAGTGCAATCAGTTAAGCGCATGCACGGAGGAAATGGCTGCAGTCCGCAAGCACATCCATCGATCATTAGCACAGCCCGAAGGTCACAGGTCCCAGCCAGCGCTCTCCAAAGGTCACGGAACACAGCCTGCTAGCCATGCGTGTACGTGTCAGCCTCTTCAGCCACCCCGGCGATTATCTATCAAATTTCCCTTTCGTTTCTCTTATTGAACGTGTTTGTTCGGTATCAGATTGCAGTTCTATGTTTTGTTCTGCCCTCTTTTCAGGATAGTGTTACAATACCGGATAAACACTTAACCACTACTAGGAGAAATCACGCTAAAACTGTGTACCTATTTATTGTCACAGTCTCAACACACGCCGTCTAGAATCAAACGGGTCTCGTATTTCCACATAACTAGAGAAAGTTGTATACAACTGTGATTAGGAATTCGGTTCCTGATTTGTAATGCAGTTTGAGCATTCACAATAACTGGTGAAATTAAATATAAAATAAAAAGGGAAAATCCACCCAAAACTGTTAAGGCAATGTATTACATTATTTGATCATCTGCACTACCATCGCAGCAAACAGACAGTTCCTGATCTTATCCACTAGTACATCTCAGGTTTAAGGAGGTTATATGCTTCAGGAAGCTCTGTTGCAGAATTTTGTAACTCATGCCAACATCACTTACCTTTATGCGAGTGAGTACCCAACAGCTGGGGACGACATGCTAAATCTCTAAAGCCAAAGTTCTAGGAAACCCACATCATCCCCGAAGCCTCGCGAACCCACCGTGCGTCAGCCTGCTCTTGTTGGGAGACTCCCCCATAAGTCACCTACAAGTACTCTTATTCTGCTAGTTCTGTCATAGCTGTCACGTTCGTGTCCACGTATGCACTGCTTCTGTTCCACTATATAGGAGTTAATTCTGGCGTCCTTGAATCTTCGCTACTCACAGTATTCACTTCAGTACTATCACGTACACTCAGGTTTTCCATCCACAGACGTCTCACCAAATAACTTCGACAACGTCAGAGGAATTCGAACTCTTATAGAGGCTTACAGATAGTTGTTCTTCTCAAAGTCCACTGAAGAGGAAAGGGTGGAAATGGTGGTTTTTCCAGAAATATCCTCTACCACACCCCATCAGGCAGCGGCAGTATTAAGAATATGTCACGTCTAATGAACATTTGCCCCACATCAGGACACGGGCCCGTGTTTTCTATTTCTCATGAGCAGTCGTTTGAAACGCTAGACTACCTGAGCAATACGGACTCAAACATTCGTAGTCACACATGATCCAGAAAACAGTACAACCTGAGTTCCTCCCAACTGGTACGTTGCAATAGCATATATGAGACAACGGGTTTAATGGAAGACTGTGGTTTATCTTGCCACATGCTCATTCCTGTCTATCGTATCACACTAAATGCACATAGGATCCCTACAGTGTTTCATAAGGTTTCTGAAAGGTAGGCTCACCCGACAAAATATCGAAAACCAAATTAAAAGATCATACTGGTTGCTAGGGGGAGCTGTGAAAGGAGTAGAAGTGGTAACAAGCAGACATGTGGCCGTCCACGACTGATGTAAGCTGTGGCAGTGGACTGGTATGTATGTAGGCTACAAGTATGGAATCATTACAGAAGGATGGACGCCGTGGAGACGTGACAGTAGGGCAAAACTGAGCTACCGTGTTTCATCGCAATTTGGACAGCCCATGACCACACCACGAATGAAATTGTGCAATATTTTGGCTTACCAACGCGGATTGTGCAATGTGACTTTCAGTAAAAATTGACCACTCGCTGACACGAAACACGGCATGACTACAGAATTCGTAAGAAGATACTAGCCGACAGGGACCAGTGTCACATCTTGTTAGTGACAGTCGGTTTCAAAACAGACAGCAGTTGTCGATGTCCCTGAATGCAGGTCCATATTAGTCCTTTTCAGAGTGAACGTTGCGAAGGGAACTGCACGCGGTGGACATTTAGAGCCGGATTCCTGGCAGAATCATTTCCTTATCTTTGACGTTTCCCTCTCCTATCACTGGTAATGACGACCTTGTAATGTGAATTTTGTGGAAGTTGATGTAGATCTTATGACAGTACTTTGTGTTTGTACCGTTCTCTGTGGACCGACGGCCTTGCCACAGTGGTAACACCGGTTCACGTCAAATCACCGAAGTTTAGTAAGCCAAGTGAGGCTTGGCTACCACTTGGATGGGTGACAGTCAGGGTCTGCCTATCACGTTTGGCAAGCGGAGTGCACTCAGCCCTTGGAGACCAATTAAGGAGCTACATAAGTGAGAAGTAGCGTCTCCGGTCACGAAAACGGACAACGACGACCGGGGTAGCGGTGTGCTGACCACACGCCCCTCCATCTTCGCATCTAGTGACGCCGTTCGGATTAGTATGACACGGCGGTCATCGTTTCCGTTAGGTCTTTTGAGGCACGTTCGGATGGAGAATTCCTGACAGAAGAGCAATGTTCACAGCTGAACATAAGGATACCTGTTTTCTCTGAGCCAGCCAACACAGAAACGAAACAGTAACTGATAGTAGGCGTGCAGTGGGGCCTGGAGAGCTACAGTTTGGCCAGTTTTGGAATGTTGCAGGCCGTCGAATGCACAGACGGCCCACTGAGGCACTTAAACCCCCCCCCCCCTCCCCCTCCCCAGTGGGTGGGTGGTAGTGCTTATGTGATGTTTTGAAGGTATGTTTCAGACTACGACTTGAGCCTACTCACTCAGGTTACCGTAATCATTAACCAGGACGTTATCTCCGTGATCCGGCGTTTTCTTCTAAATTTTCGTGGTTAGTGTACTCGGGACACTTCTCTCTTACAAGTTGACAACATCGTTCACCAGAGGACTCCATGTATACGTCCCTGGTAGGGACGGGAAAAACCGACCGTTTAAAACCTACACCGGTATTTTAGTTCTGAATAACAGATATTTTTCAGCATATGTTTGGTCTAGGTTACAACAGGAATTTTTTATTTTTTACTAATAATCGAGTAAAAAATCGTAATGTCATTTAGCCATAGCAACGGTGCTAAACGTTTTCGCTTTTAAATAACCATTATTTTATTAAAAAGAAAGCAGTAATTTTTATTCATGAAATTTGCATTGATTTGAAGTACTGAGTTATAAAGACAATGGGAAAAGCCATTAGCGCTGTTTTAATAGAAGAGCCAACAGAAACGAGCACCAAACACGTAGCAAAGATTTGGAAGAGCACTACTGAGACAATAACGTCCCTGCTGCTGTGTGTTCTGGCTGAAGGTACGCGTCTACCTTCCGTGCGCAAGACTTGCCCTCACCTGGTCTATGCGGTATTTTCTCGCTGCCGTCGCCGGACATCCGTTGTACTGCACAATGGCACCAACCTTAGCCTGGAAATAGCCGGCCGTTGTGGCCGAACGGTTCTGGGCGCTTCATTGCGGAGCTGCGCTGCTGCTGCAGTCGCAGGTTCGAATCCTGCCTCGGGCGTGGATGTGTGTGATGTCCTTAGGTTAGTTAAGTTTAAGTAGTTCTAAGTATACCCCAGATGTAAAGTCTCATAGTGCTTGGAGCCATTTGAACAATTTTTTTAACTAGCCTGGAAATATTTTTATGAAGTACAATGCTTCATTTGCTTTAAAAGGTTAAGTATTTGTCTGCCGTTTCTATGAAATGATAAAAGAGGAAGGAAACTAGGGTAACAATAATAAATTGAAAACAATTCATCCGTAAAAATAGAAAATGGTTATATGCTGCCTTTGTCTCCATAATATATCTTTATCTTCCGGTAGCCCTTCAAAACGGACAGAGTTTCAATAGATTAGAAACAACAGGATAATTTTGATGATTTTTTTGTAGTATTCAACCTCACCAGGTGGACAGACAAAGTTTTCTTGGGTGTGACTAATATTTTGTCAGATGTGCTAATGTTAAAACGCTTAACATAAAAAAAGCAATTGTTTGGTACAAGGAAGCATGTACGTAAATTTGACAGTAACAACCAATAGGGTGTGGAAGGGGAGGGGGACAGGAATCGTGAATGTGTCGGGGTTGTAGCGACTATTGGGGTTACTGATAAAGTGTAGTCTCAGAGTAAACACGGATTTGACCCCCATAAGCTACAGTTACAGTAAATGGAACATCCCAGCTTAAAGATGTCCCGCGATTGACGAGCACGGTGGATTTTAGTAACAAACGTCTGCGATCACATTCCCTAGCACAACTGGCGGTAACTTGCTTACCTCACGTCTTCTAAAAATATCCCGTAGCCGTTATCCAGCTTGATTTCTTCTCCGTAAGTTGCGAACTAACGCTTGTGCCATAAACAGTGCGTAATAATGAAATAAGTGGGTAGGTTTAGATGCTAAGCATAATAATAATCGTAAAAAGTTAGGATGCCAACCAATTTTGTTTTATTTCATTAATCGCAAGATTAGTAAAACGATTTCTAGAGACATTCTGTCGTTAATATTCGTTACAAGATTCCAGGTCACTAATCATTGGTTGACCGCAAAAGTCACAAAAATGCTTTATACGATCTTACAAACAACATGAGATTGCACAAATATGTTTGCTGAGGCAACTTTGACAATTAATTCCGTCTTTATGCGGAGCTGCATTTCACACACTGGTTGGCGTGTTTCCACCTCGAAAACCTTTCGTAGACTGCCTTGAATTAACAGAACATCGCACAAGCACGTCTTCAGAGGTAAATTATCAACGAACAGCTCCGTCTTTACATGAGATCAGATTTCATACACGGATTCATGTATTACCTCTTCGGAAATCTATCAAAGACTGTTTGTGAGCATTGCAAGTGGTTCAAATGGCCCTGAGCACTATGGGACTTCACATCTGTGGTCATCAGTCCCCTAGAACTTAGAACTACTTAAACCTAACTAACCTAAGGACATCACACACATCCATGCCCCAGGCAGGATTCGAACCTGCGACCGTAGCGGTCGCGCGGTTCCGGACTGAGCGCCGAGAACCGCTAGACCACCGCGGCCGGCGTTTGTGAGCAATTTCAGCAATTTGGCGCCTGCACTCTCAGGGCTCAAATGTGACTGGTCCATCATTTCCATTAATTAGCACTGACAGTAACTAAAATTTATGATTATCATTTCCTAATTAATTGCGTGATATTGATATTATTATTAACAATTTCTCATTGTAAGTAACACCATCAACGTGGATGGAGCTGTATATTAGTGTTTAAACATTAAAGATAAATAATAACCGATTCGCTTCTTGGTGCCCAGCGTGGTAGGTGAATCCACACTGTCTCTCTGCTCCATTAAAATACGGCTCTTGACCGCCCGGCCGTTCTCACGCTATGTGACCATCTGCGGCGTCTTTCGAAGACTCTGCTTTGTGATCCCCTTTGTGATCCTACCTTCCTATAGTATGCATTAAAACATAGTAAAATGTAATAAAAACGGGCAGCGATGTGCCATAAACACCACAGGGGACTACACAGAACAGGATTCGTCAACAGTCTTCTCTGCGACGTGGAAACTTTTCGATCCTCAAGGTGCCGTTCTGTGTACTTTTTGCCCTTCCTAAGAGCCACCGGGTGATTTTTGAAGCTTCGGAAAATATTTAGAATTTGGTTTTTGTGACGTGTAGCTGGACCAGCCTAATCAGAAACTGGCCATCGGGTGTTTCACACGAGGTTAAATTGTGATCCTCTTACGAAAGTTTGATTCTAATTCCTCCATTTCTCTTCCTTTTGTCGGAGACAGACCATGGCCGCTCAATCAGAAGTTTACACCAAAGAGGAACAGCGACCGGTGATCTGGTTTTTGTGGTCGGGAGGTGTATCGTGGAGCGCGTTCCTTCAAAGACTTTCAGCATGATACGGGAACAGTGTCTTGCCGCAACGGAGTATTGACGAATGGATTGCAAAATTCAAAAATGGTCGGACAAGTGTTGCGCTTGAGGAAGGAGCTGGATGACAGCATTGAGTGTGCACATTACCTGGTTCTGGTAGACGACGAGTGACTATTGATGAAACGCCACATCGTCTGCAGATTAGCCATCTTTCTGCCTACGAAATCATCCAAAACAGAGTCGGGTGTCAAAGTATGTGCGAGATGGGTCCCCAAACAGCTCACAGTGTTGCACCAACAAACGCGCTTGGACATCTGCCGAAAACATTTGGATCGCTATGGTAACAGAATCACCATTAGTGACTGAACATGGATGGACCATTACGAGCCGGAGAGAAAACGGCATAGTATGGAATCGAAATATCCACAATGACACTGCAGAAAAAAGTTTAATACCCAACCATCTGTAGGAAAACTGATGCTTACCGTTTTCTGGGACATACAAGGCCAGTACCGGAACATTACAAGGAGAATGGCCCAACAATAAACAGTGCGCGTTAAAGAGAGATGGTTACTGACAGGCTGAAGCCTGCAATTCGAAGCAAACGTCGAGGACTATTGTCGAAGGGTGTTGTGTTGTTGCACGATAATGTCCGTCAACATACCTCTGCCCACACTGCTGAAACGATCCGGAAACGCAATTTTGAAGTAAAGCCTCAGCTTCCGTGTAGTCCTGACCTTGTCCCTCCCGGCCATCACTTGTTATGACCGCTCAAAGAGGCGTTAAGGTGCCGTCGATTCACCTCGGACCAAGAAGTGAAGGAAGTGGTCCAATGCGTGGCTCGCTGCTCAGCCGCAAACCTTCTCTGCTGAGGGCATCAGGAAGCTCGTGCGACGATAGACTAATTACGTTGAAAACCAAAGGGACTGTGTTGAAAAATGATGTTAAAGTACTGTCCTATTTGTTCTGCAATAAAAAGCATAGCTACCAGTACATTCCGAATAATTTTTGACTTACCCCCGTACCCAGACTCAGCGAAAGACTTAGTTTTGAATCCCTTGGCAAGAATATGAATTTTTTGTGCCTAGTCAGCGGACATTTACTATGGTGTGACTATCACTTAAGGGCTATTTGAGTTGGTCATAAATCCGGGTCTTTTCTGTTTTACGTCTGCATTCAGTCTGACAGATGCCTCGCACAACTGTGGTGATGTATATCCACTTACCTTATCACTCCCACCCGGCTCTTTGGCATGTGGTGTCTTGACGAAAGACAGGAAGAGATGTTCGCACAGCTCCTCGGGGGTTTCTGCTTCCAGGTATGTGTCCATAAACAGCCGGAAGCCCTCGAAGTCGATATCCTGTAACAAGAAAAATGAACACACGTGGGAAACCTCCGTGATAGAAGAACAAGTCTCAACTGAAGCATCGGATTTGTAAGTGCTAGTCAGATGAGAAGGAGACAGACAGAGAAAAGTAAATAAACTGTTCATTATTTCAAAAATAATCGCCGTAAGTACTAATACGTTTATTTCAGTGTGACATCAAGAAGTCAATGCCTTCGTGAAAAAATGTTTGCGGTTGCTTAAGAAATAGTTATTGTACCCAGGTATGCACCTCTTCGTTCGAAACAAATCGACGGCCACGAGTCCGCAGCTCGTGGTCGTGCGGTAGCGTTCTCGCTTCCCGCGCCCGGGTTCCCGGGTTCGATTCCCGGCGGGGTCACGGATTTTCTCTGCCTCGTGATGACGGGGTGTTGTGTGATGTCCTTAGGTTAGTTAGGTTTAAGTAGTTCTAGGGGACTGATGACCATAGATGTTAAGTCCCATAATGCTCAGACATATTTGAACCAATTTTGACGGCCACGAATACCTTTCTTTAGCCGGCCGAAGTGGCCGTGCGGTTAAAGGCGCTGCAGTCTGGAACCGCGAGACCGCTACGGTCGCAGGTTCGAATCCTGCCTCGGGCATGGATGTTTGTGTTGTCCTTAGGTTAGTTAGGTTTAACTAGTTCTAAGTTCTAGGGGACTAATGACCTCAGCAGTTGAGTCCCATAGTGCTCAGAGCCATACCTTTCTTTAGGGCTCCAAAAATATCGAAATCGTATGGGGAAAGTCAGGGACTGTATTGGAGGATGTGTAAGCACTTCCCAGCGAAACTTCTGCAACGTAGTCGAAACATTCTTTGAAACATGTGTAAGAGCTTCCACGTGTTGAAAAGGCGTCAGTGAAACCACATCTTCCCATGTGAGGTTGATTCCCTCACATTTCTTGGTCGATAACGACATTTCGCAGAGTGATGAGCAACAGCAAGACGATCTTGACAACCTTTGACGTTGCTGACCCTCCGGACGATTCAACCCTTCTCTAAAGGTATCGTAGGCCAGCAACCTCAGTGAACGGGGTCGTATCCGTTTGGAGCGCAGTACGACTGCAGGTTTTGCGCTAACGTACAGGGTGGAATCATTAGTGACCACTCAAAACCATTCGACGAAATTTGAACGCGATCCACAGCAACAATGGGTGCTTATGCTTTTGCAGCCTTCTTCTTTCATGTCCTCCTGTGGCGTGATCACTGAGGTGTGCATCATTGACCCACTCTCGGTGCTACCCGCCTACTTCTTTCAGCACACTGAAAACATACCTGTATAGAGACAAACTGTGTTGGAGTCCTAGGCGCTTGCAGACAGGCACCACCTTGACACTGCTCTGATTCCGCGTGCTTCCAGTGTGCTATGTTCTGTGTTCAAATGGGTCTAAGCACTATGGGACTTAACATCTGAGGTCATCATTCCCCTAGACTTAGAACTACCTAACCTAACTAACCTAAGGACATCACACACATCCATGACCGAGGCGGGATTCGAACCTGCGACCGTAGCAGCAGTGTGGTTCCGGGCTAAAGCGCCAGGAATCGCTCGGTCACAGCGGCCAGCGTTCTGTGTTCTGTTAGTGCATTACGTAGGAGTTAACTGAATTCGATCATGGGAAAAATAGTTGTGCTCGTATGGTGGGTGCTCCTGTAACCAACGGAGCGGTAGTGTTTGGTGTTTCAAGAGATACAGTATCGAAGATGTATACAGCATATAGGGAAGCCCAAAAAAATCATCTGCTACGTCACAACGCGAACGAAAGGGTGTGTTGAGTAATCGTGATAGACGGTCATTGAAGAGGACTCTGACGAAAAATAAGACGTCAGCTGCAAACGTCGTTGGAGAACTGAATGTCGCACTCGCAAACCCTGTCAATACCAAAACAACACGAAGGGAGGCCCATAAGATGGGAACTGCAGTGAGAAATGGAATTCCAAAACCACACATCAGTAATGCAAATGAACGTAATAGCGAAACGTGATGCGGAAGCCGTACAACGAAACAATGAACGAAAGTAATTTGATACAGCTAAAAAATAGAGTTGCAAATTTCACTTTTAATTACTTGATGACTAGTTTCAGGTCAGGGCCTATTTTTAGATCATTCAGATAATCAAAATAGTGTTTCCCAAAACATAAGAACCAATTCAAGATAACAAACATATAACAAAGTCAAAATTAACGGTTACAGAGCATACAAAAAATGGCTCTGAGCACTATGGGACTTAACTTCTAAGGTCATCAGTCCCCTGGAACTTAGAACTACTTAAACCTAACTAACCTAAGGACGTCACACACATCCATACCCGAGGCAGGATTAGAACCTGCGCCCGTAGCGGTCGCCCGGCTCCAGACTGCAGCGCCTAGAACTGCTCGGCCACCTCGGCCGGCACAGAGCATACAGACATGCTCTGTAACTGTTCATTATCACTTTGTGGAGTTTCCATAATTTTGTCCACTCACTGTAGATCATACTGCAGATTTAATCCTCATGTCAACCTGAATATCTTCGTTTCCATGACAACAAGTTGTGGTTCCACATCTTTTGTTGATGGCCGGCGTTCAGCACCATACACTGCAGCTGGGCGAATTACAGATCGGTGTACTTTTTACTTGAGCCTGTTTGTAATCTTCCAGTCTAATTGTACGCCAGTCGGAGAAAGCCGTATGAGCCACGTTCGGCTCAGGCGGTCAGAGATTTCTGCGCTGAAATTTCCATCAGTAGCAACTGTCAAACCTAGATACTTAAAAGTCCTTGTTGCTGGGAGGTGGACACCAGCGAGTGTTATGATACCCGAGTCATTTAGAATCTGTGGTGAGATACTGCGTTTTCTTTATGTTGAGTCGTAGAACTACTTTTGTATCGCGGTCGTTCCAGGCTTGACTTGATATTGCATGCATCTTCAGAGGCCAACAGCACATCATTAACATACAGTAATGTCCTGGCTACGGTTTTCTGCTGTTCTCTTGCGATTGCATCCACGACTATGAACTAGAGGAAAGGCGAGAGAGCACATCCCTGATGTACTCCCACAGAAACAGGATAAACACCCGACTGTCCAGCAGCTGATTGTGTCCCGCTCCTCGGGTCATTGTTGAGCAGTCTCTTTCATCCTACTAATTATTCAGGTACTCCATGCTTTCACAGGGCAAACAAATCGTGCGGCACTCTTTCGAAGGCCTTTTCATGGTCAAGGAAGGTATACACCTTCTCCCGATGTTTTTCCATAAGCAGGTGAGCAGCAGGGACAGCGTCTGTCTTCCCACAGCCCTTCAAGAATCCACATTTATTGGTGGTGAGGCTGTGTGTGGTACAAGGCGTATGGGACGATGGTTATTACGTTCAGCTGGATTACCTTTCTGTTTCCAAATTGGAGCGGTTGTACCACATGTCTAACCAGTTGGAATCCTTCTCTTCTCCATAATTTTATTGAAGACAACTGTCAGCCATTGAGGCGAATCCCAGCGCTTTGATTTTCACATATCTGCCCATAGATCGTCTGGTCTTATAAATGATGTCATTCATCAACTTCATAAAGAGTGCAGGATACCGGGAATACAAAACACAAGACAACTCACTTCAAAGACCGAGTCTTAGTAAGGCTCGCCAATCCGGGACCTTGGAGGAGCTGCACGATTTGTTTCGTCACAATGTGAACGAGAGTGAATTGATCATTCCACTTCAGCGGCAGACGCTGCAAGAAAGTCGCCGTCTTGTTGTTAAAATAATTCTGAGAACTCACGTAGCAAAAAGAGTCAAGGTTTGTGTTACTTCGTCGCAGTATATATGACGAATTAACCATGATTGTCAAATCAGAAAAACAGTCGTCCATCCAACGAACAATTCGAGAAGTGAACAGCAGCAGTGGAGGAGAGGGGGGAAGGAGGGAGGTGTTGATCTTACTGGTAGATCAAAACTGTGTGCCCCACCGGGACTTGAAACAGGGGTCTAGAAGTTTGGAAGGTAAGAGATGAGATGCTGGTGGAAGTAAAGCTGTCAGTGCTCAGCGGGCTAGTTGCCCTCCGAAAAAAAAAAAAAAACCAATGGATTGAACATATCAACGATGAACTTGAACGGGCGTCATTGGGGCGTAGGCCCTGAATAAATGCAAGGAACAAAATGAGATAAAAAAAAGTCGGTAGAGTACTCGGTCGCGAAAGGCAAAGGTCCCAGGTTTGGGTCCAGTCCGGCACACGGTTCTGACCTGCCATAAACTTTCATCCATGTTCTTTGTTTCCTCTATCGCACAGTTTCGGCTGTGAGCCACTTTAAAATGTTTCCGCAAAAAATCCAAGTAAACGGCCTTGCTTGGGTCCGAGGTGTGTCTTCGTCCCGACGAAAATCCTTACAGCCGGCCGAAGTGGCCGTGCGGTTAAAGGCGCTGCAGTCTGGAACCGCAAGACCGCTACGGTCGCAGGTTCGAATCCTGCCTCGGACATGGATGTTTGTGATGTCCTTAGGTTAGTTAGGTTTAACTAGTTCTAAGTTCTAGGGGACTAATGACCTCAGCAGTTGAGTTCCATACTGCTCAGTGCCATTTTGAAAATCCTTACAGTTGCTGTCGTGGATGAACTGTGATTGGTGCTTAGATTGAAATTCAGCTCTCGACGGAACCTATCAGTTAATTCTATTTTACTCGCTAGAACGATGCCTCATACTGTGCTCGCGTTAATTTTCGACGCCACAGTAACATCGCTAACAGTTTTGTAACCATTGTAAAAACGCCGTTCTGAGTCATCCAGTTGCTACGCAGAGTTGGCGCGTTTTACTGGTCTAAGTAAAGGTTTGCCTCTACTTAACCCAGTATGCTATTGTACATGCAGCTGTTCAAGGCATGTTGTTTATCTTAAAGTTTGACCACCCAACTACATTTTACAATTTAGACCAATATTAAGTTTTGACCGTATCCCAAGTAGGTCTATGTCCATTTGGTAGGTTATACCATACGCTCGAAAGTATTTGTATTGCTCTGAGTTGCCCAGCCGGTTGCAGCCGCATACGAAACGCGATATTTCGACAACGTACCTTTCCGTCATCTTTAGATGATACCTGTAGAGTGACCGTATGTGTTACATCGTGTTTCGTAAACGAATACATCCGGCTGGACACCTGAGAGCAACACAAACAGCTGATTCGCCAGGAAAGCCTAAGATCACATATTAAAATAGTTGCACAGATGAACCTGTGCATTAATGAATATATTTTAATCATGTTCGGACAGTTCGGAGGATTACTGTCCTTCAAAAAATTTATATCGGCTGTTGACTTCATTGCGCCTAAAGGAATAGAAATGATTCTGGCTTAGTTAAGTCACAACGGAAAGAGGAAGAGGAGCAGACTTAACGAAGGTATCGAGCAATGGAGTACGTCAACCGAAGTGAGTGTAAACTGGTTTCAAAAGTGTAAAGAAACCTATAATGTGGTGTAGTTGTGGAACAAAGAGGGACCGACGTCAACGTTATGGAGCCTCAGAGGCCAGAAGCGAGAGTGTCAGCATTATTGCAGGCCATTTGTACTGCGGGACACGTCCGCACCCGCCGGCTGCCGTGCTCAATACTTCCTGCGGCGTCCGCTGCGGCATCGCCGTATCACAGCCCGTGACGTCACAGACGCGCGTCCGGCAGCGCCAGCCTCCTGGCGACTGGTGAGGGATGAGGAGACAGCAACAGATATACAGGCGACATGCAGCATCATTCTCACTCGGTACAATGATGGTGTTATTGTTGTTGTCGTTTTCAGTCTAATGTCTGATTTATACATAACGTAACTACTGAGCATTTGGGGGGGGGGGGTAGGGGATTGTACGTCGTTCCACCATTCTCACTTTTCTTTCCTATTTCATTCGTGTATTTAGCGACGGAGAAGGACTATCTTAAAGCCTCTCTACCCACCCTAATACTGCTATTTCTTTCTCATAACCCCTACGAGACATAGATCTGGTTGTTGCAGGATAATGATCGCACAACGTTTTCCCAATATAGGTTCTATAAACTTACGAAACATGGTTCGAGAGAACTACGTCTTTCTTCCAAGGATTCTCATATAAATTCACCGAGAATTTCTGTTACACTGACGTATGTCTATACCGACCTGTTACGATCCTGGCAACGCATTTCTGAATTCGTTCGATGTTTGTTGTCATGTGCACTTGGTGAGGACTCCATACACTGAAACACTGTTCTACAAGTGATCGCACTACCGTCTTGTAAGCATTTTTGTTTTGTTTTTACTGATGCACGGAACATTCCCAGAACCATACCAACAAAGCTAAGTCTCCCATTCGCCTCTCCTGTTACTTATTTGACGTGATCGTCCCATTTCATATAGCTTCTCAGTATTGACCCTAAATATTTATATGGTATGACGATTGAAGATGTTCACCACTAATCTTGTAAACAGGTTGTGTATTGTATTCTGTATGAAATCGGGGAACTAGAAACGACGGAGAGGCTTCGTCCCGCCGTAGCCCTCAGTTGCTCACAACCCCACAACAGGCTACAGCAGTGCATCCACCCCACCGCCGCCCCACATAGAACCCAGAGTTATTGTGCGGTTCGGCCCCCAGTGATGTGCGAGCAATACTTTTTTTTTTTATGTGGAGGGTCAATGTTTTCCTCCGCGACGAGTGTTCCTCAGAGACAGAGGTATCGTCGGGAGTGACCCAGGGAAATATGATAGGACCGCTGTTATTTTCTGTATACGGTAATGATATGGCGGACAGGGTGAGCAATAAACACTCCTTCATATCTGCATGGCTACTGCTATCTTCATCAGGTTGAAACTGCTTTCTTTATTAAAGTCCTAGTGTTGCTCTATATTTTGACCTAGCACTACACTTCAGTAGCAAACTGATGACAACTTGATGTCTCACGGATGTGTCCCACTAACCGGTCCCTTCTTTCAGTCAAGTTGTGACATATTTCATTTCTCCCCAGTTAGAGTCAGCACCTCTTCCTTGGTTATCCAATTAACCAATCCAATCTTCAACATTTTTCACTAGAAACAAATTTGAAAAGTTTCTATTCTCTTCTGTATAAAACTCACACTAGACATACACCCTCAGAAAATATTTCCCATTCCTCAAATTTACATTCGATGTTACATTTCTCTTTTTCAGCAACACATTTCTTGCTATTCGCATTCTGCTTTTATATCCTCTCTACTTCGACCAACGTCAGCTATTTTGGTACCCAAATATTAGAACACATCTACTACTTTTGGTGCTTCATTTCCTTATCTAATGCTTTCAGTAGTGCCCAATTAAATTCTCCTACTTTACTCTTGTTTACATTTATCTTCAATCCTCTTTTTCAAGACACTATCCGTTCCTTTAAACTGCTCTTCATAAGACCTTTCCTGTCTCTCCGACAGAATTACAATGTCATCGACAAACCACAGAGTTCTTATTTCTTCTACTTGAACATTAATTCCGAAACCAATTTCTCCTTTATTTCCTTTACTGTTTGCTCAAAATGCAGATTGAATAACGTCTATGATAGGCAGACTACACTTTCGTCTCACTCCCTTCTCATCTACTTCGTGTCTTTCCATAATTACAACTACCGTGCGATGCAATGAAAGAGGGCATTATTAATAACGCTCTGCTCCACACATTCCACATGAAATCGCGAAGATGAGTATATGAAAAAAAAAATGGTTCAAATGACTCTGAGCACTATGGGACTTAACTTCTGAGGTCATCAGTCCCCTAGAACTTAGAACTACTTAAATCTAACTAACCTAAGGACATCACGCACATCCATGCCCGAGGCAGGATTCGAACCTGCGACCGTAACAGTCGCGCGGTTCCAGACTGAAGCGCCTAGAACCGCTCGGTCACAATGGCCGGCTGCCAATCCTCAAAAGTGTGTTTAATCAGATTGCGTGCCAATGGAATATGCTCTCAACTTCAGGTAAACGACTAGATTCGGATTTTTTGTTAGAAACCACAAAACGCGTAATAACTAATGTGAACTCAACTAGTGACAGCGATATTTTGTACTACATTCCCTAAAGAATGTGATAGGCCTTTGCCCATCTCCTTATACACAATATGATCAAAAGTATCCGGACACCTGGTAGTGGATGCTAATGTGGGGTATGTCCACCCTTCGTCTTTATAACGTCTTGAACTTTGCTGGGGACTCTTTCAATGACGTGTCTGAATGTCTGTGTTACTCAATAGCCGAAAGCAGAGAAGTTGGTGATGTTGGGTGCTGCGGTAAAGTCGATGTTCTAATTCATCCTAAAGGATTTCCAATGGGTACAGGTTGGGACTCCGAGGAGGCCATTCCATTTCAGGAATGTTATCGATAGCCGCGTGGTCTGAGGCGCCTTGTTAGGGTCTTACCGTCGGAGGATCGAGTCCTCCCTCGGGCATGGTTGTATGTGTTGTCCTTAGCGTAAATTAGTTTAAGTTAGATTAAGTAGTGCGTAAGCTTAGGGACCGATGACCTTAGCAGTTTGGTCCCATAAAACCATACCACAAATTTCCAATGTTACTGACCATAAACCATTGCCTCACAGAGGCCGATTTACGACAAGCTGCATTGTCATACTCAAACGATTATCGTCTCCGAATTGTTCCTTCACTGCACGCAGTACACAATGTTCTAAAACGTGTTCATTTACTTCCTTATTTAGCGTTTTCTTACGCTCAATAAGAGGACCGCAACCTAAGCACGAAAAACCATTCAATCGGACTGCCACAGGGCATAGCGTGATTCATGACTGCAAATCACTCGTTTCCAATTTTTCACTGTCCAGCAGCGTCCCTCTTTATACCCGTTGCAGCGTCGCTAAAGCAAGGAGATGCTAGACCATCCAAAAAATGGTTCAAATGGCTCTGAGCACTATGGGACTTAACATCTGAGGTCATCAGTCCCCTAGAACTTAGAACTACTTAAGGGGCTCCGGAAAGGCTCAAAATCATGAAAAGTTCAATTTTGACTTTTTTGCGTTTTCTGAATCTGCAGACTAATACCTTTTAATAGATATATAATTTATTCAATTCCGAAGACTACAACTATTTTTAAATTTTTTTTGAAATGTGTTCTACATGGGCGTGACCCACTGTGGCGCTGTTAAACTGCTGTCAAATGGTGTTATTATTAACGTCCGTGTTCATCAGGTACATTTTAGTGATGTGAGATAAAGTATGTGTTGTTGCTAACCTGTGATGGTTCAATATATATCGCTGGTGTGATTGTCGATTGTTTCATGTTTATTTACTCTGTCGTTATCTCGAAAATATTCGTAATTATTTCTGTTTCTTGAGTCTCTGTTTTGTTGAAGTATAATAATGAGTAAAAGTAAAGTTATTAGAAATCGTCTGAAGGCTTTTAAGAAAAGGAGAAATGTTGGCAACATTGTAAGGGGCAAGGTATTTAGAAATATGGAAATGAAGATAGGTTCTAACATGGTACGAGCGATGCTTGCTTTAGACAAGGAACGCCTTCGGGCTGCAGACAGGGCTGTAAAGAGTCTAGAAATACAAGCAAGAGTAAACAGGAGGAGGAACAAGAGGAAGCTGGAGGAGGAGTTTGCAGAGGATGAAGATAATCCATCATATGGACCTGGACTGCACTAAAAAGTTAATCCAATATTTGTCGTTCGATTCCCAAAACTTTTATTTTCTCACACTAATTACATGTTTTCTAAGGATCTTCCAAACATATCTGTTTCAAACTTTCAGTAAATGTTACACAGTACCTTCTGCATAATTTAACACAGCCTTTTTCCAAAAAACTGTATATTTTTGAATATATAAATAAAAAATTGCAAAAAAATGTTGTGAATTTTCATTACAATTGAAAAAAATCATCTTTAATAACTGAACTAAAATTTTGTAAAATCCCTGTGTTAAGTTGTAGCCCATATTCCAATAAATAATCTGTAAAAAGTTCAACTTCCTACCTCAAATACTTTGTGAGGAAAGATGTAATTAATAAGCGTTATTTTAACATTGCAAGTATAGGGCGTTCCGGAGCCCCTTAAACCTAAGGACATCACACACATCCATGCCCGAGGCAGGATTCGAACCTGCGACCGTAGCGGTCGGGCGGTTCCAGACTGAAGCGCCTAGAACGGCCCGGCCACAACGACCGCTGCTAGACCATTGAACCACATTCTTTTTAACTTCTTGAACACAGTCATTGTGCTAGCTGGACTGCTGGTGGCACCTCGGAATTCACGAGTGATTCCTTCCGCTGACTTCATGAGAACTTTTAGAACCACCCCCTCCGCAGTTCCCGACGGTTCCTGTCCGGTAGTACATGAGGCGTGTCTGGTCTTTGTTTATCACTGGCTGTTCCTTCGCTTTTCCAGTTCACAATCACATCAACAGTCTAATTGGGCAGCCTTAGAAAAGTTGAAATGTCCCTCATAAATTTGTTACTCTGGTGATAGCCAATGACTAGTTCACATTCGGTATCACTGAGCTCTCCTGATCGACCCTTTCTGCTGTTACTGCTTTGCTTCTGACAACATAGTCTCTTCACCTCCTTTTACACTGGCGGATCCACCTCTCGTGAGATCTATCGGTAAATTCCACGTTACATGGGAGTGCCCGGACAGTTTTCATCAGATTGTGTGTATAAATACACTACTGGCCATAAAAATTTCTAGACCACGAAGATGACGTGCTACAGCTGCGAAATTTAACCGACAGGAAGAAGATGCTGTGTTATGCAAATCATTAGCTTTTCAGAGCCTTCACACAAGGTTGGCGCCGGTGGCGAACTTGCAACGTGCTGACATGAGGAAAGTTTCCAACCGATTCTCGAACACAAACAGCAGTTGACCAGCGTTGCCTGGTGAAACGTTGTTGTGATGCCTCGTGTAAGCAGGATAAATGCGTACCATCACGTCTCCGACTTTGTTAAAGGTCGGATTGTAGCCTATCGCGATTGCGGTTTATCGTATCGCGACATTGCTGCTCGCGTTGGTCGAGATCCAATGACTGTTAGCAGAATATGGAATCGGTGGGTAACGGGTCGTGCAGCCACATCTCGATCCCTGAGTCAACAGATGGGGACATTTGCAAAACAATAACCATCTGCACGAACAGTTCGACGACGTTTGCAGCAGCATGGACTATGAGCTCGGAGACCATGGCTATTGTTACCCTTGACGCTGCATCACAGACAGGAGCGCCTGCGATGGTACTCAACGACGAACCTGGGTGCACGAATGGCAAAACGTCATTTTTTCGGATGAATCCAGGTTCTGTTTACAGCATCATGATGGTCGCATCCGTGTTTGGCGACATCGCGGTGAACGCACATTGGAAGCGTGTATTCGTCATCGCCATACTGGCGTATCACCCTGCGTGATGGTAAGGGGTGTCATTCGTTACACGTCTCTGTCACCTCTTGTTCGCATTGACGGCACTTTGAACAGTGGACGTTACATTTAAGATGTGTTACGACCCGTGGCTCTACCGTTCATTCGATCCCTGCGAAACCCTACATTTCAGTAGGATATGCACGATCGCATGTTGCAGATCCTGTACGGGCCTTTCTGGATACAGAAAATGTTCGACTGCTGCCTTGGCCAGCACATTCTCCAGATATCTCACCAGTTGAATACGTCTGGTCAATGGTGGCCGAGCAACTAGCTCGTCCCAATACGCCACTCACTACTCTTGATGAACTGTAGTATCGTGTTGAAGCCGCATGGGCAGCTGTACCTGTACACGCCATCCAAGCTCTGTTTGACTCAATGCCCAGGCGTATCAAGGCCGTTATTACGGTCAGAGGTGGTTGTTCTGGGTACTGATTTCTCAGGATCTATGCACCCAAATTGCGTGAAAATGTAATCACATGTCAGTCCTAGTATAATATATTTGTCCAATGAATACCTGTTTATCATCTGCATTTCTTCTTGGTGTAGAAATTTTAATGGCCAGTAGTGTAAATCAGAATGTCCAGACGCTGGATTGAACCGTCGTCCTGCCGAATGCGAGTCCAATGTGCTAGCCACTGCGCCACTTCGCTCTGTAACAGAGACCGTAAATGGTTCCTGACCCAAAGGGACAGGTGACGAATGTCAGCCTTGTAAATGACCACTCGTCTTAAACCAGACACGTGTTATTGCTGTCAGTGAATGAAGTTCCATCTCAACCAGTTTCCTAGCGAATATTGGAGATGGCAACTGCATGCAATGGAGATTGGAATCAGGTACCTTGTAAAAGATGCACATAAAGACGCATGTCCACAGTGGGCCAAACAACACAAGCTAACTGAAGGCGTGTAGCGTGGTCGTAGGGGTCGTTATTTTGTCTTTTGTCAAACGACGGTAAAATGAGGCTTTTAACCCCTAGAGTGTTGAGGATTTATTTCAGACTGGAGTTGCTTCTGTGTTGTTTTGGGTGTATTCTCCGTACCATGACGTGGACCCAGTCATTCAGCTCTCTCTGAACAAGAACTAATGTCTTAATCTATAAAAATAAATATTTATTACATTTGATAGTGACATAATTATTATTTTAATCATTTCAGGGGTTAGTTTATTAATACATAGGTTTTGGGGACCGATGATGGAAATCTTTTCCACCCCTGAAGTTTTAAAAGTGGGGCTACACTTATTTCCTTTATTTTAGCTATTAAAACTAATGTTTATATTCTCTGTTTTTACTTCTTTATTGGTTTATTTTGCTGATGTTTATGTTTTATCTTATAAACATAAACATTAGTGATGGTTTTCTTGAGACTAGAGTATATTGTTCTTTCTTTATTTATACTAATTATTATTTTTCTTATTGATTTCGTTATGATTACTTTTTTCCTGTTATTTTTAAGTTTTTTCTGTTTGTGAGGGAGCTTTAGGTCTTTCTATTTTGGTTTCAATGATTATGGTAATGATTTTTTAAATTCTTTTGGTTTGTCTTTATGTTGAAATATTTATTTATGACTGTTTCAACGTTCTCTGGGACCAAGTGTTGTCCATTCTTCTATGCCTACGTGATGCGAATGCTACCGAAACTGTCCTTTCTCAAGATGGCAATAGTAGCCGTGTTCAAAGAGCTGCGTGCGTGCGTACGTTCGTAGTTTGACGAGCGTTTACCCACACCATGGCCCATCAAATCATCCGATCTCAGTCCACAGCGTATATGAGAAACTTTATGGAACAATATAGGGAACGTAGCTATCAACATTTCCGCAGTTTGGTATCTCAGAGGAATCCAACCTTCAGTCCGTTGCCTTATCTGGAGACGGCATACCTGGAGAAAACGGCGGACTCTCTTCCTTGCCGGACTATCAAGACTGGAGATGGTGTTATGTGTTATTAGCACTAGACTTCATGGTCGTGAATCGTTCTTTTTGTCCAGCGTGCTTGTTGTATTACATTATACCGCGTGCTTCAGAAATAAGTCTACAATTTTTGTGAGGTAATAGGTTGAATATAGGCAATCATTTTAAGTGCACGTTGACGCTTATTTACGACGGTAGGCGACCTCAAAAAGTTATGGGTCCGCCCTGTGGTGCGATAACCGGCGGTAAGTTTGGATGCCTAGTGTCATTTGTTTTCACTGGTACCCGTGCCCTAACGAGGAAACTCTGTCCTCATTCGGTGCTGTGTACCTGATCTGAGCTGTCGTTTGTGTACTTCGCTTCCATCTCAACGTAGTTCGTAACCAAGTGTTGTATCAAAGGAAAGAAGGTATGCACTTGCAAATGTAGAAATATTGTTTACTCTGCGTTATCGTGCGAAGGACTTGGCCTCTGGTGCTGCAGGAACTGTGGAGGGAGCACGGAGTTTGTACGCAGAACGATATCCAAACAGACGAATACCAAATCAGACCACGTTTGCTGCTGTGGATAGTTGTCTCCGTGAAAGGGGCACATTAGAGGGAGATTTTCATGCTCGAGATCAGCCACGAAGTATACACAATGCTGGTTTCGAGGAGCGTGTACTACAAATGTTCAGCAACCATCCTTCAGATGCTCGTGCTCTAAATGGCAGTTCTAGCAGTATTTAGAGAACTCTGCTTGATGATCGTCTTCATTCCTGCAAGTTGTGTAAGGTAGAGGACCTTATACCCACTGATTTCCAGTTCGAAACGACTTTGCCGTATGATTCTTGCAGCAAAGACTGTAACACCCGACTTCGCAAAAATTGCTCTGTGGACTGATGAATCGACTTCCACTCGCGAAATAATTTTCAGCGGTCACGACTCTAATGTATGGTGATGCGACAATTGTCGTAAGGGCTGTTCAACATTTTCAGAAACGATTTTCAGTTAAGGCTTGGGTTGCAATTCTTCACATCCAAGTAGTGGAGCGTTACATTCTTCCACACCGTCTAACTGGTCGTGATTACCGCGTATTTCTCGAACATATACTTCCCGGTCTTCTCGAAGACTTGTCGCTTCAAATCAGAATACGAATGTTCTTTCAGCATAATGGGGCACCTCAACATTTCACGAATCGAGTGAGAAGATTCTTAGACAGACAATATCCTGGACGCTGTATTTGGCGTAATGGACCTGTTCACGGGCTTTGATTTTTATTTTTGGAGCCACCTGAAGGCTCTTGTGTATAAAACACCTACAAACACTGTGGAACAACTCGTTGCTCGAACTACTGTTGCTGCAGGAGACATGCCAATGACATATGAACCAATGTCCACCGTTCCGACGACTTGAGTTATGTCAAGTCAAGGGCGCACACTTCAATTATTTACTGCAGTAATCACACTGGAAACTGATGTTTCCTCCAGGCAAAGTGAATGCGCTTTGGCATTGTCTAGCGCTCCAACTATGAGTCACCCACCCAACGTTCGTATACTTCAAATGGTTGCCTATATCCAACCTGACATCCCACAACAATTCTGTACTTATTTCTGAAACACCCAGTATACAGTATGATACGAAGTTTCTCTTGAGATGGTATAGCCGTCAAACGTCAGAGCAGTAATCGCACTGCAAACAAGGAACCGCCTCGTGAGAGACTCGCGGAGCAAGCGATAGCAGACGAGGTGGGAGTGAAGAGGGGGAGGGGGTGGTGGGGGTGGTTGGAGAGGCCAGCGGTGCGCACGACACTTCAGTCGAGAGGGGAAAACCTATAACAAGCCGAGCAGCGGCGCTGCCCTTCTCTCACGAGAGCACTTCGCGCAAAGCGTGAAACAAAGGAGTGGCGTGTCGCCCCAGCACATCTCGTCTCCGGTGTCCAGACACTGTGGACGGCAAGGGCAGCGAGGAGAAGGAATACAAACTTCGGGGAGCTGTCCGCTAGCGAACCTTTCTGACAAACCGTGCAACCTCTACTAGTAGGAAGTTTGCCATGGCACTAGACATCAGACCACAGAGGTAACAGTTGTCTTGATGGACATCTGAAATCCCACGATCGGCATCACTTATACAGGGTGTTACAAAAAGGTACGGCCAAACTTTCAGGAAACATTCCTGACACACAAAGAAAGAAAATATGTTATGTGGACATGTGTCAGGAAACGCTTACTTTCCATTTTATTACTTTATTACTTCTCTTCAAATCACATTAATCATGGAATGGAAACACACAGCAACAGAACGTACCAGCGTGACTTCAAACACTTTGTTACAGGAAATGTTCATAATGTCCTCCGTTAACGAGGATGCATGCATCCACCCTCCGTCGCATGGAATCCCTGATGCGCTGATGCAGCCCTGGAGAATGGCGTATTGTACCACAGCCGTCCACAATACGAGCACGAAGAGTTTCCACATTTGGTACCGGGGTTGCGTAGACAAGAGCTTTCAAATGCCCCCATAAATGAAAGTCAAGAGGGTTGAGGTCAGGAGAGCGTGGAGGCCATGGAAATGGTCCGCCTCTACCAATCCATCGGTCACCGAATCTGTTGTTGAGAAGCGTACGAACACTTCGACTGAAATGTGCAGGAGCTCCATCGTGCATGAACCACATGTTGTGTAGTACTTGTAAAGGCACATGTTCTAGCAGCACAGGTAGAGTATACCGTATGAAATCATGATAACGTGTTCCATTGAACGTACATATTGAAGAAACTAAAATGAGCTCTAACATGGAAATTAAGCGTTTCCGGACACATGTCCACATAACACATTTTCTTTATTTGTGTGTGAGGAATGTTTCCTGAAAGTTTGGCCGTACCTTTTTGTAACCCCCTGTATTGCGTGCAGCGCGGGACCCGTAGCAAATGCTAAGAAAAGGCCCTTTCTTTGCCTTAGGTATCAAAGGATAGGACCCAAAATAATAAAACATTTTGCTTTAGTCCCAGAACGATATGTACATTTTCTTAGATGGTTATCGTCATATAAACATCTAAAACATAAATTCTTTTCGCACCATAAGAAAATATAAGCGCTGCCTTAGTGCAATCATATACACATAATTTTATCTAGTGATTGTGAAATTTGCCGACAGGAAAACGAGAAGCATTGAAGAATAACGTAAACTTGTTTGTTTTGTTTATATACGCTACGACGTTTAAATAAAAGCAAGTAGCTTCTATGTGCAACGTATATAACAATGTAGGTATCAGTTATCGGTTTTTGACCTGATAGTAGAATGTAATCGTTATAATTCATTGCCGGCCGCTGTGTCCGAGCGGTTCTAGGAGCTTCAGTCTGGAATCGCGCGATCGCTACGCTAGCAGGTTCGAAACCTGCCTCGGACATGGATGTGTGTGATGTCCTTAGGTTAGTTAGGTTTAAGTGGTTCTGTTCTAGGGGACTGATGACCTCAGATGTTAAGTCCCAGTGCTCAGAGCCATTTGAACCATTTGAATAATTCATTAACTTCCGAATACACTAAAGATTTATTTGCCGCTGAGACACCAGATGTGAATCTGACTTTTTAAAACCACCCATACAGTGGTGGGGGACTGGGTGCCAGGTCTTAAACAGTGGCACCATCCACCCCGGTGGACCCTCGTTTGTAAAAATGTAACAAAAACAATTTCTCGAGAGACACTAAATCGTCAAAATAATATTAGTTTACCCAGTAGCTCTGTAGCATAGTGGCTAAGTCTCTAAGCTCGTAAGCTAAAGACTGCGTGTTCAGTACTTACAGACCGGTAAGTTTATTTTAAATATCAACCTGTTCTCAAATTTACCTTTGATCCTTGAATCCCTCATTTCATTCATTGTATAAACTTTATTATTTTGCACAGATTTAATGAAGTGAATTTGTATTGTGGTGTACGTGACGTCGCCACTTCAAGTCCGAGAGCAAACGGCAAAGCCACCGGTTGAAACATCCCACATCTCCCCCGCCAAAGAAATCCACGGTTGTTTATGTAAGTTCCGATAGGTCATGATGACCTCCGTCCTCGGCTGCAGAAGTCCTTTGTTCCTCGAGTTCCTCAAACTTGAAACTACAATCAATGCCCAGTGCTATGAAGACATTTTGTAGAAAGTGCGACGCGTCATAAATTCAAAACGTCCAGGAATGTTGTTGGATGGCAATATCTTGTTGCACGGTAACGCCCTCCGCCACACTGCCAATCTGACGAAGGCTACGCTTCAGTGATTTCACTGGAAAACACTACAGCATCTTCTGTACAGCCCGCATCTTTCACCGTGTGATTTTCACACGTTTGGTGACCTGAAGAAAGACATGCTTCGACGTCGGTTTCAGTTGTACGAGGAAAAGCAAGAGCTGGTGCGATTGTGGGTCCGCCAGCGGCTGACCACATTCTACGAAACAGAAATTGATCGTCTCGTCTCCCAGTGGGATAAATATCTTAACGCGTGTGGTGATTAGTTTTGAATGTAGCCAATCTATGGTTCCGTTGTGGCGGGTGTTCGATTTTCATTTGACTACTCCTCATACTTCGAAAGCCACCATACAGTGCATGGCGGAGGGTACCTTGTACAACTGCTAGTCATTCCGTTTCCCGTTCCGCTCGCAAATGAAAAACTACTATGTGTATGTTTTCTTAGGAGGACTGATTTCTCTTATTTTTCTTCGCGGCCCTTTCGCGTGATGCCCATTGGTGTCGTTTTACAATCTGTCACAAATGGTGGTCCTCTTAACTACCTCAGTTGTGTTTCTCGAAAAGGACGTCTTCTCCCCTTCTCGGTTTCCCCACTGAGTTCACGGAACATTTCTATAAAATCTCGTGTTGATCAAACCTACCCGTAACAAATCTAGCAGTACACCTCTGAACTGCTTCAATGTCTTTCTTTAATCCGACCTGGTATGAATTCCATACCCCCATGCAGTACTCAAGAATTTGTCGTACAAGTGTTCTGCATGTGGTCTCCTTACATATAAGCTACACTTTACTGGAAGCCTTTCAATAAACCGAAGTCGATCATTCGCCTTCTCTCCAGTCGATCTTAAGTGCTCGTTCCATCTCGTATCGCTTTCCAACATTACGCTTAAATATTTAATTAAGGTGACTGTCAAGCAAAACGCCACTAATACTGTTTTTGAACGTTGCAATATTGTTTCTCTTACCCACCTTCATTCATGTACAGGATGTACGGATTAGAATAAACATTTGTTTATATTTCAATATCTGTTAAGTAATGTGACTATTTGTAAAACAATGTACACAGGAGCTCAAATACTTTTTTGCGTGATGGTAAAATTCAATAAGCGCGCTGTTTGCAGCTCAACAGATATGGAAACGGTACTCCACTTCTTGCAACATGTTCATAAGCATGACAAGTGTTATCAACGAGATTCCGAAACCTCGTTGTGTAAAGAAAGTCCGTGATAAGCTCCCATCCACTGAAATACAGCAGATTCAGTTCTGGAGACCGAGGGGTCCAGACAATGGGACTCCTCCACCGCCCTCTCCCTTTCTATCCAACGCTCAGGAACGTCTGACAGAAATGTGGTAATATCCCCATGATAGTGGGGGGAGGGGGGGATATATCCTGCTGGAAAATGAGTCGGTAGGCATCTGTGGAGCTGCATAGTTTGCCAACATGCTGTGATAGGTGTTAGCTTTCAGTGGCGCGCATGTGCCATGCGATTCAGCGCCGTTCATGAAATGGTGGGGATGACGTTTTGGATAGTGTATACATCGATTGCGTATTTACGTATCAACATAAAATGTTGACTTCTTTCTTTACAAGGATTTGCTTTTGTATACCTCTAGATAGGACAAAATGGTTCAAATGGCTCTAAGCACTATGGGACTTAGCATCTGAGGTCATCAGTCTCCTAGACTTAGAACTACTTAAACCTAACTAACCTAAGGACATCACACACATTCATGCCCGAGGCAGGCTTCGAACCTGCGACCGTAGCAGCAGCGCGGTTAAGGACTGAAGCGATTAGAACCGCTCGGTCATAGCGGCCGGCTAGATATGACAGGCTGTACACCATTTTCCCACATTCAGAGCAAGTTACCTTTCATCATACAGATTGCAGCTAACCCTATTTGTCAGATCCTTTATGCACACAGAGAAAAAGAACGGTCCTATCACACTGCCTTGGGATACTCCTGGCTACATCGTTGTATCTGACAAACATTCGCCGTCCAAGAGAACGTTGCTTCAAAAGTCTTGGAACCATTCACATATATAAGAACCTATTACTTATGCTCGGAACTTCGTGAATAGTGATTTTCTATGCAACGGATTCAAAACTGATGTTGATTACTAAGATGTGAAAACCTGTCGTGGTAGTACTTGTGTGACCCGAAGCTGAGAAATATGGATTTAGCAACTGGTTCGGCAACCCACATGCAATGGAAATACGAGGTGTGGCTAGAAAAAAACCGGACTAGTACTGGTGAAACAATAAAACGAATGCAATAAGGCTGAAAGTCGCGTGGCCTCTCACGTGACTCTCGCTCCGCCTACTGCTCGAGTTTCATCTGCCTCCTGCACTCAGTCTGCCCGTGGCGTCTGTTTTAAGTAGTTGACGTTTTGTCTGTGCGTCGGAAAATGTTGAGTGTACAGAAAGAACAGCGTGTTAACATCAAAGTTTGTTTCAAACTAGGAAAATCTGCAAGTGAAACGTTTGTAATGTTACAACAAGTGTACGGCGATGATTGTTTATCGCGAACACAAGTGTTTGAGTGGTTTAAACGATTTAAAAATGGCCGAGAAGACACCTGTGATGACACTCGCTCTGGCAGACCATTGTCAGCAAAAACTGATGCAAACATTGAAAAAATCGGTAAACTTGTTCGACACTTTCCTTGTCAACTCCTGTTAACTCAGACACTGCTCTGATTGTTAAACGGCGATCTTGTCGAACAAGTTTACCGATTTTTTCAATGTTTGCATCAGTTTTTGCTGACAATGGTCTGCCAGAGCGAGTGTCATCACAGGTGTCTTCTCGGCCATTTTTAAATCGTTTAAACCACTCAAACACTTGTGTTCGCGATAAGCAATCATCGCCGTACACTTGTTGTAACATTACAAACGTTTCACTTGCAGATTTTCCTAGTTTGAAACAAAATTTGATGTTAACACGCTGTTCTTTCTGTACACTCAACATTTTCCGACGCACAGACAAAACGTCAACTACTTAAAACAGACGCCACGGGCAGACTGAGTGCAGGAGGCAGATGAAACTCGAGCAGTAGGCGGAGCGAGAGTCACGTGAGAGGCCACGCGACTTTCAGCCTTATTGCATTCGTTTTATTGTTTCACCAGTACTAGTCCGGTTTTTTTCTAGCCACACCTCGTATCTTATACATCGTAAGACCTAAGTGGATAAAAAGGCCTCTGGAGTAGACAAAACTTCCTCAGAATTGCTGAGATCCTTGTTAAAGCCTGTCATAAGAAGATTATTCCACCCAGTGTGCAACATATAGTAGAGAGGCAAAATTACTTCAGACGTCAGGAAAAAGGTAATAATTACAATTCCAAAGAAGGCAGATACTGACAGGTGTGAATATTATCAAACCATCGGTTTAATAAATCATGGCTGCAAAATGCTAACATGATTTCTTTACAGAACAATGAAAAATCGCGAGGCAGTACTGACACTACAATTTATGTTAGGACAGAGGTTGACGAAAGGCAACTCAACGTTTATGGTTCAAATGGTTCAACTGGCTCTGAGCACTATGGGACTTAACATCTCAGGTCATCAGTCCCCTAGAACTTAAACTACTTAAACCTAACTAACCTAAGGACGTCACACTCATCCATGCCCGAGGCAAGATTCGAACCTGCGACCGTAGTGGTCGCGAAGTTCCAGACTGAAGCGCCTAGAACCTCTCGGCCACTAGCGGCCGGCTCAACGATTATGGTATTTTTTATTTGGAAATAGCTTTTGACAATGTTGGCTGGATTACATACTGAGTTATTGAAGGAGAAGAGGTAAAATACAGGAATAGAAAAGTTATTTGCAATTTGTGCGGAAACAAGACTGCAATATGATCCGAAGGACGTGAAATGGAAGCCATAGCTGAGAAGGGAGTGAGACAAGGCTGTAGCCTATCCCCGATGTTATTCAGTTTGTACATTGAGCAGGCTGTGAAAGAAGCAAGGAGAAATTTGGAAACTGAATTAAAGTTTAAGAAGAAGAAATGAAATACGATGGTTTGTCGGTAACATAACTTTGCCAGAGACAGTAAAAGATTTCGAAAAATAGTTCAGCAGAAGTGGTAGAGAGTGTCTTGAAAACGTTTGTAAGGGGAACATCAACGACAGGGAAACAAGGATAGCGGAATCTAGTCGAATTAAACAACATGACGCTGAGGGATTTATATTACAAAACAAGACAGGGAAGGAGTAAGCGAGTTTTACTATTTGAGGAGCAAAATAACTGACAATGGGGGAACAGGATATAAAAGACTTTTAATAGCAGGAAAATATTTTTTTGAAAAATATAGTATTTTATTATGTAATATACATGTACGTGCTACGACGGCTTTTCTGAAAAAGTATGTGTATATTGTAGCCTCGAACCGAAGTGAAACGCGGACAGGAGATAGTATGGACAAAAACAGAAGGGAATATTATTATATTTGATGCTACAAAATAACGATAAAGATGAGCCGAATAGATATGTCAGATAACGAGGAAGTACTGATTCGAATTGCTGAAAAAATAAATTTATGGCACAACTTGTCTAAAGGAAGAAACCTGTTGGTAGTAGATATGTCGAGGCATCAAGTATTACTAAATTTTGTACTAAAGTGAAGTGCGGGAGTCAGCGGCAAGCAGGTGCAAATGGATGTAGCGTGTAACAATTTAGCAGAGATGAAGGGACTTGCGCAAGATACATTATCGAGAACACCTGCATCAGACCAATTTTCGGACCAAAATATCAACAACAACAATCCATTGTATTTCTTCATTACGGCTTGTTGGTAATTTTTGTCCTTTATTCGCCTCCAGATGCCTGTGTCCGACTTTAACTTCGAATTTCCGTATCCTTCTCCCGTACAGAAGAATACGGCACGTACGGCGGACTGTCACTATTGCAGGCGCGGTCGGCCGACGTCTATTTTAAGCGCCATTGGTGCTGGTCTGCTGTACACAGCGTTGTAGTTGGTAGCTGCGATGCGACGTGAGGAGAGGGTCGGCGGCTAGTTTATTTTTCGTGGCGTGCTCCCGTCTAGCCGGCGACCAGCTGCAGCGCAGCGGGTCGCTTCTTCGTTTTATGAACGCTCACCACACCGCCTGCTAACATTTTATTTATTACGACCGCGGGCCCTAACCAGCTGCTAAAGTCATTGCGCTACATTCTTGCAAGTCACAAAAATTCATACACTCAAAAGGAATCTGTGTGACTTGGGTAAGTGCAGAGGGAAAATAATTCGTCGTCTCCGGGAGACATGACATTAATACAACGTAACACTGCCTCTAACTTTGATAATGGTCTCAGATCGCTGAGAAAAAGAGTCCACAAGTTTTGTTCTGGTACGTCATACCCAGCTGAAGCCACTCATTGATTATTAGATGTAGCAGAGCTACCAAACTGCGCAGATTTTGATTGTCAGTTGCAGTTCTTGATTGTTGTTGCCCATGTCTCAAACGCATGTGACCGAGCTGCAGTTATTTAGCGGGTCAGTGGAAGTGCTATCAGGTGTTGGAGTGTTCGGCCAGCACAAAGTATGCGTTTAAGGTTGTGGATACGGCATTTGTCATACTGGAAGAAATGAGGGTCCACAGCATACTTATCATGAATGTGTAGAAAAAAGGGCAAAACTTCTTCGAGAAGTTAGATTTGTGTCGAGATGGGGCTTTACATCTGTCAAATAATTGTCAGACTTCATTGTAGATTACCATTTTTACGCTCAATGCTACAAGTTTCGATTAGCAGACCAGTATGAAGCCGTAGCAAAGCGTAACCAACTTGTCACTATAGAATTTGAAGTGAACAACTTCGATGTAGGTAGAAAAACACAGTTTCTGATACACTAAATAATCTCCGAAAGACGCAGATATGTAGGAGACGCGCACAAGCCGATCATACATGTAAAAAAAAAAAAAAGAAAACATGAAATGTATGATCATCTTGTGTGCGTCTCCTACATATCTATGTCTTTTGGAGATTATTTATTGTAATTGAAGCTATCTTTTTCTACCTACATCGAAGTTGTTCACTTCAAATTCTATAGTGACAGGCTGGTTACGCTTTGCTACGGCTTCGTAATGGTCTGCTAATCGAAACTTGTAGCACTGAGCGTAAAAATAAACAGCTGAGGGTAATCTACAATGAAGTGTCACAATTCTTCGAGAAGGTTTGAATGAAACATGTGTAGGGACTGTGGTTGTTGTGAGCGGACGCAAGGAGAATTGGCCACTCTTCGGGGACAGGTGGAGGCTTTGTCTGTTAGGCTCATCGAGCTCGAGGCGCAGGCGTCGGCTCGTAGTGGCGTTGGGGCAACTGTGGTGAGACCTATGCCTACTTCGGTGGCCTTGGAATCACATGGAACCCCTGATGTCGCTGCGTCTTCCGGCAGTGAGCATCTTACCGGTCAGCCATCACTCCAGGGTGAATGGCGGACAGTGGTGGGCTCGCGCGTGCCTGGCCGAAAGGCGAAGGTGGGATCTGGCCGCGTGGCGGCTGCCTTACCCCTTTCCAACAGGTACGGGGTGCTTCCTAGTGGTGATGACATCGTTTCCGAGCCACCACAGGATGCCTCGCCTGTTGGGCCAGTGGCCGATTCTCCGGCAAGGTCCCGACAGTCACAGAGGGTGGGCCTATTAGTTATAGGGAGCTCCAACGTTAGGCGGGTTATGGAGCCCCTCAGGAAAATAGCGGGTAGGTCGGGGAAGAATGCCAGTGTGCACTCGGTGTGCTTGCCGGGGGGTCTCGTCCGTAATGTGGAGGAGGCCCTTCCGGCAGCTATTGAACGCACTGGGTGTGACCGGCTGCAGATAGTAGCACATGTCGGAACGAATGACGCCTGCCGCTTGGGTTCTGAGGCCATCCTTGGTTCCTTCCGGCGGCTGGCTGATTTGGTGAAGACAACCAGCATCGCACGCGGAGTGCAAGCTGAGCTTAATATCTGCAGCATAGTGCCCAGAGTCGATCGCGGTCCTCTGGTTTGGAGCCGTGTGGAGGGTCTAAACCAGAGGCTCAGACGACTCTGCGACTATAATGGTTGCAAATTCATCGACCTCCGTTATTGGGTGGAGAACTGTAGGGCCCCCCTAGACAGGTCAGGCGTGCACTACACACCGGAAGCAGCTACTAGGGTAGCAGAGTACGTGTGGCGTGCACACGGGGGTTTTTTAGGTTAGAGGGACCCCCCCTTGGGCGAAACGATAAAATACCTGACGGCTTACCAGAGAGAACATTATCATCGTTGATAAAGAACGTCCGTCCTCAGAGACCAAAAACAGGAAAAGTTAACGTAATATTGGTAAACTGCAGGAGTATCCAGGGCAAGGTTCCTGAATTAGTATCTCTTATTGAAGGAAATAGTGCGCATATAGTATTAGGAACGGAAAGTTGGTTAAAACCGGAAGTGAACAGTAACGAAATCCTAGACACAGAATGGAATATATACCGCAAGGATAGGATAAACGCCAATGGTGGAGGAGTATTTATAGCAGTAAAGAATTCAATAATATCCAGTGAAGTTATTAGCGAATGCGAATGTGAAATAATCTGGGTTAAGTTAAGTATCAAAGGTGGGTCAGATATGATAGTCGGATGCTTCTATAGGCCACCTGCATCAGCAACCGTAGTAGTTGAGCGCCTCAGAGAGAACCTGCAGAACGTCGTGAAGAAGTTTCGTGATCATACTATTGTAATAGGGGGAGACTTCAATCTACCAGGTATAGAATGGGATAGTCACACAATCAGAACTGGAGCCAGGGACAGAGACTCTTGTGACATTATCCTGACTGCCTTGTCCGAGAATTACTTCGAGCAGATAGTTAGAGAACCAACTCGTGAAGCTAACGTTTTAGACCTCATAGCAACAAATAGACCGGAACTTTTCGACTCCGTGAATGTAGAAGAGGGTATCAGTGATCATAAGTCAGTGGTTGCATCAATGACTACAAGTGTAATAAGAAATGCCAAGAAAGGAAGGAAAATCTATTTGCTTAACAAGAGTGATAGGGCACAAATCGCAGAATATCTGAGTGACCACCATCAAACGTTCATTTCTGAGGAAGAGGATGTGGAACAAAAATGGAAAAAATTCAGAAACATCGTCCAGTACGCCTTAGATAAGTTCGTACCGACTAAGGTCCAAAGCGAGGGGAAAGATCCACCGTGGTATAACAATCATGTACGAAAGGTACTACGGAAACAAAGAAAGCTTCACCATAGGTTTAAGAGTAGTCGAATCATAGCTGATAAGGAAAAGCTGAACGAAGCGAAAAAGAGCGTAAAGAGAGCAATGAGAGAAGCATTCAACGAATTCGAACATAAAACATTGGCAAACAATCTAAACAAGAACCCTAAAAAGTTTTGGTCATATGTAAAATCGGTAAGCGGATCTAAATCCCCTATTCAGTCACTCGTTGACCACGATGGCACCGAAACAGAGGACGACCGAAGAAAGGCAGAAATACTGAATTCAGTGTTCCGAAACTGTTTCACTGCGGAAAATCGTAACACGGTCCCTGACTTCAGCCGTCGCACGGACGCCAAAATGGAAAATATTGAAATAAACGATATCGGAATTGAAAAACAACTGCTATCACTTAGTAGCGGAAAAGCATCCGGACCAGACGAGATACCCTTAAGATTCTACAGTGATTATGCTAAAGAACTTGCCCCCTTTCTATCAGCAATTTATCGTAGATCTCTGGAAGAACGTAAAGTACCTAGCGACTGGAAGAAAGCACAGGTCGTTCCCATTTTCAAGAAGGGTCATAAATCAGATGCGAATAATTATAGGCCTATTTCACTTACGTCAATCTGTTGTAGAATAATGGAACATGTTTTGTGTTCTCGTATTATGACGTTCTTAGATAATACAAATCTCCTTCATCATAACCAACATGGATTCCGCAAACAGAGATCATGTGAAACCCAGCTCGCCCTATTTGCCCAAGAAATTCACAGTGCCGTAGACACTGGCGAGCAGATTGATGCCGTATTCCTGGACTTCAGGAAGGCATTTGATACGGTTCCGCACTTACGTTTAGTGAAAAAAATACGTGCTTACGGAATATCGGACCAGGTTTGTGATTGGATTCAGGATTTCCTAGAAGAAAGAACACAACATGTCATTCTTAACGGTTCAAAATCTGCAGATGTAGAGGTAATTTCGGGAGTACCGCAAGGAAGCGTGATAGGACCTTTATTGTTTACAATATACATAAATGACTTAGTTGACAACATCGGTAGCTCCGTGAGGCTATTTGCAGATGACACGGTTGTCTACAAGAAAGTAGCAACATCAGAAGACTCGTACGTACTCCAGGAAGACCTGCAGAGGATTAATGAATGGTGCGACAGCTGGCAGCTTTCCCTAAACGTAGATAAATGTAATATAATGCGCATACATAGGGGCAGAAATCCATTCCAGTACGATTATGCCATAGGTGGTAAATCATTGGAAGCGGTAACGACCGTAAAATACTTAGGAGTTACTATCCGGAGCGATCTGAAGTGGAATGATCACATAAAACAAATAGTGGGAAAAGCAGGCGCCAGGTTGAGATTCATAGGAAGAATTCTAAGAAAATGTGACTCATCGACGAAAGAAGTAGCTTACAAAACGCTTGTTCGTCCGATTCTTGAGTATTGCTCATCAGTATGGGACCCTTACCAGGTTGGATTAATAGAAGAGATAGACATGATCCAGCGAAAAGCAGCGCGATTCGTCATGGGGACATTTAGTCAGCGCGAGAGCGTTACGGAGATGCTGAACAAGCTCCAGTGGCGGACACTTCAAGAAAGGCGTTACGCAATACGGAGAGGTTTATTATCGAAATTACGAGAGAGCACATTCCGGGAAGAGATGGGCAACATATTACTACCGCCCACATATATCTCGCGTAATGATCACAACGAAAAGATCCGAGAAATTAGAGCAAATACGGAGACTTACAAGCAGTCGTTCTTCCCACGCACAATTCGTGAATGGAACAGGGAAGGGGGGATCAGATAGTGGTACAATAAGTACCCTCCGCCACACACCGTAAGGTGGCTCGCGGAGTATAGATGTAGATGTAGATGTAGAAATATGCTGGTTCGTTTTCACGGTAACCTGAAAGAGCGGACTCAAGTCGTAGTGCGATAAACACCCAGAAACATCACAGAACCACCTCCTGCCTGAAACACACCTTCCGCACACTGCGAGTCAAACGCCTTATTGGCCATTCGTATATTCGACACCATGAATCGTTTGAAAAAGAGACGAAATCGCGACTCATCAGTCGACACTACACGTCTATAGTCGTCTCATGGAAGACGCGAAGCCTTATGTGCCGATGTGAGCAATGGCCTTTGCGACTACCTCATTCCGAATGCCCTAGGTTCACTAAAAGCAGTAACTGCTGTCGGGTTTGAAGCCGACTGTCATTGACAAGGAGTCACACCCATTTCCGGTCCTTGTTGGTTAGAATATTTTTACGGTCACTAGTCTTACGCCGTTTTACATTGCTGAGTTGTACACCATTCCACTTAGACACGCGTTGATACACCACCTCATCTCCATGTCAACATACCTTGCTGTGCTGTTCCCGTACAACCGACTGTCCCATAGACATTACTTCACTGCCGTGAAGGATGGAGGATCATACGACTGCCTCGTACCAATTACCCATTAAGTACAGCACTCTTAAGTGGCCATTCTTAGGGGACTGACCGGTGAGGTTATCTGACTGTGTACTTATCCTTCCACCACGGGAGTCATACAGCCAGATGCAAACCACGTCAACATGCAACACAATTTACGAAAAACTAAAACCTAATTTCAGAAACCGATTATCACAATTTAACTTTCATGTAAGGGCGGAACCAATTTGCTAGGCCAGTCATGTAACGGTTTTCCGAGTGTCATTTGCTTTCGAATACAATCAGTGTTATTCAGGTATACCGCCCTTGTTAAAAAAAGTATCTTGCCGCAAATTAATTATACGTCTGGGCTATGTCACAGGGGATTAGATTAGCAAATGAGACACTCACAGTCGTAAATGAGTTTTGCTCATTGGGAAGCAAAATAACTGATGATGGTGGAAGAAAGGAGGATATAAAATGTAGACTGGCGATGGCAAGGAAAGCGCTTCTGAAGAAGAGAAATTTGTTAATATCGACCATAGATTTAAATGTCAAGAATTCCTTTCTGAAAGTATTTGTATGGATGTAGCCATGTATGGAAGTGAAACATGGACGATAAACAATTTAGACAAGAAGGGAATAGAAGATAGAACGCCTCCAGCAGTTTACCTCACAACTCTAGAAATCTGGGGTTCTATTCGAGTTTCGATTGCCTTGGTATCTGGTGACTGCTGTCGGTACTATTGCTGCGAGGTGTCAGAGTTATTAACGTACTGTGCAATGTCTTCTAGGGTGGAGGTCATACGTAAACACAGTAACTAATCCATACATATTATAAAAAAATGTATGTATGCATGTGTATGTGTGGTGTGTGTATGTACGTTCCACATACCACTGGATATATTTCAACCAAACTTGGTACAAAAATTCCTTACTGCTAGGTGACAATCGCTGTGGGGGTAAGATCCACACACCTATCAAAGGGGTGGGGGTGAAAAAGTAGTGTAGCCCGCAGTGCATGAATTCCCTGACTCTATCCAGCCAGTATTAATGAATGAGAGCAGTTAACGACTTGCTAGGAACTTTCCACGTAATTTCAAACCCTTACGAAATTTTTTTCTCGCTGCTTCCCCACAAAATGATGAAAGAAACAATTTTCATTGCTTACTACTTATTCGCTGTTCGTAATGTAAAAGTACTGCATGAGGCACGGCGTTGTAATTTATTACTTTTTTACTACTATCTGTATCAGACACACATTTTACAGACAATATGCACAAATACCACTGAATTTAAGTGCAAAATAAAATAATTCTATGAGATGTAGTTCAGGAGATACGACGTCGTAAATAATGAGTTGCTTGAAAAACTGCCGCATCATGCATGACGTTTAAATATATTTTTTCTTTCTACTAACTCAGTTTGCAATAAATTTTACGCACAGTATCCACATATGCCGCTGAAGGTACCTACAGTATGATATCACTGCACGACACCTAGCTCAGGATATATGACGAATAAACATTAAGCACAAGGCCAGACACTGCTTGGTTATAAATAAATTAACAGAACACGCCGGGTTTCTCCGCTAGTAAATAAATAAAAGAATGCAATCACGCTTCAGATCAATTCTCTATCTTTCGTTCGTCCCGCGATCTAGTGATATCTGTTGGTACTTTCTCCACGTTGGGCCTTGCCGCTGTAATTTATTCTTGAGAACCCAATCTCCATCAGTTTAATATGATTTATTTCGTTTATTAGGGATTTAATTCTTAATCAACTATCGTTCTTTTGTTCTTTAGGGCAGGCAGTGGAATATATGTCTTTTAATGACATGACTATTATGAATAACAGCCAGCTACACTGGTACGTAAAACGTTTATATTTTATATCATTCACGACGAGACCATTTCGGCATATTACCATCATCAGGTGCTCCGTAAATACGTAAGTAACCGATGGTCTTAATACAATTGTCTGTAACTATTATCTGAAAAGCTATAATACATCATTAAAGTGTTTTTACCTTAAATGTAACATAGTTGCTGTCATGTCCTGTCTTTTTTAGAATTATTGCTTTCTCTAAGGTTATGAAGATGGTATCTGTTCTTTCGGACATCGGTGAACGTGCAGAGCGAAAAATCACTGGAGCAGTAACTACCAAACAATACCTAGGCATAACCTTCAGGAGCGACTAATGTGGAATGCCTACATAAAGCTGTTTGTAGGGAAATCAGATGCCACAATGATTTACACGAAGGAAACGTGATTCAGTCACGAAAGAAGTGGTTTAAAAAAAAAACTTCTGAGACGGATGCTTGTGTATTACTAATCAGTGTGGGGTCCTAGCGAGGCTTGGTTCACAGAATGAAATGATAATTAGCTCAAGATCCTAAGCTGCCTACGGGCGTTGATATACATCAACGGGGAGAGTTTTGTTAGCACATCTGAACATATAAACAAATACGTAAAATGTTAATTACATCCGGAGATATTGTAACCTAAAGTTGACGCACACATGAGTACACGGGACATTGTCGCTAACAGTATAGTCGAAGATGCTATAACCCACTCCAGGGCACGAATTTCTATACGTTGATGTTGGGTCCTATTAGAAGAGAATCTATTAGAATATAACTGGGAGGTCAAAGTTTTTACAGTGGTTACATAACGAGATTTTCATATTTAAAATGTCAAGTCTCTTCTAGAAACAGAAAATGAGTGTTGCTTCTTGTAGTTATGGGAGGTGAATGTCTGTCTATAGTGCGACCCTTTATTGGGAATTTTTATCGCAAAAACGTATATTCATATATCGTAAGACCTGAGTGAAAATAATGGTTGAATGTGTTGTGCAGGTCGCCTAGCAAGTCGGATTAGTATTTAAATAGTTAATTTTGTTCTTAATTGTTAAATTTAATTGTCTCCTGTAATGTTCGTATACAATTCATTGCGGCCTGCATGCCGAGTAAGGTAGTCGCTTCAGCATAGGTTATTTATACTGTGGAACGGAATCTGCAGGTGACATGCTCACTATGGACCACCGTGGGTGGTGATCATCATTCAACGAATCAAGAGCATGCGGATGATCTACAAAGCGCCGGCCGGAGTGGCTGAGCGGTTCTAGGCGCTACAGTCTGGAACCGCGCGACTGCTACGGTTGCAGGTTCGAATCCTGCCTCGGGCATGGATGTGTGTGATGTCCTTAGGTTAGCTAGGTTTAAGTAGTTCTAAGTTCTAGGGACTAATGACCTCAGAAGTTAAGTCCCATAGTGCTCAGAGCCATTTTTGATCTACAAAGGATAGGGAGGTGGGAAGGAAGGCGAGGGGTGTGGGAACTAAAATTAGTTTAGTTGAAGAGGAAGTTGTAGGGAACAGAGAATCACGTCGAACAAAATGAAACTCAAAGCTGTTGAAAAACTGTGTTTGTTACTCCCTAAATGTACAACTGCAACCACTTTGGAATGGGTACGTACTACTTACAAGGTAAGTAATATGAGAATAGTTTATAAAATTCGAAAATATAGTTTTTATGCCTGGCAGGTAACGATAAAATACGCGCAGATAGTTTCTAAATACACATTTTTAGTAGCCTTTGGCAGTGGCTGGTGGTAATACGAGAAAAATATCAAGAATTAGGTAACTCACTTCGTCCGTAGCTTTTAGAACCTAAATCAATGTCACAGCTTCGTTAGCAAGGAGAATAACGGAAAACAAGCGAAGTAGTTTTGAGATTTGACGACATATTTGTCTGCATTCACTTGCTACAAATCAATATCCGTATTGTGTTCTGGATTTCTTAAAGCAAATATTGAATTAAGGAGTGTGTCTGTGTGACGAATTGGAACGCGGGGTATCGGGTGGCGTGGGTGTCCTTCCCCTACACCTCGCTGATTTCACCTTTCGAACAATAAATGCACTTATGACCTTGATTCGGAACAACACACAGTAGCGCCGGCAAAGTGACCTTTTGACGCTCGTGTGGACACGAGCTTGGTTGATGTCTGCCATTTGCCACAACTGTCAACTGCCCCTCGGTTCGGGTTGCCCTTCGCCCTACTAGCTCGCTGCTGCCGATGACGGTCAAACTGGACACGAACACGGCCCGATAACGAATTACCCAGCCAAGCGAACTAAAGACTTGGCTAGCGTGACAGCACTGTCATTTTACGCCCCAGAAGTACAGAGGTAGTAATAGCGTCTATACGCCAACGCCCTTCATAGAGTTGATCCAGTTACTGCGAAAACCACTTACCGCTTCCCAGCTCTGCTATACACGCCACTGAATTTGATGCCCGTTTAGAACACGAACAGAAACAGGACATACATTATTTTTATCTTTCCTTCGTTGCCCCCGACACTTTGCTCTCAGTATCCTTACTACATTCCACGGTTATATCGCTATCTTCCTTAACTTCAACTTCCGATTCATCGTCTGCCGTTTCAGTCACTGATGGTGACGACTTTTCGCTCTAATCCATGACGACTGTTATTCTGTTTCTACTCTACCAAAAAAGCATCTCCCCTCCCGTTGTCATGACACAATAATATGGTATTCACATTTTCTCCATTCTGATGTCATATGAAGTATTATAACAAATGACACTAGGTTTCTAGGGGGTTATTATGGAATAAGGTGGACCTCTCTGTTCTATAAAATGTTTGCTGTCTATTTCAGAATGATAGTTCGAAGTTTAGTATTTCGGAACGAATCCCATGTCGACAACTGCACACACAACAATTGAACACGGAACTTTTGTTTGACAACACTCCTCACTCACAGCTTGGAAACTGACGTTTTGCATGGAGCACCTAATTTGTAGCTTTTTTCGTCTATGAGCTCTGCTGCTGAGGCACCATCGAGCGTATCCAACTCGGGAGAACCGCACTCGCTTCTGGTGCAGTGGTAGGCTGTAACCCGTTCGCATCATTCGAGGCAGAGGGTAAATGTGGGGACCGGCCGTATGGCCTCACACATTCACCCTGCGATTGCCCAAGTAGTCTCTCCTTCAGCAGGGACCGAGCAGGCATGAGGAGGGCGGGAGGATGGCGGTTGGTACTTGACGGGAACTCCAATGTTTGGTGCGTTATGGACCCCCTAGGGGAAATGATGTCTAATACAGGACAGAAGTCAAATGAGCACTCTGTATGTCTCGCAGGAAGCACCTTCTTGCGGCTATGGATGGTGCAGGGTGCAGTCATTTGCTAATTGCGACTCATCTCAGCATCAGTGACACCTGTCGCTTGGGTTCTGAGGCACTTCTGTCCCTACGGGAGGCTCCCTCGATCATGTGACGGTACTGGCTGAAGATATTGGGATCTGCATTATGGGATGGAGAACTGTAGGTTTCCGCTTGATATGCCAGTAGCTTCAGGTGTTTGTACAGGCCACCCGATTCTTCTGTGGCAGTTGCAGAATCATTCAAAGAAAATCTACCCTCTGTAGAGCAGAAGTAACCGCATCATGCGGTATTAGCTGCAAGCGACTTTATCCTACCGAGTACAGACTAGGAGGCTTATTGATTGATTGTAGATGGTACGGACAGACAGTCTTGTGAAGTAGTTTCGAACGCTTTCTACGAAATCTCTCTTTAGCAACTAGTTCGACAACCCACATTCAATGGAAATATCTTAGACACTGTAAGACCTAAGTAGAAGCAAGGTCCCTGGAGTAGACGACATTCCCTCAGACTTATTGAGCTCCTTAGGAAAGCGAGCCATAACAAAATTAATCCGCCGCGTGTGCAAGATATATGAGACAGTGAAATACCATTAGACTACAGCGACAATGTAATAATTCAAGTTCAAAATGAAGGTACTTGCTGACAGGTATGAATTCTAAAGAACCATCACTTTAATAAATCATGGTAGCGGAATATTAACAGGAATTATCTACAGAAGAATGAAAAAGCTATTAGAGGACGACTTACAGAAATATCAATTTGGGATCCGGAGAAATGCAGGAACAGACGAGGCAGTACTATCCCTACGACTTAGGTTACAAGCTATGCTGCCGGAAAATAAACCTAGGTTTATAGCATTTATAAATTTAGAGAAAGCTTTGGAAAATTGTGGCTGGGATGCACTCTTTGAAATTTTGAATGTAGCACGGAGAAAATATAGGGACCTAAGAGTTATTTACAACATCTATAGGAACCAAACTGCAGTTACAAGCTTCGAAAGACGTGAAAGGGCAGCAGTTGAGAAGAAGACGAGATAGGGCTCGTTAGAGATACATTCCGCCAGAATCAAACATTATCATTAAAACAAAGTCTTCAACGAAATTCCAGTCAATAACGTTCCCTCCTGATACCAACATGTTTTGTTGCCTCTAACATACGTACGGAGAAATGCCCATTCAAATAAGAGATGAGGTGTAAGAGCTCTGTTTTTCCCAAATGCTATTTATCAGAGACACAGGGTGCAGAAAAACAATCTGATAACTTTGAGACAGCAGAGTACGGTACGCTGGATCCAAGAAATTTTCCAAATAATCACAGGTCCATAATATACCTTTGTGGAGCTACGGCTATAAATCGACAACCAATTAGCGACGAGAGTGCAGACATTTATGAGGTATGCGGTTGTGACCGCGACCACCAATCACACTATGTCAGGAGTATTCCGGAGGAAGATGCGCCAATCACTTCTTCGACGACGTTAAAAGCGTAGTTGAAGTTGGAGGCAGGAATTTTTAGCGTTTGCTGTAAAAAATAAAATCTACATCTACATACATACTCCGCAATCCACCATACGGTGCGTGACGGAGGGTACCTCGTACCACAACTAGCATCTTCTCTCCCTGTTCCACTCTCAAACAGAACGAGGGAAAAATGACTGCCTATATGCCTCTGTACGAGCCCTAATCTCTCTTATCTTATGTTTGTGGTCTTTCCGCGAAATATTAGCTGGCGGCAGTAAAATTGTACTGCAGTCAGCCTCAAATGCTGGTTCTCTAAATTTCCTCAGTAGCGATTCACGAAAAGAACGTCTCCTTTCCTCCAGAGACTCCCACCGAGTTCCTGAAGCATTTCCGTAACACTCGCGTGATGATCAAACCTACTAGTAACAAATCTAGCACCCCACCTCTGAATTCCTTCTATGTCCTCCCTCAATCCGACCTGATAGGGATCCCAAACGCTCGAGCAGTACTCAAGAATAGGTCGTATTAGTGTTTTATAAGCGGTCTCCTTTACAGATGAACCACATCTTCCCAAAATTCTACCAATGAACCGAAGACGACTATCCGCCTTCCCCACTACTGCCATTACATGCTTGTCCCACTTCATACCACTCTGCAATGTTCCGCCCAAATATTCAATCGACGTGACTGCGTCAAGCGCTACACTACTAATGGAGTATTCAAACATTACGGGATTCTTTTTCCTATTCATCTGCATTAATTTACATTTAGCCATATTTAGAGTTAGCTGTCATTCTTCACACCAATCACAAATCCTGTGCAAGTCATCTTGTATCCTCCTACAGTCACTCGACGACGACACCTTCCCGTACACCACAGCATCATCAGCAAACAGCCCCACATTGCTATCCACCCCATCCAAAAGACCATTTATGTAGATAGAAAACAACAGCGGACCTACCACACTTCCCTGGGGCACTCTAGATGATATCCTCACCTCAGATGAACACTCACCATCGAGGACAACGTACTGGGTTCTATTACGTAAGAAGTCTTCGAGCCACTCACGTACAATAAAATAATGCGATTTGAGAAAGAAAGTGTAAAATTTAATTTCCGGTCTATAATTCTCATCTTGTTCACACACACCGGGTTACGGTCGTTTCTAGAATAAAACTTCATTCGTGCTCTCTGTACAATAGCAAATATCAAAATATGTAGCCTTTGGATTTCTTTATTATGAAGGCGTGCTGAAAAATAATGCCTCCAATTTTTTTGATGAAAACGCTTAAAGCTTTTTAATTTAAAAACAAACGCTATTAACATTCTACAGCTTTATTCTTCACATCTACATGTTTACAGTCCTCTGCCGTAGAGCGCTCCTAATTGTAGCGCGTAACTATGTCCGTGCTTGCGAAATAGCGTGTTGAAATCGAATTCCAAATTCGAAGAGTTCATTCACACATAGGGAGCCCTCTCCTTCAGCATGACAATGCCAGACCACACACACGAGTGCAGAAACATCTGCAACAATGTGGCGCCTTGGTTTCACTGTCATCGGACATCCTTCAAACAGTCCCGACTTGAACCAGTGGTTTTCCATCTGTTTCCGAAACTTAAAGAACACCTTCGAGTTTGAGAGTGATGAAGCAGTGCAAGCAAAGGTGAGGTCAACAGAGTAAAAGATTCTATAGTGACAGTTTGGGCTCTCATTGGAGAAATGTGTTCATCACAAGGATGAGTATCTTGAGGAATAATTATGTAGACATTAAGACCAAAGATGTAGAATGTTAATAACGTTTTTTAGTTAAAAAGTCTTAAGAGCTTTCACACAAAAAATTCGAAGTCGTTACTTTCAGCACACCCTCGTAATAAAGTTGCTCTTTACAGTACCAAATCCTACTATCTTCCTGTAGTGGCGTGCCTACATTACCGTACATTAAAATATTAATGGTATTACGGTACTTTCAGCATAGCTGATTTCGTACCAAATATTCATCTAGTAAACATCTTAGAAAATTCGCGTCTAAAGTAACCACAATGGATGAGAATTTTAATTTTGGCCAACTTTGACAGTTCGGTAGAAACCATTACCTTCTGCTAATTTAATTACAAATGGCGCTTTTTAGTATAATAGGCATTAGCTAAGGTAAGTTAGTTTAAATACACACACCTCCAGTCACTTGTCGCTGGCTGCCTATCGTTTTATGAACGTAGCTCCGCAGAATTCCATTTCAGGCGTACACTTATTCGCAACATTTTGCTCTATTTGGAGTCCCATATTCCGCTTTGATATCAAAGGTTGTTTATCCCGACCGTATATAGGTTGAAAGTCGTGTCTTTCACTATGTGACGAGCTGATTGAACTGCAGAGTAATAACGTAGCGTCAGATGCACATATAGATCACAGAAGCCCGTAGCCCCTTAGGGACCCTCGTAGATTGCTTCCTCCGCTCTCCCAACGGCGCGGCTAAGCCCCTCGGCTGATAAAGGCTGATGTAAAGAGGCGGATGGATTTCCTCATTGGATTGGCGTCCCATGTCGCGGGTGGGCGCCTATCTTGAGTACCTGCGGCTCCTCAACCAGTTACCCGGAATCGGTCTCGTGCTGCCCGCTCACGTCTTTACAGTGAACTGTCCAATCAATTTGAAGATTGAGAGCACCTGCTTCTTGAAGCACCTTTGCTGTTAATGTAATTGGATGGTGCACATCCCGAATAGAAAATGGACCACAAGTTGCGGAGATGTACCGTCTGTGGCTGACGTTTCTTTGCCACGACCCCTCTTAGAGCACACGTGGCACAAGCGTTCCGCACGGTGATGGCGTCACCGCAGATGCATTGCCTACGTTTTTATCGGGAGAAAAAAGATGCGCAAACGCTTTTAATCTAAAAACTATTACACTTGTTAAGATTATATGTGCATGATCGAGGAGTACTTCTAAAACACTGGAAATAATTTACTATCGACAAGAATTTGTGTATTTTCGAACTTTTGTACATAAATTACGAAGAATGCATCTGGTGCTGGAAGTACAAGTATGAAAAACATCACTCCACGTTCTCAGAACACTCAAAGTAAGCTCGGCAAATAAAAAATTTGTCACCCCAAATCGCACGTCAGGTGAATGGTTCAGCATTTATAGATGGGGCTGCGGTTGAGTCACGTGCTCAACCGTGCGCGCACTGCCTCTACGTGAGCACAAGATGCTGGCAATCAGTGAGACATTTATATTTCAGTCGGACACTGTAAGTAGACAGGGAAAATTTAAGTACGTGACAGAAAGGCAAAAAAGGAGCAATCGTGTTTTTCCGTGTCCATGTCCATGTCCGTAGGTATGCTACTTACTTCTCTTGATGTAACTTAGAACTACTTAAACCTAAGGACATCGCACACATCCATGCCCGATGCAGGATTCGAACCTGCGACCGTAGCGGTCGTGAGGTTCCAGATTGTAGCGCCTAGAACCGCTCGGCCACCCCGGCCGGCTTTGAGAAATTCGTTATACACATTCAAATCCTGTATGTATGAAGAACGTCGAAGAGGACCAGTTCGCCAAGCATCTTGTTAGTGAAAACAAGAGTATGGCCACTTGGTCAGTTTCAGTTTTTTTTCTATCGAAACATTTACGATTCGTGAACAGTGATTTTTTTCTTGTTATCTCAATGGAATTGATGTCTCTGGTAATTTTGGTTGTATTGCTCACATAGTGACTGAAAAATCGACCGCCGGCCGCAGTGGAAGAGCGGTTCTAGGCGCTTCAGTCTGGAACCGCGTGACCGTTACGATCGCAGGTTCGAATCCTGCCTCGGGCATGGATGTGTGTGATGTCCTTAGGTTAGTTAGGTTTAAGTAGTTCTAAGTTCTAGGGGACTGATGACCTCAGATGCTATGTCCCATAGTGCTCAGAGCCATTTTTTGAAAAATCGGCCTGCTTAGCATCTGTTACTGTTTAAATTACACACATAAAATTTTATTAGACACTACCTTTACGTATTATATGGGAGTAAAAGAGTACATACAGAAAAACGTGAGTATACTACATTGATGCAGAAAAGGGACCCAGTTGTGCATCAGTGCTAAAGGACTCCGCGCGGTCTTAAAACGCCGCTGGTACGGGCAGGAAGGTTCTCTTAAACATCCGGTAGCTTCACATCACGCTACACAGATTGTCTCACGGAAATAGACCTCTGTAGTCGTTTATTGTTGCGTTTATTATTCTCCTCTTTTATCTACATTCATACCACTGAAGCCTTCCCGCAGTGTACGGTAGAAAGTGGCTGCTACGAGCATTCGATGTCCCACTTCCTGTTCCATTTACGGTCGCTACGCACGTGGAGCACCTACTAGGACCCATCTGTGTTTCCGTATGTCTAATGTTTTAATCGCCGGCCTGGTGCGGGACGTGCGTGGTGAGAAGTAGGGAAGTTATCGGAACCAAATACAGGGCTATTACAAATTATTAAAGCGATTTCATAAATTCACTGTAGCTCCATTCATTGACATATGGTCACGACACACTACAGATACGTAGAAAAACTCATAAAGTTTTGTTCGGCTGAAGCCGCACTTCAGGTTTCTGCCGACAGAGCGCTCGGGAGCGCAGTGAGACAAAATGGCGACAGGAGCCGAGAAAGCGTATGTCGTGCTTGAAATGCACTAACATCAGTCAGTCATAACAGTGCAACGACACTTCAGGACGAAGTTCAACAAAGATCCACCCACTGCTAACTCCATTCGGCGATGGTATGCGCAGTTTAAAGCTTCTGGATGCCTCTGTAAGGGGAAATCAACGGGTCGGCCTGCAGTGAGCGAAGAAACTGTTGAACGCGTGCGGGCAAGTTTCACGCGTAGCCCGCGGAAGTCAACGAATAAAGCAAGCAGGGAGCTAAACGTACCACAGCCGACGGTTTGGAAAATCTTACGGAAAAGGCTAAAGCAGAAGCCTTACCGTTTACAATTGCTACAAGCCCTGACACCCGATGACAAAGTCAAACGCTTTGAATTTTCGGCGCGGTGGAGATCATGATCAGCAATTCATGTCATGGCCTCCATGCTCTCCCGACTTAACCCCATGCGATTTCTTTCTGTGTGGTTATGTAAAAGATTCAGTGTTTAAACCTCCTCTACCAAGAAACGTGCCAGAACTGCGAGCTCACATCAACAATGCTTTCGAACTCATTGATGGGGACATGCTGCGCCGAGTGTGGGAGGAACTTGATTATCGGCTTGATGTCTGCCGAATCACTAAAGGGGCACATATCGAACATTTGTGAATGCTTAAAAAAACTTTTTGAGTTTTTGTATGTGTGTGCAAAGCATTGTGAAAATATCTCAAATAATAAAGTTATTGTAGAGCTGTGAAATCGCTTCAATCATTTGTAATAACCCTGTAGATGTCGGAAAGCAACACAGAGTTGAAAATAAATGAGTTGTCCTGTCCGGATGGGATTCCAATTCGATTTTACAGAGTGTGCTCTTCGGCAATGGCTCCTTAGGTAGTTTGATTTCATCGGGAATCTCTAACCAAGTGCAAATTTCCAAGCGACTGGAAAATGGGTTCAAAAATGGTTCAAATGGCTCTGAGCACTATGGGACTTAACATCTATGGTCATCAGTCCCCTAGAACTTAGAACTACTTAAACCTAACTAACCTAAGGACAGCACACAACACCCAGCCATCACGAGGCAGAGAAAATCCCTGACCCCGCCGGGAATCGAACCCGGGAACCCGGGCGTGGGAAGCGAGAACGCTACCGCACGACCACGAGATGCGGGCTGGAAAGTGGGCACGTGACTCCTGCATATAAGAATGGTAAAAAACCAGCCCCGCAGAATTACACACCAATATTCTTATACACTGTTAGCTGCAGGATTATTGAATATATTCTCAGTTCAAATGTTATAAATGCCGGACATTTGCCACGCCGGACATTTGCCACACTTGCCCCTTCGCCAGGTAGCGATCCCTCAGGTAAGGGACGCCCTTCCTCGTGCTTCTTCTCTCCGCTTTCAAACCGCCGTCTCCACATCTTACTCGATACAACCAGTACGTAAGGGACCTTCTTCTTCTTCGATATCTTGGCGAAATATAGAGCTTCTTTTCCGAAATCGAAATATTTATATCTTTTGGGAAACGAAAGCAATTCCGACGATTATGTCAGTATAATTAGTTTTGCAAAGTATAAATATAGATTCCTCTGTCTGTACGGTAGCTTCCTTTCACGTTTACTGATTGCAGTAGAAACAGTCCATCGCCATGGGAGCAACAAGAAAGGAACGCTGTAAACAGAATGCGAATGTACGGTAATCATTTCTTTTTGATCGCTGCATTTGTGCCTACTTTAATTACAACTGCATGCCCAAAAAACAATAAGGAAAGAAGAAATCGGTATGTGAATGTTTGAAAAGAAGAACGACATACTCCATATTAATTTACTCTCTAAAATCCGATATCTCTTGCGGCGAAACATTAGTTAATAAATACAGAATGCTATGCTTGTACCATACGTTGTTTTACATTGTTTAACTCTGGTATTTACAGGGTCACACACAAAGCATCCTAGGTTATGGAGGGAAAAGCCGTAATTGTAATGATCTCCACTACAACAGAAACAAGAAGCACAACTTACGGAAAAATAATGTAATGTGTGTTCCAGCTCACAAGCGACATTGAAGCAGGTAGTTCCTGTGACTTAGTATGGACAGAAGTTATATTAGACAACCGGAATAAATTAATAACTGGGTCCTTTTACCAACCCCCAGGTCTCAGATGAAACAGTTGCTGAACAGTTCAAAGGAAACTTGAGTCTCATCACAAATAGGTACCCTACTCGTGACAGTGGCAGTGACTTCAATCTACCTTCCGTATGTTGACAAAAATAAATTTTCAGACCCTACTGTAGGTAGAAAACTTCCATAATTTTTCTAACTGCTTTTTATAAAATTATTTTTAACAATTAGTTCACGAGGTCATTCAAATTGTAAATGCTTACGAAAACACGCTTGACCTCTTAGCCACAAATAATCCTGAGCATCACGACGGGTACAGGAATTAGTGAACACAGAGTCGTAGCGAGGCTAAATTCCGTAACAAAGAAATTCACCAAAACTAAACGCGAAATATACATATTTATAAAAGCAACAAAAATTCGGTTGACGTCTTTCTAAGAGACACTCTCCAGTCCTTCCAAACTATGTAAGTGAAGACCATACGTGGCTTAAGTTCAAAGAAGTAGTATCAACAGCACTCGAGAGATTCATACCAAATAAATTAATATCAGACGGAACTGATCCCCCATGGTACACAAAACACGACAGAAAGCTGCTGCTGGAGCACCGAAAAAGGCACGTATAATTTAGACGAGCGCAAAATCTCCAAGATTGGCGAAGTTTTACTGTGGCTCGAAATTTGGTGCGGATTTCAATGCGAGATGCATTTAATAGTTTCCACAACGAAACTCTCTCTGGAAATGTGGCGTAAAATCCAAAGAGATTCTGGTCATATGTTAAGTAAACCAGCGGAAAGGCTCAGTAAGTACCTTTACTGCGGGTCGGGCGGCGGGTGAGGAGGTGCAGGAGGAGGGGGAGACAAGAGACCCAACCCTACGGAGCAGGTAAAATCGTGGCTAATGTCCGGCGTGGCAAATGTACGCACACCGACTTGGAAGGCTGGACAACTAACGATAACACGAGAAGCTATTGGAGTTGTTGATTTTGGATTCTAAATTATTAGTGGGATGGGGTGGGGTGGAAAGGACTCTTACTAATGCCATTTCAAATAATATATACGAGGGCAGTTCAATAAGTAATGCAACGCATTTTTTTTCTCGGCCAATTTTGGTTGAAAAAACCGGAAATTTCTTGTGGAATATTTTCAAACATTCCCGCTTCGTCTCGTATAGTTTCATTGACTTCCGACAGGTGGAAGCCCTGTACGGAGCTGTTAAAATGGCGTCTGTAACGGATGTGCGTTGCAAACAACGGGCAGTGATCGAGTTTCTTTTGGCGGAAAACCAGGGCATCTCAGATATTCATAGGCGCTTGCAGAATGTCTACGGTGATCTGGCAGTGGACAAAAGCACGGTGAGTCGTTGGGCAAAGCGTGTGTCATCATCGCCGCAAGGTCAAGCAAGACTGTCTGATCTCCCGCGTGCGGGCCGGCCGTGCACAGCTGTGACTCCTGCAATGGCGGAGCGTGCGAACACACTCGTTCGAGATGATCGACGGATCACCATCAAACAACTCAGTGCTCAACTTGACATCTCTGTTGGTAGTGCTGTCACAATTGTTCACCAGTTGGGATATTCAAAGGTTTGTTCCCGCTGGGTCCCTCGTTGTCTAACCGAACACCATAAAGAGCAAAGGAGAACCATCTGTGCGGAATTGCTTGCTCGTCATGTGGCTGAGGGTGACAATTTCTTCTCAAAGATTGTTACAGGCGATGAAACATGGGTTCATCACTTCGAACCTGAAACAAAACGGCGCCCGCATCTCGTGGTCGTGCGGTAGCGTTCTCGCTTCCCACGCCCGGGTTCCCGGGTTCGATTCCCGGCGGGGTCAGGGATTTTCTCTGCCTCGTGATGGCTGGGTGTTGTGTGCTGTCCTTAGGTTAGTTAGGTTTAAGTAGTTCTAGGTTCTAGGGGACTTATGACCACAGCAGTTGAGTCCCATAGTGCTCAGAGCCATTTGAGCCAACAAAACGGCAATCAATGGAGTGGCGCCACACCCACCCCCCTACCAAGAAAAAGTTTAAAGCCATACCCTCAGCCGGTAAAGTCATGGTTACAGTCTTCTGGGACGCTGAAGGGGTTATTCTGTTCGATGTCCTTCCCCATGGTCAAACGATCAACTCTGAAGTGTATTGTGCTACTCTTCAGAAATTGAAGAAACGACTTCAGCGTGTTCGTAGGCACAAAAATCAGAAGGAACTTCTCCTTCTTCATGACAACGCAAGACCTCACACAAGTCTTCGCACCCGAGAGGACCTCACAAAACTTCAGTGGACCGTTCTTCCTCATGCACCCTACAGCCCCGATCTCGCGCCGTCGGATTTCCATATGTTTGGCCCAATGAAGGATGCAATCCGTGGGACGCACTACGCGGATGATGAAGAAGTTATTGATGCAGTACGACGTTGGCTCCGACATCGACCAGTGGAATGGTAACGTGCAGGCATACAGGCCCTCATTTCAAGATGGCGTAAGGCCGTAGCATTGAATGGAGATTACGTTGAAAAATAGTGTTGTGTAGCTAAAAGATTGGGGAATAACCTGGTGTATTTCAATGCTGAATAAAACAACCCCTGTTTCAGAAAAAAATGTGTTGCATTACTTATTGAACTGCCCTCGTACGTAGGTAAGAAGTTACAGCATCACGAAGGGTCATGGTCGCAGCCCCATTTTTATTTCGAGGTGATAATTAAAACTTTATGACTATCCCGTATGCGGAAATGCAACTATTAACAAAGAGTAATCCCGGCGGCGAGACATGTGGGCGCGCTTAATCTGTCGCCGGCAGCTGCAGAAGCGGCGCGATATTAAAACTGCCCGCTCCGGCGCTAATACCGCGCGCCTGGCGCGCCCCCGCCGAGACGCCGGGCCGGCCAAATTGAAATACCGCCGCTGCCGCGCCGTTGTCTCACGCAACATTTTGACTCGCCGGCTGAATAGTATCGCGCGGGAGTATTACGGCAAGAGGTGCGCCGATGCGCGCTACCGGCAACCCTCACGCCAGCGTTCCAGGAAAGTGGACAATGGCCAGGTCGCACGCACTAATTCTGCCGGAAGTCTTTTGAGGAACGCCGGCTAAATAGGAAATGAGCCAGTCCCGTGCAACTGCTTCTCTCGAATAAGCCCATTTAGTTCGATCGGTTTCTCGGAAGGTCGACGACCGAATGTCCGGGAAGCTGGTCACCCGTGGCCAGTTCCTCATTCCAGTAATACAAGTTATATGCTGAAACTCGTGCAATATCTGCTGTGTGACAGGGCCTTTACAGCTGAATTTCTGTACATCTTTTGGCAGGTCACGGGCCGACAGCCTTTATTACTATCGGATCCTTTTATTATGGAGACTTGAATTTAATCCTGAATTACAAGTGAACCAATAGGCCTATAAGTTCCACTCTGCGTTAGGCTATATGTAACAATTTAGTTTTGAAGTTCAATAAACATTTTTTAAATTCTAGACTAGCTGTGCCCCATGGTGTTATCAGAAGTTCAATAGTTATTTATAAAGAAATTTGATGTCGAAATCCGGTATTCACGCGTATGCGCCATCACGAAACTTATCTCTTGGAGGTGCTGAGACGCTAGTGGCCCAGCAAAGCGAGCGACATCGGAAGAATACGCCGAATTTTGAGACGATGGTAGAAACTGACAGAATGCATGCCGCTCACAGCCCACTCATTCACTTACGGAAAAAAAATTTACGCTACCGAGTAGCAAATTACAAAATGTGCCGGGAAAGGGGGGTAAATAATTTCACGACTGTTTGAGACATGCCTAGCACGGGAAAGATCGCAATTGTCTTGGTGTGTACGGGGAAGCAGAAATCTAGTGTAATATGTCTCTGTGAACAACGCTCCGAGACCTCTTCTCTGCTGCGATCGCAGGTTCGAATCCTGCCTCGGGCATGGATGTGTGTGATGTTCAAATGGTTCAAATGGCTCTGAGCACCATGGGACTTAACATGTGAGGTCATCAGTCCCCTGGAACTTAGAACTACTTAAACCTAACTAACCTAAGGACATCACACACATCCATGCCCAAGTCAGGATTCGAACCTGCAATCGTAGCGGTCGCACGGTTCCAGACTGTAGCGCCTAGAACTGCTCGGTCACACCGGCCGGCTGTTTGTGATGTTCTTAGGTTAATTAGGTTTAAGTAGTTCTAAGCCTAAGGGACTGATGACCTCAAATGTTAAGTCCCATAGTGCTTAGAGCCATTTGAACCATTTTCCAGTGAAACCACCAGCAAGCGTTGATTACACAAGGCTCCAACACGCTTGGGCTGTGCTAAGCATTGCTGCGGCCGGAGTGAGTCGGTCGAGACCCAGCTTTCAGCACTGCCTGACGTGAGCCTGAGTTATATTACCAAGTGCTGCGTGTAATGAAGGGATTACACAGCTTCCGAGTGCCTTCTGACCCACTCCAACCCACCTCTGGTACAATTTCGTCAGTGTACGAGGCCAGTGCTAAAAAATAATGCCTCTGCAAATTTTTGTGTGAAACCTTCAAATCTTTTTAAATACACTCCTGGAAATTGAAATAAGAACACCGTGAATTCATTGTCCCAGGAAGGGGAAACTTTATTGACACATTCCTGGGGTCAGATACATCACATAATCACACTGACAGAACCACAGGCACATAGACACAGGCAACAGAGCATGCACAATGTCGGCACTAGTACAATGTATATCCACCTTTCGCAGCAATGCAGGCTGCTATTCTCCCATGGAGACGATCGTAGAGATGCTGTATGTAGTCCTGTTGAACGGCTTGCCATGCCATTTCCACCTGGCGCCTCAGTTGGACCAGCGTTCGTGCTGGACGTGCAGACCGCGTGAGACGACGCTTCATCCAGTCCCAAACATGCTCAATGGGGGACAGATCCGGAGATCTTGCTGGCCAGGGTAGTTGACTTACACCTTCTAGAGCACGTTGGGTGGCACGGGATACATGCGGACGTGCATTGTCCTGTTGGAACAGCAAGTTCCCTTGCCGGTCTAGGAATGGTAGAACGATGGGTTCGATGACGGTTTGGATGTACCGTGCACTATTCAGTGTCCCCTCGACGATCACCAGTGGTGTACGGCCAGTGTAGGAGATGGCTCCCCACACCATGATGCCGGGTGTTGGCCCTGTGTGCCTCGGTCGTATGCAGTCCTGATTGTGGCGCTCACCTGCACGGCGCCAAACACGCATACGACCATCATTGGCACCAAGGCCGAAGCGACTCTCATCGCTGAAGACGACACGTCTCCATTCGTCCCTCCATTCACGCCTGTCGCGACACCACTGGAGGCGGGCTGCACGATGTTGGGGCGTGAGCGGAAGACGGCCTAACGGTGTGCGGGACCGTAGCCCAGCTTCATGGAGACGGTTGCGAATGGTCCTTGCCGATACCCCAGGAGCAACAGTGTCCCTAATTTGCTGGGAACTGGCGGTGCGGTCCCCTACGGCACTGCGTAGGATCCTACGGTCTTGGCGTGCATCCGTGCGTCGCTGCGGTCCGGTCCCAGGTCGACGGGCACGTGCACCTTCCGCCGACCACTGGCGACAACATCGATGTACTGTGGAGACCTCACGCCCCACGTGTTGAGCAATTCGGCGGTACGTCCACCCGGCCTCCCGCATGCCCACTATACGCCCTCGCTCAAAGTCCGTCAACTGCACATACGGTTCACGTCCACGCTGTCGCGGCATGCTACCAGTGTTAAAGACTGCGATGGAGCTCCGTATGCCACGGCAAACTGGCTGACACTGACGGCGGCGGTGCACAAATGCTGCGCAGCTAGCGCCATTCGACGGCCAACACCGCGGTTCCTGGTGTGTCCGCTGTGCCGTGCGTGTGATCATTGCTTGTACAGCCCTCTCGCAGTGTCCGGAGCAAGTATGGTGGGTCTGACACACCGGTGTCAATGTGTTCTTTTTTCCATTTCCATGAGTGTAAATCAAACGTCATAGACATTATACATCTTTATTCTTCGTGCCTACATATTTATTTCTCAACATAGTAGCCCCGGCGACGAACCCATCTCCAGAAACGAGAGACATGTTAGGTGATACCGTCACTGTAGAATGTTTGACCTTGTTGACGGGGACACAACCTCATTCTTCTTGTACCACTTCATCACTACCACAGTGATGTCCTCGAAGCTGTTCTTTAAGTTTTGGAAACAGATGAAAATTGGACGGGGCCAAGGGGGGGACTGTACGCAGGATTGTCGATGTCAGTGAACCCAATACGTCGGATTGTTGCAGACGTTGCAGCGCTCGTGTGTGGTCTTGCATTGTAATGCTGAAGGATAGCGTGCTCCTGGTGTGGACGAACTCTTCGAATTCGAAACTCCATTACAGCACGCTGTTTCTCACGCACCGACATAGTTACGTCACTTACTGCCATGTTGTACGCAACAATTGGGAGCCCTCTAGCGCAGAGGGCTACAAATATGTAGACGTGAAGAATGAAGGTGTAGAATGTCCATAACGTTTGTTTAATTTAGAAAGCTCTAAGAGTTTTCACATAAAAAATTTCGAAGGCATTACTTTTCTGCACGCCCTCGTATATATTAACGAACACTGGCGAAGGGCTGCTACCTTCTAGAACACCTAGGTTAATATCCTCCGTTATTTTCCCATTATCTCCAATTATTTGGATTATTGTATTATTATAGATCTTCTTAACTGCCTGTCTAAGATATAGGAATGACGAATATTTTAAAATTAAACTAGTAGCGAGGAGGACTATGAGCGCTATACAGCGGTTGATGCAACCATTCTTTACTAGCAATCAGCCGGCCACACATTCATGAACTCCCTACCTACAGCTCTCCTGAGTTATTTGGATCGTCTTCTCTACTGACTAAATCTGCATGACAGAGCACCCCGGCATCCGGAGCAGGCAACTGCCCAGAGAGGCGTAACTGTAATCAGGTTCCAACATACCTCCCAGAGTCACTTGAAGACGGTGAGAGGCAGTCGTCACAGGTGGCTATGATCTACCTGTCTTTCGTTGAGCTGAAAGAAAAAGCCAGCCCCCCATAGCTAGATTCTCAAATCCACAATGCCCGTGAATTTATTTAAAATTCTCTTGATTTATTTTGTTCAGGTTTGCAGGTTCACGGATTCATATGTCTAGAGGATTGGAAATCATTGGCAAAGTAACAAAAACATTGCGTAACGTTTGTTATGACTGAGCGCAAAACAGAAACATATTTCTCGACTTCATCATGATTCCGTCAGTGTTGCTATCACACAATTTATTAGACTCAAATCATCTGAAACTGTTATGAATCAAGTGAATACTTGTACAATTTTCAGTAACTCTGAACGCCAAATTTCATTACGATTCGGTGGATGAAAATGTACACTACTGGCCATTAAAATTGCTACATCACGAAGATGACGTGCTACAGACGCGATACTTAACCGACAGGAAGAAGATGCTGTGATATGCAAATGATTAGCTTTCCAGAGCATTCACACAAGGTTGGCCCCGGTGGCGAACCTGCAACGTGCTGACATGAGGAAAGTTTCCAACAGATTTCTCATACACAAACAGTAGTTGACCGGCGTTGCCTGGTGAAACGTAGTTGTGATGCCTCGTGTAAGGAGGAGAAATGCGTACCATCACGTTTCCGACTTTGATAAAGGTCGGATTGTAGCCTATCGCGATTGCGGTTTATCGTATCGCGACATAGCTGCTCGCGTTGGTCGAGATCCAATGACTGTTAGCAGAATATGGAATCGGTGGGTTCGGGAGGGTAATACGGAACGCCGTGCTGGATCCCAACGGCCTCGTATCACTAGCAGTCGACATGACAGGCATCTCACCCGCATGGCTGTAACGGATCGTGCAGCCACGTCTCGATCCCTCAGTCAACACATGGGGACGTTTGCAAAGACAAGAACTATCTGCACGAACAGTTCGATGACGTTTTCAGTAGCATGGACTGTCAGCTCGGAGACCATGGCTGCGGTTACCCTTGACGCTGCATCACAGACAGAAGCGCCTGCGATGGTGTACTCAACGACGAACCTGGGTGCACGAATGGCAAAACTTCATTTTTTCGGATGAATCCAGGTTCTGTTTACAGCATCATGATGGTCGCATCCGTGTTTGGCGACATCGCGGTGAACGCACATTGGAAGCGTGTATTCATCATCGCCATACTGGCGTATCACCCTGCGTGATGGTATGGTGTGCCATTGGTTACACGTATCGGTCACCTCTTGTTCGCACTGACGGCGCTTTGAACAATGGACGTTACATTTCAGCTGTGTTACGACCCGTGGCTCTACCCTTCATTCGATCCCTACGAAACCCTACATTTCAGCAGGATAATGGACGACCGCATGTTGCAGGTCCTGTACGGGCCTTTCTGGATACAGAAAATGTTCGACTGCTGCCCTGGCCAGCACATTCTCAGCCGGCCGGAGTGGCCGAGCGGTTCTAGGCGCTACAGTTTGGAACCGAGCGACCGCTACGGTCGCAGGTTCGAATCCTGCCTCGGGCATGGATGTGTGTGATGTCCTTAGGTTAGTGAGGTTTAAGTAGTTCTAAGTTCTAGAGGACTTATGACCTCAGCAGTTGAGTCCCATAGTGCTCGGAGCCATTTTTGAGCACATTCTCCAGATCTCTTACCAGTTGAAAAAGTCTGGTCAATGGTGGCCGAGCAACTGCCTCGTCACAACACGCCAGTCGCTACTGTTGATGAACTGTGCTATCGTGTTGAAGGTGCATGGGCAGCTGTACCTGTACACGCCATCCAAGCTGTGTCAGACTCAATGCCCAGGCGTATCAAGGTCGTTATTACGGTCAGAGGTGGTTGTTCTGGGTACTGATTTTCAGGATCTATGCACCCAAATTGCATGAAAATGTAATCACATGTCAGTTCTAGTATAATATATCTGTCCAATGAATACCCGTTTATCATCTGCATTTCTTCTTGGTGTAGCAATTTTAATGGCCAGTAGTGTAGCTCAGGGATCCTCACAAGTTCCTGTCTGTATGCAAATCACGTACATAACGTGTTAATTGAACACAGAAGACATGGTGTTAGAACTGCTAAAACGTACGAAATGAATAAAAAACTACTACAAAGTTAAAAAAAAAAACCGAATGCGGTTCATTCTATACATTATTTGTTTAGAAGTATCCGGACATCCCTATGTAAAGCGCACTGACCGCCAGATGTGACGAGAGGTGGACTCACAAGTGTGTATTCTGTTGTCAGTAGAGACACAGTAACAGTGGAATGGGTCGTCAGCCCTCCTGATGCGGGCCAAGTGCACTGTTGGTGATGTGAATGCCAAGTGCGAACGAGAAGAAACTACCGCTAAACCATGTCTAGGCAGACCTCATGTACTGATGGACAGGACCGTCACGTATTGCCAACAACAGTTGTAAAAAATCGTATGAAATCAGCGAAAGAAGTCATTCGCGAGGTCCAGAGTGTGACCAACAATCCAGCTAGCACACTGACTGAACAGGAACTTAAAAATAATGAGATATAGTTGTCGACCAGCTATTCATAAGCCATACATTTACATAGACAATGCTAAGCGACGTTTGAGGTGATGTAAAGAGTGACGCCACTGAACAGTGGCTGACTCAAAACGAGTCATTTGGAATGGTGAATCACGCTACACCCTGTGGCAATACGGTGGGAAGGTTTGGATTTTGGGAATGCGTACACAGGAGGTAGTATTAAGGTATGGGGCTGTTATTCGTGGACAGGGTGTAGTCCTCATATTGCACTCAAGAAAACGCTAAATGTGGAAGTACATGAATGCATCTTACAGCAGTGTGTATTGCGTACACTAGAGGAACAGTTCGGAGACCGTTGTTAACATTTGCATGACAATGCACCCTGTCATAAAGCAGCATCTGTAAGGCAGTGGTTTGTGGACAATAACGTTCCTGAAGTGGACTAGCCCACACAGAGTCCCAATCGAAGCCCAATGGAACGCCACTGGAATGCGTCAGAACGTCACCTACTCCAGACCCCACCGTCCATCATCACTACCTTACTGGTTTCGGATTTTAAGAAAGGATGAGCTGCCATTCCTTCAGACACTCAGACATCTCATTGAAAGTGTACCCAGTAGATTTCAAGCCATCGTAAAAAAAAAAAAAAAAACCGTGGACATGTCCAATATTCATGTAAACCAATATATGTCAAGACACTTCTGATCGGACAAAGTGGATTGTAGGTTATCGTTGCAGATGCATCGATGTTTTAATTAAATGATATTAATTAAAACATGTTTTACATGAAAAAATTATCTGGATCAAGGTATTTCAACGTAATATTTTGTAAACCCTCGTCGCCAGTTTTGTAAAGGCTTCGTCACAATTGCTGTTGAGGCAGAGTTACCACTGTTGCTACGGTGATGTCGTGAGTTCGTGAAACGGCTTCTGACGCAGTACACCGCTAAGACAATTTCTCTCTGCCACTATCACACAGCTATGCGCAACTGCCAGGTAACAGGATAGGGGAAGGAAGATTCTAAAACATTCCAACAAATTAGTAACAAAGCTGCACAAATGAGTTAAAAATGTTTACTTATCTTTGTAACTGGTCCAGTAATTAAGTATGCAACACTGCATGTAATATAACACAAAAAAGGCCCTCAATGTCTAAATGCAAACAATTTTAGGTAAACTTCACAGTACATAGCAAATGCAGTTTACAACAACTGTCTGTTCACTTTTAAGAGTTCATAAACGACGTTCCCTGCCTAAGTCAGCTATATATGATCTATAAATAAGTGGGCGAGAGCTGCACTTCTAACTTCCGAGTAGGCTTCTGTTCATTGTCGTCCAGTCATTGGAGAATTGTATTCGGCCTGCAGTTGGCCGAGGCGAAGTCGATATCTTCACCCTCAGTGCCACTGATGGTGCTGGTGGAACTCGTACAAGTGGCGAGTCTCTATGGTACTGACAACAACTCGCATTTTTGCGCCTGTGGTGCTTTTGCCCTGGCTGCGTCTTGTACAGCATTATACATATACAGTGATACTTGAAATGCTTAGGAATGCGTTTTAAGGAAAGTGCGGAAGGAAAGCTCAGCTTCGTGGGACTAGTTCATGGAAGTTATACCCCACAAAACCTATTATGCCACTGCGAATAAAAGGTGGTTCTGACTTCTAGTAAGTTTTAGTAACGCTGGGCATAATTTCTTATCACCTCCCATGAGTGTCTACCTGTTCGAACATAGCAGCAGCCATAGCTGTGTGCGGCCGAACGGCACGCTGGACATCGGACGACTCATCGTACTTCAATTCACTGCCAGGTATCTGTTAACATCCTGCAAGCGCTTATGAATATCTGCGGTGCTCTGGTTTTTCGCCAAATGAAACTCAATGACAGCTCTCTCCTTGCAAGGCACCTCTGTTACGGACGCCATTTTGAAGGCTACGTAAAGCGCTGCCACCTATCGGAACTTCATGAAACTACAGGGACCGACTCGAGAATATTCCAACATGTCCCACGACAATTTTTGCATTTTTTCAAGCTAAAGTGGCCGAGAGAAAAAAAAAAAAATGCGTTGCATTACTTACTTAACGCTTCTTGCGTAATTAGAAAGGTAGATGTGGAAAGAGACGGACAAATTTATGCAATTTTATGCATTGGAAGAGGATTTAGGACATATCAGAAACAATTTTCATTAAAACAAAAGTTCAAGTCATGATGATGAGAGGGCCTCTCTTCTGTATCAGTCGAATGAGTATAGGTCAAGCACCCGCAATTGCAGTTCACGAAAAGAGCGGATAGTTCAGTAGAAATATATGACATAGCACAAACTAAATAAGGAGACTAGCGAACATTCAAGCAGATGAATGCCGAAGTCGGAATATGGCTATCCACTGCGGCGACTCGCGCCCTTTCCCTGGGATACAGCGAACTCAACATTTATGGCCGATGCAGTGGGCGCGGCTGGAGTGAGGCGCCGAACGGCATTGTACAGATTCGGAGCTCCCATAACAGTACCGTTATGGGAAGCAATCGGGGCGAGAGACAGTTTCCTTATCGCGTTCTCAGAGCGTGGTCTGGACGTCTAACGATCGACCAAGCTTTCTCAACTGCCGCTGAATAAAAGAACAGTTGCAGCTACGTCTCAAAGACAACCATGAATGTAAATGTGTCTGAAGTACCTCAGAGTTGCGTATTGCAACATAATCGAGAGACTGTATAGAATATTTTAATAGCTATTCATATTTTATACATACTTCCTGTCAAATAAAGTCGGAATCAATGTAATTTCTCACACGTCGGCGGAACGTCCACCTGAGTGCGTGAATGGCTTTCGAGGTAAGTAGCCGCGCGGTTTAGGGTGCCTTGCCACGGTTCGCGTGGCTTCCCTCCCCCTCCCCTCCCCCCGTCGGAGGTTAGAGTCCTTCCTCGGGGATGATGTGTGTGTTGTCCATAGCGTACGTTCGTTTAAGTTAGATAGAGTAATGTGTAAGCCCAGGGTCCGATGACTTCAGCCGTTTGCTCTCATAGGAAATTACCACAAATTTCCAATTTTTATACTCATCTATGCAGAATGTAAGTTACGAGGACGGTAACTGCAATAATGTTTTCTTATTTAAGCGAGAATATATGACACTACTTAATAAAAACAAGGGGTATCTTGGTAAGGACACATCTACACTGGTGTCCTTAAGTAAAGCATTTTACAATGTTGCGATTATCTTGCCACAAAACGGTATAAACACGTTTTAGAATTGCGAAGAATGCAGGACGTAAGCGACTGCAACATGCATAACGGTAGACCTCAGTATCGGGTGTGACCACCTCAGGCAGAAATGCAGACCTTGCAACGACGGGGTACGCTGTGAATGAAGTCATCAACTTCATGTTTAGGCAATAACGCCCATTGTTCCTGCAGAGTTACTCACAAGTCCTGGAAAGTGGCTGGTGGATGCTGACGTGATGCAACCCCTCGCCCTACTGCATTCCATACTTGCTCCATGGGATTCAAGCGGGGAGAGGGAGCAGGCTATGCTATGCGTACAATATCTTCCGTTTCCAAGAAAACATAAATAATCCATGCTCTACATCTACATCTACATCTACATTTATACTCCGCAAGCCACCCAACGGTGTGTGGCGGAGGGCACTTTACGTGCCACTGTCATTACCTCCCTTTCCTGTTCCAGTCGCGTATGTTTCGCGGGAAGAAAGACTGTCTGAAAGCCTCCGTGCGCGCTCTAATCTCTCTAATTTTACATTCGTGATCTCCTCGGGAGGTATAAGTAGAGGGAAGCAATATATTCGATACCTCATCCAGAAACGCACCCTCTCGAAACCTGGCGAGCAAGCTACACCGCGATGCAGAGCGCCTCTCTTGCAGGGTCTGCCACTTGAGTTTATTAAACCTCTCCGTAACGCTATCACGGTTACCAAATAACCCTGTGACGAAACGCGCCGCTCTTCTTTGGATCTTCTCTATCTCCTCCATCAACCCGATCTGGTACGGATCCCACACTGACGAGCAATACTCAAGTATAGGTCGAACGAGTGTTTTGTAAGCCACCTCCTTTGTTGATGGGCTACGCACTCTCCCAATGAATCTCAACCTGGTACCCGCCTTACCAACAATTAATTTTATATGATCATTCCACTTCAAATCGTTCCGCACGCATACTCCCAGATATTTTACAGGCGTAACTGCTACCATTGTTTGTTCCGCTATCATATAATCATACAATAAAGGATCCTTCTTCCTATGTATTCGCAATACATTACATTTGTCTATGTTAAGGGACAGTTGCCACTCCCGGCACCAAGTGTCTATCCGCTGCAGATCTTCCTGCATTTCACTACAATTTTCTAATGCTGCAACTTCTCTGTATACTAACAGCATCATCCGCGAAGAGCCGCATGGAACTTCCGACACTATCTACTAGGTCATTTATATATATTGTGAAAAGCAATGGTCCCATAACACTTCCCTGTGTCACGCCAGAGGTTACTTTAACGTCTGTAGACGTCTCTCCATTGATAACAACATGCTGTGTTCTGTTTGCTAAAAACTCTTCAATCCAGCCACACAGCTGGTCTGATATTCCGTAGGCTCTTACTTTGTTTATCAGGCGACAGTGCGGAACTGTATCGAACGCCTTCCGGAAGTCAAGAAAAATAGCATCTACCTGGGAGCCTGTATCTAATATTTTCTGGGTCTCATGAACAAATAAAGCGAGTTGGGTCTCACACGATCGCTGTTTCCGGAATCCATGTTGATTCCTACATAGTAGATTCTGGGTTTCCAAAAACGACATGATACTCGAGTAAAAAACATGTTCTAAAATTCTACAACAGAGGTCGAGCATTATAGTCCATCAGTACGAAGCCTGGGTACCTCGCAACAACCGCACGTGAGTTCCCAAGATCTCGTCACGATACCTGACAGCAGTTAAACATTGCCGATTCACCCGTACAATTTCATGAAGAGGTTTGAGAGTAGTGAACATAATCCCTGCCCACACTTAAGGATCCTCCTCGATATCGGCCTCTACAATGTTTGGGTCCCGAAATCGTGCTCCAAGTTCCCTCCAGATGTGAATTCGCCGAGAATCACTCTCCAAAGCCAACCGGGACCCATTTGTAAAAAGAAAACTGGCCCACTGTTCGATCGTGCAGGTGGCACGTTGACGACTCCAATCTAGACGTTCCCTTCTGTGAAGACGCCTCAGAGGTACACATACAGCAGGTCTCCGACAGTAAAGGCCACTCTTCAAATGGTTCAAATGTCTCTGAGCACTATGGGACTTAACTTCTGAGGTCATCAGTCCCCTAGAACTTAGAACTACTTAAACTAACCTAAGGACATCACACACACCCATGCCCGAGGCAGGATTCGAACCTGCGACCGTAAAGGAGGCCACTCTGCCAAAGCTTTCTGTAGACGGTTTGCTTCGTACAACACGTCCAGCGGATGCTGCGAGGTCAGATACCAGTTGCTGTGCAGTACTAAGGCGGTACCGTTGTGCCCTTAGAGGGAAATAGCGGTCCTCCCTTCTGATGTCACAAGAGGTCGGCCCTGCCGTGGTCTTCGGGATACAGTTTCGGTCTCTCTAAACTATCCCCACATCGGAGAAACAACAGAAAGATTCACAATAAGCCATCGGGCTTCACCACTTTGCTCTGTCCTGCTTTCATTTCGTCGGCCGGAGTGGCCAAGCCGTTCTAGGCGCTACAGTCTGGAACCGTGCGACCGCTACGGTCGCAGGTTCGAATCCTGCCTCGGGCATGGATGTGTGTGATGTCCTTAGGTTAGTTAGGTTTAAGTAGTTCTAAGTTCTAGGGGACTTATGACCTTATAAATTGAGTCCCATAGTGCTCAGAGTCATTTGAACCATTTGCTTTCATTTCTCCTATGGTACTCCACCGCAGAGAGTCTGGTAGATGTCTTCACTGTGCCATAATGCACCGTCTGTGACTGTGCACACAGCGATTGGGGACGGGGACTACTTGGTGTGATAGGTGCCCTGACGTCATCGTTGGCCTGGTTGTCCGTCGACCGAATGCCATCTCCCGTGCAGAACACGGTCGTACGGAAGTCTGTTGACAGTATGTATGATTATATTGTGAATTAATCACAGGACGAGGAAGCAGCGGTTTGTTGCTTTAATTTTGGACAACAGTGTAAGGATAGTCAGTTTGGTAGTGGAAGTAAGTGTGGGAGGTAAAATTTGCAAAGGAAGACCAAGGCTTGCCTACAGAGGCAGGTTAAAAATGTATGTCAGTTGTAGCATTTCCGCAGAGGTGAAGCGACTTGCACAGGGTACACTAACGTGGAGAACAGTATCAAGCCAGTCTTCGGACTGAAGACCGTAACAACAACTGCGAAGTTGTAGGAACAGAGAAGGAAAGGGCTGTTTCGACCGTTGGCTGGTTAAACATCAAGTCAACTCAATTAAGAACAAGACTACAGCGGGGCGCAAGAGTAGCAGACAATAGCTTGTTTTAGAGAGAGAGAGAGAGAGAGAGAGAGAGAGAGAGAGAGAGAGAGCGAGAGAAGGCGGAGCGAGGCAGTGGAGCGGAGAGGTTTGATAGAGAAGAGAAATAAAACAGTGATGAAACGAGCGCTGGAGGTGAGGAGCAAGCAGTAGGAAGCACGAGGGTGGGTAAATAATGCAGCACGCAGCTGGTGCAATGCAGCCTCAAAGTTTCATGCGGCTCCAGCCAGATTGTGGCAAAATAATAGATGAGCGCTGCAGAGATATGCCGCAGCCAGGTGTTCCATTCTAATGGAAGGACACTGGCATAGCAAACGGGCCGACATTACACATTACATGTGTAGACAGACCGCCGCCCTTGGACGAATACACGAGCCGTCAGCTTCAACGTGACTGCTGCAAAGATGTGGAGTCCTAATAACACCCATCATTTTAAATTCCACTCGTTCTCTTGGCGTACTGTATTTCAACATTTCTCTTTAATTTTTTTTGACTTTTCGTTATTTATTGTAAGTAGATTTTCGTCAGTCGTAAACTGCATCTCATTATCAGACACTAAAGAAAACGCATTGTTGATAAATATTTATTTACGATTAATCTTGAATTCCTTGGTGTTGTTTTTTATTGTCTGTATCGCACTTCCTACAAGTAAATTAAATAAATAGGGAGAGTATCACATCACGACACCTTTTCTTCTACCTCTGATACTACTGATTTCCCATCTTTGGGACCTTCAGTGTCGCTCACCCTTCTCCTCTTTTAACACCTCTCAGACCCGTCTTTCTGTCGCTAATATTTCTCGAGACTTGTTCGGGATATTTCGCGTGTTACAATGTTCAGAAACTTAAATATATCTATACTGATAATCAAAAGTTGCGTTTAGTCCTGAGGGGGTTTAAGTATTGGGATTATGGGCCGTGCCTTGTCATAAAATCAACCATATCTCTACCGTGGATGATATCATTAATCTGCAGCCTCGCTGTGATATACAAAAGGACACTGTATTTACTGCGTCCTGTCTTTCCATTGCTCCAATCCCGCCAAAGTTTCAAAAATCCGACTTTTCGTTTATTAAGGAACCTATATTTTCTTGTGCCTTACGTTAGTTATCTCGCTGCAACCAACATGTTGCGGCAAGATATCACTGTGCATCCAGATTCACATGCTTTGACTAAAGCTTCCCTTTAGGCATCAATCCTGTCTTGGAACTGATGCCCACGAAATAATTAGTCACTTTTATAAGTTTTTGCATTTTCTGAATGGAAACTGGTACTGTTGTGTTACTGCATTGTTAGTACTTCTCCACTTCCGTTCTTCCTAATTACCTCAAAAATTCTCTTCGACATTGATTTTATTAGGGTTTTTAGTTCGCGGTGAAATTGTTGGACACTGTTCTCGTATCGCTCTTTTTCAGCTCACATGCGGCCTCAGATTGCCTTCCATTCCAATAAACGACCCTCCCAAGTATTCTACAAAGGTTTGCCACGGAGTTCGAATCCAGGTTACGTGCATGCCAGGGCAAGACAGCGATGCCTTTATCTTCAAATCTCTTTTTGGTTCTAGCAGAACTATACATCCTGTTGAAACATTAGACTTTCATCCCCTAAGTCCTAATACATTCTAATCAGTTCTGTTTCTAGCATCTCATTTACGTATTAGAGTTGATTCTCGTGTTCAGCCAAGCAGTGCGTGATTTACATTTAGCGCAAAAGGCTGCCAAATAATAACATTTTCACACCCCTTATTTTTCCTCTTCCTTACCTGCTTCTCTGTTCTCCGATCATGCCAGTAATTTTGAAATCCAACCTGCTATCTAAATTAAACTTCTTCTCATCACGGAGAACCACTTTATCCCATTCTGAAGTGCAGGGCACATGTTTGTCAGAAAACTCCAATCTAGCCTGTTTATGTTTGGGTGTTAATGCGGGTTTCTGCAGTCATTTCTTAAATGTAAGATGTTTGCCATGTGACAAAATTTGTCATACACGTCCGGCAGTTACTAGCAACTGTAAATCAGCAACACGTTGAGAAGGATAACGATTTGTGGCCCTTGCTTTGTGCAACAGTAACCCCTTCTGTGCCCAAACAACTATGAACTTTGCCCATATTTTCCGATCTGTCCACATCGTACACCCATTCTAAGGAAATTGTTGATAACTGCACCTGACCAGTTCATGTTTTGCCTATTAGACTATTAGAGTGTCCCATTTCTTTATACATACCGAGTTTTGCTTTTTCATCACATGATAACTGTTGTCCGCGTGGCATTGTCGCAAGCGTGATTTATGTACACAGCATTCACTGTCACTAGTGGTGTCTGTTTCCTATCTGTAGCGAAGTCACGTACACAAGTACGTACATATCACCGCACAGAGCCTACTGCATTTATACCGGGTTCCACCCTGTACCACCTGATTCGTTGTTGTCTTGTTATATACTATACTCCTGACACCAAATGCGCTACCATCTAATTGCATTTGTAGGCATACTGGATTTCGTACTATTGCATAAAAATTGTGCGCAGCTATACAACCGATAATGTTAAGTTCCCTGCAAGTATCCACGCCTTTGTACTGATTTCCAATACTGTATGTATGTGTGTATTAAGAACTTATAGCCGGCCGAAGTGGCCGTGCGGTTGGGGGCGCTGCAGTCTGGAACCGCAAGACCGCTACGGTCGCAGGTTCGAGTCCTGCCTCTGGCATGGATGTTTGTGATGTCCTTAGGTTAGTTAGGTTTAACTAGTTCTAAGTTCTAGGGGACTGATGACCTCAGCAGTTGAGTCCCATAGTGCTCAGAGCCATTTTTTTTTTTTAAGAACTTATATCTGTATATTATTCATCGTAGTTCTAATATATTTTACAACTGGTCGCCTCTGTCACAGGTAACTGAGGAAATGAATTGCCTTTCAATGTCAAGGATATTTATTTTCATTCTATTCGAAGTGTGCTCCCGGAGTTTGGGAAGAGTGACGATGAAGTCAGTTTCGACTCGCGTCGTCCAGCTTGGCCGAATACCGCCGGCATCGAACACATCTGTGACGTCACCGAGTGCAGGCGCGGGGCTCATAAAGCAGCTCCTGGTAATCCACTGGGATCTCACGACCTACGCGAGGCCACCCAACTCCGCCCACGCGCTAGCGCTGCTGGATTCCATAGTGCTACAAATCGCACGTTTTCAGCGCCGAGGACGAAGCGGCAAACTACTTCTTGGCTGCGTGTAATGTTATAGATGGGCGGTGACGATTGTTTGCGTTGAGATTGGGTTAACAGATCACAAGTTTGCCACTTGCAGGATGATACGAAATTACGTAACACTCAAACATTGTATATGTTGGTGGTCATGAAATGTGAATATAAATTAATTTAAATTAAAATTGTCGTAATTAGTAATTTACATAGTGGTGTCAACTTGCTCATACGTAGCACACGGAAACTATGATATGTCAAAGCTGAATATCGTACATATCTGGTGCATGGGTAACAGATATATTTTCCGTCCCGTTTGAGTAGTAACGTAATTTGAACATAATTTTCAGTCGTTCTCCATATTACTAGCGCACAACCCGAATACGACGATTCCTTCTTATACAGCTAAAAATAAGGCCGTAAATTCTACCATTACGTATGTATTCCGGAAGCCACCTTACAGTGTGTGGAGGAAGGTACCATGTGTACCACTGCCATTTCCCTCTCTCCGTTCCAGTCTCGAATGGTTCGGGGGAAGAACGATCGTTGGTACGTTTCCGTGTAAACTTGATGTAAACTTGATATTTTCTAAATTTGCTTTCATGATCTTTTCACGAGAATATGTAGGAGGAAGCAAAATCGGGGTGATTTCTATTTTCCCTGATTTTCCGTCCATGGTCTTTTCGTGAGACAAACGTAGGAGGAAGCAATATATTAGCTGACTCTTCTAGGAACGTACCCCTCGAAATTTCAAGAGTATACCACATGGCGATGCGCAACGCCTCTCTTGTAGCGTCCGCCACTTGGCGAAAAGCGCTGTTCTTTTTAGGAATCCTCTGTTGCTTCTGTTAACCCTTTCTAATAAGGGCCCCAGGCGACAAGCACTATTCAAGTATCAGGCGAACAATGGTTTTCTAAGCTGCTTTCGTCGTGCCTGGACTACATTTCGTGAGGGATCTTGAGATGGTCCCTCGTCTGATATCTACCTTGGCTGCGATTAGTTTCTTGTGGGCATCCCAGTGTGTTCAAAAAATGTTCAAATGTGTGTGAAATCTTATGGGACTTAACTGCTAAGGTCATCAGTCCGTAAGCTTACACACTACTTAACCTAAATTATCCTAAGGACAAACACACACACCCATGCCCGAGGGAGGACTCGAACCTCCGCCGGGACCACATTCCAGAGTGAATATTTCGACATGTATAATGGATGTGACTGGTTCCAGTGACCGTGATCATAAGAAATTGGGTCTTTCAGGCTGTTTATGCGTAACTGCCGTCTGCTTCACGTCTGCTGTGCAGCGAGCTGCGTTAATTAAAGTATTAACTGTATTTTTCTTACTTGTCACTTCTGCTTCCGTGTGTTTTTGCTTTTAGGAAGCTTTAATTGTCGAGTGCTAGTAATAGTGTTCCATAGATTTCGTGTTTGTTTTGAATACAGTCAGAGTGTCCCTTTAGTCAGCTGTAGTGCCAGTAGTGCTAGCGTTTGTTTTGAATACAGTCCAGAGACAGGTAGTGCTTATTTTCATTGTTTTCAACAAGAAGTGTCTAGTAACGACAGTTTAGTCAGCTATTAGCAGTCTAGTTAATAGTTGATTAACTCTCTACAGTAAATTGATTTCTTAGGATGGATAGGATGTGTGACTGCTGTGTACGGACGCAGGAGGAGCTGGCCACTGTTCGCGAACAGCTGAACGTGTTGATGGCCGCGGTCAGCCGTCTTCAGGCTGCTGCCTCGGAGTGTGGCGGCAGTGGGGAGTCTGGTGCGTCGCATGGTACACCCCAGGTGTTACATGCTTCACCCACTTTCCCTGCTGTCGAGAAATCTTCGCGGGTACCGGGCGCGGTTGGGCCACCCTCTCCCCAAGGGGAGTGGCGGGTTCAGCGACGTTCGCGGCGCACGAGGCGGAGGGTCAATGTGGACGCTGGCCGTGTGGCAGCGCCCGCTCTGCCTGTGAGTGGACATGTGGCTGCTTCTTCAGCAAGGTCCGAGCAGGCACATGGGGGGAGGGGTTTATTAGTTATTGGTAGCTCCAACGTTAGGCGGGTGATGGAGCCCCTTACGGAAATAGCGGAAAGGTCGGGGAAGAAGGACAGTGTTCACTGTCTGCTTGACGGGGGGTCTCAGCCGAGATGTGGAGGAGGCCCTACCGGCGGCGATAGAGAGCACTGGGTGCACCCGACTGCATATTGTTGTTCATGTCGGCACCAATGACTCCTGCCGTCTGGGTTCAGAGGTCATCCTCAGTTCGTACAGGCGGTTGGCGGAATTGGTGAAGGCGGAAAGTCTCGCTCGCGGGGTGGAATCTGAGCTAACTATTTGTAGTATCGTTCCCAGAACCGATAGCGGTCCTCTGGTTTGGAGCCGAACGGAAGGCTTAAACCAGAGGCTCAGACGATTCTGCGGAGATCTGGGGTGCAAATTTCTCGGCCTCCGCTATCGGGTGGAGAAATGTAGGGTCCCCCTGAATAGGTCAGGCGTGCACTACACGCCAGAAGCGGCTCTGAGCACTATGGTACTTGACTTCTGAGGTCATCAGTCCCCTAAAACTTAGAACTACTTAAGCCTAACTAACCTAAGGACATCACACACATCCATGCCCGAGGCAGGATTCGAACCTGCGATCGTAGCGGTCGCGCGGTTCCATCTCGTATCCTCCTTTCAAGGCACTCTTCATTCTGTTCAACTGCTCTTCCAAGTCCTCTGTGGTCCGTGACAGAATTGCAATGTCAGCGGCAAACCTAAATGTTTTTATTTCTTCTCCCCGACCTTTAATTCCCACTCCAGTTTTTCTGTATTTGATTCTCTTTAAATCTTACTCCCTTTTATGCCCCTCGACTCTTACCAACTGCCGTCTGGTTTCTGTACAAGTTGTAAATAGCCTTTCGCTCCATATATTGTACCCCGGCTACTCTCAGAATTTCAAAGAGAGTATTACAATCAACATTTTCAAAAGCTTTCTCTAAGTCTACAAATGCCATGAACGTAGGTTTGTCTTTCTTTAACATATCTTCTAAGACAAATCGTGGTGTCAGTATTGACTCGCTTGTCCCTACAGCCGGCCGGAGTGGACGTGCGGTTCTAGGCGCTATAGTCTGGAGCCGCGTGACCGCTACGGTCGCAGGTTCGAATCCTGCCTCCGGCATGGATGTATGTGATATCCTTAGGTTAGTTAGGTTTAAGTAGTTCTAAGTTCTAGGGGACTGATGACCACAGCAGTTAAGTCCCATAGTGCTCAGAGCCATTTGAACCATTTTGTCCCTACATGCCTCCGGAATCCAAACTGATCTTCGCCGAAGTCAGTTTCTACCTGTTTTTCCATTCTTGTGCAAGGAATTCCTGTTAGCATATTGCAACCATGAGTTTAGTTCGGTAATTTTCAAACGTATCAGCTACTGCTTCCCTTACTATGTGCTCGAAAAGTGTCTATGTAAGCACAGAGAACATAAAATTATTCACCTCCGAAAGGCATACGGCTAACAATGTGCCAACGACCTCAATTTGGCGGGGATGTGTGTCCACAACTTTCTTCGGCTAAGCCATATCTAACTGAAGCTCACTGATGACCAACTGTGGAGGTGTTGATTAATGTGTTCCATGCGCTGTTCTAAAGAGTTAAAAATATTTTGTACGGAAGGAATATGGGGATTAAGCCAACCGAGGTGTGAAGGGACACCTGAGATTCTGCAGAACCGGGAATTTTGCATTCGCTCGCGTTTTGACCTATTCGAAGACTGGAGCGTCCACAGCGTTCTCACTGTGAATATATAGAAGAAAGGGCAACACAAAGTCGCCGATAATATTGAAATAAATATCCTGGGTCCTATTCATGGTGCTCTGTATGAGCCAGACTAAGTCATGGTACCAAAACCACACTAAAACGCCAGAAAACAACCTCCAGCCTGTACACTCGCGACACTGCGATTTAAACGCTTCACTAGATCATCGGTACACTTCACGCCTTTCATCACTGGCAAAGCTGCAACTTCGCGAGTCGTCGGGCCACACAATACGCCTCCAGTGTCTGTATTGTTTGGCGCACTGAAGACGTGCAGCTTTATATGGCGCTGTCAGCAATGGCCTTTGGCAAGGCACCCGACTTCAGACGCCCATTGGACACAGTTCCCTTCTCAGTGTTCTCTCGATAATTGGTTGAGATGGAGCTACATTGACTTACAGAAGCGTTTTCTCTCAAGTCTGAAACCGACCATAATTTACAAGGTGTAATTCTTGTTTCCGGTCCACTTTGGTTAGAATCATTTTATGACCACTATTCTTACACCTCGTTACGTAGCTGCGAGTGGTACGCCGCTGGACAGTCCGCGCTGGTATACCAACAAATCGACAGTTTCGTCACCTATGTGGTCATGTATATGTCCAACGCGATAGCTCAGTCCTGCCATTTTGTCACGTCTCTATGTCGACCGATCACACTACGCTAATTCCACACAATCAACTGACCCGTACGTACCACTTAACTGCCAAACAACTAAATACACTCCTGGAAATGGAAAAAAGAACACATTGACACCGGTGTGTCAGACCCACCATACTTGCTCCGGACACTGCGAGAGGGCTGTACAAGTAATGATCACACGCACGGCACAGCGGACACACCAGGAACCGCGGTGTTGGCCGTCGAATGGCGCTAGCTGCGCAGCATTTGTGCACCGCCGCCGTTAGTGTCAGCCAGTTTGCCGTGGCATACGGAGCTCCATCGCAGTCTTTAACACTGGTAGCATGCCGTGACAGCGTGGACATGAACCGTATGTGTAGTTGACGGACTTTGAGCGAGGGCGTATAGTGGGCATGCGGGAGGCCGGGTGGACGTACCGCCGAATTGCTCAACACGTGGGGCGTGAGGTCTCCACAGTACATCGATGTTGTCGCCAGTGGTCGGCGGAAGGTGCACGTGCCCGTCGACCTGGGACCGGACCGCAGCGACGCACGGATGCACGCCAAGACCGTAGGATCCTACGCAGTGCCGTAGGGGACCGCACCGCCACTTGCCAGCAAATTAGGGACACTGTTGCTCCTGGGGTATCGGCGAGGACCATTCGCAACCGTCTCCATGAAGCTGGGCTACGGTCCCGCACACCGTTAGGCCGTCTTCCGCTCACGCCCCAACATCGTGCAGCCCGCCTCCAGTGGTGTCGCGACAGGCGTGAATGGAGGGACGAATGGAGACGTGTCGTCTTCAGCGATGAGAGTCGCTTCTGCCTTGGTGCCAATGATGGTCGTATGCGTGTTTGGCGCCGTGCAGGTGAGCGCCACAATCAGGACTGCATACGACCGAGGCACACAGGGCCAACACCCGGCATCATGGTGTGGCGAGCGATCTCCTACACTGGCCGTACACCACTGGTGATCGTCGAGGGGACACTGAATAGTGCACGGTACATCCAAACCGTCATCGAACCCATCGTTCTACCATTCCTAGACCGGCAAGGGAACTTGCTGTTCCAACAGGACAATGCACGTCCGCATGTATCCCGTGCCACCCAACGTGCTCTAGAAGGTGTAAGTCAACTACCCTGGCCAGCAAGATCTCCGGATCTGTCCCCCATTGAGCATGTTTGGGACTGGATGAAGCGTCGTCTCACGCGGTCTGCACGTCCAGCACGAACGCTAACGCTGGTCCAACTGAGGCGCCAGGTGGAAATGGCATGGCAAGCCGTTCCACAGGACTACATCCAGCATCTCTACGATCGTCTCCATGGGAGAATAGCAGCCTGCATTGCTGCGAAAGGTGGATATACACTGTACTAGTGCCGACATTGTGCATGCTCTGTTGCCTGTGTCTATGTGCCTGTGGTTCTGTCAGTGTGATCATGTGATGTATCTGACCCCAGGAATGTGTCAATAAAGTTTCCCCTTCCTGGGACAATGAATTCACGGTGTTCTTATTTCAATTTCCAGGAGTGTATGAATTGCAGAGCAGACATGTAGATGTAGATGACTTGCTTCAGGGGCTTAGGGGCACCTGACCGCCAATTACCACTGCCACAGCATCTACAGCACTCTAAAGTTGTAAGTATCTTCTTTTAAGGGAGTAACTGTTATATTTTCTTCAATAAGGGTAGACAATGGAATAGTATCCCAGCTTTGGATATAATGGGGAAATTCAGCCTGTACATCAGGCGTAGGTGATATATTTATCTAATCGAATTACATTTTCCTGAGGACATATGAAGCTCAACTTCGTTTCCCCATTACATACAAAGCTGAGGTGCTATTCCAATGTTGGAGAGCCTCGGCAATTCTAAAAACTTGAAGAAGGGGAAATGGGATGAAGGTGTGAACTGACGGTTGTGTTAGGTAGGTCACTGGACTAGAGTAATGCAATTTTATTCGGCCGGTGTTAGAAACTAATTTTGTTTTTATAGTAGTGCTGGACAGGACAGCGCCAGATTAATTGAAATGTCATCCTTCCCTTATACTTTCAGATAACCTGATGATGCAATATCCGTGCGGATCGTTCTTGACTTAATAAAAAACACTGTGTAATCTACGACTGTTTCTAGTGTCTTACCTGGAGTCCGCTGGAATTGTATCGGTTCAAACTGTCTGCCGTTACCTACCCACACAAAGCCGTGGAGGGTTAAACGACTGCTCCAAGTAGGCTCGCAGCACCTTCACCAACATAGCGGGACAATCCTTGACCACTGCTATACCTGTTGTTTCGGTACAGCCTACATCTCTGTCCATGAACTTGTGTCCAAAGAATGGTAAGAGTGAGTGAACAGAACATGCATTCCATCACGGATAAGAAAATGCGTTCCACTCATTCTGTCATTCGTTCAGATTCACAGATATGATTCGCAAAGACAGGAATAATACTGCTACTCTTTAGACACAGGTCAAGTAAAGAAACAAAAATTCTTTTTTTTTCGAGGTCATATACTATCACAAACAAGGAGAGAGAGGCAGTAACAACACAAAAGCAAGATTAACCCTTAACTCACAAGGTAACATTCCTGCAATGTGTACTACTAGGTGGGGTCTCTGAGACCTCTATGTTTAAAACCAAGTTTTAAATCGCAAATCATTTGAAATGTTTTATTTAACTCATATAACATTTATTTCTACTATTATTTAAGTGTTTTTAAACATTCCTTGTTGATTTTATTGCTCTAAATAAAGCCTGCTGTATTTTACTTTCTATCACACAAAATCACTAGTGCGATTTTATAAACAGTACTCATAAACGAAATGTTATAACTGAATTTTACGTCCTGAAAAAATAAAGCAACTTTGTAACATTTAAATCTTCATACAAGCCTAAATTCTACGATCTAAACTTCCACTTTCCATTGATAGGTACAAAATGAAAGTCCACAAAACTGACATTCATTCCAGGGATCTGCATTTTCCTTTATCACCATCCAGAACACATTTGATTTTAACTATCGCTTGAAATATTTTATTGGAGAAACAAAAAGGTCTCCATCGCAATTGCGCTGAAGTTCTTCCTCTAAATGATCCTCTGCTAGCCGAAGTGTGATCGCTGGGTATTGCAAAGTCGTTGATTTTCTTCTGTTTCTTGATCTATACTCTCACAGCTTCCTCCATCTACGGACGAACAATTTCAGGAAACTTGGGATCGATAAAACTGACACGTTCCTGCGAACACATTTTGTACTATTCTGAAGAAAACTGTTTCGTAGTTCACGAGGCGTGATTTAGGATATCCCTAGATGTCTCGGTAACACATGTCAACAACAACGCAACCGACAATACAACGTTGCAGGGTTGGAGATTTAAGGAGGGTAGAGAGAGTATAGGGTCATTTCACCAGAACTGACTCTCGAGGGCCAAGCAGAAAATTTTCGCGCGGCCTCAGATAACACATCTCGTAAGTTAAGGGTTAAATATTATGAAAGCTATCTAATATATCCATTTCATTATAAGAGCAATATTTCGTCCAGCGAGCTTACATACGCGCTCTCACCCAGTCGTAGTAGATTGTTGAATCGAATCTCACCGAAGTGCCTCATCCATGAGGCTGATGATTGTGCTGATGAAAATAACGTTCTTTATATGTCTAAGAGCAGCCCACACCAACTGTCGCAATTCGTCCTCTTTGCGACTCGAATTTATTATTTGATGTCTACTTATAATACTCAATTCGGACTACGCCCCGGTACTGCTGGGCTTCAAAAGCTGTGCGTATTATTTAGTACCCTGCGTAGGCTGTGGTGAATAAACAGAATGCTGCAGTGGGCGACGCGTGAGGGAGCAGTGGTGCATGAGATGGGCGCTGGGCGAACATCGATTTGCCGTCAAGCGTAACAAGACGTCAAATGACGCGTTGCAACAGGCTCAGCGCACGTGTCTGGAATTAAAACGACGCCCAAGCCAACCCGCAAAGTCACGGCGCACAACACCGAATTTGTCATCTCGTGCGCTTATCTTTAGAGCAAACTGGATAACAGTGCCTGCTGTTGTGTGTTTCAATCTCTGGGAGAATCTAAATTTACACGCTATTTCGTGACATCTCTTGCAGGATGTTAGAGTATATTCTAGCCCAAAAAATTGTGACATTCCTGGGGGAAGACGAGTTTTTCTCCAAAAATGGTGTAATGAAAAGAATAGTGTAATGACTGGCAGCTCTCTTTAAATGTGGTTAAATTTAAGGTAGCGTCTGTGACAAAGTGCACGATTACAAGATTTGTGGCGAACTTCTTGGGTTGTCATATACTGTAAGTATTTAGGGGTAATACTAACAATATATAAGAAGTAACTGACGTTAAATCGTTATTACGGAAGGCGAAATTGGAAGAATTAAATTTGTCAGAAGCATTCTAGGAAAGTCCGGTGCATCTGTAATGGGAATCGCGTACAAAACACTCATGCCAACAATTCTACACTGAGGTGACGTAAATCATGGAACAGCGATGTACACATATACAGATGGCAGCAGTATTGCGTACACCAGGTATAAAAGAACCGTGCATAGGAGGAAATGTCGTCTGTACTCAGATGATTCATGTGAAAAAGTTCCCGACGTGATTATGACCGCACGACGGGAAATAAGAGACTTTGAATGCGGAATGGTAGTGGAGCTAAAAGCTTGGGACGCTCCTTTTCGGAAATCGTTAGAGAATTCAATATTCTGGAATCCAAAGTGTCAAAAGTGTGCCGAGAATACCAGATTTCAGGCATAACCTCCCACGTCGGAAAACGCAGTGGCCGATGGTCTTCACTTAAGGACCGAGCGCAGTGGCGTTTGCGTGGAGTCGTCAGTGCTAACAGACAAGCAACACTGCGCGAAATAACCGTAGAAATCAATGTGGGACGTATTACGAACGTATCTGTAAGGACAATGCGGCGAAATTTGGTTTTAATGCGCTCTAGCAGCGAGTGCCTACACATACTACTTACTTCTTACTATATGGAAAGAAATAGGGTGGTGGGGTTGGGTAAGAACCATTAGTTAATTAGTTAGTTAGTTTCATGTTCTATGGATCATATATATGGCAATGATGTGGAACAAGTCTTATTACATTCACACCACAAATTAATTTGTAAATATGACTGCATGCTGAACATTTATAAAATATTTTTTTGTCTCCCCACTACTATTGGGAGATTGGTGATGACGTGGAGAGAGAAGGATGGATGACGAGATTGACCGACAGAGAGGGGTCAGCAGGAGATGTGCAGAGAGAGGGGGAGGAGGACATGGACAAATAGAGGGGAAGGAGGAGATAGAGGGGGAGGTGGAGACTGAATTAGAGGACGAGGAGGAGATGGACAGAGGAGGGAAGAAACAGATGAACAGAGGGGGCGGGAACAGGTAGACAGAGAAAGGGAAGAGAAGCAGAGGGGTAGAGAGAGGAGGAGGGAGTAGATGGACGGGCACAGGGCAGTGGAGGAGGTGGACTAATAGAAGATTGGAATAAATACCTACCCAGGCAACGCCAGGTACTTAGAAACTGCATATACAAAACATATAATTGTACTGTTACATGAATGTTAAGATATATTGTGTTTATCATACGCTAGAGGACATCACTACAGGGCAAGACAAATTACAATTAATTGAAAAATCACATATGTATAAAACACTACTACATACACTGTAAGTAACGTAATATAAGAAATATCTCACTTTTGTGATAAGCATATACCGCTGATGATGGACAATGTGCGAATCCAGTCCAGTAAAAGAAACTACTACCAAGAAGCAGCTTATGTCAAACAGTTAAAGATTAATTTTACTTATTTACAATTTCTACAAGCTATAGTGCACTACACGCAAAAGACGAAATCGATAATATTGGTACGATGTGTCCCCCACTGAGTATATAAAACACCGCCATATATCCGAAGTCAGTTGTCTGTATGTCAGAAAATGGACACTAATGTAAATTATTAACATTACTGACACGGTAAGTAAATTGGAAATTGAACAACTCAACCGGCCGATGTGGCCGAGTGGTTCTAGGCGCTTCAGTCTGGAACCGCGTGACCGCTACGGTCGCCGGTTCGAATCCTGCCTCGGGCATGGATGTGTGTGATGTCCTTAGGTTAGTTAGGTTTAAGTAGTTCTAAGTTCTAGGGGACTGATGACCTCAGATGTTAAGTCCCATAGTGCTCAGAGCCATTTGAACCATTTTTTGAACAACTCAGGCCGCTCCTATTTTAGGTCATTCTGATATGAGACACCTCATTGTATACGTTTTGCCAGGGCATGTAAATGGAATTCATTTTGATTTTGAGCTAAACTTTCGATAAATAAGGGATGCTATATAAATTTTTTCCAAACTTGAATGCAGCTTACGGCCAAGGAAAATATGAAAGGTTAGTAGTATTACGGTTCCTGTATACCCAATACTGGCAAAAAGACATTAAGCACCCAGAAGGGAAGGAGGAAAAAAATGAAAATCATGAGTTGAGAGGGTATTTAATGTCATTTCAGTGATTTCTAAATGGACTCAAACTGACAAAGAACTTGGCAGTTTCAGCCCACATATCAGTATGACGTTGCATCGCGTTTGCCATGGATGCATGTAATTATTCGATTGGAGATGGTTTGATACATAAGGCCAGTGAATCCTCTGCTGAGGCAAGCTGGCGCACAACTGTTATGAATGGTCCTTGATATCTTGGATATTGGCTCTGGGAAGGAGATGTCGCTGAGCTGGTCCCATATATGTTGTACTGGGGACAGGTTTAGGGGTCTTGCTGGCCACGGGAGAACATTCACATCACGCAGACGGTTCATAGACACACGTTAACCAGCAGATGATCACTGTTCTATTTGAAAAATGGGGCCACGACATTTTCGCACTAGAGGTAACACATGAGGACACACGGTGTCCTTGACATACCTTTGTGCCATCCCATCAGTTCAGTCACTATCAGCCGTGACGTGAAATCGTACCACGGTTGTGCCTCTACAAAATATTGGAAGGATGGTATCTGTCCCCAGGTCGCCGACGATGGTCATATGAGATAGTGCAGAACCGCAATTCGCGGCTGAACACATTGCGACGTCATTCATTAGCAGACCACCATTTCCGGTCACGGAACCAGTTCAAACGCTGCTGCTCGTGTTGTGTTAAACCGCTGCCTACGCATGGGGGCGGTAATTAACTAGCCCGGCTGCTGCTCGCCTCCGACCAATGCTGCGGGCGGACACAGAATATTGCAGGGACTCAATAACACGGCACATGCAGGTGTATTGGGTTTACGATGTGCTCGGTGCTCAATAGGGCGACCTCTCACTTTGTGTTCAGATGTGGTCGACAGGAATTTGACGACGAGTGTGCCTCTCCTCGTGTTACCATGCAGTCCGTCACAGAGACACTGTCGCACCCGAATGCCCCACAAATGTGGATACTGCACGCTAAGTGGAGAGCCACAATGAGGCTCCTTTGAAGCTCTGTCACGTGCAGGTAACATTGTCTCGTACAAGTACGCAGTATATCCGTGTACTGCACAGTGATGACTAAAATTCTGACATTGTTCATCACCCTTCTATACCCTACCAGGCTTTGTAATAACACTGAACACGAACGTTGCTAACGCTAACGCAACCTGGTGACCGTTCTGTCTGTCAAAGAGAACTGCAACTCTTAAAAATGGTTCAAATGGCTCTGAGCACTATGGGACTTAACATCTATGGTCATCAGTCCCCTAGAACTTAGAACTACTTAAACCTAACTAACCTAAGGACATCACACAACACCCAGTCATCACGAGGCAGAGAAAATATCTGACCCCGCCGGAAATCGAACCCGGGAACCCGGGCGCGGGAAGCGAGAACGCTACCGCACGACCACGAGCTGCGGACTGCAAATCTTAATCATTTAAATACACGCCAATGTTGTGTACGTGTACGAAGCTACAATAACATCCGACCATACAATTTGGAAGATAGGTTGCGTGAAAATATTTCATATATTTTACTGTAGATTTTTTTTTTTTTTTTTTTTTTGTGTGAGATACTTGTTATGAGCTGGCAATCTCTTCCAATCGAGTTATAGTCACTGTTGATATAATTTCATATTTTAATAACTAGACTAAAAATGGACATGGCGTCGACACCTTGATCTCAGTTTAAAGTGGAAGATACGTTCCAACCTCGTAATGTGCCATCGACACCATACACTATTTCAGATTGTAAAAATAATTTGGAAAGTACGAAATACCGACGAATGTGGTATTATTTAGAGCTTGTGTTAACGTTAACGTCAGAATAAATAGTGTACCCAGTGGCGAAAATATTTGAGTAACAAGAAAAAACGTACTTTTTGTATGACTTGCGCCGAACTCCCAAACACTGGCAGTCACACATTGAGTTCCACATTATTTTCCACTAACATTCGCTATATGGGTCTAGGCGCTTCAGTCTGGACCGCGCGACCGCTACGGTCACGGGTTCGAATCCTGCCTCGGGCATGGATGTGTGTGATGTCCTTAGGTTAGTTGGGTTTAAGCAGTTTTAAGTTCTAGGGGACTGATGACCTCAGATGTTAAGTCCCATAGTGCTCAGAGCCATTTGAACCATTTGTTACACGAATATGACAGTAGCTTTACCATCAAGAGGGGCAATAACCGTACGTTGTACTTTCTAATTGCCGGTGAGAGTCCTCAAAAATGTGAATATAGTAATACGACGCTTGGTACAGTATGCAGTGTAGTGTAACTTCGGAAAAACCTGTTTTTAATGTATTTTGTGGCGTAAACACCGGATGACGGTGCTGTGTCTTTAATGGAGACACTTGTTATGAGCCGGCAAACACTTCCAATCGAGTGACAGTCACTGTCGATATAATTTCATATTTTAATAACTAGACTAAAAATAGACGTGGCGTTGCCACCTTGATCTCACTTTAAAGTGGAAGATACGTATTTTCAACCATATGCACTGAGTGAAAATTCCTATGATGCCGGCATAGCGTACTGTGCCTGTCGTCAACATCAAGCGGCACATTTCACGTGACATTTGCTGAATTGCTGTATTTTACATTCTCATCAAACAATTGAAGCTTTAACACTACACCAATTTGTCCTGTTTTTACACATTTATTTATTAGTAACAGCGATGGTACCAAATTGCTGACGATGGAATGCAAAAGAAACTATGGTAAAACAGAGAGAGAGAAAAGTTATTTACAACTTTGGCAGAAACCAGACTTCAGTTACAAGATAAAAGGGCGCGAGTCGCCGAAAACCACGGAAAGACAACAACAGCGATGCACGGACAACTAAGACATCATGGCAGGATACGTCCGGAGAATGTACCATACGAGAGCCTAGGCTTAGCAGTACCAGGAACCAAACACGTCCCATGTCCTCGGTGTCCTTGTCAGTATTGTCCTTCCATCTTGTCCGCGGTCGTCCCCGGTAGCTCCTTCCAGCTACAGCTCCCAGAAACACATCATGGAGTATCCTCCCTTCATTCATCCTTGCTACATGTCCAGCCCAGGTCAACCTTCATCTTCTTATTCTTTTCATAATGTCAGGCTGTGCGTAAAGCTCTTTCAATTCTTCTTTTTTCGAATTCTCCATTCCTCTGTTTGTGAATCTATCACAGGACCGTATATTTTTCGGAAGAAAAAAATGGCTCTGAGCACTATGGGACTTAACTTCTGAGGTCATCAGCCCCCTAGAACTTACAACTACTTAAACCTAACTAACCTAAGGGCATCGCACACATCCACGCCCGAGGCAGGATTCGAACCTGCGACCGTAGTGGTCGCGCGGTTCCAGACTGAAGCGCCTAGAACCGCTCGGCCACTTCGGCCTGATTTTTCGGAAGATTCTTCGTTCGAAAACAAGTAGTTTCTCTTTATCTGTTCTCCTAAAGATGAGGCATTCATAACCGTACATAACCACTGGCATAAACATACTTTGGTACAGACTGATCTTAAAACTTCTTGACAGGGATCTTTCCTTCAGTACATCGTGAAGGCTAAAGTATGTTCTGTTGCCTCCGACAATTCTTGCATTTATTTCAATTGCACAGTGGTTCTGATTACAGCAGAGACTACCAAGGTATTTGAAAGTATTTGACCTTTTGAATCGGAGACTGTCCACCGTGAGCGGGTCCCCATCTCTTGCTCAGGACCATGTATTCTGTCTTATCTTCACTGACTTGTAGGCCTGCCCTACTGGCAATCTTGCAGTACGACCCTGCCATTCTTCTGAGCTCTTCTGTACTACCGCTGATTTGGATTATATCATCCGCGTATGCCGCGTCGCTGGTATACAGCGGTCTAATAGTCTTGGTGTAGGAGTAAAATCTTCCTATCTTACAATGACATCACTGTATTGCACGTTGAAGGTGTGACAGTGGGACCTGAAGTCCCGTAGCAATGCTGCGAGTTCAAGGTTGTCGATAAAAAGTGGCACAACTACATACGTAGTTACAGTGGTGGCCGTACCAAGGGTTTCACATAATGAGTGGCCATATCGAAACTGACATATTATTGGTGGCCATACCAGGGCTATTGACGGCCACGGTAGCCGAGCGGTTCTGGGCGCTACAGTCTGGAACCGCGCGGCCGCTACGGTCGCAGGTTCGAATCCTGCCTAGGGCATGGATGTGTGTGATGTCCTTAGGTTAGTTAGGTTTCAGTAATTCTAAGTTCTAGGGGACTGATGACCTTAGATGTTAAGTCCCATAGTGCTCAGAGCCATTTGAACCATACCAGGGCTATTCTCAGGCAGGGTGCCAATCTGAGTCCTCGAGGGTGGTTAGAGGAACAAGGTGACGGAGCCAGTGCTTGGGAGTAATGGTTCCAATGTGTTGCAGACCATTGACCATGTCGTGCAGGGTGTTCACTTTGTCGCAGAGTCGCTTTGCCTTCTCCCGAATAGACGTGTTTAGGGGAACCGTGTTTGCCTCCTCGTGTATGGTAGCAATCCTCACGATTTGAAGGCATGCAGGTTCCACCAAAGCATCTTATTCTGCAGGCGCTTTAGGGTCTGCGCCCTGGAGGCACTAATCATGGCCCACACACTGGAACCATACGTGAGGAAACCTTCCAAACTCCAAGATATTTGCTATCCGGGGACCCTGACACCTGGATGCCTGCAATACTGATGTTGTGGTGGAGGACAGCGCGCCGTCTGGTGGAGTAGACTGCCGTAGACTTGGCGGCATTGAGGGCAATCTTGTTTGAACGACAGCCGCCTCTGGAGACGAGCAATCAGCTGGTTGGTGTTGTGGCCGGTCGTATAGAGCGCCATATCGTCGGCTTATTGCGGCAGGTGGCATCGACGTGGGCCCCTGCGCTGCGAGCTTTATAGTGCGGCCCTCAGGGCCGATAGGCTGGCGCAGCGGACGCGGCGCGCACATAGCGCTGACGTGGCGTCCAGCAACGCTCGCAAACTGTAGGAGCACCGCCTAGCGGTTGTCGTCTACGTCCATGCATTTTGGTGGGCTTTCAGAATCGTCGGGCCGGTATGCCTGAGTTACTGTTTAACAAGGATATTCGTTCCCATTTTTATCGGTGATCAAGCGTTGCCCTTTCTTCTGCAATCTCATGATGAGTATGCTATGGACGTCTCCATGTTACAAATAAAGACAGATGTTTCCAGAATGAGATTTTCACTCTGCAGCGGAGTGTGCGCTGATATGAAACTTCCTGGCAGATTAAAACTGTGTGCCCGACCGAGACTCGAACTCGGGACCTTTGCCTTTGCCTTTGCCCGCGAAAGGCAAAGGTCCCGAGTTCGAGTCTCGGTCGGGCACACAGTTTTAATCTGCCAGGAAGTTTCAAAGACAGATGTGTTCATAGAGTTTCATGCTTACATTCTTTCTTTTGCTACTGCCTTTATCCCGCATTTTGCGCAGGGTCGGCAGGGTTAAGTACGGATTTGGCATGGTTAAGTTAAGAGGTGGCCGTATGCCATTCCTGCCGCCACCCCATACCCCCGGGACGGAATTAGTGGACCCCAGCTGTCTGTGTCTAGTGTAAATCGAGAAACAGTGTGAATGCGTTTCCAATGCCTGCGAGTCGTGGAACTGAGGCGGGACTTGGTGACCAGCCCGGTACTCACCTAGTAGGATGTGGGAAACCGCCTAAAAACCACATCCAGGCTGGCCGGCACACCGGCCGTCGTCGTTAATCCGCAGGGCGGATTCGATCCGGGGCCAGCGCGCCTACCTGAGTCCAGGAAGAAGCGCGTTAGCGCTCTTTTTTTTTTTGTTCGTTGTTGATCGTTGTGTTTGGTCGTTGCGCATGTCACGTAACATCCGTTCAAGTTCGTTTGTTGATCCTTCCACTCAGTGTTTTATTACGGAGGCCAACCATCTCTCTGACCGAACACGCTGAGCTAGCGTGCCGGCAAACTTACAATTTTTTATCAGGTTGCCCTCCATGGGGTGGGTGCACGCAACTACTGTGGTTATATTGGGTTGGATAGAGCAGCAATCAGTCGTAGAATTAAGTTGCTTTAATATGACATTTATAGTCACAACGCATATCAGATTTCGACCTGTGTCAGGTCATTATCAATGCAGTGCGGAATTAAATGGTTGAACTGTGTAAGCATTCACTTGAGCACGAACAACTGCTACGACTGATTGCTGCTCTATCTAACCCAATTAAAATTTTTTGTCAGATGCGCTCTCGGCTATCCTGGCGGATCTCTGGTTTTACGAACACTCTGGCACATTATCTTACCTCGACCGGCCCTGCAAATTGCCGATCTTAATCCCGTAGGAAATGACTGGAATTAGTTGGAATAACGACTGAAACTTACAAGTCAATATCCACACAATTTGCTATCTCCATGGGATTTTATCATCAATGTGTGACTCCAAGTGGTTGTGGAATACCCAAAAACACTTTTGGATTATCTTCGTCGCCGAACTATGGCCGTTATCGAGTCTAGAGACGATGTTATTCGATATTACCTTTATGTCTCGCGGAGGTGACTTAGCACGGGATTAGCCGAGCGGTCATAGGCACTGCAGTCATGAACTGTGCGGCTGGTCCCGGCGGAGATTCGAGTCCTCCCTCGGGCATGGGTGTGTGTGTTTGTCCTTAGGATAATTTAGGTTAAGTACTGTGTAAGCTTAGGGGCTTATGACCTTAGCAGTTGAGTCTCATAAGATTTCACGCACATTTGAACATTTTTGGGGGTGACTTATCTTTTGGCAGGTGTGCTTTAGCTATTTAAATGAGAGAATCGCGAATAATGCTACTAAGAAATGTAGACTCCTTTAAGATATCTTCACTCGCGTCCATAATATCTAAACATAGGACTGTAGCATGTGTGCTTGGAATAACAGATATTACCCATCAATCTGTATATTGAGCAAGCAGTAAAGGAAACAAAAGAAAAATTCGGAGTAGGTATTAAAATTCATGGAGAAGAAGTAAAAACTTTGAGGTTCGCCGATGACATTGTAATTGTGTCAGAGACAGCAAAGGACTTGAAAGAGCAGTTGAACGGAATGGACAGTGTCTTGAAAGGAGGATATAAGATGAACATCAACAAAAGCAAAACGAGGATAATGGAATGTAGTCAAATTAAATCGGGTGATGCTGAGGGGATTAGATTAGGAAATGAGACACTTAAAGTAGTAAAGGAGTTTTGCTATTTAGGGAGTAAAATAACTGACGATGGTCGAAGTAGAGAGGATATAAAATGTAGACCGGCAATGGCAAGGAAATCGTTTCTGAAGAAGAGAAATTTGTTAACATCGAGTATAGATTTAAGTGTCAGGAAGTCGTTTCTGAAAGTATTTGTATGGAGTGTAGCCATGTATGGAAGTGAAACATGGACGATAACCAGTTTGGACAAGAAGAGAATAGAAGCTTTCGAAATGTGGTGCTACAGAAGAATGCTGAAGATAAGGTGGGTAGATCACGTAACTAATGAGGAGGTATTGAATAGGATTGGGGAGAAGAGAAGTTTGTGGCACAACTTGAGTAGAAGAAGGGATCGGTTGGTAGGACATGTTTTGAGGCATCAAGGGATCACAAATTTAGCATTGGAGGGCAGCGTGGAGGGTAAAAATCGTAGAGGGAGATCAAGAGATCAATACACTAAGCAGATTCAGAAGGATGTAGGTTGCAGTAGGTACTGGGAGATGAAGAAGCTTGCACAGGATAGAGTAGCATGGAGAGCTGCATCAAACCAGTCTCAGGACTGAAGACCACAACAACAACACCCAAACACAGCGTTGTTTGTAGCGGTCATTTAGCAAACGCCAGCTACATACTGTGAGCCGAAGATGATAACTTCTTGAAAGATGAGGACACAACGATTTTCTTTCAGTTTTCCGACCATTTACAGCATAAAATTAATCCAGCAAGCTAATTAAAGTTGACAATATCTGAAAAATGTTGCAGATATACATGTACTACAATGCAACGTAAAGATAAAATATGAAAGAGGGACCACAACCCAGTCGTACTGAGTTTTGTGGACGATCAGGGTGCTCTTACCAGAAGGACGGTGGTTAAGTTCCAACGTACCTATAGCCGCTATAAACAGATAGCAGCCAAGCACGTATCTGATTCGCATAGGAAATGCCGAATAAGCGAGACATCGACCAGGCCACCAGGACTTCACGAAAATAGTGACCACCTTTAGTGAGACAGCTACCATAACAATCACTCATGAGGCAGGGCGCCACGATCTACCTCCTGACCTTGCACAGTTGATTACTGACAAGAAAAGGACGCGAAAATTGTGGCAGCAATACCGCAACCCACAAGGCAGAAGCAGAAGCAATATTTTCTGGATGGCCAGAGAGATACGCGAATGGCTACAAAATGGTTCAAATGGCTCTGAGCACTATGGGACTCAACTGCTGAGGTCATCAGTCCCCTAGAACTTAGAACTAGTTAAACCTAACTAACCTAAGGACATCACAAACATCCATGCCCGAGGCAGGATTCGAACCTGCGACCGTAGCGGTCTTGCAGTTCCAGACTGCAGCGCCTTTAACCGCACGGCCACTTCGGCCGGCGAATAGCTACAGATCCTAAGAAATACGAGATGACAGTGGAATCTGTAAGAGGCAGAAAATAAACCTGACCATTTCTGGAGAATAGCCAAAGCCCGACAGCAATCCGAGAAAGCCGTCGACACACTAAACGGTGAGCATGGCATAGCGTATACCCCAGAAGAAAAGGCAGACGCCATATCAAACATACTGGAACTTCAATTTCAAGAAAATATCGTAGAAGACTACGAGATGGAGCTAGAAAGAAATGAGCGAAGAGTACGGCGACATCTAGCACGGAAGCTAGAACACAGACCTGAACTCTCCTTCGAGGTGGTAAACGAAAGACTTGTTGGTACTCTCATCAGGCAAACCGGCTGCAAAAAATACCCTGGTTTCGACCTATCAAGCCACTCTTCCTAAAGAACCTTCCCGTATCAACCATATCACAACTCACGGCCATCCTCAACAACTTCCTAAAGTTAAACAATTTCCCTTCAGCCTGAAAGGCTCCAAAATTCATCTCATCTCCCAAACTTACGAAAATCTGTTTCCATTACAATAACGCCCATCTCCCTGTTAAATCATGTGTCCAAATTCCTAGAATAGCTAACCCAGTTTCCTCTGTAACAGTTCCTAACGACATATAATATCCTCTCCCCAGAACAATTTGGATTTCGTGCTGGACATAGCACCACACAGCAATCCGTCGCCTGGTAGAGCATGTTTTCCAAGAAAAGCGCCAAGGAAACAGCACTGCAGCAATCTTTATAGACATTAAGAAAGCGTTCGACCGTGTTTGGCGAGGCGACCTGCTCTACAAGCTGTCGCAGTACAACTGCCCACTCCACATGCTGAAGATCGTCAGATCCCTCCTGACAAATAGAAAATTCTGCTCTTCAATAGATGCAGCAGACAGAACAACTAAAAACACAGAGGCATTAGTGCCACAAGGACCTGTGTTTGGCCCTCTCCTATAACTTGTTACACAAATGACTTGCAAAATGAGCCCAGGGGACAAATAGCTCTAAGTGCTGATGGTACTGCACCGTATCACAGCGGCAGTAACATCAACTACATACTCGTGACAATTAGATTTCTACGCCATTTAGATAAAATTATTATTTGGAAGACAAGTTAACCCTTCCAAGTACCAAGCAGTTCTATTTACTACAAAGAGGAGCCAACTAGTCATCAACATCAAGGTTAATGTTACATACCCTCCCAGGAAAAATTCAGTTTCATACCCAAGACTTAAAATTGACGAAAATTTAACATTCAAGCAACATTTAATTGTGACATACCACAAACCTTCGGCACGTTTTTTCGAACTTTACCCCCTACAGAAGGGAAGGGGTCTCACAACTGTAGCCAAAATCAAACTCTGGAGAACAATTATTCTGTCTGTTTTCCTCTCCAGCTCGGAAGTCTGGAGCATGACAGCAGATAATAATGTAACAAAAGGTGAAACTCTGCAGAACAAAACTTTTCGCCTCATTGCGGATGCATCAAGATACATAGGCAATGAAGAAATAAGAACACAGTTAGGGCATCCAACCGCATATCAGATATCATCCAACTTCTGTGAATTGTCACTCATCATTCCATCTCATCAGTTCTCTAGACCAATAAGACTGTCTTCCAAACCGACATTATTTCAACAGTTTAGGTGGTATAAACAAAATAAATAATCTTCTTACAGAAATCACAGAAACATCATACACTGGGGAAGACCTGTATTACGATGCTAGTCACATGCAGCTAATCCACAGCAAGAGCTCAAACGGCAAGTCCGTACTGAACAAAGAAGTGTAGGCTGAAATATGGAAGGAATACACTGATGGTATATAGTAGGAAAAATAATTGACCACAATATTATAGAAAGGATAGACGCAGTAGATGATGAGCTGGGAGATATGCGAAAATAATTTAACAATTCTGGAAGACCTAAGTCAAAACAAGTCCCCTGGAATAGACGACATTTCCTCAGAATTATTGAAATGCTTGGGAGAGCCATTCATGACAAAACTACTATATCATGTGTGCAAGATACATGAAACAGTCGAAAAAATCTCAGACTAAGAAGAATGTAGTAATTCCTATGACAATGCTGGTAGGTACTGATTGGTCTGAATATTATGGAACCATCAGTTTAACGGTACATAGCTGCAAAATACTGACACGAGTCATATACTGAAGAAAGGAAAAGCTGGTAGAAACATACCTCGGGGAATATTGGTTTGGGTTCCGGAGAAATGTAGAAACACGAGAGGCAATATTGGCCCAACAGCTAATCTATGACGATAGACCGAGGAAAGGCAAATGTACATTTATAGCATTTGCAGATTTAGAAAAAGTTTTTGACAATGTTGACAGGAAAACATTCATAGAAATTCTGAAGGTAGTACTGATGAAAAACGGGGAGCGCAAAATTATCTGCAACGTGTAAAGTAGCCAGACTGCACTTACAAGCGTCGAAGGATATGAAAGGGAAGCAGTCGTTGAGTAGGGTAGGTCTGCAGCCTCTGCCCGATTTAATTAAACCTGTACATTAACGAAACAGTAAGCGAAACCAAGAAAACATTTGTTACGTGGATTAAAAATAAGAGAGAAGAAATTAAAAAAAACTATATGTTTGTTTCATATCAGTTATGTAAGATTTAACATGTATTTTATTGTCCGCAACTCGAGGTCGTGCGGTAGCGTTCTCGCTTCCCGCGCCCGGGTTCGATTCCCGGCGGGGTCAGGGATTTTCTCTGCCTCGTGATGACTGGGTGTTGTGTGCTGTCCTTAGGTTAGTTAGGTTTAAGTAGTTCTAAGTTCTAGGGGACTGATGACCATAGATGTTAAGTCCCATAGTGCTCAGAGCCATTTGAACCATTTTTATGGGTTCAAATGGTTCAAATGGCTCTGAGCACTATGGGACTTAACATCTGTGGTCATCAGTCCCCTAGAACTAGGAACTACTTAAACCTAACTAACCTAAGGACATCACACACATCCATGCCCGAGGCAGGATTCGAACCTGCGACCGTAGCAGTCGCGCGGTTCCGGACTGCGCGCCTAGAACCGCTAGACCATCGCGGCCGGCGAACCATTTTTATGTATTTTATTTGTTTTATCAGATCTGCAGTTGTTCGATATTTGAACGAAACCGGCAATCGTTATTGTGTGAATGCAATAACAGACTGCAATAAAAATATCAGACTACCTGATTCTCTCAGGAATGGAAAGGGACTTGGCCGGCCGCGGTGGTTTCGCGGTTCTAGGCGCGCAGTCCGGAACCGTGCGACTGCTACGGTCGCAGGTTCGAATACTGCCTCGGGCATGGATGTGTGTGATGTCCTTAGGTTACTTAGGTTTAAGTAGTTCTAAGTTCTAGGGGACTGATGACCACAGCAGTTGAGTCCCATAGTGCTCAGAGCCATTTGAACCATTTTGAAAGGGACTTGGAAGATGAGTGAAGTCGATACTGTCTTGAAAAGAGATTATAAGATAAAAACCAGCAAAAGTAAAACAAGGAAAATGGAATGCAGTCGAATTAAATCAGGTTGTGCTAATAGAATTAGATTAGGAAAGCAGACACTAAAAGTAGTTTGCTATTTGCGCAGCTGTATGACTGACGACGGCCAAAGTAGAGAAGGTAAAAAATGCAGAACAGCAATAACAAGAAAAGCTTTTGCGGAAAAGAGAAATTTATTAAGGTCGAATATGAACTTAATGGTTAGTAAATATTTTCTGAAGGTATTTTTACAGAGTGTAGCCTTATACGGAACTGATTCGCGTTCGATAAACAGCTCGAAGAAGAAGACTACAGAAGCTTTTGAAATGTTGCGGTAGAGAATAATGCTGAAATAATGACGAGGTACTAAATAGAAATGGAAAAATAGAAATTTGTGGCAGAGGACTACCAGCAGATATCAGCTAGTAGAACATCGTGGGCCATCGAGGAATAATTTGGTAAACAAATGAGGTGTGGAGAGTAAACTTTTAGAGGGAGACCAAGGCTTGAATACGATATCCAGGTTCAAACGGATGTAGGTTTCAGTAGTTATGCAGAGATGAAGAAGCTTATACAAGATAGACTACTGTGAAGCTGCATCAGATCAGACTTCGGACAAGGTAACAATGACGAAGACGACGAAAAGGACAACAATGTCATTTCGTCCGTGGTTTTTGCAGAGAAACGTGTTTGAACGGACACAGAAAGTAAATAAACAAATAAACTAGATGAAAGAAAAAAAAATTGTGAGAAAAGGTACTTACATCTTCGAGGCCGTATCGCGACAAGGGTCCAGTGCCGCTACACTCGTCCAGCACATCTTGTAGTTTCTTTGATGAATCTGTAACAGAACAGTTTCAGTTCAAGCATATTTGTAATACTATTCGAGTATCAACAGTCTAAGAAAAATTTAATGCATTCAGTGACATAGTCACAGGTTATTTACAAAATAGTTGTTGTGGCAAATTAACTTGTTTAAGTAATTTGACTGTTGCAAATCCTGGATGAGAAATGGACATCGAGTACCACGGAAAAACAAGAGAAATCTGCGTATCATCAAGGGACACAGGTGATGAAAGGGTCAATCACATTACAAACTTCAATTCTAAGCAAAGTCCTCAGAGCATCTAAGTTACGTATTTTGAATGAAGAAATAAGTTCCTGCAGCAACAAAGTAAGATGTGTTCGGAAGAGAATAAAAAATGAGACAGGAAAAACGAATTAGCAAAATGGTGAATTTTCTAAGAGGTAAACAATGAATTAGTTAAAGTTAGCTCCAAAACTGCACGCACTCTTACTTAAGCAGCAAATAAATTAAGTCGGAACACTTGTGTCTAACATACGGTCACAAGGCCAGGAGAGGCGCTGCAGGCGATGTCGTGCTGTCAGCAAAGACACTCACGTCGATTGTGTGTTGCCATAGCTCATTAACGCCAAACTTGGCCGCACTGTGCTAAGGGGATACGTTCGTCGTACTTCCCACATTGATTTCTGCAGTTGTATAACGCGGTGGTGCTTGTATGTTCGCACTGACTATGTAAGCGCTGCTGCTCTCGGTCGTTAAGTGAAGGCCGCTGCGTTGTCCGTAGTGAGAGGTAATGACTGAAATTTGTTATTCTCGGCACACTCTTGTCACTGTGGATCTCGGAATGTCGAATTCGCTGACGATTTCATAAACGGAATGTCCCATGCTTCTAGCTGAATCTAACATTCCGCGTTCAAAGTCTGTTAATTGCCGTCGTGCGGCCATAATGACGTCGGAAACCTTTTCACATTAATCATCTGAGCACAAATGGCAGCTTGTGTACACGATACTAGCCCGCCCGGTTGGCCGTGCGGTCTAACGCACGACTTTCCGGGCGGGAAGGAGCGCCGGTCCCCGGCACGAATCCGCCCGGCGGATTGTGTCGAGGTCCGTTGAGCCGGCCAGTCTGTGGATGGTTTTTAGGCGGTTTTCCATCTGCCTCGAAAAATGCGGGCTGGTTCCCCTGATTCCCCTCAGCTACACTATGTCGGCGACTGCTGCGCAAACAAGTTCTCCATTTACGCGTACACCACCATTACTCTACCACACAAACATAGGGATTACACTCGTCTGGTGTGAGACGTTCCCTGGGGCGGGTCCTCCGGGGACCGAACCGCACAATAATCCTGGGTTCTGTGTGGGGCAGTGGAGGGGTGAAGTGGACTGCGGTAGTCGTCGTGGGGTTGTGGACCACTGCGGCTGCGGCGGGGACGGAGCATCTCCGTCGTTTCTGGGTCCCCGGTTAACATAACATAACGTAACACGATACTACCCCCATCTCTATCTGTGCATATCACTATCCCCCGCCTTTTGTCACCTATCTGTATTACAGTAATACATTTATTTAAATATGGAGTTATTTTGATATTTGTGGATTTTTTAAAATTTGCTCTTTTTATAAATAGCTGGTCCAATGAAAAAGGCGCGGGAGAGAACGGGTTTACACTGACGTATCATTAGCTGCCACTATCTCAGCCAATGAGAAGAGAGTACGTTTGCGCATATTTGGTTTTCTAGAAGAATCGCTTTGTGGAGTCTAAGTGCGATCAGAGGGCAGTCTACATCAGATTTAATTATCAATTAAATTTGAACGCTGTGGGCTGCAAAGAGATGGCGGGAGAGTGATGATGTCGAACACGCGAAATACCGGTTTTTCTGTGTAAACTATCACTTTTGAATTAACAAAATTCCACGTGGCGTATTGTGCAAGTCGTGACCGAGAACTGAATGTTCGGAGGGATCCAGTTGTGGCGTATTTCAGTGAGCATTCTGACTTAGACAATCCGTTTTGTAATCTTTCCAATAACTAGTTCGGTTAAATATCATAAGCTGGGTAAAATAAGAGTGGCTGTGGTGGAAAGTGATCGACGAAACTGTAACTTCTGATTAGCAAGGACTTGGATGTTGTTTTACAGCAGAAGAGTAAGTTTTTTTTTTTCGAAAACATTACTTTCACTGACTAGCTCAGTAGACCTGAAACTATAATTTTTAGTGCAAGATGTAGATGCGTGTAGTGCTAGTGCTTCTACTACAGCTTCTCCAGGAGAGAAAAATTATTTTTTTTCAACACGCCCGCCTCTCGTGGTCGTGCGGTAGCGTTCTCGCTTCCCACGCCCGGGTTCCCGGGTTCGATTCCCGGCGGGGTCAGGGATTTTCTCTGCCTCGTGATGGCTGGGTGTTGTGTGCTGTCCTTAGGTTAGTTAGGTTTAAGTAGTTCTAAGTTCTAGGGGACTTATGACCACAGCAGTTGAGTCCCATAGTGCTCAGAGCCATTTGAACCATTTTTCCAACACGGCAGAAGAAGAATCACCACAAAGTGAACATATTTTGTCGATAACCAGAGTAATTAACCGCGCTGTCCCGCATGGTGCAATAGCTTCCAGGAAGTAAGAAGCTGTGGTAGGTAGAAACTGTGATTGAGAATAATTCTGATAGAGGACAGTGTAACACAGTGAGAGAAAGATAGCATGGGACAGCGCACGAGAAAGTGAAAAAGAAGAGGGATGCCGAAAGGACTGTAACTTTACGACAGGAAAGGGATGTCAAACATCATCCAGACGACGGGGGGCGCAGCGCAGAGTTGATCAAGTTAGCGACAGATGCAGTTAACAGCCGACACAGCAGATCAGCGCTGGCATCGTACGGAACGGACAGGGGCCCTGAAGCTGGTATAACTGTAGGACGAGTCCAGATCTGTAGAGAAGACACCCCGCGACCACAGAAGACCGCTGGGTACTTATTTTGTTTGTTGAGTGCTTGTATTTAAAAGACTTAAAAGGATGGAAGAGAGTGACAGTTCTGCAATAGTGAGATAAGGGTCTGCGGTTCAGTTCAGTATGATTACCAGTGAAACAAGCACTCCTGAACAAAGACAAGCAGGTGGTTTAGTAAATAATGATGTACCTCAGTTATCTCCAATTACAGGGATAAAACTGGAACAAAATGCTTCAACAGATGAAACTATAGGACATAGTTCAAATTTTGACAGCAATCAGGTGAACGATTTTAATGATACTCATTTGCTTAGTGTTACTCCATTTAATGTAAAGGAATAGGAAACTGCGGAAGCAGATGCCAAATTTGGTCTGACACCTATCGACAATGGAAAATAGGGAGTAGTGTCTCAAGGAAGCAGGATAGAAAGAATGCCGGAAATGTTTGCTGCATTGACGGGCACTAAGAAAAATATTGTAATTAAATAAACAAAATGTTAGTAATGTAAAGCAGCCCACTGGTAACCTAAATAAGAAAAGTGATGAACAGATAGTTAATCATGATAAGAAAATTCAGTAGAAGCCTAGTAGTATTAATAATTGGGAGCTGAGCTTAAGAAATTTAAATCTGAAATTAATTTGAAACTGGAAAACCACACTGCTGAGCTAAAGAAAATGTGAGACAAAGATTTGTATTTGTTTGACGCTAAGTTGACGAAAGCCTTTGTCAAGTTGAGAATAAACGTAGGCAATCCTCAGAAAATGTCAAAAGTCAATTAACAGAAATAGGTTTTATTATGTGGAAATCTTGAGAGAGCCTAGAACATGGGGTGTGACTGCTACTGAGCAATATTGTACGTTATAACAATTTAAGAAAGCATTTTTAAAGAGTACTGGGGCAAACAGAAACAAATGGGAATGAAAAATAGTTTCTGGACTGGTGAGAAATTTAATCCTAGAAAAGAAAGTGTAAAGAAGTTTTCTCTGACCAGATTATCGTGGGTTTGGATAGAAAGCTGACCGTTAATTGGCGTAACAAAATAATTGCTGCTGCTAGTGATAATGTTAATTAGTTTATTATTTACTTGGAGATAGTTGAAAAGCAATTATAGGAAGAGGAGTCACCAAATAGAAATTTTAGGCCCCATGGAAATGGGGAACACCACCAAAATGTCAGTTTAAAGAAAAGATGTTTTCTGAAACAATAGCGGAAGACGTGGAAAGATCTGGCGTAATGCTACAGCAATCAGACCAATTTACAGAGAGCAAGGACCAGTTTATAGATCGTGTTCTCCAATCCGTGACGATAATTTTCAGAGTAGACAAGAGGCGGAGTTACGAGTGGGAAACGAAACAGAATCTCAGATTACTGATACCGTCTGTGAAGCGGCCAGATTTGCAGAACTGGCAACAGTAATTTGAACTTGCTAGCTATGCCCTTTTTATACCATAACAAAAAGTATCGGAAGTTCAAAATAATGATAGGAATGGTACAACTGAGGCTAATGGGATTTTTGAAGTTAGAATATTCATGTTTGACGGTGGTTTGGAAGAGTTTTTTTATAGGAAAGAACGAAGTAAACACTGCAATACAGACGATTTGGTAGATAGTTTAAAGGAAAATAACGAAACATCTCACACAGGATAGCATGTACAGTGAAACTAATGACGAATCTTGCATGGAAGAAGGAGAGAACACTGATAGTGAAGGACTGAAGGAGCTAGATGATAAAAGTGTGAATGAAACAATGGAGGCAGTTGAAAAATATTTACGTGCAGTAATCGGAGAAGTACAACCAGGCAATGGTCACAACGCGGTCAGGCAGTTAGTGAGAATTTAGAAGGGGATGAAGACGACAGTGAATTCGGGCACTTGCTGAGCAAATTAATTACTCTCAAAAGAAAGGAGGTGATTTGAAAAAAAAATGTTTTGACCTGTCATTAGTAGACAATATTTAATTTTCCTTTCTTATTGTCAGTCTTGCTCTTCTTCGATTGTGAACTATTTCTATCCTCTTTAATCTTCTTCGCTATCTAGAGCAGAGTAGAAGGATTAGGAGGTGTTGTTGTGCTGAAGTTAGCTAGTGAAAATGTAAAATACATTTAGAGCAGGGGGAAGTATTAATGGACTTTGGAGAGTATATAAAATGAATGTGTATGATGAGGACAGTAATCAAGCATGAAATACTTGTCATAGAGAGTTGTGTTGTCATGATGAGGAATCGGCAGTGAATATTTGAAGATACTGTATTCTCCTCTTCTCTGAACTGTTTATCGTCAAAGATCCACTTCCGTACAAGGCTACGCTCTGTACAATACCCTCAAAAAGATTTGGCACCGCTTTAATTTATATTCGTTGTTAAGAAGTCTATGTTTTTACAGATGTTTTAGTTACTATTGCCGATCTGCATTTTTAATCCTCTGTACTTCGAGCATCATCAGTTATATTAATTTAGAATTAATAGATGGAGTGAAAGAGTGTGTAAAATCCGAGACAGGGAAGCGCAGCAACAACTTCAGAAGCCAATACCAATTTCGCATTTCATTTTACAACCTTGGCAAGCAAAAGAGAGGAAGAGGAGATCAGTGTTTAACGTCCTGTCGACAACAAGATCATTAGAGATGGAGCACAGGCTAGGTCTAGAGAACGATGGGGAAGGAAATCGGCCGTGCCCTTTCAAAGAAACCATCCCGGAATTTGTCTGAAGCGATTAAGGGAAATCATGGTGAACCGAAATCAGGATGGCTGGACGCAGGTTCGAACCATTGTACTCCCGAATGAGATCCGGTGTGATAACTTCGCTCGTTGCAAGCAAAAGAGAGGCTTAGAGACATGATCACAAAGGGTCTGCATATGACACATTTAGAGATCGGACTCTACGTACTGAAGCACCTCCAAAAATTATACAGCACCACGATCTGTTTCGCAGAGAAGGTAATCAGTTGAATTAACAGGGCGGGAGAACATCAGGACCGAAAACTAATAGATCCTTTCACCAGATATGCAGTGAAAGACGTTATAAACCAAATCATGAAGCACCAGCTAAGCGTAGCACATCTGTGGGAATATACGACATATATTGGGCCGCAATAGGGGACAAACTAAGAGAAATTTTTAATTAAGTAGTAACTGGGCAAGCCTCCCGAACAATTACACGGAGGGCAGAACCGTGTTTCACCGAGGAATTCAAACTCGAAGTCAGGGGCGGAATATCGTCCAATGACTTAATTATTAGTGGACTTTAAGTTTTATACAAGACTTTTAATTACCCCATTAAAAGAAATCACGGGGCGTATCTTACGAGAACATCAGAACTGTGCAATGACAAACATCCTGGCAGCATACATTGATTTAGTTTATTTAAAGTGGCAGTCATATTTGGCATTACATTTAAGCGTTCTAGACTTCGTAAGTGCCTATTATACAATAGAACAGTATGTGCCAGAGACAATGACTGTGGTGGTTTCGATAATAACTTTGTACATAGACCGGAAAATGGTGTAAGTGGTAACTGTACTAAAATTACATTTAACCAAACTTTAACTTCACAGATAAAACAAGAGCTTTGAGACGGCGATGCCCGTTCTCTGGAATATTATACCCCACTGCCACTCAGTCGGTTCTTAGTAAGATACACGTGAGTTTGTTGGGGCTAATTTATAGACGATTAAAGATTGTGACCCATGTTTATGCAGGTGACGTAAGTGTGCTGACCAATAATCCACAGAAATTGGGTATTTTAAGTGAAATCACGCGAGATTATGAACTGTATAGCCGGTGTAGACTGAATTTGGACCAATCTGTCAGCAAATGATTGGGGGCAACCTGTGTGATATCAGCTGGGGCTGAACTAGCTCTGGAGGCAGAAATAATTCGACTAGGACCCACAATTAATGTAAACCTAAAACTGATGTCCTTATGTCCTTATAGAATAGTCAGATAGAAAAATTTACATTGTTTTGCATTCCTTCATTCTCTGCCGTACTAAATACATTTCGCATACAACTAAATTACAGATGACCCTATTCCGAAGTTGCTGTTTACTCTCATGGTTCGGAAGTTTTCTCTGTTTCATATTTCTTCTAACAGTCTGCAGCTGAGGTTCATACTGAACTTGATCTGTAATACGCTGGTACGAGAACACATCTTATGTCCTTCGATGTTTATGAAAATGTTGCAATGACCGAAAGTATTTTTAAGGCTGTTACTGCTTCATACTATTGTGTCCTCTGAAACGTTGTTTTATCGATTGCCTCTTGGAAATGAATTGCGCAGAGAGTCGTTCTTTGTTTATATGCAAAGAGAAAACGCAGTACATTCAGTCTGATTTTGAACACCTAACTCACAGGCGCTGTGACAAGTCTGTCGTAAAACAATAGCCGATTAATTTCATTTTTACTGCGTCGTTTCTTCCTTTGACGGGCGGGAAAAAGCCTCGCGTTTATTTAGAATTTTGACATTCGCCTTTCAGTCCGCTTCTGTGACAATTCTCTCGGAAAAACAATCGCAAATTAATATCGTTTATAAACCGACAGCTTCGTAAGCAGGGAAAACCGATATTTGCTTCTTTAGACCGTCAACCTACAAATAGAAATGTTGGCTCTATCCCGTACCGAGAGGAAATAAACTCGTTCAGCGCTCTAGCAACTGTTGGTGCGTGGAAACGATAACACGCCAGTCCAATCAGGTTAGCTTGTAAAATGCACAACACAATTTAGAATCATATAAAGCACGAAGCCGCAGATGGATATTCGAAATACGAAACTGGTAAACTCCAAGTCAGTTTCAGCCATTATAAGCTCACGAGATAAAATATTAGTTCCCTTTGAAAGACTACACAGGTCGCTTTGGAGCTTTGCAGATGGTGTAGAACTGGTATCAGCGGATCATGTGATTCTCCACCGCTGACGTAAGTGGCGTGTACGTGTCAGTCGATTGTATGGATTCAGTGCAGTGAGGTAGGGCGACGAGGAGATGTGACAATGTCAGAAAGCTGTTATCGTGTTTGGACGTCCCTATGTACACAGCGTGAAACAATATGGCCGATATGATGGTGAATCGAGGCGGACTATACCGTCTACAAGGAATGGTGCACCTCTGGCAGCCATGTAATACAGCGTAAGAACGGTGGTTGTAATAAGATTCTAATCGACGCGAGTGTCACGCCCTGTCAACAATAGGCTTCAAATCCAACGGGAATTCTCTGATAAGGATAGAAGCTGAAGCAATGAATTAAAATTTGTGCCGCGCCCATGACTTGAACCTAGGTCTCCTGCTATCTAGGCAGATATGCTGACCACTACAACACTGCAGCATTATGGCTACGGCCGGCCGGTGTGGCCGAGCGGTTCTAGGCGCTTCAGTCTGGAACCGCGCAACCGCTACGGTCGCAGGTTCGAATCCTGCCTCGGGCATGGATGTGTGTGATGTCCTTAGGTTAGTTCGGTTTAAGTAGTTCTAAGCTCTAGGGGACTGATGACCTCAGATGTTAAGTCCCATAGTGCTCAGAGCCATTATGGCTACCGCAGGTGCACCCACTACGCTAGTCCAAGGCTCTCCCTAACACAAACTTCAATTGACATTTTCAGACCGTTTACCCCTTCTTAACCCTGAAATAGCAAGGTGGAGTAAAAAATTACCCCAGTTCATATAATTTTTATCCTTTGTCGGTACTACTGGCTTCTCGGGTGGGAGTCACTGTTTACCTTTCGATTGTTCACGTGAGGAGGCTGTAACCTGTCAGGCTTTATTCTCCGTCATCCTTTAACAGATACACTATGTTATCAAAAGTATCCGGACACCTGGCTGAAAATGACTTACAAGTTCGTGGCGTCTTCCATCGGTAATGTTGGAATTCAGTATGGTGTTGGCCCAACCTTAGCCTTTATGACAACCTTCAATCTCGATCTCGCAGGCATACGTTCAATCAGCTGCTGGAAGGTTTCTTGAGGAATGACAGCCCTTTCTTCACGGACTGCTGCACTGAGGAGAGGTATCGATGTGTGTCGGTGAGACCTGGCACGATGTCGGCGTTCCAAAACATCCCAAAGGTGTTCTATAGGATTCAGCTCAGGACTCTTTTTTTCATAAATTAGATCTCTGACAGTTCAAATGGCTCTGAGCACTGTGGGACTCAACTTCTGAGGTCATCAGTCCCGTAGAACTTAGAACTACTTAAACCTAACTAACCTAAGGACATCACACACATCCATGCCCGAGGCAGGACTCGAACCTGTGACCGTAGCGGTCGCGAGGTTCGAGACTGTAGCACCTAGAACCGTCCGGCCACACCGGCCGGCGATCTCTGACAGTCTTTGTTAGGAAAGTATGACAGTTATTGTTATAGCAGAGGTTGAAAATACCGCTTCAGTTGTAAATTACTTTATTTTCACTCGACCGGTTTCGGACTGTTATAAGCCTATCCTCAGGAGTCGTAGCTGTGCTGTGGTCCCCGAGCGCTGCGTGTACCAGGCACGGTATGCTGTCTATGAACGCAGAACGGGGACTCCTTGCTATAACGATAACTGTCATACTTTCCAAACAAAGACTGTCAGAGATCTAATTTAAAGAAAAACATTGATTCTGTCAGTATTATTTTAAAAATATTTTCATTATAAATGACTGCAGATCGTGTGATTCTCCACCGCTGACGTAAGTGGTGTGTACGTGTCAGTCGACTGTATGGATTCAGTGCAGTGAGGTAGGTCGATGAGGAGATGTGACAGTGTCAGAAAGCAGCTATCGTGTTTGCTAGGTGTGGCAAGCGCACTGAAGTGTAAAAAGTCATGGTACAGCGAAATGCACAGATATATATGGCAGTAGTATCGTGTCCACAAGGTATAAAAGTGCATTGCATTGGCAGAGTTCTCATTTGTACTCGTGGGGAAAGGTTTCCAATGTGATTATGGCCTTACGATGAGAATTAACAGACTTTGAACGCAGAGTGGTAATTGGAGATAGACGGATGGAACATTCTGTTTCGGAAATCGTTAGGGAATTCAATATTCCGAGATCCATGGTCTCAAGAGTGTGCAGAGAACACCAAATTTCAAGTATTACCTCTCACCACGGACAACGCAGTGGCTGATAGCCTTCACTTAACGACGGAAAGCAGCAGCCATTGCGTAGAGTTGTCAGTGTTAACTGACAAGCACCATTGAGTGAAATAAACGCAGAAAACATTGTCGGACGTCCGACAAACGTACCTGTTAGGGCAGCGCAGCGAAATTTGACGTTAATGGACTATGCAGCACTACATCTCCTGCAGCACTTCTCCTGGGCTGGTGACGATATCGGTTGGACCCTAGACGACTTGAAAACCGTAGCCGGATCAGATGAGTAACAATTTCGGTCGATAAGAGCTGATGGCAGGGTTCGAGTGTGGCGCAGACCCCATGAAACCATGGACCCCACAAGGCACTGTGCAAGGTGGTGGTAGCTCCGTGAAGGTTTTGGCTGTGTTTACATCAAATGGACTGGGCCCTCTGGTCCAGCTAAACCGATCGTATACTGGATATGGTTATGTTAGTCTGCGTGGAGAGCATTTGCAGCCATTCGTGATTCCAAATGTGTTACCAGGCCACAACTGTTCGCGATTGGTTTGAAGAACATTCTCGACAGTTGGAGCGAATGATTTGGCCACCGAGATCGCTCGACATAAATCCCATCGAACATTTAGGGAATGTAATTGAGAGATCAGTTCATCCACAAAATCCTGCACCGGCAGCGCTTTCGCAATTATGGATGGCTATAGAGCCAGCATGGCTCAGTATTTCTGCAGGGGACCTCCAACGGCTTGTTCAGTCCATGACGCGTCGATTTGGTGCACTACGCCAGGCTACGGTCGCAGGTTCGAATCCTGCCTCCGGCATGGATGTGTGTGATGTCCTTAGTTTGGTTAGGTTTAAGTAGTTCTAAGTTCTAGGGGACTGATGACCTCACATGTTAAGTCCAATAGTGCTCAGAGCCGTTTGAACCATTTTGAACTAAGCCAGGCAAAAGGAGGTCCGATGCGATAATAGGAGTATCTTCTGTCACTTCAGTGTATATGTTCATACGTGTATTTGTGGTTATGGCAGTTCTACGAGTATGTAAAGAAACTCTTTAGATAACTCCCATGATTACTTTAGATAATCCTTTACTTATAACCATCTAGAATTTTTTTTGTAACCGTTATTATGAACCAGTGATTTTTTGGGTATTAGCGTCTCACAATAAAGTGCACAATGAATATTATAGCGAAAAGATGATTCAATAGTTTTCTCGTGAGACAGTCAATGAAAAGGTTTACTTAATTATTGGAATTTAGGGTTTAATTAATCTCATTTGCTTACTAACTAAAATGCATAGACCAGGTTGACTGCAGTTCTCAATTTTACCTTATTTTGTCTGATCAAACAGAAACTTTTTACAATCCGAATTACTTCCTCTAATGGTTATAGAGTGTTTTGCAAACGAAATACAGGGGAGTGGAGAAATGTTGCGACAATCTTCTAGGGGAATTGGAGCAAATCATAAGAATTGAGAATTTCATAGAAACTCATTGACGCAAAGCGTCAAGGGTAAGTGGTGACAGATCGAAGATCGCAAAGGAAACAAGAGAGTAATTTATATGGAATATTTATTGGACATAACGAGAACACATGGCGTATAGTATGAATACAACTCTAACGCGAAAACAGATGCCCGAAGTTTGTACCATCCTAAGTCACGCGCGACTGACGCCGACTGGGCACTGACTGCCGGACACGTTGGAACACACTGGGAGTTTTGTAGCAGCTGCTTCAACGATTCTTGCGACGAAATATATTTCAAAATTCGGAGGACAGCGATAAATGAGAGATCTCATGGCGCCCCACAGCAAGAAATTAGGGTTCGATGAAGCCGGTGGTGTGGGGGTCAGGGGATAACTGATCCAAACAGGAAAAACGTGAAGCAAATTCGAAGAGATCAGCTCGGTTGTCCAACACGATGTATTAGATACTCACGGTGTATCCAACATGGCCAGTATAATACCGCTAACTTTCCTACACTCATTTTGATGCCACATGACATATACGTCAACAGCCAGGAACTTCTCACGCCTTCCTCATCAGATAGCTTAAAAATGCAGCTAATTTTGAATGAAATCTAGTTTCAGAATTTATCATATTACTTTTGCACTGTTAACCGTTTTCATGCATAAAGTCAAGGATGTCAATAAGAGACGGTCTCTTTTGTGTCCACCGCTCTTCCGCGAAAACCCGCGCATTAACATTGCGACTCATTCAGTTGCTATACTGACAGGCCTTGGTGGCCCAACGACAGAGAGTGACAAATGACGAGATCTTTCCTCATTGACCGCGAGTTTCAGAAAGCCATTTGTTTCCCCTGAGTTGAATTTTACCCTTCTAGAGTAAAGCAAGAGGAACTGCTGCAAATCATTTGAACGTTCTGAATACTGATTCTGTGGTACATTTGTATATCGTAATACGTTTCGGCGTTTCATTTTATGTAAGCCAACATCAATAAACAATCGTACAGCAAGTCGAGTTTCTGATGATGGTAACCGAATTCCATTTTCACAGTAGTTTTTTAAAGTAAAGTTTTGACTGAATATGATTCATTGATTATAACTAATTTGGTTTATATAATTATGAACGGTAATCTAGAGCGGTATAGGTCGTTTCCACTCTTCGCTGTAAAAGTAGAAGAGAAGATGCAATTGCAACTTTCGGTTAACTATTTCCATTCCTTACGGAGACATAGAAACTAGTGTTACTTGAGTCGGTGGTTCAACAAGCAAGAGAAAGTATCTGAAAAAAAAATCTTCAGGTTTTAAACTTATTTCTGTGAGCTTCTGTTTACACTTTACAATTAAAGTTTTTGTTGCTTTTTATAATTATGCACTGTGATGACGGATATTCTGAGCTTTTATAATCGGATTCGTGAAGTTACCAAGTTCCGTTGTCAGCTACTCTCGCGCCATGCACCGTGCGGAATGAAGAGCAGCTGTAATTTCGCTGCTCACTCATCTGTATAAAGCGAGATCCGTAAGGCTGGCTAAAGAATGAAAGGGCTTGACAATCGAAACCGAAACCTCGTAACGGCGCTCCAGTACCACTCTAGACAAACTTTGTGTTTTATTGGTCTGCGCTTTTACTACCCTCGGGGCAATAAAAGTCGAGTTGTTGACTTCCCCAAGAGAACGACGGGAAAGAAAGACAGATTCCGCTGATGTGCACATATCTGAGCGTTAACGACGAGCGAAGCAGTCCGAAGCGCGTGTTAAAAATAAATAAAACTGCGGGTGCTATTAATTGACACTTCGTGGAGCGGGGAACGTGTCAGACCTTACACCAAGATGCAGAGCGCAAACTACAGGCAGTCTCTGTAGCTGTAAAGTATACTGACAATGAATTATAATTAAAATTAATTGTGACTAATGCTAACCTCCTCACATCGATAATTATGTGAATTACTTCTAGATTAGTGTATACACACACTTTTGAGCTTGTGTTAGGACAAAACATTGAAAAAGCCGCTGCTCTCCTCTGACACTGCTCAGTTCTTTCATGCGGAATGACTCACCTAAAACTTGCACCGTACATATTACGGAAATGGAAAATGCTATTTATGTGCAGTTTTTACAGAATGCACTGGTAGCCAGGGGCTAGTATCGTTGGCCAATAAATAAATTTTAATAATACTTAAAAAGTGTATTTTTTGTGCAAACATACTCCTTTTCAACGGAATAATGCTTGTTGACAGTACTAAACTAAAATGTTAAAAATTAGACTGTCACTCGTGTTTGTTGGAAGATTATATTGCGAGTTGCTTACGAGGCATCGTAGCTTGAAAAACCCCCATACCGACACTTCTACAATACCTGTGATAGCACACACTAAAGAACAACCCAACTGCATTCACTAGTTATGTGTACTCTGACAAGTAACGAGATAAATGACGATCACAGGCTGTGTTCAAAACCACCACCGGCAGCGGCAATACACGCTCCCAGTCTGGCATGGAACGACTGCTGCACACCTGCTAGCATTTCAGCTGAGATACCGGAGAAATTCGCAGTAATACGCCGTTGCATATCGTCAGGTGTAATTGGTATGTGCTTGTACACAGCGTCTTTCAATTTTCCTCACAGATAAACGTCTGCAGGCGGCAAATCCGGGGACTATGCCGGTCAAGATACAGGTCCTCTGCCTCCAGTCCAACGATTTGGAAACAACTCGTGAAGACATGCTGTAGTACTTCGTGGACTGTGGGCTGGACAGCCATCTGTTGGTACCACCAATTTCCTCCTAGTCTGCAGAGGGACGTCTTCTAGCATGGAAGATAATCTGTTTGGATGCTGCAATACTTGGTCGCATTCAGTGTTCCGTCTATGGAAAACGGGCCTGTGAGCTAATGGTTCACTACGCCATACCACACGTTTATACTCCATGGACGCTGACGTTCCACCTTACGAAGCCAAGGGGAAATGTTAACAGACTAATAGTGCATGTTTCGGCGGTTTACGTGGCCACGATTGTTAAATGTGGCTTCATCACTAAACAAGATACATCTAGAGTCTATCGCTCGAGCCTTCTCCTGCAGTGACGCAGGGTCAGCCATCGTTAATCGGATTTGGCATGTTAATGTGTAAGGGGTGGCCGGATACGCTTCCTGCCACCACCCCATACCCCCCGGGACGGAAATAGTGTACCCCAACTGTCTGTGTCGAGTGTAATCCATGGATTAGTACGAGTGTGTTCAGATGTCTGCGAGCCGTGTAACTGAGGGAGAACATGGGGAACAGCCCGGTATTCACCTAGCGGGATGTGGAATACCGCCTATAAACCACATCCAGGCTGGCCGGCCCCCCGACCTCGTCGTTAATCCGCCGGGCGGTTTCGATCCGAGGTCGGCGCGCCTACCCGAGTCCAGGAAACGGCACCATAGCGCTCTCGACGGGTAGCGCGCGGGTTTCTTTGCGTTTTAGAGTTTGTTGCTGAATTCTCTTGTTGACATAATAGACAAGAAGCAGTTTATTAAAACTGTTTTTATTCATTAAATGCATATGCAAACATTGCTTGTTTCAACTTAATAAGAACAAATTAATATGCATACTTGTCACAATATTACTTTTATTTTATTGTCATCGAGTTTGTAGTTGTAAGACCTAAATGAATATGCATTTCAATGTTTAATGTAAATTTAAGTATTTTTTAAACAGCTGTTAATTCTGAAAATAAATTATTTAGTATGCCAGTCATTATGAAGCATGACATCTATCTGTGTATATGTGTCTACATGAATTGCATGTGTCATACAATTGCAGCACTTCTAATTTACAAAGCGGACATGTTGTACACAAAGTTTTATGACTTTATACACTTTGTATCGAGCTGTAGGTTCAAATGGCTCTGAGCACTATGGGACTTAACAGCTATGGTCATCAGTCCCCTAGAACTTAGAACTACTTAAACCTAACTAACCTAAGGACATCACACAACACCCAGCCATCACGAGGCAGAGAAAATCCCTGACCCCGCCGGGAATCGAACCCGGGAACCCGGGCGTGGGAAGCGACGAGCTGTAGGAAAACATTATATGTTTATACATGAAATCTACATTCCTCACAGAGGCTATACGAATGCGAATTGTAATTTTTTTCTGTTTGTTGCAATGTAGTTGTTAACTATAGTTTTTCTTTTATATTTGTTGTATCAGATATGAAGGTGGCTAACGCAAAAGCCGGTAATCATAATGACAAGCATATGCGATCAGTCTTCCCCCAACGAACCATGGACCTTGCCGTTGGTGGGGAGGCTTGCGTGCCTCAGCGATACAGATAGCCGTACCGTAGGTGCAACCACAACGGAGGGGTATCTGTTGAGAGGCCAGACGAACGCGTGGTTCCTGAAGAGGGGCAGCAGCCTTTTCAGTAGTTGCAGGGGCAACAGTGTGGATGATTGACTGATCTGGCCTTGTAACACTAACCAAAACGGCCTTGCTGTGCTGGTACTGCGAACGGTTGAAAGCAAGGGGAAACTACAGCCGTCATTTTTCCCGAGGGCATGCAGCTTTACTGTATGGTTAATGATGATGGCGTCCTCTTGGGTAAAATACTCCGGAGGTAAAATAGTCCCCCATTCGGATCTCCGGGCGGGAACTACTCAAATGGTTCAAATGGCTCTGAGCACTATGGGACTCAACTGCTGTGGTTATCAGTCCCCTAGAACTTAGAACTACTTAAACCTAACTAACCTAAGGACATCACACACATCCATGCCCGAGGCAGGATTCGAACCTGCGACCGTAGCAGTCCCACGGTTCCGGACTGCGCGCCTAGAACCGCGAGACCACCGCGGCCGGCAGGGAACTACTCAAGAGGACGTCATTATCAGGAGAAAGAAAACTGGCGTTCTACGGATCGGATCATGGAACGTCAGGTCCCTTAATCGGGCAGGTAGGTTAGAAAATTTAAAAAGGGAAATGGATAGATTAAAGTTAGATATAGTGCGAATTAGTAAAGTTCGGTGGCAGGAGGAACAAGACTTTTAGTCAGGCGAATACAGGGTTGTAAATATAAAGTCAAATAGGGGTAATGCAGGAGTAGGTTTAATAATGAATAGGAAAATAGGAATGCGGGTAAGCTACTACAAACAGCATATTGAACGCATTATTGTGGCCAAGATAGATACGAAGCCCACGCCTACTACAGTAGTACAAGTTTATATGCCAACTAGCTCTGCAGATGACGAAGAAATTGAAGAAATGTATGATTAAATAAAAGAAATTATTCAGATAGTGAAGGGAGACGAAAATTTAATAATCATGGGTGACTGGAATTCGGTAGTAGGAAAAGGGAGAGAAGGAAACGTAGTAGGTGAATATGGGTTGGGGGTAAGAAATGAAAGAGGAAGCCGCCTGGTAGAATTTTGTGCAGAGCATAACTTAATCATAGGTAACACTTGGTTCAAGAATCATGAAAGAAGGTTGTATACATGGAAGAACCCTGGAGATACTAAAATGTATCAGATAGATTATATAATGGTAAGACAGAGATTTAGGAACCAGGTTTTAAATTGTAAGACATTTCCAGGGGCAGATGTGGACTCTGGCCACAATCTATTGGTTATGAACTGTAGATTAAAACTGAAGAAACTGCAAAAAGATGGGAATTTAAGGAGATGGGACCTGGATAAACTAACTAAACCAGAGGTTGAACAGAGTTTCAGGGAGAGCGTAAGGGAACAAATGGCAGGAATGGGGGAAAGAAATACAGTAGAATAAGAATGAGTAGCTTTGAGGGATGAGGTAGTGAAGGCAGCAGAGGACCAAGTAGGTAAAAAGACGAGGGCTAGTAGAAATCCTTGGGTAACAGAAGAAATATTGAATTTAATTGATGAAAGGGGAAAATATAAAAATGCAGTAAATGAAGCAGGCAAAAAGGAATACAAACGCCTCAAAAATGAGATCGACAGGAAGTGCAAAATGGCTAAGCAGGGATGGCTAGAGGAGAAATGTAAGGATGTAGAGGCTTATCTCACTAGGGGGTAAGATAGATACTGCCTACAGGAAAATTAAGGAGACCTTTGGAGAAAAGAGAACCACTTGTATGAATATCAAGAGCTCAGATGAAAAGCCAGTTCTAAGGAAAGAAGGGAAAGCAGAAAGGTGGTAGGAGTATATAGAGGGTCTATACAAGGGCGATGTACTTGAGGACAATATTATGGAAATGGAAGAGGATGTAGATGAAGATGAAATGGGAGATATGATACTGCGTGAAGAGTTTGACAGAGCACTGAAAGACCTGAGTCGAAACAAGGCCCCTGGAGTAGACAACATTCCATTAGAACTACTGACGGCCTTGGGAGAGCCAGTCCTGACAAAACTCTACCATCTGGCGAGCAAGATGTATGAGACAGGCGAAATACCCACAGACTTCAAGAAGAATATAATAATCCCAATCCCAAAGAAAGAAGGTGTTGACAGATGTGAAAATTACCGAACTATCAGTTTAATAAGTCACGGCTACAAAATACTAACGCGAATTCTTTACAGACGAATGGAAAAACTAGTAGAAGCCGACCTCGGAGAAGATCAGTTTGGATTACGTAGAAATGTTGGAACACGTGAGGCAATACTGACCCTACGGCTTATCTTAGAAGCTAGATTAAGAAAAGGCAAACCTACGTTTCTAGCATTTGTAGACTTGGAGAAAGCTTTTGACAATGTTGACTGGAATACTCTCTTTCAAATTCTGAAGGTGGCAGGGGTAAAATATAGGGAGCGAAAGGCTATTTACAATTTGTATAGAAACCAAATGGCAGTTATAAGGGTTGAGGGGCACGAAAGGGAAGCAGTGGTTGGGAAGGGAGTGAGACAGGGTTGTAGCCTCTCCCCGATGTTATTCAATCTGTATATTGACCAAGCAGTTAAGGAAACAAAAGAAAAATTCGGAGTAGGTATTAAAATCCATGGAGAAGAAATAAAAACTTTGAGGTTCGCCGATGACATTGTAATTCTGCCAGAGACAGCAAAGGACTTGGAAGAGCAGTTGAACGGAATGGATAGTATCTCGAAGAGAGGATATAAGATGAACATCAACAAAAGCAAAACGAGGATAATGGAATGTAGTCGAACTAAGTCGGGTGATGTTAAGGGTATTAGAGTAGAAAATGAGACACTTAAAGTAGTAAAGGAGTTTTGCTATTTGGGGAGCAAAATAACTGATGATGTTCGAAGTAGAGAGGATATAATATGTAGACTGGCAATGGCAGGGAAAGCGTTTCTAAAGAAGAGAAATTTGTTAACATCGAGTATAGATTTAAGTGTTAGGAAGTCGTTTCTGAAAGTATTTGTATGGAGTGTAGCCATGTATGGAAGTGAAACATGGACGATAAATAGTTTCGACAAGAAGAGAATAGAAGCTTTTGAAATGTTGTGCTACAGAAGAATGCTGAAGATTAGATGGGTAGATCACATAACTAATGAGGAGGTGTTGAATAGGATTGGGGAGAGGAGAAGTTTGTGGCACAACTTGACTAGAAGAAGGGATCGGTTGGTAGGACATGTTCTGAGGCATCAAGGGATCACCAATTTAGTATTGGACGGCAGCGTGGAGGGTAAAAATCGTAGAGGGAGACCAAGAGATGAATACACTAAGCAGATTCAGAAGGATGTAGGCTGCAGTAGGTACTGGGAGATGAAGAAGCTTGCACAGGATAGAGTAGCATGAAGGGCTGCATCAAACCAGTCTCAGGACTGAAGACCACAACAACAACAACAACATGCGATCTGTGACAAAGTAATTGTCTTAAGAGTGTCACTGCCACCTGGATCACGGGCTCTAAGCGTGACGTTATGTCCACCTTTGAAAACAACAATGGTTCACTTTTTGAAAAAAGGAAAAAGAAATGCATCACACTTGATGCACATCACTCCTGGAAACCTATAGGAAAGAAGTATTTTACATCGTTGTTTGTTGGATTCGAGTACTTGTAAGTGATGGGTTTTCGCATTTGTTGGAGAATCGCACGTTGCTCCCTTCTTTTTTTTTTATGGAGTAGTGGTGTGTTACCGCTTGGTGGGCCTCTTATTGGAGTTCCTTTACGATCAGTGTTACATGTAGTTTCAGGTAGGACAACTCTGAATTCATAGAGCTTTATTGTCCTCCTAGTTGTACTTAGTGATAAAATCAAAGCTTATTTTTACGTTAACTATGAGTTAATGGCATTCACGTCAAGCAGCAGAAAAAATAAGAGCGTACAATTTCATGGTTAACACAGTTATTTTACTTCGTCCTATTAGGTTGTCGCTTAAGACAATACCGCTCATACTGAAGTTGGAAATCCTTATCACATTTGGCCAAGAAACATTCTGACATTGCTTTATTTTCCTGTTATAGTGAGAAACTTCTGTAACAGGATAAGCACCAGCAAAGCGGGATATCATGTTGAAAGTTTTCTTGGCTTTCCAGACAAGTGATGAAATTATTAGCAACCCATTCCTCTCTGTGTTCTCTGTTTTTCCCCTTCAGCTTTCCAACACTTGGAACAGGCTGTTCCACACCGCATGAGCGAAGGTGGGCAGGCGTGGACAAGAATCAAGCGTGCGTACAGTATTGAAGTCGGGCCGTTGAGTCCGCGACCGTACTGCAAAGGCCGAACGTTCAAGGGCAGTGGCGGTCAAGCAGTTCGCGCATGCGCAGAACGCGTGCAATTAGACCGTCTAACGGGTAGCCTATACTAGCTGCGCCAGCCTGCGAACGCCGTTGTGGAGACCCTGCTGGTTGGTGGACGGCTTGGGGGGAGGGGGGGGGGGGGCGATCTTGTCCGATAGGACAGCGTTGGAACGAACAGCCTGACTTTGCAATTCGGAATTCTGTTGCAACATACTTTTGTGAAGGGATGGAGATCTTTGGAATCCATGTAAGAGGTATGTTCAAAAAGGAACAGGAAATACGCGTGTTGCATTAGTCCAAAACAAACGTTATTTTCGTTGTTGTTTGGCAAACATGACTGAAAAATATCTATACAGTGTTAGCCACATCGAATGTTTAATCTGTTGTGATCTGTCGAAGAGTTTGCATGTGTTTTGGTGGTAACGGTAATTTTTTATTCTGTATAAAAATGGATCATACTACTTGTACTGAATTTTGCTATACGAATGGGGCGAAATGCAGAATAGATTTAGAAATGTTGAGTATTGTTTTTCATGAATCTACTATCAGTAAAAAGACGAAGCAGGCCGGCAAGACGTTGAGGGTGACGAGCCGCAGCTCACCACGCTATGAAATTTTCGAAAAAGTGGAAAGATGAATATGAATGACCTCCGAGCTACAATCCGAGAAGTCGCTCACTTTTCTGGCATATCAGGTGATTCATGACATGACTTTCTTTCGGATATTGTGAGTATGAAACGTATGACCGCAAAATTTGTTTCAAAATGGTTTAATTTCGAGCAAAACAGCGGCGAATGCAAGTTGATATGTGAAGTAAAAATGCATGCAGAATTGCTAAAACGTGTCAGAACAGGTGATGAAACACGTGTTTATGTGTATGTCGTGCACACTGAGTCTCAATCGTTGAGTTACATCAGCTACATCATTCTGAATCCCCAAGACAGGAAGAAAACCTCAACGAGTACCGACAAATGTAAAGGTTACGCTATGTTGTTCGGTTTTGACGGCACGAGGTTTTACAACGTCGTGAAATCAATAACGACTTCTACTTACAAGTTCAACATCGTTTGCCTGAAACAATAAAAAAATTAAATGAAAAAAATAACGCCCGGAAGTGTAGCGAAACAAGTCATGGGTTATGCACCACGATGACGTACCTGATCACTCTTAGATGCTTGATCGCGAATTCTGGTTCAAATACTACACTATAACGACTTCGTGGTCTCCGTGGCCTCAATGTTTGCCACTCGCGGCCCCAGATGCCTTTTTCTGTACCTCAAAAATAAATAAAATCTTAAAAGAGCGTCGTTGTACAAGCGGAGACAAGATTAAAAACGCATCGCTAAGAGAGCTAAAAGCTATATACGCTGAGTTCGGCTTTTGGGAAAAAAGATGACATACGTTTTTAACATCTAAGAAGGGTGTTATGAAGAAGATAACACTGATGCAGATAAATAAATAAGATTCCTTACAAAAACATAAGATCCCGTTATTTTTAGAAGATACCAAATATGTCATTAGTGGTAGTGGCGTATATAAATCGTCTTGACACAGTTTGTAGTGTGCATTCTGAGAATTCTCTCTCGTAAGCATAAGAACTGATTTTCTGATATCTTGTGCCCATTGTGATGTAGTGCGCCTGAAGAGGACGGTTGTTACGGGCTTCTTATGGCGCACAAGAGCTTATAGGACAGATTCTGCACGCCTCTCTACGCTAACAAGGGCTGAGCTGCACCATCCACATGTCGTTGTCGCAAGTATCGAACTGAAAGGAACAACACAACAAATCCCCCCTCCACATCGCGAACCGTCGCTGCTAATCCGAGACATTTGCCACTGAATTCTAGATTTTCATTCTACACCCCATTCCAGGTAAAATTATTGAGTATCTTTAACAATTATGTTTTTATTAATACTTGTTTCTTTCGCGTTTTGTTCTGTACCCTTCCTGATTACAGTAATAAACAAACATGTTCGTTTCATTTCGTCGGATGAATGTTTCCATCGTTAAGATAATTTTTTACCTTGCCAGGGGGCTTTACGGACTGAAGATTTTCCATTTTCTTCAGACTCAGAAGATTTGAATGTCACTGCTTGGACATCAGTTTCCTAAAGCAATAGGACACAGTTCTCACAACAACTTAAAAAGCGCCTTTGAAGATCAGAAGATCAGTGAGAGATATTAAATACCAAATAATTTATATTTCATCAAAATGTTCTTCAATATTAGAGAGTGTATGTGGCATAATAGGTTTGTAATCATACGTTTTCCTGGTTCAAGTCTCGCTAGGAAACCGTTTTACTCTTTATTACATTCTATAATTACTGAAAACAGAAATGCTAATTATCAAATACTGAATCATAATTTTTTTAATAAAAATGACATTTTATTTTTAATTAGTAATCATATGAAGTAAATTAGAATTTAATGTTGAGAGCTAGGATGCACTTTACACAGACGATATAGCTTTCAAAACACATTTGTTGAAAATATTATTAAGTCGATCGATATTAAAAAAATAGAAGGCATGTAAAGTATGCCAAAAATTCGTTAAGATGATCATCAGATGCGGTTATTTGTGAGCAAAAAAGGTGGACAAAGTTGAAAAATCATTTTTAAAGAATATTTCAATTTTTCCTTCTTTAAGGGGTATTAACGATATATTGTGCCCGTTTTTTCTCGATACCCAACTACATTCCCTCTGTCATTCTCATTTTTTCCCGTTTCAGTTTCTAGTTTGTTAATGAATAAAACTGGATCTTGTGATTATTTGAAGCAATATTTCCTAACTCTAGGGATGTCCTGCCTTTCATTATATGGAGTTTTCATTGAGAATCATTACCCAAGAAACATAATCAATTTTCTTAAATTGCTGTTGACAACAGACAGGTTGATTATTTTGAAAATCAACTTGCCGAATGGCTTCCTCTTGCTAGTCCAGTCTGAGCTCGTGCGCCATCTATGATAAGCCTAGGCTACCGCCCTTCACGATAGCAGGTTTCATTTTCGACAGCTCTTTCCATTTGTTAAAGACATAGTCTTGCTTTCTTGACATATAGCGAAGACATTCTATCGCAACGAAAAGTCTCGTGTGAGTCGAAAAACAACGAAAGTCACTCGTTTTTACAAAAAGGGTGATACATCGAAAGCACAGAGCTGCAGGTAAATATCGTAAGAATACTATAAAGATAAAGATATTATGACTTCCTGGAGGGAAAGAAGTTTCTCTCAAAAAATTTTCACGAATTCATGGAGGACCACTCGTGCGAAACTTAACATGTTTCATTCACATAAGATATCTTGCTAATGGTTCAGCTGGACAGGTACACTATCAGACCAGCAGCATCGAGACATCCATTAATGGTAATTAATATGAATTGTGTCCACCATTCGCTTTTATGACGGCCTGGACATTGGTGGAGACACAATGAGGCGTCTGAATGTGTGTGGAGGAATGGCAGACAATTCTTGATCAACACCTGAATCCAGAGAAGGTAGTGATCTTTGACACTAGGGTCAAAAGAAAAATCGAAGTTGTAACGTATCGAAAAAGTTTTCTCTTGGTTTCGGGGCCGGCCGGTGTGGCCGAGGCGGTTCTAGGCGCTTCAGTAGGGAACCGCGCGACCGCTACGGTCGCAGGTTCGAATCCTGCCTCGGGCATGGATGTGTGTGATGTCCTTAGGTTAGTTAGGTTAAAGTAGTTCTAAGTTCTAGTGGACTGATGACTTGATATGTTAAGTCCCATAGTGCTGAGAGCCATTTGAACCATTATTAATTTGTTATGTTCTTCGCTGATGGACGAGCGTGAGCGTGCTTGATTGTGTCGCCGCCTTGTGTTCCTCTGTGTTTGTCTTGAGAGTTGCGTTTGTGATTTTCGTGTAACTTCTCTGTTGATTAGCATGTCGCTTAAGGATTGCCATTGTGCGTTTTGAGTGGTTTTAAGAACCGAGCTCCTTGTGTGTGGTTGTATGAATACGATATATATATTTGTCAGTGTTGCTAACTTTACGGACGTGCCCATATTTGTTAAGTTGACCCTTATAGAAATTAAGGAACAACGGATGTGTGTTCGTTGTCGCCCTGGTTCACTTTTCTTAGCGGCGGGTTTAATGTTTCATCTGAAAGGTGCTGTACCAAGAATTGTTCTCATTCTGCAGTGATTAATTGTCGTATGTAGGCTTCTATTGCTAGTCAGGCGAGTGCTCGTTTGGTTATAAAGAGGTTAGGTCCCCGCCTTAAACCGAAGACTTGGTTTAAGTTACGGCTAGTGCTCATTAGCGTAGTCATAGTTCATCATAAGGACCTGCGGGCGTAGTTATATGCGACGCCTAGCTTGTTAAGGTTAACTAATTGTGAGCGCTCAAGTTTAAGTAGCTTGGGTGTAGTTAGTGCGGCCGCTATTGTGTCTACTAAGGTCTGGTAATTTTGGTAGTGACGGGTTACATGGAAAGGTATAACTACGTCACTAATTAACGGTAGATGCTCGCTTCCTACCCATAGTGCTTGTTTTCATGTTTGATATTTTTTGAGGTCAGAACCTTATTAAAATTTTCCTGATAATGATATGAAAAAGCTCGTGTTTTTTGTGTGGTTGTGAATATCACAGGACGGTTTGTTGCCGCTTGGAATGAGACCTGGCTGCTTGTTCAGATATCTGTTGCAGAGTTAGTGTGTTCCGTTTTCCGTGCGTCTTTCCAATACCGACTCAAAGGAAGGCCTCGGCGCTTGTTCGTGACGTCACGTCAGCTAGGCACGGCGAACGCCAGGTCTGCTGCAGGCATACTCGTAATGGTGGTGTCTCCCTCTCTGACACAGGAAAATGTGAAACTACTGGCGGTAGTTGACCAACACACATTGTTCTGAGAGATTTTTTCAATCAATTAATTGTGCAATTCATAACACTTCTTAACAAATAGTGTACTCCTGAACTTAAATTTCCACCTGTTTTAAGGATTGACATACAAAAACAACTTCATGGTCCAGTAGCTACAGAATTCGTGCTTCTTTACCTTATTAGTAAATCTGAGGAAGTTACGTTTGTACTGGGTTGCTTTTACAAGAAACTGAACATATTGGTGCTCTTCTTTAGGTATCTTGGTTGATAATGGGGTGAGGAGCACTGAATGTTGTTGAAATATCTTGCGATTGTACACGTTTGAGGAGAGGGTGGGGCACAGAAGAAGAGATGAAAGAGATACTTGTTTTATCAAATAAAATTTTTTATCTTATAAAGTTTCTTCTTTCAGTTGCAAGAGGGGAATATTTATCTTTTCTAATGTTCATGTTTAAAAAAGTTTAAGCTTATCAGTATTTTCGATATATGAAGCTACTTTGTTTCTTGTTTAGAATTCCTTTCGTTGAAAACGACTGTTATCTAATGACTGGCAACAATTGGACATTTACACATGTAAATTAGTTCACATTTTCAGTGAAGATATCAAACGAAAATAAATAAATAAATAAATAAAAGAAACGAGTTAATTGTAAGGGGGTTGGGGTAAGTTTCGATAGCAAAATGGGTCAAGTAAATATAGTTACTTGAATGTAAAATTTCCGAAGCTTGCAATGGGGCAAAGCATCTTCTCATATTGATCTACGTTTGTTTCGACAGGATTCAGTAATACAGAACTATGATCTTCATTTGTAGCTTTACGATAGTAAGAAAATCTTTCATCCAAATAAAACTGCAGAATCCAAAGCAATACCAAACATTTTGTCCAAGAATAAGAGATTTATAGTGATAAACACGCCCAGGCATTTCTGCCAGCAACAGACCGTGCCTAGCTGACGTGACGTCACCAAGAAGCGCCGAGGCCTTCCTTTGAGTCGGTGTTGGTCTTTCTCGCTCGGCAGTCGGTGGGGTGCGTGCGCGCTGGCTTTGCCGCAGACGCCGCACTGGTCCAGCCTGAACGGGTCCTCACTTCTAGCAGCTGGCTAATTTAATGGGCTACGGGTGTTTCAAATTGGCACCGCATCCGGAGAATCCCTGCCGTCAGTCACTCAGGTGAAATCCAATGAACAGACCACGTCTGATGTCACTTAGCTCTCCTAACGGACCCATTCTGCTATTTAGACCGGTGAGTCTTCCCCTTGTGACATCTAGCACTTAATTCCGCATTACACAAGCGTGTCCGGATAATTTTGATTAGATTGTGAATGTCACAGGCTAGGTAAAACTTTAACTAAAAGGACTCAGCACGCTAGCGAATGGTCAAGAAAAAAGAACGAACCACCGAGCATTCCCCTAGGAGGAATAATACAACCACTAATGTTATTGTTGTGTTGGCAGAAGAGCCAACACCGTGTTACGAGTGGAGGCCGAAATGCACGCGTTTTAGCTCACGCAGGCTGGCGTGAGGAGGGAAGAACTATACTGGCGTAAGGTCTGGAACACGACAAGGAATGAGAATTCAGAAAGCGGACATAATTAGTTAGATACTTAACTTTAATCCATTAATGATGAACGTCGCTCTTGACGGTACATGATTCACAATTTTATCTGTTAGTTACTGAATATCGCGCCTTGCTAGGTCGTAACAAATGACGTAGCTGAAGGCTATGCTAAACTGTCGTCTCTGCAAATGAGAGTGTATGTAGACAGTGAACCATCGCTACCAACCTCGGCTGTACAACTGGAGCGAGTGCTACGGATTCTCTCTAGACTAGACCTGCCGTGTGGCGGCGCTCGGTCTGCAATCACTGATAGTGGTGACACGCGGGTCCGACGTATACTAACGTACCGCGGCCGATTTGAAGGCTACCACCTAGGAAGTGTGGTGTATGGCGGTGACACCACAGTTATCAAGATATATTACAAATTTAACAAGTAGTGTTAACAGCACTATGACTGTTCATTGACTACGTTTTTGTCTACAGGACAGTTGTCTTTTGATGTTCGTAATAATGCCCATAACAAAAAGGAAGTACTTGTTAGTATCCGACAACAAGATTAGTGGTGAATAAATGGAGCTCGTAACTTTGAATAAATATTTGCGGGTAAGAAACTGGACGAACACTTAAAATCAGTTGTAGGGAAGGCGAATTGAATACTTAGATTTCTTCAGAAGACATGAATTACAAAGAAATAAACTAGTCTTTGGAGTCGTTATCGCGTAGGCATGGCAGCAAAAATCGAAAGAATTCAGAGGTGAATTATTAGGTTTGTAACAAATATTTATTTTTAAATTTTTACATCCCTCTGTCTGACGTTATGAACCAACAATTTTCGAATAAAACCTGAATGAAACATTGACGGTTTCAGCACTGATATAAATACTGTTAATTTTTAAGTAAAAGACAGGAGGCTAACTATGTAGATCCAGAATGTTCAGTAGGTTAAGTTGTCGTTTATATATCCTCACTAAGCTTCTAGGAATTTCACCACGCCCGGTTCCTAGGGGAATCTAGTAAGACAGTGATCGCATATGCGAACAAAGAGATAGAAATGTGGTAACGCCAGGTAGGTATATAACACATCTAAAGTGCAGATAACTCACCAAGGCTACTAGGAAAACTACCGTAGTCTATGCCTCCTTACGATAGTCTACGATAGCCTATAGTAGTTTTGCAACTCTAATAACGAGTACAAATGCGGGATTATCGCTCTAGAATTGGTCACACTACTGTCTCGCGTGCTGTCTTTTACAAATGCACAGCACTTTCCCAGAAACTTCGGAAAATCTTAATGTCTTCCATTTGCACTTCCTAGAGCTTTTCTTAAGTCTAGCAGTATATTAGAATAGAAATGTTTATCATAATAGTGACAACTAACATGGTTGAAGATATAAAATAATAGGAGTAAAAACGTTGCAGTAAATATTGTAGAGAGCACACACACACCTTGGATCCACGGCAGTATTTGTACGTGCAAAACTTCAGTATATTTTTATATCGTGGTAGACTTTATTTCCACAGCACGCAAAAGACGTCTGAAATTTCATGGACATACATCGTGAATGGACGACACTCTGTTAATCACGACAACCTTTTCCATCATAAATGGGACTTGAAAGCGAAAATAAAATCGGTATCCAAAGGGATCTGTAGGAAATTGCTGTCACTTCCACGAATAGTGTCAGACCAGGGTAGCGGAAATCAAATCGAGTAAAATTTTCTAAATAACCATAGATCGGATAGCTACGACCATAAAACGGCAGCCAATCGGCGATGAGACTGTGAAAGTGTCTCATTTAAAGTTAATTGCCACAACTAACAGCTGGTGTGCTAAAGAGTGCAGTTATTAATTAAACTACCTGAAGATAATGGTTTCAGCTAAATAGTCGTAGCTAGGCAGACCTTAAATTTCTAAGTTAGACGCGATTTTACTGTTACGTTTACTGGTTAAAGCTGGACTAATAAGTTAATTACGTTAAAAGTACCGTACTGCTATTAATTTGTTAGGGTAGCAAGCATAACACAGCAGCAGCTTAGTCGGACGCAGCCGCACTGCCAGACACACGCAAAAACGTTCGCTTACCGGAGAAACTTCCGAGCGTTCGTCGCTGATTGGCTGCCGTTTCACGGCAATAGTTCCACAACAGTGAACTTCCGATCTTTAGTTATTCGAAAACATTTTCTCGATTGGACGTCCCCTATCCGGTTGTGACACTGTCAGGTTGTTTTTCTCCACCCTGTATAGGCAGAAGATCGACTTTTATAAGTTCGCATCCAAACAACTGCAAGAAAGAAGTGAGAAGACAGAATCGTAGTGACAGGGCGAAAAAGTTTTGGAAAGATAAGAAGAACAAGAAGACTAAGGCTAACTCATATTTCTACACGCTCTTTAAAGTGTCAAACAAAATATTAATAGAAATAATATCGTCGTCGTTATATTTACATGACTACTAGATTCGATTGTTCTTCATTTTCAAGCAATACATAGAACGTCAGAACACAGTGTTTACTTCATATCAGCTAGCTGTAGCTGCCAGCCGCGAAGTAAATACTATAAATAAGATTTTGTTGAGCCAAGCAGGAACAATGGTCAAGATATAAGAAAAGTTATTAAAAGTGCATTCAAATTGGCCGCGTCGCCTCATAGCATTTTCATGCAACTTGCAATAATGCTTGTACCTTTCTCGCAAGGTGGGGTACAGGACTGGAACAGCTCCCCCTCCCCCCCCCCCACCCAAACTTACCAAGCTAAATGCGTTGGTGGATAACACTGATAGTAGAATAAGAGAACATGACCCCACGTGATTTATCCTTGCTTCTGAGATTTCTAGCACAACATCGGTGTTATTTGAACTGGTTCGTCATAACTTTGTATGAGATAGTCGTAGCGACATCATGTGAACCGGTCCGTACTGTAATGGCCTCTGCCGGGCGAAGTGGCCGTGCGGTTACAGGCGCTGCAGTCTGGAACCGCAAGACCGCTACGGTCGCAGGTTCGAATCCTGCCTCGGGCATGGATGTTTGTGATGTCCTTAGGTTAGTTAGGTTTCACTAGTTCTAAGTTCTAGGGGACTTCTAACAGCCGTGTACCGCAAGTCTCTAGAGGAACGGAGGGTTCCAAATGATTGGAAAAGAGCACAGGTAGTCCCAGTCTTCAAGAAGGGTCGTCGAGCAGATGCGCAAAACTATAGACCTATATCTCTGACGTCGATCTGTTGTAGAATTTTAGAACATGTTTTTTGCTCGAGTATCATGTCGTTTTTGGAAACCCAGAATCTACTATGTAGGAATCAACATGGATTCCGGAAACAGCGATCGTGTGAGACCCAACTCGCGTTATTTGTTCATGAGACCCAGAAAATATTAGATACAGGCTCCCAGGTAGATGCTATTTTTCTTGACTTCCGGAAGGCGTTCGATACAGTTCCGCACTGTCGCCTGATAAACAAAGTAAGAGCCTACGGAATATCAGACCAGCTGTGTGGCTGGATTGAAGAGTTTTTAGCAAACAGAACACAGCATGTTGTTATCAATGGAGAGACATCTACAGACGTTAAGGTAACCTCTGGCGTGCCACAGGGGAGTGTTATGGGACCATTGCTTTTCACAATATATATAAATGACCTAGTAGATAGTGTCGGAAGTTCCATGCGGCTTTTCGCGGATGATGCTGTAGTATACAGAGAAGTTGCAGCATTAGAAAATTGTAGCGAAATGCAGGAAGATCTGCAGCGGATAGGCACTTGGTGCATGGAATGGCAACTGTCCCTTAACATAGACAAATGTAATGTATTGCGAATACATAGAAAGAAGGATCCTTTATTGTATGATTATATGATAGCGGAACAAACACTGGTAGCAGTTACTTCTGTAAAATATCTGGGGTTATGCGTGCGGAACGATTTGAAGTGGAATGATCATATAAAATTAATTGTTGGTAAGGCAGGTGCCAGGTTGAGATTCATTGGGAGAGTGCTTAGAAAATGTAGTCCATCAACAAAGGAGGTGGCTTACAAAACACTCGTTCGACCTATACTTGAGTATTGCTCATCAGTGTGGGATCCGTACCAGATCGGGTTGACGGAGGAGATAGAGAAGATCCAAAGAAGAGCGGCGCGTTTCGTCACAGGGTTATTTGGTAACCGTGATAGCGTTACGGAGATGTTTAGCAAACTCAAGTGGCAGACTCTGCAAGAGAGGCGCTCTGCATCGCGGTGTAGCTTGCTCGCCAGGTTTCGAGAGGGTGCTTTTCTGGATGAGGTATCGAGTATATTGCTTCCCCCTACTTATACCTCCCGAGGAGATCACGAATGTAAAATTAGAGAGATTAGAGCGCGCACGGAGGCTTTCCGGCAGTCGTTCTTCCCGCGAACCATACGCGACTGGAACAGGAAAGGGAGGTAATGACAGTGGCACGTAAAGTGCCCTCCGCCACACACCGTTGGGTGGCTTGCGGAGTATGAATGTAGATGTAGATGTAGACTAATGACCTCAGCAGTAGAGTCCCATAGTGCTCAGAGCCATTTGAACCATTTGTAATGGCCTCTATTCAGATGAATGATTTTCAAGTGAAATGAAAGGTGATGTTCAATCCCCTCATAATATATTCTGAGTTTTAATAACAACCAAGGATTACAGCCACCAGTATGCTTGATATTATTTCGTGACATCATTTCGTAGCAATTTGATGTAGCTTATTAATATTTGCCTATACTTTGCCAGAGTACACAGAAAATCGCCGAGATCATTTATTGGTGGACCACAGACATTGAGAATTGGTACGAAATGATTTACAGTGCTGTGTGCTTTCGGTGTTGTAGTTCAGTACAGACTTTATCATATAACATATACGCTTTCCTATAATTGGTTCAAATGGCTCTGAGCACTATGGGACTTAACATCTGAGGTCATCAGTCCCCTAGAACTTGGAACTACGTAAACCTAACTGACTTAAGGACATCACACACATCCATGCCCGAGGCAGGATTCGAACCTGCGACCGTAGCAGCCGCGTAGTTCCGGACTGAAGCGCTTATCACCGCTCGGACACCGCGGCCAGCGGCCCGGGTTCGATTCCCGGCCGTGTTGGACATTTTCTCCGCTCGGGGACTGGGTGTTGTGTTGTCCTTATCATTATCTCACCATCACCGACACACAAATCGCCCAATGTGGCTTTATCTGGATTAAGACTTACAATACGGTAGCCGAACTACTCCGGATGGGGCCTCTCGCTCAATGCCACACGATCGTTTCATTTCATTTTTACTTGTTGGTTCTATTGCTTGTTTGCAGCCATGTCTGTAATGTACTGAAGATTCGGTCATACGTTCACAGCAAATGTTTCACAGGAAAAAAGATTGTCGCAAGGAAGGAAAGAATGACCACTAACTGGGAAGCTGTCTTTTTGTTTTTCTTCTGGAACCAACCTGTGTCAATCAGGGAGAGGAGCACTATAGCCAAATAATGGTTTTTATTGTGCAGCCCACACCCCTCCACCCCTTCTGTAACTGTCGGTATTTCTAATGGAATGTCATATTGTATGTCATCAAACAAGAAATGCCGCATATCTGGACCGAGCGAGGTGGCGCAGTAGTTAGACACTGGACTCGCATTCGGGAGGACGACGGTTCAATCCCGTGTCCGGCCATCCTGATTTAGGTTTTCCGTGATTTCCCTAAATCGCTCCAGGCAAATGCCGGGATGGTTCCTTTCAAAGGGCACGGCCGACTTCCTGCCCCGTCCTTCCCTAATCCGATGAGACCGATGACCTCGCTGTCTGGTCTCCTTCCCCAAACCAACCAACCAACCGCATATCTGGAGCTTCATGATAACGATATATCTTAGCCATCCCGTCTTTTATGTCACATTGATGAACCAAACCATTATGATCACCTGCTTAACAACGTGTTGCTCCACCTTCAGAACTCAATGCAAGAGCGATTCTGCGAGGCATGGATTCGAGAAACCCTTTGTAGGTTACCGGAGGTACGTCACACCAGATGTCTACGTATACGCCTCGCAGTTCCAGTAGATTACGGGCCGGTGATTCGTAGTCGCGGTGCTGTCTCCAAATAGTGTCCTAGATCTTTTCTTCCTGGATAAGGTGAAGCGAATTTGTTGGCCAAGCGACAAATTGAACGCATTATCATGCTCCTCAAGCGACTGTAGCGTGGTTCTGGCCTTATGGTGCTGGAAATTGCTAACGCCCCACGTTCAACAAAGTGCGCACTTTGGGCCTCTCTGTATCGACGGTGCGGCAGAATTCGCGAAGGGATGTTATGTTCTCTACCAACGCCAAACCTCTTCATGCTGTAGAAAATGTCATGAGTGAGGCAGATAGTAAAGGTGTGCACACGCTTGAGTGCTGAGTGGCCACTTGTTTTAGATTTTTCCAGCGAGCACAAAGGGGCACACTGGCTATGGCACAGCATCCGTGTGACGAACGGAGTCGGCGGCAGTCGTTCGCCATCGCCCCCTATCCACGCTGTTCGGTCTCACTCGCTTCTGGTCGAGCACTCGGCGAGTGCGACGTAACACGTGTGTGATCCCCTCCACGCGGCTAAAGCCGTCCTCTTACGGAACGTAAAAACTCCCGTGCTCGACGAGCTGCTGACGTCACAGAGTGGAATACCACGTTCCACTACACTGCGAAGAATGAAATGAAAAATCCGGCATGTCAGATGTTTTCCTCGTGGAGACGAACGTGGCCCATAAGGTGAGGCATCGTTTATACATTGCAACGAGAACTTAAGAGCCGTCATATTGCGCGGCGTTAAGTTCCATGTTTGGCATTTCTTTATTATAGAGTCGGTGGTGTGAATGTAAGCCGTCAAAGCACCAGCACCTTGAGAATCTCTCGAAAACGCGCTGCTTTAAATGTGATTTGTTGTAATAAAATGCCAAGAAAGTCCATACCAATAGTTAAAGACTTACCGTATTTGATGCTTTTAGTGATATAACTTGTGTTTTCTGATAGTATACCGTTTCAGTGCTATGCATAATGATGATCCATCAAAAGCCCATCTTCTCGGATACAATTTGTCATAGTTAAATATCAAATAATTACATTTGTGGATACAGTCGTTAAAGGGTGTATACCATATAACTGAGGCACTGCAACCACGTTGAAGAAGTATTGTAGTTGAGATTACAAAACGAATCCCGATCTTGACTCCCGGCGGGGTCAGGGATTTTCTCTGCCTCGTGATGACTGGGTGTTGTGTGATGTCCTTAGGTTAGTTAGGTTTAAGTAGTTCTAAGTTCTAGGGGACTGATGACCATAGATGTTAAGTCCCATAGTGCTCAGAGCCAGAGCCGGTCTTGGGATCTATGTGAGCTACGTTACTTCAGAGTCAATACAACGTCGAGAATATGGATATTACACATGGACAGACTGACGTTATACGCTATACTGTAACAAAATTAAATTTTAAACCGAAAGCCGGCCGGTGTGGCCGAGCGGTTCTAGGCGCTTCAGTCTGGTTCCGCGCGACCGCTACGGTTGCAGGTTCGAATCCTGTCTCGGGCATGGATGTGTGTGATGTCTTTAGATTAGTTAGGTTTAAGTAGTTCTAAGTTCTAGGCGACTGACGACCTCAGACGTTAATTCCCATAGTGCTCAGATCCATTCATTAAAACCGAAAACGAAATGCAGATTCAACTGAGTTAAAGAATAACTTCTAGTAGCACGTACGTCAGAGCGCTGTACAACGTAATGTTGTTTTCCTATACTAGAAATTTGTTGTTCAGGTCATGGACGAATCCAGAATCTTCTTCGCGATTTTCTCCACTCTTCTGGAACAATCACTAACAAAGTTAACGCAGTCATTTTACGCGCGTCCATTTTCGTAAAGAAACTATGTGATTTGTGCGCCAGATGCAGCCAAGATCAACCGCAGGGGAGTGCTAGGGTCGCAAATCACGATGAGCAGCACGTTCCGTTTGAGAGCGTGCAGCAACCACGACGGTCAAACGTCTGGCATGCCTCGCGATGAGAAACACATTCCGCGTGAGGGCGGCTTAAGGAAACATGACGGGTAGTCACTTGAGAACGCTGTGTAAGTCCTAGGGTAGAGCATCGAGCCTACACACACTGCCATCTTGCAGCCTTTGTGCACCCCCGTAGCTATGCAAGCCCCACAAGATACTGTGCCATTAGAAGAGGAAATGTCGCTACCCTTCGGCAGCTTCCTTCGTGCTGTACGAATTTTACTCTCGCTCTCCTTCGCACACCACAACCGTGTGAATGCTACGCAATCGGGCACGTATTTTCTGTGCTCTAGCTCTCGCGTGCTCGCAAGTGCCTGTGCACTCGAAGTGACGTAGGAATCAACTTGGATTCCGGAAACAGCGATCGTGTGAGACACAACTCGCTTTATTTGTTCATGAGACCCAGAAAATATTAGATACAGGCTCCCAGGTAGTTGCCATTTTCCTTGACTTCCGGAAGGCGTTCGATACAGTTCCGCACTGTCGCCTGATAAAGTAAGAGCCTACGGAATATCAGACCAGCTGTGTGGCTGGATTGAAGAGTTTATAGCAAACAGAACACAGCATGTTGTTCTCAATGGAGAGACGTCTACAGACGTTAAAGTGACCTCTGGCGTGACACAGGGGAGTGTTATGGCACCATTGGTTGTGCACAATATATATAAATGACGTAGTAGACAGTGTCGGAAGTTCAATGCGGCTTTTCACGGATGATGCTGTAGTATACAGAGAAGAAGTTGCAGCATTACAAAATTGTAGCGAAATGCAGGAAGATCTGCAGCGGATAGGCACTTGGTGCATGGAATGGCAACTGTCCCCTAACATAGACAAATGTAATGTATTGCGAATACATAGAAAGAAGGATCCTTTAGTGTATGATTATATGATGGCGGAACAAACAGTGGTAGCAGTTACGTCTGTAAAATATCTGGGAGTATGCGTACGGAACGATTTGAAGTGGAATGATCATATAAAATTAATTGTTGGTAAGGCGGGTACCAGGTTGAGATTCATTGGGAGTGTCTTTAGAAAATGTAGTCCACCAACAAAGGAGGTCGCTTACAAAACACTCGTTCGACCTATACTTGAGTATTGCTCATCAGTGTGGGATCCGTACCAGGTCGGGTTGACGGAGAAAGTAGAGAAGATCCAAAGAAGAGCGGCGCGTTTCGTCACAGGGTTATTTGGTAAGCGTGATAGCGTTACGGAGATGTTTAACAAACTCAAGTGGCAGACTGTATGAGAGGCGCTCTGCATCGCGGTGTAGCTTGCTGTCCACGTTTCGAGAGGGTGCTTTTCTGGATGAGGTATCGAATATATTGCTTCCCCCTACTTATACCTCCCGAGGAGATCACGAATGTAAAATTAGAGAGATTCGAGCGCGCACGGAGGCTTTCCGGCAGTCGTTCTTCCCGCGAACCATACGCGACTGGATCAGGAAAGGGAGGTAATGACAGTGGCACGTAAAGTGTCCTCCGCCACACACCGTTGGGTGGCTTGCAGAGTATAAATGCAGATGTAGACGTGGCTCACAGAATACAATGCTAGCTCTTGCCCTGAGCGGTTAGTGAGCCGCTTCCTAGCTTGTTGCTCGTAAGCGTACACACTTAAGGCCAGAGCTGCGACATCGAGACGCCGGCCGCGGTGGTCTAGCGGTTCTAGGCGCTCAGTCCGGAACCGCGCGACTGCTACGGTCGCAGGTTCGAATCCTGCCTAGGGCATGGATGTTTGTGATGTCCTTAGGTTAGTTAGGTTTAAGTAGTTCTAAGTTCTAGGGGACTAATGACCACAGATGTTAAGTCCCATAGTGCTCAGAGCCATTTTTTTTGCGACATCGATGGACGAAGAAACATCGGCGGCAGATACCAAGGAAATCGTAGGTTTAGCGGCTCTGCCGCTAGCGTAAGTTGTGATAACAGAGTGATCTGTAGCATTGCTCCAGTTGTAGCTTGGGCTGGAAATTGACAGTTTGGCTGAGAGTTAGCTGAGCGAAGGAAGGTGAATAAGAAATCTTAGTAGTGATGATATACTGCCCTCTAGCTCGAGGTCTAGATTAGGTTTAAATGTGACTGGAGTTGACAGTTTTGTTGTGATTATCTGAAGAAGATTCAAATGGCTCCAAGCACTATGAGACTTAACATCTGAGGTCATCAGTCCCATCGACTTAGAACTACTTAAAGTCAACTAACCTAAGAACATCACACACATCCATGCCCGAGACAGGATTAGAACCTGCGACCGTAGCAGCAGCGCGGTTCTGGACTGAAGCTCCTAGAACCGCAACCACAGCGGTCGGCAGCTGAAGAAGAAATCTCAGCTCTGGTAACATGCTGCCCTATAGCTCGAGGTCTAGATGATGTTTAAATGTGACAGTTTGGTTGTGAACTGCCGAAGCCAAGAAATATTATCCAATGAGAATAGCTATAATTCTCGTTATGACTCGTTTTTTACGCACATTGTATTTAGATTACTGTTATAGCCCGCCAATTTGATAACGTCATGGGTGAAAGCAGAAGGGTAATATCAGTAGGTTCAAAAATTCTTATTTCTCAACGACAGAGACCTTTTACAGTTCTGTAACGCTGATCAGTTGCGCATTGTGATGCACGTAAAACTCGTTATGGAGCTCATTTCAGGGATACGTATACTCCTTGGTGATGCAGTTTCCACAAACGTTAGTGCCTGTGCTGCTTGACTATCTCTGGCTTGCAGGTTTATCTGTCGACTGCCTCAGAAAGCCAATACGCAGTTAATTTTAAGTGCTTCGTGGCTGTATTTCCGATACTCTGCTGCGAAGCCTTTTATGGTCCATTAGTGCGGTTGCGAAACATTTTGTTGAATTGCCGCCTCTTTGGTAGACGATTTTATACGCTCCCATTTTGCCAGACCCCGCCGTTACGGTTCTCACGTTATGACAGTGAGCATTACCATTGTGAAAATCATTTCAACATTGTGTGAAAAGCGTGAGTAAGCGAGAACTACAGTTGTAACTTTATAAAGAATGCAATTTACGTTTTCAGCTGCGTTTTTATATGAAAGTTTGGCTTAGTGCGACGCATTTCGGTAGCATACTGCCACATCGTCAGACCTTCACTTAATTACAAATCATTTTAACTGATTGTTCGAGGGTTGGACTTTAATAGTGGCAACTATTTATTTACACCTCATACAAAATGGGTAGGTGTTACGAAGTTTTAATGACCTTCAAAGTAGTCACCAGAAATATGTATAACCCGTTGCCAGCCAGCGATATGGAAGTCGTAGGATACTCTTAGCAGTGCCAGTTGTGTTGACAGTTCGAGAAGTGCGGTCTATTGCCTGAAGAATTTGTAGCAGTTCTGAATCCAATGCCGTGAAGTGTTTCTCTCAGTTTAGAAATCGTGTCGAACTTACGAGGGCTTAAGTCAGAGGAGTGCCGTGGGTGGTATAGCACTTAGCAGCCCCACCAGTCAAACAAATCAGTAACAGCTTGCACTCTACGTGCTTGAGCAGTGTCATGAAAAATGATGGTCAGGTCCTGCAGAAAGTGTCATCACTTCTGTCTCTATGCTGTTCATTTTTGGAACACAACCTACGACCAGCTTAGAGACAGAAGTGATGACACTTTCTGCAGGACCTGACCATTTTTGAGAACAATGCTCAAGGACGTACGGATATGTTTGACTGATGGGGCTGCTAAGTGCTATACCACCTACTGCACTCCCCTGACTTTAAGCTCTCGTGAGTTCGATTCGATTTCTAAACTGAAGGAAACACTTCACGGCATTCGCTTAAGACCTGCTACAAATTCGGCGGGCAATAGACCGTGCCGCTCGAACTGTCAACACAACTGGCACTGCTAAGAGTATCCTACGACTTCCACATCGTTGGCAACGGCTTGTACACAATGCTGGTGGCTACTTTGAAGGTCATTAAAACTTTGGAACACGTATCTATTTTGTACGAGCTGTAAATAAATAGTTGCCACTATTAAAGTTCCAACAATCGATTCCTTCTTTTAGTCCAGTGACGACATAAATTTCTGTTTTCTCCAGTTCGATTCAGTGTCCCCTCATTAGCTATTCGACTCCTCATTTAATCTTTGCATCCTTCTGTAAGATCACATTTCAAAACCTTCTATCCTCTTCATATCTGAACTACCAGTCGTCCACGTTCCACATCTGTACAAGGCTGCACACAAGACTAATGCCCTCAGAAACGACTTACTGACATTTACATTAGATTTCAACTAACTTCTCTTTCTCAGATATACTTTCCTTGCAATTACTAATCATCATTTATATCCTCTGCACTTCGTCCATTGCAACTTATTTTTCTGCTAGAATCGCAAAATTCAAGTCCTACTTTCCGAGTCTCTTTCGTAATGTTATAACTCCCTTTGCCTTGTTTGGTTTAGTTAAATTACATTCCATTAACATTGTTTTACTTTTGTTGATGTTTATCCTGTAGCCCATGACAATCCAGTTAGTTCAAATGAAATTTCAAGTCCTTAAACGTCTGTGACAGAATTACAATGTAATCGGAGAACCTCACAGTTTTTATTTATTCTCCATGAACGTTAATCATCTTCGAAAATTTCTTTTTGATTCCGATACTGTTTAGCCAATATATAGATTGAATAACGTCAAGGATTCACTACACAACCCTGTCTCACTCGCTTCTCAACCACCGTCTTCTTCCGTGTCCTTCGCGACTAATAATAACTGTTGTCTGTTGTCTGTAAAAGTTGCAAATACCTTTCGATTCCTGTATTTTATTCCCACTAGACGCAAAATTCTGTACATCGAGCAAGCAGCAAAGGAAACCAAAGAAAAATGTGGTGTAGGAATTAAAGTCCAAGGAGAAGAAATAAAAGCTTTGAGGTTTTCCGATGACATTGTAATTCTGTCAGAGACAGCAAATGAGATGGAAGAGTAGTTGAACGGAATAGACAGTGACCTGAAAGGAGGATGTAAGCTGAACACCAACAAAAGAAAAAGGATAATTGAGTGTAGTCGAATTAAATTAGGTGATGGTGCGGAAATTTGAATAGGAAACGAGACCTTAAAGTAGTAAATGAGTTTTACTATTTAGACAGTGAAGTAGCTGTTGACGACCGAAGTAGGGAGGATGTAAAATATAGAATGGCAATGGCTAGAAAAACCATTGTGAAGAAGAAAAATTTTTGAACATCACATATAGACTTCAGTGTCAGGAACTGAAGGTATTCGTATGGAGTGTAGGCATGTACAGAAGGGAAACATGGACGATAAACAGTTTACACAAAAAGACAATAGAAGGTTTTGAGATATGATGCTATAGAAGAATGCTAAAAATTAGATGAACAGATCACGTAACTATTGAGGAGGCATAGGATGGAATTCGGGAGAAAACAAATTTGCGGTACAACCTGACTAAAAGAACGATAGGTTGACAGGACACACTCGGAGACATCAAGACGTCATCAATTTAGTATTGGAGGGAAGAGTGGGGGGCGGGGGGTGTAAAGTACACTACTGGCCATTAAAATTGCTACACCAAGAAGAAATGCAGATGATAAACGGGTATTCATTGGACAAATATATTATACTAGAACTGACATGTGATTACATTTTCACGCAATTTGGGTGCATAGACCCTGAGAAATCAGTACCCAGAACAACCACCTCTGGCCGTAATAACGGCCTTGATACGCCTGGGCGTTGAGTCAAACAGAGCTTGGATGGTGTGTACAGGTACAGCTGCCCATGCAGCTTCAACACGATACCATAGTTCATCAAGAGTAGTGACTGCCGTATTGTGACGAGCTAGCTGCTCGGAAATCAGTACCCAGAACAACCACCTCTGGCCGTAATAACGGCCTTGATACGCCTGGGCATTGAGTCAACAGAGCTTGGATGGCGTGTACAGGTACAGCTGCCCATGCAGCTTCAACACGATACCATAGTTCATCAAGAGTAGTGACTGACGTATTGTGAAGAGCCAGTTGCTCGGCCACCATTGACCAGACGTTTTCAATTGGTGAGAGATCAGGAGAATGTGCTTGCCAGGACAGCTGTCGAACATTTTCTGTATCCAGAAAGGCCCGTACAGGACCTGCAACATGCGGTCGTACATTATCCTGCTGAAATGTAGGGTTTCGCAGGGATCGAATGAAGGGTAGAGCCACGGGTCGTAACACATCTGAAATGTAACGTCCACTGTTCAAAGTGCCGTCAGTGCGAACAAGAGGTGACCGAGACGTGTAACGAATGGCACCCCATACCATCACGCCGGGTGATACGCCAGTATGGCGATGACGAATACACGCTTCCAATGTGATTCCACCGCGATGACAGAACACGGATGGACCATCATGATGCTGTAAACAGAACCTCTATTCATCCGAAAACATGACGTTTTGCTATCTGTGCACCCAGGTTCGTCGTTGAGTACACAATCGTAGGCGCTGCTGTCTATGATGCAGCGTCAATGCTAACCGCAGCCATGGTCTTCGAGCTGATAGTCCATGCTGCTGCAAACGTCGTCGAACTGTTCGTGCAGACGGTTGTTGTCTTGCAAACGTCCCCATCTGTTGACTCATGGATCGAGACGTGGCTGCACGGTCCGTTACAGCCATGCGGATAAGATGCCTGTCATCTCGACTGCTAGTGATACGAGGCCGTTGGGATCCAGCACAGCGTTCCGTATTACCGTCCTGAACACACCGATTCCAAATTCTGCTAACAGTCATTGGATCTCGACCAACGCGAGCAGCAATGTCGCGATACGATAAATCGCAATCGCGATAGGCTACAATCCGACTTTTATCAAAGTCGGAACCGTGATGGTACGCATTTTTCCTCCTTACACGAGGCATCACAACAACATTTCACCAGGAAACGCCGGTCAACTGCTGTTTGTGTATGAGAAATCGGTTGGAAACTTTCATCATGTCAGCACGTTGTAGGCGTCGTCACCGGTGCCAACCTTGTGTGAATGCTCTGAAAAGGTAATCATTTGCATATCACAGCATCTCCTTCCTGTCGGTTAATTTTCGCGTCTGTAGCACGTCATGTTCGTGGTGTAGCAATTTTAATGGCCAGTAGTGTTGTAGAGCTAGACCACGAGATGAAGACAGTAAGCGGATTCAGAAGAGTGTAGGTTACAGTAGTTATTCGGAGATAAAGAGGATTTAATAGAGTAGCATGGATAGCTTGTATCATATCAGTCTTCGGACTGAAAACAAGATCAGGTTCAAATTTCAACGGGTGCAGTGCAATGAAAATTATAAAATTTTCTAAATTTGCGACGAAAAAAAAAATAATGCAGAAAGGTTTTTTTACTGGTGGATGGGGACAGGAAAGGGGGACGTCGCCGCAATTATGTCATTTCTGCCAGAGGCACAAAATCACATAGGCAAGTCTCAGCTCCGTTCTGTACATTTCTCAATGAAGGGAGCTTCGCACGCTGCGGGTGTGACTGCCTTGCGTTTCCGGAAATGACAGACGTCGCCATTTAGCCTCGGCTCCTTCCCGCAACCTCCTGAACACAGCTGTGTTAGCATGCTTCTGAGAAGCGAGCTGCCTCTGTGTAGGCTGGCGGGCTGTCTCTATTCTCCGCGTGTCCGCTCTTCCTCTTGACGCACAAACGAACCGCCGCCGGAAGCAGCTCGCCAGCGCCCCCGGCCGCTCTGCCGACTTATTCAGCAGCTGTTATTCAGTTCTTAAGGCCGACATAGTCAGCCTTCTCAATTATTCATCGAGCTCCGAAGATATCCAGCACGCCAGTGTAATAACAGATTTCCGCTCCACTGTCGCTCCAAGTCAGCCGTCGTGGCGAGCGGAGGACGCGAACCTCAACTTAACGCAGTTTCGAGCCCACGCCGATTTTCCTAACTTCTCCCGGCAGTGCCTGATCACGTGGAAGGGGCTTAATTTCTAACTGATTATAGGAGTGCGTGCTGAAAAGTAATGTCTCCGAAATTTTAATGTGAAAACTCGTAATGATTTTTCAATAAAACAAGCCCTATTATCATTGTATCTCTTTATTCTTCGTGTCTTCGTATTTGCAGTCCTGTGCCACTACAGGGCTCTGAAATGTAGCATGTCATATGGCGGTGTGCAACGGAACTACGTCGGTGCGTGAGAAGCTGTAATCGAGTTTGAATGCGCAGAAAACTTGTCCACACATGGAGTACGCTCACGTTCTGCATAATACTTCCGTACCACACACGAACACTGCGACATCTGGGACAGTCCGATGCTAAGTTTCATCTGCGTCCAAAACTTAAAGAACACCTCCGAGGACTTCACTTTGATAGTGACAAAGCGGTCCAAGTATAGCTGATGTGGCTCGGTCAAAAACGTCAACCATTCTACAGTGACGATATCACCAAACTGGTGTCTCGTTGGGAGAAATGCGTTCGCCAACAGGACGACTATGTTGAGACATGAATATGTAGACATAAAGAATAGCCGGCCCGAGTGGCCGAGCGGTTCTAGGCGCTTCAGTCCAGAACCGCGCGTCCGCTACGGTCGCAGGTTCGAATCCTGCCTCGGGCATGAATGTGTGTGTCGTCCTTAGGTTAGTTAGGTTTAAGTAGTTCTAAGTTCTAGGGGACTGATGATCTCAGATGTTAGGTTCCATAGTGCTCAGAGCCATTAGAACCATGAAGAATAAAGCTGTAAAATATTAATAACGAATATTTCATTTAAAAACTTTAAGAGTTCTCACATAAAAAATTCGGGGCATTACTTTTCAGCACTCCCTCGTATATAGCTTCCCCTTGCAACTACCATTGTGAGGAAATATCGATGGGAGGATAACTTTCACAACATAATCCACAGTTACAGTAGAAACAGGCGGAATAATGAAACGAAATAGGTCACTTTTATCCGCAGTTTGTGAATTACCGAAATCGCAGAACAGGTCGAAACAGACACTACAGCTAAGAAGGGGATTGAAACGCTGCAGTGCGCAGAATCAGGAGAAGTAATTTGGTCTCTGTAGTTTCCTCGTATTAGTGGCTGCTGTTGAAAGTAATTATCTACAGTCGCGGTCGTACTTGCTAACAATGCATCCCACATGATCACAGGCGCAGACAGTATAGTTTGCGCAGCAGCAGATAGCGTAGACACAGCCATATGAATACACAGATAATGAGACGTATTTTCATAACAGTCCCATTTTAACTCGGATTACCGTAATTGCTACATATATGTTACGCACCCCACATTAAGTGCTCCATATACTTGGTCGCGTCGAATTGCACCAACTACGAGCCTTTAGAGAGGAGGGAACGGCGAAGGGTTGGGGGGGGGGAGGGGAGGGGCTGTTAATGGATAAGCTGCTACTAACTACGCTTCTCTAATGGGATATCATCACGAACGTACAGAAGCTCGCAGCAGTTTTTAAAAAGGAGGTTTTGTACCGTATAGTTGCGTATGTCATAAATTACTTGTTTATACTTTCCTATTTGTCTCTTTTACATGATATACGTTAATTTTTTTATAAGGCGTTGCCACGAGGGATTAGCCGTGCGGTCATGTCGCCTCCAGAGCACGCGGCCCTGGGATCGATTCCCGGCGCGGTCAGGGAATTTCACCTGCCTCGAGTTGACTGGGTGTTTGTGTTGTCCTCATCATTTCCTCATCATAATGGAAGTGACGAGATTGGGCTGAGCAAAGCTTCTGAATTTGTACGGTCGCTGATAACCGCGCAGTTGAGAGCCCTACAAACCAATCATCATCATCATCATCATCAATGAGTTCCTTCTCTTTTAATAACAGCCGGCACGGTAGCTTAGCGTGTTCGGTCAGAGGGTTAGCTGCCCTCTGTAATAAAAATAAAACTGAGTTAATCGATCGATCAACAACGAACTTACAAGGTTGTCTTACAACGTCCGCCCCGAGCAGATGCGACAAAAAAAAGGGCAGTCTAATGCGCTGCAGTTGTGGACTGTGCGGCTGGTCCAGGCGGAGTTTCGAGTACTCCCTCGGGCATGGGTGTGTGTGTTTGTTCAAAATGGTTCAAATGGCTCTCAGCACTACGGCGCTCAACATCTGAGGTCATCAGTCCCCTAGAACTTAGAACTACTTAAACCTAACTAACCTAAGGACATCACACACATCCATGCCCGAGGCAGGATTCGAACCTGCGACCGTAGCTGTCACGCGGCTCCAGACTGTAGCGCCTAGAACCGCTCGGCCACTCAAGCCGGTTTGTGTGTTTGTCCTTAGGATAGTTTAAGTTATGTAGTGTGTAAGCTTAGGGACTGATGACCTTAGCAGTTAAGTCCCGTAAGATTTCACACACATTTGAACATTTTTTATAAGGCGTCGTACACGTTGCGGTCGACTGATAATGTGAACGTTACTCGTATTTATTCATGTATCCTTGGAAAATTAGAACTACAACTTACTTCTTAACATTTAACCTGGAATTCTTCATTCTACAAAAACACAACACACTACAATGCGTAATATGGTGCAGAAAACCTGCTGGCGTTCAAAACAGCTTCCAGTCGTCTGAAATGAATAAATACGGGTTCTGTATGGTTTACAACAAAATATTATATCATTCTTCCTGCAAAATAGTAACAATTTCAGGTAACCTAAGGACATCACACACATCCATGCCCGAGGCAGGATTCGAACCTGCGACCGTAGCTGTCACGCGGCTCCAGACTGTAGCGCCTAGAACCGCTCGGCCACTCAGGCCGTGGATCGAACCACGCAACTTTCTCTCCAAAGTACACTACAAAGGTTCTATAATATTGAGATCCAGCTACTGTGGCGGCATGGGGAGAGGTGACGGTTCATCCTTGTGCTCGAAAACCAGTTCTAGACGATGCCAGATGTGTGAACAAGCGTCCTGCCGTCTTGGAACATAGCATCACCACTGGGGAGCAAACATTGTACCATGAGATGGACCTGATCAGCCAGAATGGTCACGAAATTCCTTCACCAGGGAAGACGAATGGAATATTCCAGAATTTGAAACACCAACAGCTGCTAGCATGAGTTTCTTAGAAGTAGATACCTTAGGGATTGCGAAGCAACTCAAATCGCTTGATACGGGCAAGTCTTCAGGTCCAGATTGTATACCGATTAGGTTCCTTTCAGATTACGCTGATACCATAGCTCCCTACTTAGCAATCATATACAACCGCTCGCTCACCGATAGATCTGTACCTACTGATTGGAAAATTGCGCAGGTCGCACCAGTGTTTAAGAAGGGTAGTAGGAGTAATCCATCGAACTACAGACCTATATCATTGACGTCGGTTTGCAGTAGGGTTTTGGAGCATATACTGTATTCAGACATTATGAATCACCTCGAAGGGAACGATCTATTGATACGTAATCAGCATGGTTTCAGAAAACATCGTTCTTGTGCAACGCAGCTAGCTCTTTATTCGCACGAAGTAATGGCCGCTATCGACGGGGGATCTCAAGTTGATTCCGTATTTCTAGATTTCCGGAAAGCTTTTGGCACCGTTCCTCACAAGCAACTTCTAATCAAGCTGCGGGCCTATGGGGTATCGTCTCAGTTGTGCTACTGGATTCGTGATTTCCTGTCAGGAAGGTCTCAGTTCGTAGTAATAGACGGCAAATCATCGAGTAAAACTGAAGTGATATCAGGTGTTCCCCAGGGAAGCGTCCTGGGACCTATGCTGTTCCTGATCTATATAAATGACCTGGGTGACAATCTGAGCAGTTCTCTTAGGTTGTTCGCAGATAATGCTGTAATTTACCGTCTAGTAAGGTCATCCGAAGACCAGTATCAGTTGCAAAGCGATTTAGAAAAGATTGCTGAATGGTGTGGCAGGTGGCAGTTGACGCTAAATAACGAAAAGTGTGAGGTGATCCACATGAGTTCTAAAAGAAATCCGTTGGAATTCGATTACTCGATAAATAGTACAATACTGATGGCTGTCAATTCAACTAAGTACCTGGGTGTTAAAATTACGAACAACTTCAGCTGGAAAGACCACATAGATAATATTGTGGGGAAGGCGAGCCAAAGGTAGCGTTTCATTGGCAGGACACTTAGAAGATGCAACAAGTCCACTAAAGAGACAGCTTACACTACACTCGTTCGTCCTGTGTTAGAATATTGCTGGGCGGTGTGGGATCCTTACCAGGTGGGATTGACGGAGGACATCGAAACGGTGCAAAAAAGGGCAGCTCGTTTTGTATTATCACGTAATAGGGGAGAGAGTGTGGCAGATATGATACGCGAGTTGGGATGGAAGTCATTAAAGCAAAGACGTTTTTCGTCATGGCGAGATCTATTTACGAAATTTCAGTCACCAACTTTCTCTTCCGAATGCGAAAATATTTTGTTGAGCCCAACCTACATAGGTAGGAATGATCATCAAAATAAAATAAGAGAAATCAGAGCTCGAACAGAAAGGGTTAGGTGTTCGTTTTTCCAGCGCGCTGTTCGGGAGTGGAATGGTAGGGAGATAGTATGATTGTGGTTCGATGAACCCTCTGCCAGGCACTTAAATGTGAATTGCAGAGTAATCATGTATATGTAGATGTAGAAGCCTTGGCAGTAATGCGACCATGTAAAGTAGCCATAGGGTTCCGGAATGGAGAAATTCACTAAGGATTTTTTGGTGCGATTTTAAATATGACTTCCATGAAATCTGCTGCAACTGTGGAGCAACGTCTAAAAATGTAACACACATTTAATTAGTACAGAAAAGGAAACCAAATCAGGAGCAATAGCAATAATCTATCTGTGACATGGATCAATGTCAAATATGCAGTATGTAATCTAGATAGCACCTTCATTTGACTCTGGATGGTGACAGTTGGTCCGAGTTACCCTCTAACGGAAATATCAAGGACGCATGCTCACAGGATACGGGAAGCCAGGCGAAGTCCCGCTTTACTCACGTAACAGACTATCGTAAGAGTCCGATGGCGCAGAAAATAGTTAGCACTCGCTTACACGTTCGAATTAGTTAACAATTATCTGCTGTAACATTAAACCGGTGGGTTTGAGGAAAACAGCATTAGGAGACTGCGAGAAAAGAATGTAGTTCGGAGGAAGCACTGTCGACACACAGAGAAATTAGTTCCGCACTGTAAGCCGAATAAACCTCTACATCAAAGTAAGACGAGAAGGCAATTTTAGGGAACCAAATAGCGCAGCCATCTCTTTTAGGGCTGCGGTATAGTATTACCAACAAATCTGCTTCCGAGTAGAAGCCTGATATTGCGCACTCTACCTCGCTGCACAGAAGCCCTCCCTCCTTTGTTCCTTGACTGGATTGCTTTTTTTTTCCAGACACATCGTGGAAGGGCATTTTATGTCGGAGCTCAAGACGCAATCAAGAAATTTGTCTCCACTACTGGAGAGATATGGCAGGATTGTTTTTATTCCTAAAATTGAATACCACGAGGAGGAAAATATACACTGTTGACACCTGAAACTGCAACACCAGCCAACAACGAAATTTCAGTTATTGAACGTACAAAGTATGATAAAAGACCCCGTGTTTAAATTTGTAGGTTATTTTGGAGTACACAGCTTGCGAAATGATCTACCCCCTTATCCCTGTCGTCAACGTGTATGCCTGCTAGGAGGAGGAACCCAGGTTCGATTCCATGCGCTGTTACGGATTCTTCCTTGGTGGAAGGACTGGAAGGGCTTATAATGCCAACTGAGGAGCTACTTCAGTGTGAAGTATGAACTCCAGTGTCCGGGAAGCTATCAACGCCGGGAAAGCTCTGTGCTGACCCCACGACTCTCTGTACGCTTCCGAATGACGCCGCTGACAGAGGATGACACGACGGCCGGTCGGTACTGAATGGCCCGACAGGGGCACTAGACGGAGCTTTAGAGCTTTTAGGGCACGAAATTTAGTGCATAAAACTGCCATCTCTGACAGCGTCAAAGCGTGTGTCCCAGTTGGGCATCGAGTGAAACTGAGCTCGGATGTTCGATGCAGGCAATATATTCCGTGCTGCTTCGCATCTACGCCAACGTTTATCAGTCTCAGAGTTGAGGCTAGTAGCCAAAATGTACGGAGTTAATAAACTGTAAATCGAATAATAGAATTAACAAGTGCTGCTCATACTCTATCTAGGGAAGGAACTCAATCTGTACATAAAATCAGTGGGTAGCAAAAAAGAGACTCTCTTGCACTTATCCTGCGCAACTGCTTCTGATAGCTATAATCTTCTCGCCCAGTTAGAGAGTGTGGTAATCAACTAAATCGCGTAAATAGAGATTGCTCTCAATGCAGGAATCCATCTGGCAATTTAGTAGGACCCTTGCAATGAGACCATTATGAGATCAATATGAATTTCATTGTCGGGGTAGAATACAGACTCCGCTTCTATGATCGTACGGGGAGTGCATGGAGGGTGTGTGGAGACTGCGGGGGGGGGGGGGGGGCAAGGGGCTCGACCCCGATATAAGGGGTCTGAATCTTGGTGTTAGAAACTGGAATGGCTCGTAACAAACAATACAACTGAGGCCTCACATGCAAATTCAGAATGTTCCAGGTATGTGACAATCATTTCATAGCAACTTTTTTTTTTTACAAAGTTAAGCTGTAGAACCCATGTTCTTTTAGTTCCAAAACTTTCAGTACTCTTCCAGGCATTTTACACTAATGATCAGAAACATTATGATCACTGTCCATTGCGATATTAAATACCGCCTGGTGAAGGAGGATAGGTTACAGTCTGTGGCAAATATGACACCATTGTACAGAGCTAGCGCAGACACAAGGGTTTCGGATTTCACCATTCAGTACACATTGTTGAAAATGGGGCATTGCAGCTGTCAGTGCATACATATTCCCATGTTAGCCCAATGACATCGTCATTAACGATTGCAAGGGTCACGGGATCATCGACGTTGTGACGTGGATCAGTGGAAATGGGTCGCTTCGTTGGATGAATAAACATGCACCGCCTACCAAGGCAGGTCGATGTACGCAGTATTGTTCTACAGAATTATTCATCTGTGGATAGCGATTGAAGCTGCTACGACGGCCGAGGACTACGTGAAGATCTTTGCGGACCACCTTCATCACTTCATGCTCGATGTTTTCTCCAACGGCTTTGGCATCTTCCAGCATGATACCTGTCCGTGTCACAAGTCCAGAATCATTATACATTGCTTTGAGGAGCATATAACGAACTGATTTCTGTGTGTTGTCTATCGAATTCGCCTGATGTGAACTCGATGGAACACATCTGGCTGTGTGCCCACAAAAAGCCAGCCTGTAATTTACAAGAATTTCGTCATCTGTGCATATACATCTAGTACCTCTGGAAACATACCAAGAACTTGTCGACTCCATGTCAGGCACAATCGCTAGTGTACTGAATTCTCAAGTTGAACCAATTCGTCATTAAGCGGGCGGTTACAATGTTCCGGGTCATCAGAGTATGCGCGAACACAATTTTTAAACATAAAATACCAAAGTTCTTCAAGTACAATAACAGCCGCTGAATAATTTATTTTGTTCCCGTAGAATGTAACTGCTAATTCATCAATCCTTTCTTGATTGGTAGGAACAAGGAAGGCGAGGCGCAGGTCGTCCGGGTAATTTCTGATATGGTCCCAGTTGCCATAAAAAAATTCCAACGCAGACATTAGCTGTAAATAACAATCTTTATTCAGAACGTTACTGTACCCTTGCGTTTACAAAAAGTCATGTACACTCTATTTCTAACAACAAATGTTACATATTTAACTTCACTTTGAACTACATCATATCCGCCCTCATTACTAAGTATGATTCTGTTCCTATTTCCAATTGTAATGACTCGGCTTTATCATTTAATGTTCGTTTGCGTAGGTGGGCCGAACGTACTAATGTAATAGATTACACTGACCCATTTGTAGTAAATAATTGGTCCCGTATTCGATTTATTGAGAAATACTTTGAATCATTCCAGGCTAATCGTTTGGTCGTTAGGTGCCTTGACACAAAAATAATATACGAAAGCGTCGAAGACATTTACACTATTCACACAGTGCCTGCTCCTTTAGCATGTCTTGAGCACACCACAGCCAGAGAACAACTGAGGCATTCGACTGGGGCACTTCTTACAGCGAGGTTCACCCTCCATTGTTCCTGGCAGACTCAGAGGTTATAAGCTCTGAGGACGGCGTCTATCTAGCTAGACACTAGATGGAACAAGTTTCTTTAACTATTACGTATAAAAGAAAAAATTTCAGATACGTATCATGCATGCTCTGATATTATATTAATGTTATGTTTAGCCAATCCGACGCTGGGATCCGAGCGCTACCTTAATAGCCACAGCTGATGTCGTCTTTTACTTGATTTGTTAATCCAGCCCCAGACTTTAAAATAAGGCTGGGGATATTAATTTCATTAACATATTTTGTACCATATTTGCTTGTCCTCATACGTACAACATTAAAACATATCACTATGGTTCATTTTTTAAACAATAAAAATATTTTCAGGAAAACCACTTTGGGAGATTTAATATTACCAAACTACTTAACAGGGTCAGTAATTTTAATATCTAAATCATGTTGAATAATAATCAAAGATTCCCGAAGTTCATACTTTTCTGAAACTAAAAACCGAATGGACTTTACCACGTACTATCTTAAGCCGTCGACACACGGACCGTGCTGTCGAACGTCAACGTTCAGCGTGCCAAGTTCAACGTGCTTCGGGACGATGAGACTTGTGCATACGGTACGTGGACCACAACGTGGTATACGCGATCGCAACGCACTCCAGCGACAGTTGAGCGATGTTTCTAGTTCGTAAATCACACTGTTTACTCAACGGGCGCGCGTAAAATTGCCACTTTAGCTCTATTAAAGCGCACATTTCCTCCGTCGTCCACGTAAAGGAAAGTACCATGTCCAATCAATAAGGACACAGGCTTATAAAAGTTCCATTACAAACAGTGCGGTACAAATTTGGAATACTTCTCCGCATAAGATAAACGTTATTTCATCATTCCCACATTTTAGTAAAACCCCAAGGTCAGTCTTACTTGATCACTGTTCCTAACCAATAGCAGAATCTTTGCAACATGTGAATTACGAAGCGTAAAAGAAAAAGGAGCAAAATATCTTTATACAAGTAGCGCAAGCTGTCCCGTAGATTAAGTCAATCGAACACAGCCACCCCTCAAAGAGAGGTGAGCTTATATTTATATAACATCAAATATACTTATATTAAACAAATAGTAAAGTATGAGAACCTAATAAAAACGCGAATGTTAGGAAAAAAATTTTGGAAGTGTTACGACGCGAACCACCGCCCCAACCTAAACTGGAAAGAGACGATACTCATTACGCTAAACCAACAAATCGTATTCGTACCTAGCAATATTGTGTTACCCTCTGCTAAAAACATTAATCGTAGATAATTATGTTACTAATTGAAATTTAATTATAACAAATTGTACGAAGAACAATGTGTTTTGAGTGGATCTTCAGTGTGTCGCTGCCTTCAGATTGCATACTCTCATAATACGCAAGTTACAATAAGTCTTTTGTCACGAATGTGATGTTTATCATTATTTTATTGGAACGAATCACGCAACTAACAACGGGTTTTCCAGTGATTCTCAATTTTCTGGTGCTCAGAAACGGCTTGAAATAAATGCCAATATGGCGCCTCACAACTCTGTACTGAAGGGAGACGGCGTGTGTGTGACGTATGTGGCGTTGTCCCATCTCATTGGTCAACGCTCAGACGCACGCTCAGAATATCTGACATGCCAGATATTGCTCTGCACGTTAGGAAAGACTCCCGAACGTGCTATTACACCCTATGACGTCAGAAACTCGGCACGCTCAACTCTCAACTCTCAACTCTCAACGCTCAACGTTCGGATGCACGGTACGTGTGCCGACGGCTTTAGCTTCAATTTGGCTCTCCCTAAGAAACGTATATGTTCATTCGCTGGCCAGTGGTGTAGCAAGAACAAATGCTGCGGTTATTTGATGACTGAGAGCCTGTCATTTATCTCCCATCCATGTTAGTTTCTATTGTCCGTCCAATTGGGTGGAGAGAAGCAGAAAGTCTGGCCTCCACACCTAGAAAACTTGAATGGAAAATTACCAGGTAAGACCAGAGAGAGAAGAACGATAATGAATGAGAGAGAGAGAGAGAGAGAGAGAGTGCTTGTATGTAACGCCCAAAGTCAGGCACCAGCTTGACACAGGAATTCAGTCTTTTCCTAGAGAATATCCAGCTTCGGAACTTGAAAGACAGTTTCTCCTTCCATTATTTGAGTCGAGATGTGTCGGACTGCCGATCTGCTCAAAAAACAAAAAAGTGTTTTGCCACGCCCTCTCCTGGAGCCAGCGGACGACGCTGTATGGAATGCTGCCATTGTTGGGAGGTACGCAGAATGCTTAATTGCAGTCTGGCAGCTCATCAAAGTGCCGCCAAAGAATTTCCGTTTTCGACCTGGGGTAGGGCCACCTACACCTAATGAGCAACTCGTGGCTGTTGTCACGGAGGGCTTCCCATGGAGTGCCGCAGCCAGCACCGCTTCTGTGTGGTGGGGGTCGGGTCCCCCGTTACTGATGCGTCGTTCTTTCCCAATAACTCGCCCAGCCGCGGCCTGTCTCAGAGCTGGGGCTAGAAGAAAACATCTACGGAGTTTATAAACTATAAATTCGATAGTAAAATTAACAAGAGCTGCTCATGCACTGTACAGGCAAGGAACTCAATCTACGTATAAAATCAGAGGGTAGAGAAAGAAGAGGCTCACGCATTGATTTTGCATAGTTGCTACAGATAATTGCACTACTGGCCATTAAAATTGCTACACCACGAAGATGACGTGCTACAGACGCGAAATTTAACGGACAGGAAGAAGATGAAAATGATTAGCTTTTCAGAGCATTCACGCAAGGTTGGCGCCGGTGGCGACACCTACAACGTGCTGACATGAGGAAAGTTTCCAACCGATTTACCATACACAAACAGCAGTTGTCCAGCGTTGCCTGGTGAAACATTGTTGTGATGCCTCATGTAAAGAGGAGAAATGCGTACCATCACGTTCCCGACTCTGATAAAGGTCGGATTGTAGCCTATCGCGATGGCGGTTTATCGTATCGCGACATTGCTGCTCGCGTTGGTCGAGATCCAATGACTGTTTGCGGAATATGGAATCGGTGGGTTCAGGAGGGTAATACGGAACGCCGTGCTAGATCCCAATCGCCTCGTATCACTAGCAGTCGAGTGACAGACATCTTATCCGCAAGGCTGTAACGGATCGTGCAGCCACGTCTCGATCCCTGAGTCAACAGATGCGGACGTTTGTAAGACAACAACCATCTGCACGAACAGTTCGACGACATTTGCAGCAGCATGGACTATCAGCTCGGAGACCATCGCTGCGGTTACCCATGATGCATCACAGACAGGAGCGCCTGCGATGGTGTACTCAACGACGAACCTGGTCGCACGAGTGGCAAAACGTCATGTTTTCGGATGAATTCAGGTTCTGTTTACAGCATCATGATGGTTGCATCCGTGTTTGGCGACATCGCGGTAAACGCACATTGGAAGCCTGTATTCGCCATCGCCATACTGGCGTATCACCCGGCGTGATGGTATGGGGTGCGACTGGTTACACGTCTCGGTCACCTCTTGTTCGCATTGACGGCACTTTGAACAGTGGACGTTACATTTCAGATGTGTTACGACCCGTGGCTCTACCCTTAATTCGATACCTGCGAAACCCTACATTTCAGCAGGATAATGCACGACCGCATGTCGCAGGTCCTTTACGGGCCTATTTGGATACAGAAAATGTTCCACTGCTGCCCTGGGCAGCACATTCTCCAGGTCTCTGAGCAACTGAAAACGTCTGGTCAATGGTGGCCGAGCAACTGGCTCGTCACAATACGCCAGTCACTACTCTTGATGAACTGTGGTATCGTGTTGAAGCTGCATAGGCAGCTGTACCTGTACACGCCATCCAAGCTCTGTTTGACTCAATGCCCAGGCGTATCGAGGTTGTTATTACGGCCAGAGGGGGTTGTTCTGGGTACTGATTTCTCAGGATCTATGCAACCAAATTGCGTGAAAATGTAATCACAAGTCAGGTCTAGTACAATTTATTTATCCAATGAATACCCGTTTATCATCTGCATTTCTTCTTGGTGTAGCAATTTTAATGGCCAGTAGTGTATAATCTTCTCGCCCCGTTAGAGAGTGTGGTAACAAACTAAATCACGCAAACAGAGACTGCTCTCAATTCAGCGATCAGTCTCAATTTTATAGGACCCTTACAATGAGACCGTTATGACATCAGTTATAAATTTAATTATAGGTGTAGAATGTAGACGTTGCTTCTACGACCGTGGTCATTAGTTGTAGGGGGAGTAGATGGAAGGCGAGGGATGGGGCGAGGAGCTCTACTTCGACGTAATGTCTTTGAATTCTGGTGTTAAAAGTAGTACAACTGAGTCTTCACATAGGAAATTCAGACTGTTCCACGTATGTGCCAATCATTACAAAGCTTTTTACAATTGTACTATTAGATGCATGTTAGGATATATTGTCTTTGGCATACGCTAGAGAACATCACTACAGGGCAAGACAAATTACAATTAATTGAAAAATCACATATGTATAAAACACAACTACATACACTATAAGTAACGTAATATAAGAAATATCTCTCTTTGGTTATAAGCATATACCGGTGATGATGAACAACCTCCGAATCTAGTCCGGGAAAAGAAACTACTACCAAGAAGGAGCTTATGTCAAACAGTTAATGATTAATTTTACTTATTTACAATTTCTACAAGCTGCAGTGCACTACACGCACAAGACGAAATCGATAATCCCCGACTGAGAACATATAAAACTCCGCCATATATCCGAAGTCAGTTGTCTATATGTCAGAAAATAGGCACTAATGTAAATTATTAACATTACTGACACGGTAAGTAAATTGCAAATTGAACAACTCAGCCGGCCGGTGTGGCCGAGCGGTTCTAGGAGCTTCAGTCTGAAACCGCGCTATCGCTACGGTCGCAGGTTCGAATCCTGCCTCGGGCATGGATGTGTGTGATGTCCTTAGGTTAGTTAGGTTTAAGTAGTTCTAAGACTAGGGGACTGATGACATCAAATGTTAAGTCCCATAGTGCTTAGAGCCATTTGAACCATTTTGAACAAAGTTACGCTATGGAATCCTAGAACCTTTCAACGTTCTGCCAGGCCTTTTACACTGATTAGCCTGAACATTATGACCACTGCCCATTGTGAGATTGAATACCGCGTGGTGAAGCAAACTAGGCGACTATCTGTGGTAGATCTGACGCTGCAGTGCAATGACGGCGCAGTCACAAGTGTTTTGGGCCACAGTGTTCAGTACACATAGTTGAAAATGGGGCATCGCAGATGGCAACCCATGTGTGTTCCCATGTTTGTCCAACGGAATCGCCAATTACGATTGCAGTGGGCCCGTGATCATCGGGTTTGGGCCGTGGATCAATGGAAATGGATCGCCTCGTTGGATGAAAAAACAGTCAAAAAGCCGCATTTCAATAGCTTCTGTCACTACAAAGTCCGAAAAACCCTACCCGGGGCCAACCACTTCTGTCTCATCGTACAATATTTTATGTCCTTCAGTACGACAATATTCTGTAACTGCAGATTTTTCTGGCTGAAATAAACGTGTGTGGCCATGCTGCTACACTCATCGATCCTGGACCGTACGAATCGTTTCTCCAATATAGGCATTCGCGCAACGGCAGAGAATTTTGTAGATGCTTCCTCAAACCCAAGTCATCGTCACTGCATCCAGCAGCGCGCTAGTCTTAGCTGGCGTATGTAATACACTTTTATTATCAAATCTGTTCAAAATTCTTCCTGTTTTTGAGGATATGCTTCCTGCGAAAGCTAGGAACGCCACCGATTTGCTTGTATCTTCTATTGGTTACCGCGAAGATTCCTATACCCAGGGATTTGTACGTAGCATAGGCACTCGACGCATTCCATCGCTTAAAAAGATGGACAGTCGCGACAAGGAAGACAAAACAATTCGCCTCCTGTAAGCAACCATCCAGTTTCTGTGTTTTGTCGTCCACGCAATGCTTGTAGCTTTATCTGCTGCTGATAGCAATACCCCTTAGCCGGTTATATGACATCAAATGTCATTTGAATGCAACTCCTTACGCGATATTCGCCCGGAGACTGGATGATATTGTCCTGTATTCACTATCAGCAGCAATTTCTAACTAGTTTGAAACCGGGTGCCATTGACAAGATGTGACACTTTTCTGCGGTCCCTGTCAGGTAGGATATTTTCACGCCCACAGTTCTTATGCTGTGTTAAATGTCTACGAGTGGTACACCATTCTTTGTAGAAACAACAGTCCTCGTTGGTGCACCAAGAAATTTGGCAACTTCATGCACAGTGCAGTCATAGGTAAGTTCAAACACGACGGTTTCTTTCTGGTATTCCGAGACCACGTTTACGCTGATTCCATACAACAGACTGGCACATCTACACCATTTCACTACTGTTAGCTGTGCCCTTGCTGGCGGGTCATATGATCGCATGGTACTAGTTTTATACCACATACAGCGCTCTGAAGCGACCGGTGTGCTCTTTTGAAGGGTGAGTCTAGTATTATGTTCAATCAGTTTACATGCGAAATGATTTTATTGTTGTGAATGATCGTAATTTGATGTACGCCACTATGCAAATACTTTCTCACTTAGACTGGGTTAAGTTGGGCAGTGGTTGGAGCATTGGATTCGTATTAAGATTTGGGAGAATCATGGTTCAAATGACGTCATACAGCTTTAGGTTCTCCATAGTTTCCTTAAATCAATTAAGCTGAATTCCGGGAAGGAACGAGTCATTAAACCGAACTCTTTCTTTACTATTCCAAGGGAGATAAACTTTGATACAGGGAACGGCCACTGCTACGCCTACAAAAATGTGAAGTGTTACACCATGAAACAAGAGTTCGATATTTAACAAAGTTTGTAGAGACTTTGGTCATACAGCAGGTATTTGATGATGGGCTTACAGGGAGGAAGATGAGATGGATAAAGGGGAATAGATGGACAGAGAGGGAAACAGCAGCTAGAGAGAAAGAGTGAGGAGAAGGAGGTGAACAGACAGTGGGGTGAGTGGCAGATGGAAAGACAGAGGGCGGAGTAGCAGGTGGACAGAGAGAGGGACAGGAGGAGATAGACAAGTAGTGGAGAGTGGAGGAGGTGGACAGAGCGATGGAGAAGAGGAAATGGACAGATAAAAGCGATAGAAGATGGACAGAGACGTAGGGGTAGAGGAGATAGACTGAGAGTCGTGGTTCGAGGAAGAGGATAGAGAGTGGGGTGTGCAGGAGGGGGACAGAGGCGACAGAAGGAAATAGAAAACGGACAGAAAAGGGAGCAGACGAGATGGACAGAGAGAGGGCGAAGGAGGAGATGGAGTAAAAGAGTTGGAATAAATACATTCCTGGGCAACGCTGGGTACTCAGCGAGTCTACTACAAACACTCGCTACTCGTAACTGGCGTGTCCTCTCTTCGACTGCTACCGATGCCAAGATGCCAAGACATTCTCCACGCCAACTGACAGTCCGCCAACTAACTTTGTCTACGTCTACGATCCGCTAGCTATTGGTGTATATGCCTCTGCTAGACGTGATAGGTTCGGGACTAGAGCTGGAGCCACAACGAGAGGCCACCTCAAGGGCAATTTCATCACGTCTTTGGACGTCCCTAAGAGGTCTCGTGTTCGAAGCCTGCATTCCCGTACCCCTCACACGTCACTCACTACCAGAGGCATTGGCTGTTAAGCGCATACGTACGCTGCTTCCACAATAACGCCTGATGACAGTCTCGCATTCGGGCTATTCAATTTAAAAAAAAACGGTTCAAATGGCTCTGAGCACTATGGGACTTAACTTCTGAGGTCATCAGTCCCCTACAACTTAGAACTACTTAAATCTAACTAACCTAAGGACATAACACACATCCATGCCCGAGGCAGGATTCGAACCTGCGACCTTAGCGGTCGCGCGGTTCCAGACTGTAGCGCCTAGAACCGATCGGCCACTCCGGCCGGCCCTATTCAATTTCACTTCGAAGGGAAGGAAACCATGCATTTCTTTTTGTGAAGGTATTGGCAACTACGAATACATTAAATGTATTCGTGGTTGCGAATGTGTACTATCGTCAGTTGTATAACTGTATGACAACAATGAAAATTTGCACCGGAGCGTGTCTCGTTCACGGAGTTCTCGCTTATAGTGAGCGGTTTCCTTACCATTTGGCTATTCAAGCGTGACTCACGGCCAGACCCAAAGTTCCATATGTCGTCAACCATGTGTCTACAACCTGTACTCGCACACCCATTATGTATATACGTGTACAGGGGCGGATGAATACAATATTGCAGTGCCTGTGTTATTCTGAATTACGATGTAATGTTTATCCGCCGACACCGGGCAAGCGACTTTCAAGTAAAACGTCTCCTCTGCACGGGAATATATATAATGGATATAAGAGTACATGATGTAGACACATGGTTGACAACATGTGAATGTTTTGAGTTAGCCGTTAGTCGTGCTTGAATAGCCAAATTTTAAGGTTGCGAGGTGCCGGGGTGGAGAAGAGTTTGTACCTCTTTAATTCAGACGAATTTTGCATGAGAACTGGACATGCACTCGACCCTCTTCTTACATACCACCTAATTGATTATATGCGCAACGGTAACGGAAGAAAATGATGGTGTACCCTGCTAGTTGGTAAAATAAGGAGTGTACACTCACAATAACTTTTTAATCGTAATCTACTCAGAAAAAAGGGGAACTTTATCATAATAAACAACAGGAAATGGGATTCTGCATATATCTACGAAACGATATGCGGATTAAATATTACAATGAGATTTATTATACATCAGAACATAAATGTACATGATTATCGACACAAACAGTGGGTTAAAGGACAGGGTATACTGAAATATTATGAGAATAAGAGTTGGCTCGAGAACAAGGGGCTCCTACTCTCTGTGATGCAATAGATTGACGATAATGACTGGAGGTCCTAATGAATCGAATATCAATCTCCCGACTTTATAGCAGTATCGAAATTAGTAGTGAGAGCTCATATGTGATAACATGGAGAAACAAGCACGGTGGACTTGTAGCAAAGCGAGCGCGCGTGCTGCTGAGGGATTCAGTATAAAATTGATAATGTCCTACAATGCCGGAGCCGCAAAATACTGTACCAGTACTGAAATCTGCAGCACGTCGTCGGTAGGCAGCGTCCTGATGATGTAGGTGACGACTTCTGCCGTGCAGCAACTCTGTGTCAACCCCTGGCCGCGAAGGCTGTCGAAGAATTCTAAGTTCTTCCGAAAACGAGCGACCAAGTCGCAAGACCGTCCAACCCCGAGGAAGATCAGATCCTCAATCCACCTCTGTGATGCGATGCAAGCAGCGAAGCCAGCATTGCTGAACTCCCTGCTCTCCCCGAAAACCGCGAATCAGCATTCAGTGCTGATTCCAAAATTCCCCCACACTGTCTCTGAACATCATTCGCGCCAATAGCGACCGATATGGTTGCGAGCCCAGGAGAGGCGCTGCAGGCGATTTCGTCGTGTTAGTAAAGGCACTCGCGTAACTCGTCTGATGCCAGAGCCCACTGACGCTAAATTTCGCCTCACTGTCCTAACGGGTACGTTAGCCATACGGCCCGCATTGATTTTTGCGGTTATTTCACGCAGTGTTACCTGTCTGTTAGCGCTGACAATTACGCAAACACCGCTGATCTCGGTCGTTAAGTGAAGGCTGTCGGTTACTGCGTTGTCCATGGTGCGAGGTAATGCCTCAAATTTGATATTCTCGGCACACTCGTGACATTGTGGATCTCTGAATAAAGAATTCCCTAACCATTTCCGAACTGGAATGTCCCACGCGTCCAGCTCCAATTACTATTCCGCGTTCAAAGCCTGTTAATTCCTGTTGTGCGGAGATACTCAAGTCGTAAACTTTTCCACAGGAATCATCTAAGTACAAATGAGAGCTCCGCCAATGCATTTTTACAGCGGAATCTGTATATATGCACATCGCTATAGCATGTCATTTGTCATCTTAATGTATTGTAATCGATTGTTTGCAGTCCGGTACAGATTAGAAAGAGTCTTTCCAACGACCTAATCTAAATTCGGTTATAATGAAGTTGTATTGCCCGATTTCGTAGATGCGATCGGTTTCTGCACTTAAATCGTTACGAATCCTAAAATTCCGGATCTCTGCCCTGCTCAAAATTTAGAGGATCCTGAATTTCCTATTGTCGTCCTGGCAAGCTCCGCTATTTTCGGTTTCAATAACGTGCTGATACACTGCTCAGCAATAAATCTTTAGGATCAGCATCGCGTTCCTCTGTAACTGACACCCCCACATAAATTCATCGTTGTTTTAAGAAATGAAGGCAGTTACAAGAAATAAAACTAAGAGTTGACGCTTAATAGGCACGGAAAAAAAATTAATTTTTAACAAATCTAGATTTCTTCAATTGTAGTGGTCGTACGTTAGCTATCGTCACCGGTGGTAAAAACTTTCATAGGAAACAGCGCAGGTTGAGCCGTTCTACTGAAATATCCCACATGTAATATTATCGGTAAAACAAATTAGAAGTTCTACGAGAGTTCAGATCTTCCGAAAAATAGCGTCGTAGTTTAAGTACAAAGCGCGGAAAACTATATCATTGTCGGAGACGATTATATGTTTTGAAGCTCATTTTTCTTGTTTTATTTCACCGAATATTAGAAGTTTTGCTTGTTGATAGTACTGCGTAAGGCATAGGTTTTTAAAAGAAGCTACTCGACTTCCCACTTTCTGCTTCGTAAGATCGGATCTCCGTGTGGCCTGAGATGTCCGGGTGGCCGAGCGGTTCTAGGCGCTACAGTCTGGAACCGTGCGATCGCTACGGTCGCAAGTTCGAATCCTGCCTCGGGCATGGATGTGTGTGATGTCCTTACGTTAGTTAGGTTTAGGTAGCTCTAAGTTCTAGGGGGCTGATGACCTCAGCAGTTAAGTCCCATAGTGCTCAGAGCCATTTGAAGCATTTTGTGGTCTGAGATTTATCAAACACAGTAAAAAAAAAAAAATACAATACAGCAGTGCTCTTTTGTGCTTGACTACATCTAGAAACTCCATAAACAGCGATAACAGATTAGACCAACTTCCTCTTCCGAATCAGATATTATTTTGTTGTCGTCCACCTACGTAGGGAGAAAAATCATTTAATAAAATAAGAGAAATCATATCTCGTACGAAAAGATTTAAGTGTTCGTTTTTCCCGCGCTCTTTTCGAGAGTGGAATGTTGAAGAAGTAGTCTGAAGGTGCTTCGATGAATCCTCTGCCAGACACTTCAGTGCAAACTGCAGAGTAGTCATGCAGATGTAGATGTGGTAAGTAGCATTTGTATATCAAGAAGTAGCAGCGCGTGGTTATACCGTATTACGTCGCCGCGCACCTGAAGAAGAAGAGTACATTTGCTTTGGGGGTACTGAAACATACTAGCTTTTCTGCGAAGAACATACTCATTTTACACTTAGTGCCATAACCCGAAATGCTGTACAATCGCGCGAAATAACTAAAAGAGAATTATGGTTAAAGAGATCATTAAACGTATCCATCCAAGTGATGCATGTTTATTGATTGCCTTTAGTTCTGTATGAGACTTTCTAAATCTATACATTGAGCAAGCTGCAAAAACAACAAATGAGAAATCTGGAAAGGGAACTAAAGTTCAGGAAGGAGAAATAAAAGTTTTGAGGTTTGCCACTGTTACTGAACAACGGACGTTCCGAAAGTAAGTTACATTATTGTTTTCAACGCGGAAATTTCAATTTGTCGTAGTGTGCATTCAGTCTGAAGAAACCACTCTGGTAAAACTCGATGCCCAACAATGCAATGAATTGTTGCAAAGCCTGCTCTAGTAATATTTTTTTCCATTCGTGGATGTAGACGGATGCCCGCTTTGACCTGCATCCCACAAACTCTGCCATCCTCCTTTGAACATGCAATATCAACAACCAGCCATTTGGTAAGACATGACCTCTTCACCATACATGGTCTGCTGGCGTTCATGGATAAGGAACACACCAGTCCCACGTGCCCATTCAAACCGGGTAACAGCATGCAGTTCCATTGGCGACGACGTCCGTCTGTCAGTGTAATGTGTACTTGAACAACCTTCGGCGCCGGTCTGCTGCTACTCTCTCCTCTTCAGTGCTCTGTGCTTGCGTCATTCCTTCTTCGCCGACGCTCCTGCCGTCGTTGAACCAGAAACGGGTGTGGAATCGTATGGCGTTTGTTTGTGCCACCTGGTGTATCATCTTCTCTTTCAAAATCAATGACAAAACCTACTTTCAGAACGTTCTCGTAATTCTGTCGGAGACGGCAAAGGACTTAGAAGAATGGTTGAACGAGGTGGTTGTGTCTTGAAAGCATATTATAAGATAAACTTCAAAAAAAGTAAAACAAGGTTAAAGGAATGTAGTCGAATTAAATCAACTGATGCTGAGACCAACAGATTGGGAAATGAGACCGTAAAAGTAGTAGCTGAACACTGTTATTTGGGCATCAAAATATGTGAGGGTGGTTCAAATGGCTCTGAGCACTATGGGACTTAAATGCTGAGGTCATCAGTCCCCTATAACTTAGAACTACTTAAACCTATCTAACCTAAAGACGACACACACATCCATGCCCGAGGCAGGATTCGAACCTGCGACCGCAGCGGTCGCGCGGTTCCAGACTGTAGCGCCTAGAACCGCTCGGCCACATCGGCCGGCTATGTGAGGGTGGTCTATGTAGAATGGATATAAAATGCATACTGGTAATAGTAAGGAAGGAAATTCTGAAGAAGGGAAATTTGTTACCATCAAATAAAAACTGAAATGTTAGGAAGACTTTTCCGAAGGCAGGTGTCTAAAGCGTAGCTTTGTACCGAAGTGAATCGTGGACGGTAAAAAGTGCAGGCAAGAAGAGAACAGAAGTTGTAGAAATGAGCTGTTACAGAAGAATGCTGCAGCTTTCATTGTGATATCTAGACGTACCAAATGAGATGCGTAATCCCATTTATAATAAAAGAACCCCAACATCCTTAATGTAGTTCGTATTGCGAGACGGAGGGGAATATTAACTCCATCCTCCTCACAGCTGCCACACGAAAGTTCCTGGCTTAGCTCAAGTTACTGGTAGAATGTCAAGTTCTCCCTACCACAGATTTTGCTATGAACTTTAAGAGGTGAAATTTGGATTAATGGCGTGAGAAGACTCAGACACATTTATATTAATTCATACAAGATACAAGTGATCTATAAACCTGTTGTTTGAGCGATTCATGAGTATTAGTAGATACTCGTGGCCCCTTAGCAGGTACGAGTAATAGATGAGACAGGGTGGTTAGTAACAGACAGGGTCGTTTAGTATGCACGAAATCGTTACGGAGTTATTCGTCAAACTACATTGTCAGACGCTGCAAGGGGGGGGGGGGGGGAGTGTCGTGTATCACGGAGAAGTTTACTGTTGAAATTCCAAGAGGATATATTCCAAGACGAGTCCGTCAACGTATTCCTCCTTTCCAAATACAACTCGAGAAAAGATGACGACGGAAAAAGCAGAGATATTAAAGCTGGTACGGAGGCTCCCTGACAGTCATTCTGTCTCGGCAATCGCTAATGTGACAGGGTTAAGGATTCATGACAGTGGCGCCAGAAGTTCCCTCCGCCACACATCATAATGTTACGCAGGGAGTATCGACACACATGTAGATACGCACCAGAGATGTAAACTATCTATACATATTAGCCTATAAATTAAAGTCCCTTGTTGCATTTTCCTGTCTGTAGTGAATGCTAATCCACGGAACTACTGTAGGGATTTTGATGCGGTTTCCACTGATTCTGATTCGAGAAGAACGTATGTGTAGATAATTTAGTACCGCTAGACCAGAAAAATCGTTCGGTCGCAGATACACCACCTGATCTGCAGCATTCAGACACCTAAATGCGATGTACTCATCCGTCGCCTCTATGACGGCATTAATTCTGCTGCGGACACTTTCATCTACATCTACATGGTTACTCTGCAATCCACAATTAAGTGCCTGGAAGAGGGTTCAGCGAACCATTTTCATAGTACTTCTTTACCATTCCACTCTCGAATGGCGCGTGAGAAAAAGGAACACCTAAATCTCTCCGTTTGAGCTCTGATTTCTCTTATTTTATTATGATGATCGTTTCTCTCTACGTAGGTGGGTGTCAACAAAATATTTTCGCATTGGAAGAGGAAGTTGGCGATTCAAATTTCGTAAATAGATCTCGCTGCGAAGATAACCATCTTTGTTTCAGTGACTGACACCCCAACTCGCGTATCATATCAGTGACTCCCTCACCCCTATTGCGCGATAACACGAAACGAGCTGCCCTTCTTTGCACTTTTTCGATGTCCTCCGTCAATCCTACCTGGTAAGGATCCCACACCGCACAGCAATATTCCAGCAGAGGACGGACAAGTGTAATGTAGGCTGTCTCTTTAGTGGGTTTGTCGCATTTTCTAAGTGTTCTGCCAGCAAAGTGCAGTCTTGGTTTATCCTTCTCCATAATATTATCTATGTGGTCTTTCCAATTTAAGTTGCTCGTAATTGTAATTCCCAGGTATTTAATCGAATTGATAACCCTTAGATTTGTGCGATTTATCCGATTTCTTTCAGTACCCATGATGATGATTTCGCACTTTTCTTTGTTTAGTGCCAATTGCCACTTTTCGCACCATAAAGAAATTCTATCTAGATCAGTTTGTAATTGGAATTGATCGTCTGTTGATTTTACTAGACGGTAAATTACAGCGCCATCTGCAAACAATCTAAGGGGGCTGCTCAGATTATCACCTAGATCATTTATGTAAATCAGGAACAGCAGAGGGCCTATGACACTATCTTGCAGGATGGCGGATATCACTTCTGTTCGTCTCGATGATTTACCGTCTGTCACTACGAAGCGTGACCTCTCTGAGAGGAAGTCACGAATTCAGTCACACAACTGAGATGATACTCCATATTCACGCAATTTGATGAATAGTCGCTTGTGAGGAACGGTATCAAAAGCCTTCTGGAAATCTAGGAATATGGAATCTATCTGAGGCCCCTTGTCGACAGCACTCATTACTTCATGGGAATAGTGTTAGTTGTGTATCAATAAGTCATTTTCTTCAAGGTGATTCATAATGTTCGAGTACAGTATATGCTCCAAAATCCTACTACAAATTGAGGTCAGTGATATGGGTCTGTAATTCAATGGGTTACTCCTACTTCCTTTCTTGAATAATGGTGTGACCTGTGCTACTTTCCAGTCTTTAGGAACAGACCTTTCGTCAAGTGAGCGGTTGTATATGATTCCTAAGAAAGGCGCTATTGTGTCTGCATACTCTGAAAGGAACCTGATTGGTATATTATCTCGACCGGAAGACTTGCCTTTCTTAAGTGATTTGAGTTGCTTCGCAACACCTAAGATATCTACTTTTATGTCACTCATGCTAATAGCTGTTCTGGTTTCGAATTCTGGAATATTTACTTCGTCTTCTTTCGTGGAGGAACTACGGAAAACTGTATTTAGTAACTCCGCTTTAGTGGCACCATCATCGGTAACATTTCCATCGCTATCGCGCAATGACGGAAATGACTGTTTTTTTTTTTTCCACTGGTGTACTCTACATACGACCAGAATCTCTTTAGGTTTTCTACCATATTTTGAGACAATGTTTCATTGTGGAAACTATTAAAAGCGTCTCGCATTGACGTACGCACTAAATTTCGAGCTGCCGTGGAACTTTCATTGACCTGTCTGAATGTCTGTGAGGGAATTACAGCCCATTCTTACTCAAAAACCGAGACCAGAGGAGACAGTGATGTTTGACGCTGGGGTCCAGAATGAAGTAGCCACTCTAATCCATCCTAAAGGCGTTCCACAGCGTTCGTGTTGGGATTCTAGGCAGGTCAGTCCATTTCAGCAATGTTATTGTCCACAAACCATTGCTTCACAGATTCCGCTTTATGATAGAGTGCATTGTGATGCAGATACAAGCAGCCATCTTCTCCGAACTGTTCCTCTATTGTATACAATACACAATGTTCTAAAGTGTGTTCATACCCTTCCGCATATAGCGTTTACCTACGTGCAATAAAGGATCCACACCACAACCGCGAAAAAACTCCCATAGGGTCACACACCTCTTCCGTACCTCACTGTTGGCACTCCACACAATGGCACGTAACATTATCCTGACATTCGCCTATCCAAAATACACTACTGGCCAATAAAGCTGCTACACTAAGAAGAAATGCAGATGATAAACGGGTATTCATTTGACAAATATATTATACTAGAACTGACATGTCATTACATTTTCACGCAATTTGGATGCATAGATCCTGAGAAATCAGTACCCAGAACAACCACCTCTTGCCGTAATAACGGCCGGGATACGCCTGAGCATTGAGTCAAACAGAGCTTGGGTGGCGTGTACAGGTACAGCTCCCCATTCAGCTTCAACACGATACCACAGTTCATCAAGAGTAGTGACTGGCGTATTGTGACGAGCCAGTTGCTCGGCCACCACTGACAAGACGTTTCCAATTGGTGAGAGATCTGGAGAATGTGCTGGCCAGGGCAGCAGTCGAACATTTTCTGTATCCAGAAAGACCCGTAAAGGACCTGCAACATGCGGTCGTTCATTATCCTGCTGAAATGTAGGGTTTCGCAGGGATCGAATTAAGGGTAGAGACACGGGTCGTATCACATCTGAAATGTAACGTCCATTGTTCAAAGTGCCGTCAATGCGAACAAGAGGTGACCGAGACGTGTAACCAATGGCACCCCATACCATCACGCCGGGTGATACGCCGGTATGGCGATGACGAATACACGTTTCCAATGTCCGTTCAACGCGATGTCGCCAAACACGCATGCGACCATCATGATACTATAAACAGAACCTGGATTCATACGAAAACATGACGTTTTGCAATTCGTGCACCCAGGTTCGTCGTTGAGTACACCATCGCAGGGACTCCTGTCTGTGATGCAGCGTCAAGGGTATCTGCAGCTGTGGTCTCCGAGCTGATTCTCCATGCTCCTGTAAATGTCGTCGAACTGTTCGTGCAGATGGTTGTTGTCTTGTAAACGTCCCCATCTGTTGACTCAGGGATCAAGACGTGGCTGCACGATCCGTCACAGCCATGCGGATAAGATGCCTGTCATCTCGACTGCTAGTGATACGAGGCCGTTGGGATCCAGCACGGCGTTCCGTATTACCCTCCTGAAACCACCGATTACATATTCTGCTAACAGTCATTGGATCTCGACCAACGCGAGCAGCAATGTCGCGATACGATAAACCGCAATCACGATAGGCTACAATCCGACATTTATCAAAGTCGGAAACGTGATGATACGCATTTCTCCTCCTTACAAGAGGCATCACAACAACGTTTCACCAGGCAACGCCAGTCAACTGCTGTTTGTGTATGAAAAATCGGCTGGAAACTTACCCTCATGTCAGCACGTTTTAGGTGTCGCTACAGGCGCCAACCTTGTGTGAATGCTCTGAAAAGCTAATCATTTGCATATCACAGCGTCTTCTTCCTGTCGGTTAAATTTCGCATCTCTAGCGCGTCATCTTCGTGGTGTAGCAATTTTAATGGCCAGTAGTGTATTCCATCACATTACCACAGGGTACAGCATGATTCATCATTCCAAATCATTCGTTTCCTGTCACCCACTGTTCACTGGCATCGCTCATTACACCACCGCAAGCAGTGTTGAGCAATGATTACAAAAATGTGTGGCTTAAGAGGAGCTGCTCGACCTCTGTAGGGTACCGCATTTTGTAAACACCCTGCGCACAGGCATTATGCGGCTGTATTCCTGGTAGCACTTTGTAACTTACACTGATATGTGCTTGTTTACACCCACTCTCCGCAATGCCCAACAGCAGGCCTGCGGTAAGTCTACCTGCCTGACCGCGGTTTAGCTGTGGTAGTTCTTTCATATTTCCACATCCCAACCACACCACCAATAGTTGACACCCATACTGCTGTTACGCTTCTCTGCTGACAACACAAACCCGTCGCGGTGGTCTAGCGGTTCTAGGCGCTCAGTCCGGAACGGCGCGACTGCTACGGCCGCAGGTTCGAATCCTGCCTCAGGCATGGATGTGTGTGATGTCCTTAGGTTAGTTAGGTTTACGTAGTTCTAAGTTCTAGGGGACTGATGACCACAGATGTTAAGTCCCATAGTGCTCAGAGCCATTTGACAACACAATACCACCAGCCCACTTTTGTACTGGCGAGTCCGCCTCTCGTGACATCTAGTGAACAATTCTGCATTATAGTGAGGCGTCCAGATGCTTTCGATCAGATAGTGCAAACGCTAGTTCATAACTTGAACTCTTATAACTTACATTCACATTGGGCGCGACGTAAACCTTCGTATGATCAGTCCTTTAGAAGACTGACTGGATGAAGTCCCACTCGATGAATGCTTTCCGTTACAACACCTCGTGGGTCATACGAGGTATTATTTTTCATTGACACAATGAGTGACTGTGATGGATGCACTAGTTTACTCGGGAAGTGATTGAGATAGATCTGCAATCATTGACAGCAGCAATGGCACTGAGGTGACAAAAGTCATGAGACAATTCATAATATCGTATCGGATCTTCTTTTTCCCGGTGTAGTGCAGCATCTCGACGTGGCATGGTCTCAAGTCATTGGAAGTCCCGTGCAGAAATACTGATGACTGCTGCCTCTATAGCCATGCATAATAGCGAAGTGTTGCTCTTGCAGGATTTTGTGCGTGAACTGACATCTCTATTATGTCCAATAAATGTTCAATGGGATTCATGTCGGGTGATGTGGGTGGCCAAATCATTCGCTCGACATGTCCAGAATGTTCTTCAAACCAATGGTGAACAGTTGTGGCCTGGTGAGATGGAGCATTCTCATTAATAAAAATTCCGCCATTGTTTGGGAACATGACGTCCACGAATTGCTGAAAATGTTCTCAGTTGGTTCAGTTGGACCAGGGGACCCAGTGCATCCCATCTAAACACAGCCCACATCATTATGGAACCACCACCAGCTTGCACTGTTCCTTGTTGATAACTAGGTTCCACCGCTTCGTGGGGCCTGCGCCACGCTCTTACCCTACCATCAGCTCTTACCAACTGAAATCGGAACTCTTCTAACCAGGCCACGATTTTCCAGTCGTCTAGGGTGCAACCGATATGGCCACGAGCCCAAGAGAGGAGCAACAAACGATGTCGTGACGTTAGAAAAGGCACTCGCGTCCGTTATCTACTTCCATAGCTCATTATCGCCAAATTTCGCACCACTGTCGTAACAAATACGTTCATCGTACGTCCCATATTGATTTCTGTGGTCATTTCACGAAGAGGTGCTTGTCTGTCAGCACTGACATCCCTGTGCAGACGCCGCTACTCTCGGTCGTTAAGTGAAGGCCATCGGCCACTGTGTTGCCCGTGGTGAGAGGTAATGCCTAAAGTTTGTTATTCTTGGCACACTGTTGAGACTGTGGAACTAGAAATATTGAATTTCCTAAGTATTTTCGAAATGGAATGGCCCATGCATCTAGCTCCAACTACCATTCCGCGTTCAGAGTTAATTACCGTCGTGCGGCCATAAGCACGGTGGAGACCTTTTCACATGAATCGCCAGAGTACAAAAGATAGCTGCGTCAGTACACTGTCCTTTTTATGTCTCGTTCAAGTGGTTCAAATGGCTCTGAGCACTATGGGACTTAACTTCTGAGGTCATCAGTCCCCTAGAACTTAGAACTACTTAAACCTAACTAACCTAAGGACATCACACACCTCCATGCCCGAGGCAGGATTCGAACCTGCAACCGTAGCAGTCGCGCGGTTCCGGACTGAAGCGCCTAGAACCGCTCGGTCACAGCGGCCGGCTTATGTCTCGTACACGAGATATATCACCCTATGTATATGGGCATATCACTAGCCCGTGGCTTTCGTCGCCTCAGTGTACTATAGAGTTTGAAACCGATTGTTATTGACGAGATGTGGCACTCTTCTCTGATCCCTGTCGGTTAGGATGTTTCTACGACCACTCCTTTTTTGCAGTGACCAATGGTTGCGAGTGGTACAACATTCCTTGCAGATATTTTTGGAATTCCACGTAGATACATTAACAAATAGAGTACCTTCAATCACAGTGTGGTCATGGGCACTTCCAAACACAATGAAACTTTTCCGCCTTTCTATCACTGTCTGCATCTTTTTACTCCGCTGATTCGATACAACCAGGGCGTCTACGCTACAGGTGCCAGCACCACAAAGGTTTCTACACCACAAAGATTTATACTAAGAAAGTCTGTTTCAGTACTGTCGTCCGGGTTCTCTTATAACACAAATAGACGTAGGCGTAATTTTTGGTAGACAGCTTGTGGAATTTATGCCACATCGCTCTCCACGTTTATTACATTTTGTTACTATGTTTTAATACACGGTATAGGCAATATTTTCTTATGGAAGGCTAGTGAGCTGATAGGATCAAAAGGCAGACTCATCAAACGACGCGCCAGATGGTACATAGCGTGAGTACGGTCGGGCGAGCAAGAGCCGTATCATACTGGAGCAGAGAGAGACAATGGGGATTCACCTAACACGTTGGGCGCCAAGAAACGAATATGCTATTACTTACATTTATTGTGTGAGTATTAGTATACAGGTCCAATCATGCAGATGACGTTACTTGCACTGAGAACTTATCAATAATAATTTCAACGTTGCTCAATTCATCGGGAAATGATAATTACGAATTTTAGTTATTGTTAGTGCTTATAGACGGAAAGAATGGACGAATGATAAGTGCGCCCTGAGAGGGCAGGGGTCAAACTGCTAAGATAGCTCACTACTAGTCGACGACCAGTTTCCGAGGAGGTAATACATGAATCCGTGTGTCAAATCCGATCTCATGTAAAGACGGAACAGTTTGTTGAGAAATTTCCTCGGATGACGTACTTGTGCGATGTTGTGTTCATTCAAAGCAGGCTACGAACTGTTTTCGAGGTGGCAACAAGCGAACTAGTGTGTGAAGTGCAACTCCGCATAAAGACGCAATTAATTGTTACAGATGCTTCAGAAAACAGATCTGTGTGATCTCATGTAGATTCTAAGATCGTGTGAAGCATTTTTGTAACTTTTGCAGTGCTCGGGAACTAATGATTACTGACCAGGTATCTTGTTGTGGATATTAACGATAGACTGACGCTAGACATTGTTTTACTAATTTTGCAATTAATGAAATAAAACAATATTAGTTGGCAGCCGAACATTTTACGGTTCTTACTACGCTTAGCATTTAAACCTATCCACTTGTCACATTATTATGCACTGTTTATGGCTCAAAGCGTTAGAGCTTACGAAGGACGCAGAAGAAACCAAGCGGGCAACGGCTACGGGACATCTGTCGAAGACGAAGTCAACAAGTTGCCTCCGGTTGTGTTAGGGAAAGTGACATTTCTTCCTACAACCCACCGTGCTTGTTATTCCTTGTAAATCTTTAAAGTGGGAAGTTTCATTTCCTGTAACCCGCTCTGTAGCTTATGGGTGTCGAATCCGCGTTTACTGTGAAAATGATTTTTACCGCCGAACCTAATATGAGTTACAAGACGACGTGAATGAAGCCAGAATTCAGCTCTCAAACCTCACCATCCCTTAGGTAAAATTTCCGGTGGTGGCCGCGGAAACCCGTGGCGCTTTAGTGGGAGAATGGCTGAGATTTTAAAAATAATGATTGACGGAATTATGGCAGTCTGAAATGAGATGGATTTCGCGCAAAGGCTATTTCTTCTACTCCTCATTTCAGCAGACGCAGGTCCCTTTAATATATACGTACACTACGTGATCAACAGTATTCAGAGACCACAAAAACATACGTTTTTCATATTAGGCCCACCTACTGCCAGCTACTCCATATCAGCGACCTCAGTAGTCATTAGACATCGTGAGAGAGCAGAATGGGGTGCTCCGCGGAACTCACGGACTTCGATTGTGGTCAGGTGATTGGGTGTCACTTGTGTCATACGTCTGTACGTGAGATTTCCACACTCCAAAACATCCCTAGGGCCACTGTTTCCGATGTGATAGTGAAGTGGAAATGTGAAGGGACACGTACAGCACAAAAGTGTACAGGCAAACCTCGTCTGTTGACTAAAAGAGCCCACCGACAGTTGAAGAGTGTCATAGTGTGTAATAGGCAGACATCTCATCCAGACCATCACACAGGAATTCCAAACTGTATCAGGATCCACTGTAAGTACTATGACAGTCAGGCGGGAGGTGAGAAAACTTGGACTTCATGGTCGAGCGGCTGCTCAGAAGCCTCACATTACGCCAGTAAATGCCAAATGACGCCCCGCTTGGTGTAAGGAGCGTAAGCATTGGACGACTGAACAGCGGAGAAACGTTACGTGGAGTGACGAATCACGGTACACAGTGTGGCGATCCGATGGCAGGATGTGTGTATGGCGAATGCCGATGAACGTCATCTGACAGCGTGTGTAATGCCAACAGTAAAATTCGGTGGCGGTGGTATTATGGTGTGATCATGTTTTCCATAGAGGGGGCTTGCACCCTTTGTTGTTTTGCGTGGCACTATCACAGCACAGGCCTACATTTGTGTTTTAAGCACCATCTTGCTCCCCACTGTTGAAGCGCAAGTCGGGGACGGCGATTGCATCTTTCAACACTATGGAGCACCTGTTCATAATGCACGGGCTGTGGCGGAGTGGTTACACGACAGTATCACCCCTGTAATGAACTGGCCTGCACAAAGTCCTCACCTGAATCCTATAGAACACCTTTGGGACGGTTTGGAACGCCGACTTCGTGCCAGGCCTCACCGACCGACATCGATATCTCTCCTCAGTGCAGCACTACGTGAAGAATGGGCTGCCATTCCCCAAGAAACCTTCCAGCACCTGACTGAACGTATGCCTGCGAGAGTGTAAGCTGTCATCAGTTTTAAGGATGGGCCAACACCATACTGAATTCCAGCATTACTGATGGAGGGCGCCACGTACTTGTGTGTAATTTTCAACCAGGTGTCCGGATACTTTTAATCACATAGTGTACTTGCTGTCGCCAGGCACGGTCTCTTGATATCTTTAAGTTGAGGACACCAATTTTCAGATAACGTTATTTTTTAAAAAGCTACTGAGAGAAACTTGGAGGGTATCTTAAGAGCCATAGTGTCTGACAGACAGCTTACTCACTCGAGATGTAATAACGTGTCATGTGACCAAATTGATAGTTATATTGGAAATTCAGGGTTTAACATTTGCATTTTTTTAAAAAAAATATGAATGTACCTTTATAAAAATGTTTTTGGATGTAATAATTTTACTGCTACTAATTCCATTTAGTGACAATTAACTACCCAGCCCGACTTTATACGAACTATCTACACGAACACCACTTGTCTGACGTAGCGGTAATAAACCTGCAGATGTTACTAAATTTAAGCCCCTCTGCCGCGTTTTCTGTCAGTGTGTGAAAGCTAATTTCAGGAACTGATGTATGGATTTTGATACGTTGCTCAGTAATAGATACTGTATCCGCAAACTCGCCGCTGTGACTGCTGGGAGCGACCGCAAAGGCATTTCCCGTATACAATCGCTCCCATCAGACACCGTATATTACACTGGTTTGTGTGTATAATTTACAATTATAGTAATTATTAGCGAACCCGGCAGTACCTCGCAAATGCGGCCCGTCACCTCCTCCTCCTACCCCATTCTCTGTCCATTGTCCATCACCCACTTCTCTCTCTCTCTCTCTCTCTCTCTCTCTCTCTCTCTCTGTCCATTTCCTCCTCCGCTTCCTCCCCCCCCCCTCCCGCCATGCCACCATTCTCTCTCCGTCACCTCTTTTCCCTTCTCCCGGACCTTCAGCCTTATTTATTGTTATTGCCAATGAATCCTTTATTTGGAACTGAATTCACTGAAGACGAATGCGTAAATTTGCTGGGATCGTTGTATACGGGGTGTAAGAGACATCTCTTGTTGCCGGATCTGTGAGGACGGTATCTTCAGTGACAGTATTTCACATAGCTTTAATCTACAAATGGCTGAGATTACGAAGTTTTGGACAACCCAGATTCGGTAGTAGTATTCTGATTACAAGCTGATAAGCCATAAATACAATTTTGATGTCTTCCGTTAAAACCGACAGTAAGGAAGAAAACAAAACAGCACATAGCTGTGTATACAATTGTTGTTTAAAATTATATATAAGGAGGAAGAATATATTTTCATTGAACTTCACTTTATAATCCCACCAGTTCATTAAATCACGCAGTTGAAGAGAAAAGGTTTATTAAAAGTTGGTCTTCACTCCGAAGACTGATTTGATTTACCTCTCTGCGTTACTTCATCCTGTGCAAGCTTCTGCATCTCCGAATAACTACTGCAACCTACATCCTCTCGAATTATGGTGTTTTCTTCTGATGCACCGTATTTCAAAAGCCTCTGTTTCCTTCTTGTCCAAACTATTTATCGTTCATGGTTCACCTCCAAACTTGGCTTAAATGCCCTGGTATCGTAGTTAAAACTGACTGTGAGAAAGGGAACTATATCGCAAATTCCACACACAGAATTTTCGTTCTCGCAGTCGGTTCTATGAGAAAAGGTGTTAGAAAAGCATATAGCCTATTTCCGCCAGAATATTTACTAGAGTATCGCGTAAAAATTTCAAGTAAACCAGTTTAGCGCTTTGCGGTATGTATGCAAACAGTTTTTCCCTATATACATGGTGTCTGGAAAGTCCTGTTATAAACTTTTAGGACTTGTAGAAAGGAGTGAGTACATAACATTCTGTGTAGGAACCCATGTCCGCAAACGTCTTCCAACGACACTACAGAACGTCAAAGTTATAGGCGTCGGCTGATCTAAAGTATCCGGACACCTGGCTGAAAATGACATACAAGTTCGTGGCACCTTTTATCGGTAATGCTGCAATTCAATATGGTGTTGACCCACCCTTGGTGACAGCTTACACTCTCACAGGCATACGTTCAGTCAGCTGCTGGAAGGTTTCTTGGGGAATGGCAGCCCTTTCTTCACGGAGTGCTGCGCTGAGGAGAGGTATCGATGTCGGTCGGCGAGGCCTGGCACGAAGTCGACGTTCCAAAACACCCCAAAAGTGTTCTATAGGATTCGAGTGAGGACTTTGTGCAAGCCAGTCCATTACAGGGATGTCATTGTCGTGTAACCACTCCGCGACAGGCCGTGCAATATGAACAGGTTCTCGATCGTGTTGAAAGATGTAATCGCCATCCCCGAATTGCTCTTCAACAGTGGGAAGCAAGAAGGTGCTTAAAATGTGTGCTGTGATAGTGCCACGCAAAACAACAAGGGGTACAAGCCCCCTCCCTGAAAAACGCGACCACACCATAACACCACCGCCTCCGAATTTTACTGTTGGCACTACATACGCTGTCAAATGACGTTCACAGGGCATTCGCCATACCCACATTCTGCCACGAATCCGCTTAACAGAACGCTAAACGTGAGAGGATATGAAAACTTTTGACCGCATTGTGTACTGTACACAGTAGATGAACACTTCAAAAAAGACGACTGCTTGTATCGACTTGACAATGTACTCTATCATAACACAGAAGCATTCAGGCAATGGTTTGTCGACAATAACGTTTCTGAACAGACTAGCCTTCTCAAAGCCCCGACGTATACTGAATGGAAAATCTATGGGATGAGTTAAAACGTCGACTTCGCTCTAGATCCCAGCATCCTACATCCTTCCTTCGACGATTACGGTTTATGAGGAAGAATGGGCAGCTATTCCTTCACAGACATTCGGAAACCTCATTGAAAATGTCCCCAGTAGAGTTAAATGCGTCGTAAAAGTGAAGGATGGACACCCGCTATATTAATGTGCACTAGTAGGTGTTCAGATGGTTCAAATGGCTCTGAGAACTATGGGACTTAACTTCTACGGTCATCAGTCCTCTAGAACTTAGAACTACTTAAACCTAACTAACCTAAGGACATCACACACATCCATGCCCGAGGCAGGATTCGAACCTGCGACCGTAGTGGTCGCGCGGTTCCAGACTGTAGCGCCTTTAACCGCTTGGCCACCCCGGCCGGCACTAGGAAGGTGTCTGCTCAATTTTGATCAGATAGTATTTATTGCATCGTAAGCCGATTCCTCATTTTGGATGTTAAGCCACCTTCGTGGTAGATATTATCTCAGTTCGTTATTCGTCCACGTCTGCATGAAACAATATGAGGTTTACTAGTCTGCCTAGCGGACAGCGGGCAGGCAGCATTTTGAATAGCACTTCATGTCAGAAATGTGACGTTTCGCTCCCTCAAGAACAAATGTGATATACTACACGTTTCACTTTCATGCGTCTACTCTTTGAAAGAGAGGTAATAATTTACAGTGATTTTAGCCATTATTCTGTTTACAAACAGTTTGCATGGCAACAGTCCTTAATTTTCAGGCAGAAAAGAAACATATTCGCGTGTCTCTTTAGATTTCTTTTGCTGACTGTTTGCATCCAATTACTTTCCTATAAAGCGTCTAGTAGTCACAATTGTTTGCCTAAAATACAATTATTACCCAACTTACAGTAAATTAGTGCGGTTTCTCCACTCGATTGACGAAGGAGAGAGGATCACATTTTATTTAATACCTTTTTTCATGTAACACAGGAACTTAGTAAAATTTTTGATTCTCGTGAATCTAGGAAGATCGTGGCCCGAAACTGTATCAGATGTAAAACTGGCCATTATCTTCCGCTTGAGGCAGCACGTCGATTCTCTGTTACGAAAATATCTGAAGGCGAGTCGTTAGCTGTGTTTGGAGACTTCTATTCTGAGTAGTGTTCAATGCCCCGTGGACGGACGACCCATTAGCGACCGATCGATAGACAATATTTCGCTAGACGTCGAGGAAGAATTAAGGGCACATTTTCCCTGGGGTGACGAGATGGCGCACACTTGTGTGTGAGATAAGACTGTGTTGGAAAGGACAGTGTTTTTGCAATGGCCGGTATAGTTCAGATAGAATTTGTACTCTACAAGCAGTGTCCATTTTTACCGAAAATACCTTGCTGTATCTGAAATAACAGTCTTAGGCGGAAGTGGTTACTAGATGCCACGAGAGGCGTCCCCGCTAGTGTAAAAGAGGGCGGTAGGTATTCCGTTGTCAATTGAGAAGCAGTTTTCTTCGACGTAGCAACAGATTACGTAGCTGTTTCGTAGACAGTGGAAGAGGTACTGATCTGTTGACAATAAGAGCACACTTCCCTGAAAGTCACTGAGGGAACTGCGATAGAAACAAATTGAAATATTTTCTCATATAAAGTTACATATGTGATCTGCAAGTCACTGCACAGTACATGGCGGAGTGTACTTTGTACCAACATTAACGAAATTCTATCCCGTTCCATTTGTGGCGTAGCGCCGTATACCGATCCTGCCTTGGAGGCGGGTAAGTGGGAGACGTGTCTCAGAGCTGGATAGTGACAGATGGTGACGCGAGACTGAACGCGCACATAGTTTATGTATCAGCCGATAGAGGGCAGTATTGGATAGGGGACTGTGATTCAGTTTCTATTGTGCCCACTGGAGTGCACTAAAGTAATAGAATGTTTTTCACAAACTGTTCTAGTATTTTCATAAAGTGTTATTATGCCTTTTTGTGTATGTAAAATGTTATAAATGTGTTTTAGCAGTATGAATGATGCGTAAGTGTGGTTTAAAGTTAATATGAAGATAATTGTTTAACGAGTTATGTAGTGGTATTTAATGTGGGAACATTTCGAAGAAGTATGGATGTGGACAAAGGGGATATTTGTAGAATAGATTTGTAAAGTAAGTTTATGGTAAAGGGAAAATTAATTCAAGTATAAATAACAATAGTAAATAACTTTATGCATAAATGAAACTTCAACATATTAGATAATTACGGTGGTAAAAAGTGTAGTCGTTAGGTTTACTATTTTGCGATTGGTTATTGAATGAAAAGCGCGGACTGACGCGGGAGAATGTTATTTTGCTATTTGCTGTTGAGTAAACTGACCTAGGGTAAAGCAATATTCTGCGCGCGCCTTTCTCTGCTGGTAGAAAAGACTTAGAATATTCTAGAGGGAAGTCGGAGCCTAGCCACGAAACAGTTCGGACGTGTGTAGTAGTATTTCCGATGGAAATGATAAGTTGCCGGATCGAGCAGTGTTTCATATATCAAAAGTTTTGTAAAGTGACGGCATAATTATTCCGATGGGTGTGTACAAATTTCGGAATTTTTAAGTGAATTTTATGACGAGAAAAGACAAATTACGCGTGGCGTATTGAGCAGGTCGGAGGCTAAAAACTGTGACTGATTTAGGTACCGACAGACTTAATTTTTGCCGAGCATTCTCAATATAAAAAAATCCGTATTTTTGTAGCTATTACGTTTTCGGGAAATGCAACACCATAAACTTGCTAACGTGAGTGAAAAGGATGGTGAGTGACTGTGTTAATACTAGCACGGGCTTGGCAGTGATTCTTGTTCACCTAAGTTTCAGAATGTATTAAGGACAAAATTTCCAACCTTTCATTTCGTGTGAAAACTTTCTCTCGAAACGTAGATTAGTGACTTTAATTGCAGCCTGGTTCACGTCGAAGTACAGTAGGTTTCGCTCGGCTTCCCTACTGATGATCTACTGAGACAATGTTCACAGGTAGGTGCAGGTTCGTTATAAAGGGACCGAAGGAACTGTGACGCCGCACATTCTTGTGCAGAACGAGTTTAAAAAGATGGCAAGTAAGACTCTGGATGAGTCCTGAACTCTGTAATCTCATTCAAATGGTGTGTACGTGAAATATACACAGAATCACCACAAGTAATGAACGCTCCTATGAAACACGGCATCGACCACTAGTTGACACGAGAGGTGGGACCCCCCTCCCCCCCTCAGTATAAAAAGTGGGCCACTAGATGTCCGTCAGAGACATTGAAAGCCTCCTAAAGTTGTGCAAGTCAACTGTTGGAGGTATGATTGGGAAGTGTCGAAGGGGAAGGAACACCTACAGTTAAACCGAGACCATGCAAATTTTATGTAGTTACGGACAGGGGCCGTCAAACATTGCGGGGAGTGGCTGTTCAAAATCGCGTGAAATCAAAGTAAGGACTCACTCTTAAATTCCGAAAGTGATACGACAGTCCAGCTAGACTGCATAGAGAGTCAAAATGAATGCGGTACGTTACGGAGCTCCTCTGAAGCCACACGTTTTGTAGTCAGTGGTAAGTGACGCTTCATTGGTTGGTTGGCTGATTCGGGGGAGCGAACCAAACAGCAAAGTCATCGATCCCATCGGATTTGGGAAGGAAGTCGGCCGTGCCCTTCCACAGGAGCCATCCCGGCATTTTCCTGAAGCGATTTAGGGAAATCACGGAGAACCTAAATCGGGATGGCCGGATGCAGGTTTGAACCGTCGTCCTCCCGAATGCGAGTCCGTTGTGCTAACCACTGCGCCATCTCCCTCGCTCAAGTGACGCTTGAGGTGGTGTAAAGAGCGACAACACTGTCCATTGGATGACTAGAAATAAGTGATTTGGTGTGATGAGTAACTCTGTACTCTGTGGAAATCTGATGGATGGGTTGGAGTTGGACAAATGCCTGCAGAACATCCATGCCATGATGTATAGTAACAACAAATTAAGTACGGAGAGGGTGATGTTGCGGTATGGAGGTGTTTTTTCTTTGTGGTTAGCGTGTGGGCCCCATGTTGTACTTAAGAAACGGCTAAATGTGGAAGGATATCAACAAAATTTTCAGCATTGTGTACTGCGGACAGCGTAGGTGCAGTTCCAAGATATTGACTGTATCAGCATGACAAAGCATCCGTCATAAAGCAGTATTGGTGAGGCAATGGTGCGCGGAGTGGCCGCATGGTTTGAGGCGCCATGCCACGGATTTCGTGGCCCCTCCCGCCAGAAGTTCGAGTCCTCCCTTGGGTATGTGTGTGTGTGTGTTTTGTTCTTAGCATAAGTTAGTTTAAGTACTGTGTAAGTCTAGGGACCGATGACCTCAGCAGCTTGGTCCCGTAGGAATTCGAATACACATTTGAACATTTTTTTGACGCAATGGTTTGTGGAGAATAATATACCTGAAATGGACTTTCATGCCCAATGGAACAGCTCTGAGATGATTTGGAAGTCGCCTTTGTTCCAGACCAGAGTCTCCAACATCGCTAGCTTCTCAGGTATCGGCTGCCATTCCTTCACAGATATTAGTACACTTCATTGAAAGTGTTTACTGCAGAGTTCTAACCGTCATAAGCGGAGGGTGGACACATCCCATATTAATGCACACTAACAGGTATCTGGATACGCTTGATCATATAGTGTATGTTGCTGACAGGAGAAATGTCGCAGCGACTTCTTCGAATACCAGTTCTCTAAATTTACCCAATCGGATATCACTAGAAAAGCGTGGGATTTCGTGCAAAGATTCCCATTTAAGATCCTGGAACATCGCTGTTACACTTTGTTATAGGCTATCTCGATCTTCTACGATTCTAGTAGAGCGTCTGTGACTTCGTCCGCTTAATGCTATGATACCTAACCTTACGAACACCAAACGCTGGAGCAATGCTCCAGAATTTGTCACCCTAGCGTCTTGTTTGCGTACTCCTTGACAGACACGCAGCACTTTCGTAGAACAAACCCAACAAAACAAATTCTTCCACTCACCTTCCCAGCTACAATTTAACATTTTCGTCCCATTTCTAAGTACACCGCTGGCCATTAATGTTGCTACATCATGAATACGGCGTGAACTAAACATCAACTAGGTGTGATGTGTACTACATGCTCGCATATACAAATGATTAGTGCCTCAAAAGAAAATTTGCATTTTACGTGTCCAAATAAAATGGAGGTTGAAGACTATCGACAAAATCTTTATTTATTATTGAAATAAAAAGGTTAGGAAATTACTTTTTAAAAGTACTGTAATTTAAATGCAGTCCAGCACACTTGCAGCACTTATTTAAACAATGAACAAAATTTTACATGACGGTTCGGTATATAGGCACTGGGATGGCTGCCACTTCGCTACGGATATTTTCTGTCAGTCGCTCCAGGAAGTTCGGATTATTGACATACACTTTATATTTGACATATACCCATAAGAAAAAATCCATGGGCATCAGATGTGGCTGCGTCGGTGCCAATGTATGTCACCTCACCTGGAGATCAGTTTGTCAGGGAAAATTTCACAAACTAGCAGTATAGACGCATTTGTCGTGTATGCTGTGGCTCCGTCTTGCTGCAACAATGTTCTTTGGCTATAACCAGTTAAGTTTTGGAATTCAGGCACCAAAAGTCATTTAACATCGTCACATAACGTTCTGAATTCGATGTAACTACACGACCGCTCCCGTCCTCGAAAATGTAAGGACCAATTATTCCTCGAGCCGACATCATACACTTTACAGTAACTTTTGGCGAATGGAAGGGTTTCTGATGTTTCTGTTTAGAATACGCTACACTCCAGTAGCCGCAATTTTGCTTATTGACATGACCGTTTGGGTGAAAATGAGCCTTGTCAGAAAATAAGATGTTAAATGAAGGGTACTCAGTCACATCATTAACGAACTGCAGCGTATGTCTGGCATCCTGAGGCTTTTATTCTCCCTCCAATCGGATTTTTCAAGGGTGCAGTTTAAGATCTTTTTTCAGAATTCGGTGCATATTTAAAGAACTTGCACGCTTACGAATGGAGAGGTTAGGATCGACACGAGCAGAACGATTTACACTTTGCACGTATTCGTCCGTTCTTGATGACCTTGGTGTCCGGGATTTCGCTTTGGGTAATGCTGAACCGGTCTCCTCAAACGTTTTGATCCATTTCCGAATATGGGGAAAACTTGGAGCATCATTTTCATTACACTATCCACGATCACCACAAAATTTCCTCCGTGCTACAGTCGACGAATCACCGATTTTGTAAAATACTCGCACACAGAAAGCGCAGTTTGCTCCCGAGAAGCGCTCCATGGCGACTGAATTCCTAAAGGCCAAGCAAGCCATGAACGACCCCCGCCCCCACCCCCACTCCCCTACGTTGTGTTGTGCATGCGCAGAGAGGTCTTCAAATACAAACTTTCTTTAGAGACACCCTGCATTTCAGTGCACCTCACAAAGGAGGTAGATGTAACACCGCCTACATTGTGTATACAAGAAAGATTATGCAGCGGATTCCTCCTTCAAAAATTGCGTTTGAATGTCGTTTATTGTAAGAAGATCTTATTGTGCCTCGTTTGGGAAGGAGAAACATTTACCAGCAAGAAATCGACAACGGCAAGGCATCTCCTATCGAGACTGCAGTTGTTCTTTCCGTGCAATGTTGCTTGCGTTAACTGGGATCCCATGACTTCAAGTGAACGGGGTGTCGGTGGGTTGAGGAGGGCCACACTTTAACGCAATGGAGAATGTCAAGAAAAAATGGTTCAAATGGCTCTGAGCACTATGGGACTAAACATCTGAGGTCATGTCCCCTTGACTTAGAACTATTTAAACCTAACTAACCTAAGGACATCACACACTTCCATGCCCGAGGCAGGGTTCGAACCTGCGACCATAGCAGCAGCGCGGTTCCGGACTGAAGCGCTTAGAACCGCTCGGACACAACGGCCGGCAGAATGTCAACAGCCCCTGACAACTAGCACCCGAGAGGACTGACGCACTATTCGCTCGGCTGCATAGGATCGTACGGCCACGTCAAGTACCTTGAGTCAGGATGCTGGTTCCTGGGGAACGAACGTTGCCAGATTGCATTCGTCATTGTCACACATGCTCAGTATCTGGCGTTATGGAACTGAACGTCATTTGGTACCCCGACCACCTATCATTGTTGCATTTTTGATGTGTTAAGGTCGGCGCTTGTGTTCCTTATTTCAGGTCTCCGTGTCGACATCTTTCAATGCGACAGTGCAAACTGTGTTCGAAGTGCTGTCCTGACATATCTCAATATACAACGTGTTGAACTTTATCCCTTCCCAGCACTTTCACGAAATCTCACATACACTGGAAACATCTGGTCATGGGTTGCCAAGAGACTCGCATGCCACAACTGATGAAATTTAGCATAGACTTGGAGAAGCGTGGAACGACGTACCTGTATCTGTCAACTAAGCTCACTTCGAATACTACAAATTTAATCTTCTATTCTTCCAACTGTAGTTTACTGTAAGTAAAATGCTTTATTTTCAATCCTTCCTTTTGATGCAGTATTATTGGTCAGCTGTTTATCGTTATTTTCCACCTCATTGTCGCTTTGAGTCACTGTCACTGTGTAAGAATAAGACGAGACAAATACCCAACACTTGTAATGCCGACGTTCAATTTTTGTCACATTTCATCTACTACTCATATCCCACGAGGGAATTATCTGTATTTCATCAGGGCCACCCCACCCATTTTCACCCATCCCTGCCCTTCCTCACGGGCGAACAAGATTCAAGCTTCCCCTTCAAGCTTCTGTTCCTATAACTGGAGCGCTTGAATGAGTGGCTTCATGGCTTCATTCTGGGGCTATGCACCATTGTGAATCGTAATTACGTTACGCCATGCCACTCTAGGACTCGGGTGAGGGTATTTGTTAACAACATATTCAGTTTAATATTACCCGATTTTCGTCATTCAAGGCACCAGCAGAGACCACCACGGCAGATATGTAAATAATCTCATTTTTTCATATTTTTCCAAATTTCACAGCAATTAAAGTACTTTTCCACATTTTCTACAAGTTTACGTATTATCCGTATTTTTCACCATTATCTAATTACTTGAGTTTCGCGCAACTGTTCTCGGCATCACATCAGCATCGTATGTCAGTGTTACATCACACCGCGCCGTGTCACATGATGTGATTGTCATGATGCTTTCAGCCAATTACAAAATTTTTCATATTTTCCTCATTTATCCAATTATGGGAGTTTCGTCATACTGCTCGCACCACATCGACATCGTGATGCTCTCAGTCAATCAGTATGCAGCATGTGCTCAAAAGTATCCAAAGTATTTATTGCTAAGCCAGTAATACATTACTAGTCTGTGTGTGATGTCATAGTGCATTTGTTAATTTGTTAGAAAAGAACACATTCGCCTATTGGTGGAAAAAGTGACGTCACACCATATTCCGCAAAATTAATGACATAGCAAATTTAGTAAGCACTGCAGTAATACTGGTTTCCAACCTAAGGTACTGTATGTATAAGAAATACCACACTGCGAAAGATAAAACATTATTAAGCCACTATTACATGACTCGTCTGTATTGTTATAGTTTATATTTTAAAACGAGCAAGTTGTTGGAAATAATGATGTCACAGTAAATATATGAAGTCATAGCAAAATTCTGAGGTTTACCTATTTACAACTAAAGGTACTGTGTGTATAAGAATTAGCACAGCGCTGCAAAATACACTCTAAGAGAGTTGAGCAGTATCTCCAGCCACCCAGAGCGAAAAGTTAGTCGCCTGCATCGCCAGATCGTGGAGTATGGCCGTGGCCAAGAGCACTGTTCCAACCCAGTAATTATGGCTTATTTTTAGATTTAATCATTTCTTATGCCACTGACCTGGTTGCTGGCGGAAGAAACACTGCTACTATATCAAACACTCAGCGACGGACCTCATGCACACAGTAATACTGGACAACCAGTCATAACATGCCGGCACCCGTGAGGAATTCTCTGGCTGGCTTTATAGAGCAGCGTCATCACTTCCTTCATTTTCACTCAGGACCAATCAGAATCGAGCTCCCCCATCCATCTTGCTTTCAAAACTAACGCTTATGCGAGGATGGCGTCAATGTCGGTCAGCTACAACTCACAGGCAAAGTGTGAAATGGCATCTAGCCTACCACAACACGATATAAACTAGTGCATTATTCGTGAGTGTGCGATATTGCCAGAAGACACGTAAGTAACTACGAAAAAAAAAATCTTAGTAGGGGCGCTACCAATCCTTCTGTGTACATTACGTTGGTAAGGTTAGTCTTGAGTTTACTTCAAACGCGGGAAGAGTGGCATACTGCTACGTAACTGTTGTATTCCCCCCTACACGTGGGTTATACAGTGCAAAACTTCACTCCGGAACCGCGCGACTGCTACGGTCGCAGGTTCGAATCCTGCCTGGATGAGTGTGGCGTGCTTAGGCTAGTTAGGTTTAAGTAGTTCTAAGTTCTAGGGGACTGATGACCTGAGATGTTAAGTCCCATAGTGCTCAGAGCCATTTGAACCATTTTTGAACTTCATCAAGCCTCATCATTCCAACCAACGCATGGCGTTCTGAAGGACCTGTGAAACACTCAGGTGACCCTCAACACAACGACACGTTCCACCACCCCTTACACTGCTCTCTGTTCCAGCTCCTCCGATAAGTAGTATTTCAGTCACTACTCATCAGCCACCACATCTATCACCGACACACACTTAAGAGCACGCAGAGTAACAGTTGCCACAGACGATATCACTTCATCAAGTAGCCGGGCGTGGTGGCCGTGCGGTTCTAGGCGCTGCAGCCCGGAACCGCGGGACTGCTACGGTCGCAGTTCGAATCCTGCCTCGGTCATGGATGTGTGTGATGTCTTTAGGTTCTTCTTCTTCGGTTATCAACCCACAGGTTGGTTGGCAGCAGCACGCCATTCCGTTCTTTTGTCAACTTTCTTCTTCATATCTGCATAGGTCTGGCACCCGATGTCATTTATTACTTGTTGAATGTAGCTTAATCTAGGTCGTCCTCGGCGAGTTCTTCCTTCAATGATTCCTTCTAATATTCTCTTAATGAAATTGTTATGCCGTAAAATGTGACCTATGAAGGTTATTCTTCTTTTCTGTATATTTCGCCAAAGAGATCTGTTTTCTTTCACTCTTCTGAGGACATCTTCGTTTGTAGCCTTGTCTCGCCAGCTGATTTTTTCCATTCTCCGGTAGCACCACATTTCGAATGCCTCTAATCTTCTCTTTTCTTCTTTTCCACTAGTCCAAGTTTCACATCCGTAAAGGGCTGTACTCCACACATAGGTTTTCATGACTCTCTTTCTTACGTCTAAACTAACATTTCTACTCGTCAGTAAGTTTCTTTTTCCATTGAATGCTATTTTGGCAAGTTGTATTCTGTTTTTAATGTCACTTTTGCTCCTTCCATCTGCTGTTATTTTGCTACCTAAGTAGTTAAATTCTGTAACCTGCCCTAGTTTCTCTCCCTTTATTGTTATTCGTATGGGTTCATTGTAGTTCAGGGCGCCACTCACCATCACTTTAGTCTTTTTCTTATTTATTTTCATTCCATACTGTACTTTTAAGGTGTTTTCCATTTCATTGAGTGCGGCTTCTAAATCTTCTTTCCTTTCTGTAATTATGGCGATATCATCTGCATATCGCAACATATCTATTTTCATTCCGTTAAGTTTTATTCCTACTTCAATATTCTCTCTTATTTTATCTATTGCTTCTTGGATATATGCGTTGAAAATTACTGGAGATAGTGGGCATCCCTGTCTCACTCCTTTCCTTATTCTTGCTGTTTCTTCTTTGTTTTCCTTCTTAACTAAGGCTGTTTCATTTTGGTATATTTTAAAGATTATCCTTCTATCATTATATTTCAGACCAGCCTTCTTCAGAATTCTAAACATTTCTGGCCATACAACATTGTCAAATGCCTTTTCGAGGTCTACGAAGGCTATAAATACTTGTTTGTTTTTGGAAATTTGTTTCTCAATTATTAGTCTTAAAGATAAGATTGCTTCCCTCGTCCCTACACCGCTTCTAAAACCGAATTGGTCTTCACTTAGAGTGCTATTCAATTGGTTTTCAACTCTTTTCAAAATTATTCTTATTAGAATTTTTGATGCGTGTGAAAGAAGACTGAGTGTTCGATGGTTTTCACAGTCCATAGTAGATGCTTTCTTAGGTATGGGGAATATGATGCATTTCTGATAGTCTTCAGGAACTTCACCTGTTTTGTATATTTTCTGTATGAGTTGCAGTAATGTAGCTTTCATTTTGTCTCCTGATTTCTTAATTAGTTCAGAAGGTATATCATCAACACCTGCCGCTTTCTTATCTGTTAGTTCTTTTAGTGCTTTTTCAAATTCATCTTTCAGAATTGTGTCCCCTAGTTCTTCTTTCTCTACTTCTTCGCTTAATTCTATCATATTATCTGTTAGAGGGTCTCCTTGATATAGCTCTTCAATGTATTCTTGCCATCTCTTCAGCGTGTCATATCCAAATAGTACCTTGCCCTCTTTGTTCTTTATAGTTCCTGAAGATTTTACTTTCCGTTTAGCAAAGTTTTGTTTTATTGTTCTGTAGGCCAAGTCAGTTTTTCCTTTAACCATGTTTTCCTCCACCTCTTTACAAATGCTGTTGAGGTAATTTTCTTTTGCTTTCCTAGATTCTCTGTTTATTTGGTTTCTAAGCTTTCTATATTTGTTTTCGCTTTGCTCGTCAGAGGCATTTTTGTATAGTCTTCTTTCTTCCATTAGACAAATTATTTCAGGTGTTATCCACTCTTTCCTGTTTACAGGTTTGGCTTTCCCAATAAATTCTTCTGCTGCTTTATGTATGCCTTCTTTGATTTGTTTCCACTCCTCGTTAGTACTCCCGGGAATAATGTTTGATGCCATCTCATCAGTTTTCCGTGCATAAGGGATCACTAGTTCTTCAGACTTTAGGTTATCTCTGTTCCATACTTTGTTCGTTTTTCTCTCTAATCGCTTGAGTTTGAGTAAGCATTTCATCATTACAAGGTTGTGATCACTATTAATATCCGCAGACGGGTAGCTTCTGCAATCCTTAGGTTAGTTAGGTTTAAGTAGTTCTAAGTTCTAGGGGACTTATGACCTCAGATGTTAATTCCCATAGTGCTCAGAGCCATTTGATTTTTTGTTGATAGAAAATTTCCTTGTTACTGTGTCTTTCAACGAACAAGGGATCTCCTTCCTACCTTCATTACTCAACACAATAAGAGTATATATTCGCTGCGCAGGATTAGCCGAGCGGTCTAAGGCACTGCAGTCATGGACTGTGCGGCTGGTCCCTGCGGAGGTTCGAGTCCTCCCTCAGGCATGGGTGTGTGTCTTTTTCCGTAGGATAATTTAGGTTAAGTAGTGTGTAAGCTTAGCAGTTAAGCCATATAAGATTTCACGCACACAAGAGTATATAGTCACCAGTGAAAATAAAAGTGCAAGGAATTTATTTAGGCGTTTAGCAGTGAGTACATCTTTGAACCGCCAGAACCCTGTTCAATATCGACGGAAAAACTGTAAACTTTGGCGGCCAGTGGAAGAATGTGTGACACTGCTGCGCAATTTTACCGCGCAGCCGGCAAGGATAGTAGACACGCCCACATCGATACCATGCATAAAGTCTGCGAATTTCATTCCATGTACTCAGTTGTACAGTAACTATGGCTACCAGACAGGCCCGTGAACAGTATACGAAAATGACAGCATTTGAGAGAGGACGTGTAGTTGGGCTCAAAGGAGCCTGTTCGGGAAATCGGTGAATCTCTCGGCATTTCAATAGGGGCGAAGCCACTATTCGACTCTGTTGGCAGGAACTGAACCATGGCCAAACACAGTGACATGAAAGAAACAGTCGACCTAGAGAAATGACAGAACATGATAACCGAGCAATCGTCAAAGAGGCAATCGAGCCTCGCATCCATCATTATCATCGGTTCGAAGTGCAACGGATGCTTCAGTGACCACAGGAACCATTAATTAGCGGTTCACAGAAAGATGGCTGAGCTCACCGTGCTCTTGCTCCGATTAACATAGGCCTCTGTACACCAACAAGCCCGTTTGCAGTGGTCTCGGGGACATTCCGTCTGAAACCTCATCGAGTGGAGTAGAATTATCTTCAGTGATAAGTTTTGCTTTGATATTCAGCCCAGATGACTAGCGAAGAGCCGCGATGGATTAACCGAGCGGTCTAAGCCGCTGCAGTCATGGACTGTGCGGCTGGTCTCGGTGGAGGTTCGAGTCCTCCCTCGGCTATGGGTGTGTCTGTTTGTCCTTAGGGTAATTTAGGTTAAGTAGTGTGTAAGCTTAGGGACTGATGGCCTTAGCAGTTAAGTCCCATAAGATTTCACACACATTTGAACATTTTTGAACTAGCGAAGACATGTCTGAAGATGTACCAGAGAGCGGTGGGATACCAACCTGACTGTCACCCGCCATACGGTCGGACAACTACGAGTGATGTTCTGGAGTGCCACTTCATTTCATAGCCAGACTGCTTTGATTGGCATTCGCGGCACACTTAAAGCACAGCGGTAAGTTGACGATACTCTACGTCCTTTTTCGTTGCCCTTCATGGCAAGCCATCCTGCAAGATGATGCCCGCCCGCACACTGCGAGAGTCGGCGGACATACATACAATTGAGAACGAATGGAGCATTATGGGCAGGGTCCTCAAACCAGCTCTGGATTTTGACGACGTAACGTACCAATTGGACAGAATTTGGCCTCAGGATGACACCCACCTACCTAGGGAGAAATGATCATCATAATAAAATAAGAGAAATCAGAGCTCGAACGAAAAGATTTAGGTGTTCCTTTTTTCCACGCGCCATTCGAGAGTGGAATGGTAGAGTAGTAGTATGAAAATGGTTTGATGAACCCTCTGCCAGGCACTTAAGTGTGAACTGCAGAGTAACCATATAGATGTAGATGTAGATCTATAAATTAATTCCAAGCCAATAACTGTTTGCATAAGGGCCAGAGGTGGACCAACGAGCTACTGAGTTGCTGAATTTCTAAAGCTCTTCCTCTTTAATAAATCATCCAAGTTTTCTGAATTTGTAGTCATTTGTCTAACTGTGGGCAAAGGGTATATTGAAACTAACACCGATTACCAACTCAGACTGGGATAATCTCAAAAAGAGCCCCAGTAGACTGTTCCATAGCCCAAGCCAAGAGCCAGCGTCATCCATATTCGGCAATACGTGGCCAAATAGTACCGAAGACAGCGGAATTGTGTATGGGAACTTTTGGCGCCAGGCTGTCGGGACTCTTGAGTATCCCGTGGCTTAACGGCCAAAACTGGCGCCATCTTTACCACTCCAAGACTTTTAAGGCAGTTTTCCTGCTCTTATACATGATGTTACGATTTACTGAATTGAAAGTTCTATCGATGTTGCACTTCATGGGAGCCGGCCGCAGTGGCCGAGTGGTTCTAGGCGCTTCACACTGGAACCGCGACACCGCTACGGTCACAGGCTCGAATCCAGCCTCGGTCATAGATGTGTGTGATGTCCTTAGGCTAGTTAGGTTTAAGTAGTTCTAAGTTCTAGGGGACTGATGACCTCAGATGTTGTCCGCCCCGTTAGCTGAGTGGTTAGCGTGACGGACTGCCGTCCTACGAGCCCGGGTTCGATTCCCAGCTGGGTATGGGATTTTCTCCGCTCAGGGACTGGGTGTTGTGCTGTCTTCATCATCATTTCATCCCCAGCCGGCGCGCAGGTCGCCCAATGTGGCCACCAGGGCGGCCGGACCTGCCCCTCAAGGGGTCTCCCGGCCAATGACGCCAAACGCTCATTTCCATTTTACCTCAGATGTCAAGTCCCATAGTGCTCAGTGCCATTTGAATCATTTGAACTATTTGCATTTCATGGGACGGAAGTGGAAGTGGGGGGACTGTCTACTGAGATGGCTAGCTGCTTTGGAAATTTACAATTTTTAACCTGCCGATTAAGGATTGGCCCTACAAGGATATGCCGCATTTAATTAATTACTTCACATGAATATATTTGCTACGTAGCACCGGTTCACTCCTTCAATTGGCAATAACCTCTTAATTTTCATATCAAACTATGACATTTCAAAGAGACGATGGCAGCTACAGAAAAAAAAAAAAAAAAAACAGAGAGACAGAGAGAGCCCAACATTATCACCAACTGCTTAATAGTGTATCAGTTCTTTGTCTGATCGCAGTACATAAGCGATTCCGCGTGCATGATTTTACTAAGTCCAAGGTAGATTCCTGGAAGTATGTCGCACCAGATGTCTACACACCGGTTACGCAATTCCAGTAAATTATGGTTTGGTGGATAGCATCCCAGATGTGCTCCATCCACTTCAGATCAGGCGAATTTGGTGGTCAAGACTTAAACGTGACTTCATAATCATCACATCTGCCTCACATCGCCGCCTATCCTGCTTTAGAGACTGGAGGATCCTTCGACCTCAATCTTCAGTGAAGAGAGGTTGCACCATTCTGACCTTGTGACGGACAGATACCCTGCTGCAAGATGCCATGGCCGTCGAGGAGGACATCAAGCATTAAGACACGCAGGCGATCAACAATAACGTAGTCCACATGTCATGATACTTTCGATTACTACCGCAGGTCCTTTAGAAGCCGAGGCGAATGTCCAAAATAGCATGATACTGCCCCTAAAAGTCGTATCCAGAGCACGATGTATGTTTCGAGCAGCCATTCGCCAGGACAGAATCATCAGTCAGTCTGTTAGGTAATTACATTTTCATTGATAAACGGTCCAGTCTCGATGAAGCCGTCGCTACTGAAGTCTTAATTGACAGTGTCACTGAGTCAGCAATGGAACACGTAGAGTTAGTCTGCTTCAGGGTTCCATGTTCAACAACGTGCGCTCAACGGTGCGTTCTGAAACGTTTGAGCCACCAACAACATAGTTCACTGTCTTCAGATCTGCCACACATCGCCACCTATCCTGCTTTACAGACTGAAAAAACCTTCGACATCTGTCTTCAGTGATGAGGAGTAGACGTCCAACATCTTTCCACCTACAGGATGTTTCATCGTCCTTCAGCTGGTTTCCATAGACGCTCACGACGTAGTACGGAAGTAGTCAACCAGCTTCGACATGAAAGAGTTCCACACATGGGTGATCAACTACCTCTCAGTCATTTAATCAAAAACTTATGTCTGTCTGACAAGTACATAGAAGCACTCGATCAATGTAAATAGAGGGTTGAAATTCGTGCTTAAAGCTCGTGCGCGCTAGTTTACTATTAGCGGGTAATTCAGTTTGTATTCGCTCCATTTCTAGGCGCCTGCCAAAGTTAGCCGGCTTTGGCCGCAGAGAGCCCAACTTTCTGTAATGCTCGCGCTAGAGTGTCTTGTTATCCACACAGTGTTGTGTGAGTTCTGTACCAACGTATTTGGTTCACTACGGTTTACGGCCTTTTGGTAAGCAGTGTACGTTTGTTCGTGGACGCTGTGCTGTTGGTACGCAGCTCCAGTACCACTGAGCAGTACCAGAGAGGAGTTTCACGTTTTGTTTCCTATATTTTTAAACTGAAAATCTGTTTTACTATGGCTCATTGGTTTAAGCTGATCTTCGAGCAGTAGAACTACGAACACAGTTTTCCTTCAGAGAACCACGTGGCCTTCATCCGAGTGAATAATTGAATTTTTAGTACTCTCACGTTTTTTATCAATTCTATCTATTGTGCAGACATTGCTTGTGTGGCTTTACGATATATAAGTGCTTGGTATTGATATGCATGTTCTTGGTATTACAGATTCTTAACCAGATGGCCTTGTTTCGAACGCATGGCATTGCATTCCAAACAGATACTGGTGGAACATGTAAATGCTTTCAGTACATTTCTAAATTATTTTGTGGCGAAGAGAGTTTGCCAAGGCCGAGTTTCCGTACTCCATGATTTTTAGATACTGTTTCACTCACTCTTTGTATCGTCAGGTTACATATTTGAAAGCCACCAAAATGAAGTATTGTCTAACATGGACGCTCTTTCAAAGATTACGTTAATTTAAGAACGATCTTGAATTATTTGTGGATAAAAATCCTACGTCGAGATCGCACGTTCTCTTTATTGATTACCGGCTTCGGCACATGACCGAGCCATTTTCAGATCTAAAAATATGGAAAATTGCGTATAAAATGGACAATAAAATTTATTTGCTTATTTTTTTTCATAGTTCCACACAACTGCTTCCTGTTTTCTCGATTGATCTGTGTTCAGTTTTTCAAGGCCTATCCACTGTGCCAACTTATAACTAAATCTGAGGGGGGTGTGATGGGGAGGTTCCCTTGTTAGAACCGCTGACGGATCCACCACCGCACCCAGTCTTGCACTTCCACGTCCGACTGAAACCGACGTCCACGGATGTCTTTCTTCAGGTCGCCAACGTTGTGAAAACTACAGTGATAGATATGTGCGGTACCGATGATGCTGCAGTGTTTCCCAACCAAATCGCTGAAGTGTAGTCTTCGTCCGATTGGCAGTGTGGGGGCGGGCGTTATCGGGCCTCAGGATGCTTCCCTAAGACAGCATCTCCGGGAGATTTGACTTAATGGCGCTTCGCAGTTCGTGCAAAGTTTTTTCGTAGCGCTGCGCACTGATTGTGGTGCCACGCTCGAGCAGAGGGCCCCTGCGATCGAAGAATGAGTTCTTGATTTCACCTTCCTAAAACTTGTGTGAACAGTTTTGGATATTTCATCAAATTTCGGGCATGCAACCGCGCAAATAAAATTTACTCCACTGGTATTTCGGCCGCGTATCGTCCGACCATCCTCAGAGTGAGTCACAAGACTGACGACAAGATGCCAAGCGCGGCTATAGAAAAAGACTGCTGCCTCCCCTTTTTGGATGTTGTCGTTAGTCGTAAACTTGATGGCACATTAGGACATTGCTGTATATCGGAAACCAACACATACAGATCTATATCTACATTCCAGCAGCTGGCATCACCCTTCACAGACCATAGGTGACCTTAGAGACCATAGTGCATAGGGCGCACTGTATATCCGATAAAGATAATGTGCAAGAAGAGCTCACAGACCTCAAGAGCATTTTTCAAGCGAATGGATTTTTTCCGCAACCTATTCGTAGAGCATTCAATGTAAAACGTAGACTGCAGGTATGTGATGGAGAAGAAGATAGTAATTCTACATCTACATCTACATCCATACTCCGCAAGCCACCTGACGATGGGTGGCGGACGGTACCTTGAGTACCTCTATCGGTTCTCCCTTCTATTCCAGTCTGGTATTGTTCGTCGAAAGAAAGATTTTCGGTAAGCCTGTGTGTGGGCTCTACTCTCTCTGATTTTATCCTCATGGTCTCTTCGCGAGGTATACGTATGAGGGAGCAATATACTGCTTGACTCCTCGGTGAAGGTATGTTCTCGAAACTTCAACAAAAGCCCGTACCTAGCTACTGAGCGTCTCTCTTGCAGAGTCCTCCACTGGAGATGATCTATCATGTCCGTAATGCTTTCGCGATCCTGTAACGAAGCGCGCTGCTGTCTGTTGGATCTTCTCTATCTCTTCTATCAACCCTATCTGGTACGGATCCCACACCGGTGAGCAGCATTCAAGCAGTGGGCGAACAAGTGTACTGTAACCTACTTCCTTTATTTTCGGATTGCATTTCCTTCCAATGAATCTCAGTCTGGCATCTGCTTTACCGACGATTAATTTTATATGGTCATTCCATTTTAAATCACTCCTAATGCCTACTCCCAAATAATTTATGGAATTAACTGCTTCCAGTTGCTGACCTGCTATATTGTAACTAAATGATAAAGGATCTTTCTTTCTATATATTCGCAGCACATAACAACTGTCTACATTGAGATTCAACTGCCATTCCTTGCACCATGCGTCAATTCGTTGCAGATCCTCCTGCATTTCAGTACAATTTTCCATTGTTACAACCTCTCGATATACTACAGCATCATCCGCAAAAAAGCTTCAGTGAACTTCCGATGTCATCCACAAGGTCATTTATATATATTGTGAATAGCAACAGTCCTACGACACTCCCCTGCGGCACATCTGAAATGACTCTTACTTCGGAAGACTTCTCTCCATTGAGAATGACATGCTGCGTTCTGTTATCTAGGAAATCTTCAATCCAATCACACAATTGGTCTGATAGTCCATATGCTCTTAATTTGTTCATTAAACGACTGTGGGGAACTGTATCAAACTGATTCATTCAGATCAAGTGCGTTTTTGCCCTGTGTGGGTGCTTTTTCCTCAAAGGTAGGTCGTATTCTTGAGAAACAGTGTGTTACGGTGATCTTCCGGCCCCCTTGAAGATTGCAATCTTACTTGGCTCTGTAAAGGACTATTTACTGCTCCGTAAAGCGGGTGTGTATCAGATTCCTTGCGGAAATTGTGAGAAGTCATACATAGGTCAAACAACATGCACCGTTCATGAGAGATGCGTGGATCATCGAAGATATTCACGCTTATCATAGCCAGAAAGTCAGCTGTGGCCAGACATTGTATACTCGTAGACATAAGGCATTCCATGAATTACAGTGATGTGAAGATTTTAACATCCACCTCTTTCTTTTGGGATTCTGTCTTCAAGGAAGCTGTAGACATTAGACGATACGCGGTAGAAATACCAATGGAGGAAATTTTATTTGAGCGACTGCGTGCCCGAAATTTAATTGGCTATTCATTACGCCGCGAGAAGCTGAAAAAGCTATGGATATTTAGGGCGGGATAGATGTGGGGTGTTTCTCCTCTTGGCTTTGCCTTTTGCCCTCGGGCTGTCGAAACGTTGTAGGACGTAATCACCCTGTTGCACAACAATGCCCGATCCCACAGTGCCAATCGGACGAAGGCTAAGCTTCAGCAGTTTGGTTGGGAAACACTGCAATAACCTCCGCACATCTCGCAAATTTCTCCATGCGATTTTCATATATCTGGCGATCTGGAGAAAGACATGCGTGGACGTTGGTTTCGCTCCAAGGAAGTGCAAGAGTGGATGTGGTTGTGGATCCGTCAACGGTCGACTGCATTTCACATAATAGGAATTGATAGTCTCGTCTCCCAGTGGGATAAATGTCTTAAAGCGTGTCTGTATCCGGTTTTCATTTGACTGCCCCTAATATCTATATGCAGGGTGATTCTAATTAAAGTTCAACTTTCAAAACGCTGTAGAAATAACACCACTGGTCAGAATGATATCAAATTGAAACGGAATGTCATCGGAGAAATGGGAAAATGTATGGCAGAAGAAGAAAATAGTGTGACAATTGATCAATAGATGGCGCTGTATGTTCCAGAATACATAAATGAAAACACCTGTCATGCTCACGACCTACTGAAGTTGGTACAAACACGCCGGCTACACGGCTTTTCCTCCTTTTGCGTCTGCGACGTACGCCATGACTGTCTCAATGCAAGATCGCGCTCTGCTTGTAAAGCTGTATTACAAGAATGTCGACTGTGCACACGTCGCTCTGCAGAAGTTCCGAACACTGAAGGGTTTGAAAAAAGGCGTTGGTTCGATGACTGCCGTTGGTCTGGAGAGAATGATTCGCAAATTCGAAAAGACAGGTTCTTTTGGTGCGCAACCTGGTAGAGGGAGGAAACGAATTGATTCGACGTCAGTGAAAGCAGTGGCCACAGCAATGCAGGAGGAGACGAGAGGTGGTGCGCAAACGTATAGTGGGCGGAGAATTGCCCGAACATGGGACATACCCGTGATCACGGTGAGTATAATCCAAAGAAACATCCTTCTTTGCTGTCCGTTCAAAATTATCCATGTCCCCGAGTTGCTTCCTGTTGACCAGCCAGCAAGAGAGACCTTTGATTTAGAATTTCTTGCTCGCATGGAAGTGGACAATGATTAGCCGTGGAAGATTTTGTGGTCAGACAAAGCCCACTTCCATCTGACAGGATATGTCAATACAAAGAATTTTCGAATATGGGCAACGGAAAATCCACACGAAAATCAACCAGTACCACTTCACCCTCAAAACATCACTGTGTGGTGCGGGTTTACGGCATCATTTATCATACGGCCATAGTTTTTCGAAGAGACAGGTGCTTCCGGTCCTGTTACCTGTACCGTCACTGGTAAGGGCTATGAGAGTGTTTTGCGCGACCACGTCATTCCAGCTCTCCAACAGCGTGGATGCGTGGACGGGATCATTTTTGTGCAAGATGGCGAAACTCTGCGCATTGAAAATCCAGTTAAGTAGCTGTTGAAGCACCATTTCGGAAATGTTAGAATTATCAGCCGCCATTTCCCTACAGCCTGGTCGTCGCGATCACGTGATCTTAACCCGTGTGACTTCTGGCTGCGGGGCTATCTGAAAGACGTTGTGCTCAGTGTTCCGCTTGCAAACTTAGCTGCATTCGAGGCACACATTGCGCAACACATTCTGAACTTGTCCCCGGAAACACTTCGATCAGTTGTAGAACATGCTGTTTCTCGATTTCAACTTGTCGCAGAAAACGTTGGGCAGAATATTGAATATGTTTGGTGCCAGTCACACTGAAATTAATAATCCGATTTGATTTTGATTGTGCTTTTCAAGCGGTTTTTGGCCTAAGGACAATGTAAAACCGATGTGATTGATGTTTTTATGTGGTTTTTAGATTCAGGAAAATTGAAAACCGATGTGATTGATGGTTTTTATGCTGTTTTTTTCCCTCAGGACAATTAAAAACAGACCTGATGATTTTTTTTGCGCTTTTTGGCCTCAGGACAGTTAAAAACCGATTTTTCCCATCCGAAGTGATATGACATTGCCGTGGTGGATGGGCTTATGTTACTAACAGTATCACACCTGTACACCCATTCACACTGAGTAATAGAGTTTGTTTAACGTCAAACGTCCACCTTAGGCATTGTCATGTGTAGTCGACCACTATCTGTTGCTACACTTCGTAACTATTTGTTTTTCTGCCATACGTTTTCCCCCTTCTCCGATAATATACCGTTGCAATTCGGCGTAAATCTGACCAGTGGTTTGAAAGTTTAACTTTAATTGTGATCACCCTGTACATAATTACGTTTATACGTAACCCTCAGAGCGCGATTCCTACTCTCACATGTCACACGAAACTAAATGTTACACGAATCTAACACTCCAATGGCTCACACCAACCTGGCAGATACAGTTCGTTGTGCAGCGGAACCGACAGAATTCGAATATTATCAGTAAACCTTGAAATTTTTATTTCTTCTCCCTGAACACTAATTCATTTTCCAAATTTCTTATTCGTTTCCATTACTGCTTTTTCTGTGTGCAAAGTAAAGAACATAGAGGATAGGCTGCAAACCTGTCTCAAGTTATTTTAGTTCAAATGGCTCTGAGCACCATGGGACTCAACTGCTGATGTCATTAGTCCCCTAGAACTTAGAACTAGTTAAACCTAAGGACATCACAAACATCCATGCCCGAGGCAGGATTCGAACCTGCGACCGTAGCGGTCTTGCGGTTCCAGACTGTAGCGCCTTTAACCGCACGGCCACTTCGGCCGGCTTTATTTTAGTTCTTTCAGGTCCGACTCTTATAGCACCACCCTGACATCAGTACAATTTATAGACAGCCTGTAAATTATATCCTGATAACTTGAAAATTTCAAAGTACTTACATGACTGGAGATCTTGAAGTTGCTGGAACTCTGCAGGGGAGAGTTTCTCCCACTGCAGGTCCTTCTCCTTCCGACTCATACAGAGCCTTCAACGCCACGCGACCGCTCTGAAACAAATAACAAAAATTATTAGCGTTTGCCTCCCTCACAGACGTTCATAAAATGTTAATTAAAGCCTGCAAGAAAATAAAGTTATGTAATTGCAGGTGTTGAGTATGTAGTGCTGTCCCCTCTATGTTTCGGCCAGCCCATTTACTTGTATGTTTCGTAGACCAGGTACGGCTCCTGCTTCACACAGATTATCTGTAAACAGAAGAGGCAAGGTGCTGTGTATAGTCAAGCCGCCAGCAGTCCCCACAGCGTCCGGGAGTGCCAGTGTCACAAATCACAGCAATCAACGCTGCAGTCTGTAAGGTAACGGACGAGTTGTGGCGCCCTGGAAATATTCTATGTTCGGAGTTGGCGTAGCCGCATGGGCCGCTCGCCGGGCGCGGGCCGCTCGGCAGGCCGATCACGTGGTGCCGGATGTTGGCGGAAGCAAGAGGGGTCCAGTCCAAGCGCATGGCTGGGAACTCCATAGTGACGCTGTGTCGATGAAAGAGACTTGTATGCCGAGAGTGCCAAAGATGCAGCACTTTGTGAAACCGTCATGGCAGACATTTCACAGCTCATGTAGAAATTAATAATAGCCAGAGGAATCACAATACCTTAAAAAGAAACATATACGTTACCATTATTTGCATGACGATTTAATGGTGTAATCAGATTTTCAGTTTCTTTATTACTTTATCGACAGGGGATCTCAAGTTGATTCCGAATTTCTAAATTTCCGGAAAGCTTTTGACACCGTTCCTCACAAGCGACTTCTAATCAAGCTGCGGGCCTATGGGGTATCGTCTCAGCTGTGCGACTGGATTCGTGATTTCTTGTCAGGAAGGTCGCAGTTCGTAGTAATAGACGGCAAATCATCAAGTAAAACTGAAGTAATATCAGGTGTTCCCCAGGGAAGCGTCCTGGGACCTCTGCTGTTCCTGATCTATATAAATGACCTGGGTGACAATCTGAGAAGTTCTCTTAGGTTGTTCGCTGATGATGCTGTAATTTACCGTCTAGTAAGGTTATCCGAAGACCAGTATCAGTTGCAAAGCGATTTAGGAAAGATTGCTGTATGGTGTGGCAGGTGGCAGTTGACGCTAAATAACGAAAAATGTGAGGTGATCCACATGAGTTCCAAAAGAAATCCGTTGGAATTCGATTACTCGATAAATAGTACAATACTCATGGCTGTCAATTCAACTAAGTACCTGGGTGTTAAACTTACGAACAACTTCAGTTGGAAAGACCACATAGATAATACTGTGGGGAAGGCGAGCCAAAGGTTGCGTTTCATTGGCAGGACACTTAGAAGATGCAACAAGTCCACTAAAGAGACAGCTTACACTACACTCGTTCGTCCTCTGTTAGAATATTGCTGGGCGGTGTGATATCCTTACCAGGTGGGATTGACGGAGGACATCGAAAGGGTGCAGAAAAGGGCAGCTCGTTTTGTATTATCACGTAATAGGGGAGAGAGTGTGGCAGATATGATACGCGAGTTGGGATGGAAGTCATTAAAGCAAAGACGTTTTTCGTCGCGGCGACATCTATTTACGAAATTTCAGTCACCAACTTTCGCTTCAGAATGCGAAAATATTTTGTTGAGCCCGACCTACATAGGTAGGAATGATCATCAAAATAAAATAAGAGAAATCAAAACTCGAACAGAAAGGGTTAGGTGTTCGTTTTTCCCGCGCGCTGTTCGGGAGTGGAATGGTAGAGAGATAGTATGATTGTGGTTCGATGAACCCTCTGCCAAGCACTTAAATGTGAATTGCAGAGTACTCATGTAGATGTAGAAAGTTAAGTATCTGACTGTAAATTATACAATTAACACCCAGAAACCAATTTCCAAAATCTAAACGTTTCATCCGATTGCGTCGATCGACGTGTCTTTAGAAAGCTGTTAGTGTAAACCTAAATTGGTATTAATTACAGGCATGTAACTTGAATAGTACATGAGTTATTTGAGGTCAAAGCAACCGATTACTATCGATCGCGTCAGGCCGTAAGTACTCCACAGTTACACGATAAAACGGTAGCAGCATGCTTATAAATATATTTATTCATCTGTGTCTGTTTATATCCGATATATACTATTCATGAAGAAATTGGTCAAATATTTACTGTGTTTTAGAAAGCACAGAGACCTTAGGCTACTGGCCAACTTTTGCTTACTGTTCCCTTGATATATGTTTATTTAATTTGTTTATGTATTTAATAATGTATTTTAGAGCGTGTTTATGGTCCAGCCGTAGAAATATTTATTTAATTTCAAGTTATTTAAATGTAAATCCAGTACTTTGAATGTGTTTCATTATGTTTATGAATGTGCGTTGGCTTGAAGACGTGTTGGGAGCGCTCTAGCCAATCATAGCCCTCTTGAATGGGGATACTGGATGGAAGTGGGAGAAGAGTAAGGGAGAGGACACGGGGGAGGCTGGGACAGTACAGCGCGAGGGACACACAGTCGCGAGAGAGACTGCAAGTGTAGAACAGTTTGCGCGTGGTCGCGAGAGATAGAAATATTTCGGAGTGCAGACTTGTGAACTTGTGAGATTTCAAGGTTTCTACACTGAAAACGTAGTATGCGTTTAGAAGTGACTATCTCGCGAGCTATGTTGTCATTCATAACTAATTACGTGCAGTAGGAATCTATTGTATTCTTGTTATTCAACTTATATTTTATTTAATTGCTGGGCTTCGATACCAGTGTTTTGCAGAAATAAACCACATTCTCAAAGGTACTTCTACTATCGTACTCATCATTTAAAGTCGTTAAGATAGTACCTGCAGATTTTACATATTGCAATCGTTTATTTATAAATTTCTATGTTACATTCGCGACTGCCGAATGGAACCTTCGACCATTCGATTCATGTGTATATTCATATTGTATATTGCAGACGCAACAGTATTTGGCTTGCAATGCGGCAACTACATATCCCAGCCCCTAGGCAACGAAACCAGCCAAAACTTTTAATATTTCAACTCTGAGGGTTTGTAGTTGAGGGCCACACCAACATCATTTCATTCATTATTGTTTGAAAGCCCTCAAGTCCGAGGCACTAGTTTACGTCTGCACGGTCCGTCATCTAGTGATCCCACAGTTGTACCCTTCCGCAGACGTGTACGTATGTCGGCATTCCGCGCGCAGAGAGCCATTTATGTCCCGAGCTCTGAACAGCCAACAGCCGTCTACTGCTGCCACTTCACTGCCCACCAAGGTGCCGTGCGCCCCCGTCCGAACCACTCCGAGGGCAGCGCTTCACAGTATTCGTTGTGACTGCGCACAAGTTCTTTGCCTCGTGGATCAGTGTCGTTATGGCACCTTGGTACTCACCAGTTGACTGCCTCGGACCCCCGTGTCACTTTGAAGTATAGTGGTTCAAATGGTTCAAATGGCTGTGAGCACTATGCGACTTAACTTCTGAGGTCATCAGTCGCCTAGAACTAATTAAACCTAACTAACCTAAGGGCATCACACACATCCATGCCCGAGGCAGGATTCGAACCTGCGACCGTAGCGGTCGCTCGGCTCCAGGCTGTAGCGCCTAGAACCGCACGGCCACTCCGGCCGGCGAAGTATAGTGCAGCATTCAGTAAAAGTTATTTGACCTGCCATAATAATGTGTAACTTTCATTTTGAAGAACCCTCGTGTTATACAGTGATAAGCCAAAACATTATGCTCACCCACATGACGCGGGAACAAAAGTGTGTAAGAGGAGCAGGCAGTGACGGGGTATCACCCTAGCGAAGATATGGGCTGCAAATGGGGAAATCCATTGAGATAAGCGACTTTGGCAATGGGCAGATTATTATTAAGCCGAGCCTGTGAACGAGTACCTCGGAAACGGCGAAGCTGGTCGAATGTCCACGTGCTACTGTCGTGAGCATCTACAGTAATAAGTAGGACAGTGAAACTACCACTAGGCGCTAAATGGTTGGAAGTCCATGATTCTTCATAGGACGTGGGATTCGGAGGCTTGTCTGGTCTGTAAAGTAGGGTAGATGCTGATTTGTGGCATCTCCGCCGAAAGAGCAAAATGGTGGTGCACGCTCAAGTGTTTCGGAGCACATCGTTCATCGTAGATCATTGAACATGGTGCTCCACCGCAGACCACCCCCATGTGTTCACATGTTAACCCAGCGTCATCCTGAGTTACGATTTCAGTGGGTACAGGACCATCGGGATTTGACCTTCGATCAGTGGAAATGTGTCGGGTCTTCGGGAGTATCATATTTTTGCTACACTAGGTCGCTGGTCGTCACGACGAACTCTGTTATCAAGGTGAACGGTGGCTCGAAACATGCAGCGCGCCATGGACACAGGCTGGTGGGAGCAGTATTATGATGTGGGAGGCATTCTCCTGCGCTTGCGTGGGACCTGTGCTGATAATCGAAGTCACGCTGACAGCTGCGAACCACCTGCATCCGTTCATGCTTGATGTCTTCCCCGAGGGCGATGTCATCTTGCAGCAGTATAATTGTCCGTGTCTCGGAGCCAGAACCGTGCTACAGTGGTTTGTGAAGCGTTATAGAGAACTCACGTTAATGTCTCGGTGACAAAATTCGCCTGATGTAAATCCTATGGAACCCATCTTGTTCGCTATCGGGTACCATCACCGTGTACGGAAATCAGCGGCCCGTTATTTACGTGAATTACAATTACCTGTATGTAGACATCTAATGCCACATGCCTCCAGAAACCTAGCAACACGCTGCGGGATTCATGATACGCAGAATCGTGATGTATTTCGTTCCAAAGACGGACAAACAAGCTATTAAACAGGTAGCCGTAATGTTTTGGCCCATCAGTGTATGATAACTCATCTTGCGAAAAAGATGATAAAGCTGGATAGATAATGAAATGGAAAATGTGGATGTTTGCAGCTGCAAAGAAGGAAATTAAATTGTAACTATTATTTTATGCGAACATTAAAAAGGGAGTAGTTTAAGAAATTGAGCATTATATTGCTTGGTAGCCACTGCTTTTATGCTCGCTTAAGAACGCGGAAGATAGTCATAAACCAGTTGCCATGAAAAGGAGCTATTTCTTATCACAGAGGCACGCAAAGCCACTATCTCCGAGTCTTACTCTCCGACACGCAAGGCTAATTCGCCCCTAATGAGCTCACTACCATCTTCTAGCCAGACGCCTCAATGGTCTCGCTTTACTTGTGAAGGAAGCACCACAGCCGCCTCTTAGTGAAACTACGAACTTGATTTGGAATGAAAGCAGTTTGTGCGTTCCTCAGTTTCTATTTGCCACCTAGCCGGCCGAAGTGGCCGTGCGGTTAAAGGCGCTGCAGTCTAGAACCGCAAGACCGCTACGGTCGCAGGTTCGAATCCTGCCTCGGGCATGGATGTTTGTGATGTCCTTAGGTTAGTTAGGTTTAACTAGTTCTAAGTTCTAGGGGACTAATGACCTCAGCAGTTGAGTCCCATAGTGCTCAGAGCCATTTGAACCATTTGAACCATTTGCCACCTATTTTTAGCGCCACACAGTGCGGCGCATTTTCATCAGAGTTGGTGGAAAACACTCAGGAACACTGAAAATAGCACAACAATAGGGAAGCATCGGATCGAAATGAAGTTTATTATAATGATACAGATGAGAGATTCACTTGATACCATCCCAAAATCAAGACAAGTAAATAAACAGAGTGAGGACAAATAGACAAATACAGTCCAGTATCAGCAACGCGTTAGCCTACCTTTTCGTGCAATACATGCCGCAATATAGTCTGGCATCGAGTTGGTTAGACATCTGATGATGTCCTGACGCAGACTGAGTCACACATTGAACATAAAAATGGTTCAATTGGCTCTGAGCACTATGCGACTTAACTTCTGAGGTCATCAGTCGCGTAGAACTTAGAACTAATTAAATCTAACTAACCTAAGGACATCACACACATCCATGCCCAAGGCAGGATTCGAACCTGCGACCGTAGTGGTCGCTCGGTTCCGGACTGTAGCGCCTAGAACCGCACGCCCACTCCGGCCGGCCATTGAACATACATCTACAAATCATGTAGAGAGTGACACGACGGCTTCTGGCGTTTCGCTTGATACCACGCATGCTCTATATCGGACAAGTGTGAGGAACAGTTCGGCCATGAAGTTGACATAGGAAGTATGGAGAAACTTGAGCTTTATGCGGACGAGCAATATCTTGCTAGAAAATTTCCCATGGTTGACCATGAGGGAAAAGTACGACATGGGGTTGAAGAATGTCATCAGCGTAACGTTTGCCCCGTTAAGGTATCACTTACAGGAATTGGAGGGGAGCGGCCAGGTAAGTGAGGTCAATAAACATATGACGCAGAATGAAAGTTTACCAGTACATGGCCAAACTCAGTTTTCTGTTGCCCCTACCTTAAATTAAGTTTCAGTTATACAACTATTAGATTGCAATTATAAACTACGATTTATTTTTTATCTGCCGTTAAATGTGAGGATATCCACAAAAAACTTTATTTTTCATTCTTAGATAATGTAACAATGTCTGCGTGAGATGAAATAGTAATACATTACTTTATAAACGCCTTTCGTGTCACCAGTTTTTGTTAGTTTTCGTATCTTCTGTATAAGGATTATCCGCGTAATCGCGCTTCATTTAATCGCCGTTTACGACCTTCAGTTGAAAACTGACGATGTAATAAGGAGCCAAAAGCCAGTTCGTGACAAAATAAGTACGGTGTTGCAGAACATAAGGAACTGTTTGCTGTTTAATATTGTGTGTACGTATAAAGTGGGACTTTTGTCTAGCGGAAGGACTGAATATTATACACTTTTTCTCCTGGACTTCCAACAATTTCAACATATACTGCCACCTGGTGAGCGGATACTTTGATTAAACTATAGTTTTCCAAGGATACACTTTAAGCCGAGCTGTTAAATGGATTTTACCAAAATAACTTGCAATTTCTCCGTCAGTTTCTAAATCAATGGCGAGTGTGCGCTCTGAGAGCGGACAGTAAGGAGACAGTTACGATTTATTACTGCATACACAGCGTCTTCAGCGGACTTGGTCGTGGTAAATGTAATTGAGGGGTTTTTCAGAATATATTTAACGTTCTATAGAGAGGTGTTTCCTTCTATGAAGGCAATTGCCACCCAGCTGAAGGTATTTTAGTCACAGAGTCGCAATGGAGGAATTTTTTTTCAGATAAAACACCTAAAGGAGCCTGCAAGTGGGGAGACAGGCGGATTGACTGCTTTTTCCAGAAATTTTCAGGTGACAATACCATCCACCTGAGCTGCCCTGTAGAGTGGAATGAAGAGCTCGCATTGCTGTAATTATGGCCTACGACAAACCCATCCGCATCCCCTCAAGTTAAAATTGAACTTTCATTTTTAACTCGATGAACCCAAAGCTGTTCCTGGTTTTCCAGCAGGAAAAAACGAAAAACAGCCATATTTGAAGACACAACGTGGCGACTGCATATTTTCGTGATGTACTGATGGAAGCAAAGACTGTGGTTCATACTAGCGAAGAGAAAAACATAGTAAGCATGAAAACGCTGAGACCACAACAACATTTAACTCAGTGAAAGAATGGTAGCTTCAAGCATCGTAGTAGGTTTTCAGGAGTAACAGATACTTGAAACAAACTACAGAACAAACTGCAGTGTTATATTTTAACATCATGACGAATTTCAGCCTCCAAGACAATTTTGAAATGGTTATCTAAATAAAACTACATAACAATACTACGAAACAAATGCGTGAAAAGGGGAAGTAACAATCACCATGATCAAACCATGACAGCATAGTGACATAAATAATGTTGTACAACAACTCGTCCAAATTTTAAGAAGATAGCGTAAATAACTTATGGACTTACGAGTCTAGCGTACTGGAGGTACGCAGGTGAAGACTGGTCAGACACGTGCGGAGGCAGTATTTAAAAAGGTGAGGGCTGGGTTACAAGGATGGCATGTTCTAGATGCTCGACAAAAAAGTGCTAGGACGGCTCAGCTAACTCCATTGCGGAGAAATTGTATTGTGGGCCAGCATCATGAGAGAGGGCTGGTCATCCCTCTGACATTCCAGCTGTAAGAATGTGTTAGCGCTGTAAGGTGCTCGTGTATGTCGTCCTGGATCCAGAAGGCCGTGGAATACGGATGAACGCTCGGACCGTCACAGCACACACTCGTGGAAGTATCGCGCCTGAAGTGTCAGCCCCTGAAGTACACGACATTCCATCAGGACTGGTGTTATCCTTGGGAAACCCAGTCATGACAGAATTACTAAAAGAATGTAATAATTGCGATTCCAAAGAAAGCAGATGATGATAGGTGTGAATATTACCGAACTATCAGTTTAATAACTGTTGGTCGCAAAATATTGACACAAAATATTTAGAAAAGATCGGAACAACTGATTAGAAGCCGACCTCGGGCAAGGTCAGTTTGGGTTCCAGAGAAATGTATGCACACGCGAAGAAATAGTAACCCTACGATTTATCTTAGAAGATAGATTAAAGAAAGGCAAACTTATGTTTATATCTTTTGTAGATTTGGAGAAAGCATTCGACAATGTCGACTGAAATACGCTCCTTTAAGTTCTGAAGGTTGCAGGGGGACAGTTCTGGCATTTGTCTTATGGCGAGGGGAACCTCCGAAAATCTGGCTACAGCTGCTGGTGTTGGAACCTTGTTTCGACATTTAGTCATCTGGTGGGAGTCTCCAGTACGTTTTGCCTAGGAGGTTGCATCGTTGTCGGTATGCAGCTTCTTCCGTGGCTATAATCCCTGGTGTAGACAGGTAAAACCTGCCACTGATTATCTCGTAGGTTATACTTCTTGACTTTTCTCCAATACACATGGAGCGATAGGTTACATACAACTTCTAAAGAATCCAGACGACAGTTTTAAGATTCGTAGATCCTGAATGACTGACAGTAGTTGAAGAGCGGGTCAGACACGGTTGTAGCCTGCGAAGGAAGAAAGATTAGAGCCTAATGAGCCGCCGACAGCGAATTCATTAAAGACGGAGCACAAGCTCGGATTACGAAAGGATTGGGAAGGAAATTAGCTGATCCCTTTTCGAAAGTACCATCCCGGAATTTGTCTGGAGTAATTTATGGAAAACACGGAGAACCTAAATCTTGGTAAGGGAAGTCACAGAAACATTTGGAAAGGTAATTAAACAGGGAGAGGAAATAAAATCTTGGAGGTTTGGCGTTGACATTTTAGTTTTGTCAGTAACATCAAAGAATTTGTAAGTTCAGTTCAGCGGAATGGACAGAGTCTTGAAAAGAGGATATAACACAAACATTAACTAAGGTAACACAAGGGTAATGGAACAAACTCGAATAAAATCAAGTGATGTAGGGAGAATTAGATTAGGAAATGAGACACTGAAAGTAGTACATGACTTTGGCTGTTTGGGCAGTAAAATAATTGATGATGGCCAAAGTAGAGAGGATATAAAATGTAGACTGACAGTGGCAAGAAAATTGTTTTGAAGAAGAGAAATTTATTAAGACCGAATATAAATTTAAGTGTTGGGAAGTCCTTTCTGAGCGCATTTGTCTGGAGAATAGCCTCGTACGGAAGTGAAACGTGAACGATAAGCAGTTCACACAAGAACAGAATAGAAGTTTTGAAATTTGGTGCTACAGAAGAATGCAGAAGATTAGATGGGTGGATCGTACTGAAAAGAACTGAGGAGAAAAGAAATTTGTGGCATAACTTGACTAAAAGTAAGGATCCGTTGACGGATACATTCTGCGATATCTGGGAATCGTCCATTTTGTATTGGGAAGAAGTGGGGGGAGTGGGTGGGAGGGGGGTAAAATTGCAGGGGACACGAGTACAGTAAAAAGGTTCGAATGGGTGTGAGTTGCAGTAGTTTGCACAGGATAGGATAGCGTGGAGCGCACGCCAGTCTTCGGAAGGAGGACTACAACAACAGTAATATTAGCCAAGGTTGTAAGCAGCGCTAAGGCTTTCACATCACGGTGTATTAACAAGAACATTTGGTGCGACACCTGTAGAAGCTTTGATTGTTATTTTTGGTAATTAAAAGGAGTCTGTTGCATTTCTCTCGTCAACTACATTTAAATTTGTACGCTTGTTCTATCTCTCTCTCTCTCTCTCTCTCTCTCTCTCTGAGCCGTAGCGTGTAACGTCACTATCGATGATAAGCGCGCCAAACATTTGACCAACTGGAAGTCACTCTCTGCTAGGATTATCTTTGCAGGGTCGGTTTCTGCTCGCGAGAGGCGTATAGCACTGATAAACTAGGGTGCCCCTATTCAACTATACACTGACTTAGCAAGTGCCATGGGACAGTGGGGCACAGATAGCGTAGGTGTGCTGTATCCACACCACATGCCCCTGTAAAACAGTATCGTAAAAAACGGCACTAAGTCAGCTAGGTAGTCAGTGACCCTAATTCAAACGAATACCTGCCAGACTTTTCAAGTATTTTGGCCATTTGACTGTTTCGCTGAGAGGCCTACGATGTTTGGTGCTAGGGTAGTATAAAAACTATTTGTAGGCAAGCTTTGTTAACAGTGACTGCGCAATGGTAATGTAAATCAAAAGTTAAAGATAAACAGTAAATAAATACGAAGGGAACAAACTCGAAAAACAGTATTGTGGTGCAAGCTGGTAATAAAACGCCACAGACTATACTGGTACAGAACGTGTAAATAAAAGTGTGCCAATTTGTAACTCTATGTGGTAAAAAGCAGAATTACGCCGGATGTGTTCTTCAAACGTTAAAGATATATACAATTTTATAGAAGTGATATACTCGAGTACTGTAAAAAAATTTAACACGAACACACGCACACACGTACACACGTACTCACTCTCACCCCCAGGCACACGCACAACTTAGGTCATATATCACCTCCAGCCTCCCCCATCATCTACCTACACATTCCAACACCCCCCCCCCCCCCTCCCCCGTTAGCTCCCGCTGCCACTGGTGCGAGGGACATGCTTCCATGGCCACAAAAACGAAACAGAAGTTCGCATTGCTCACGATCGAAAATGACAAACAACACGTAGCAACGAGGTGAATGTGCATATATCGCTAAAATAAGCAAACGAGAAAATATCGTGACTAGTGTGTTGAAAAACTGTTGCTCATGTAGCAACATGGGAGTACTAAAAGCCTATTTTCATCGTGTGAACTGTTTATGGTCTCGTTAAACCGACATGTGGGCAAAACCGCAATTGTTATACAGACCACTGATGATACTTTTAAATAAAACGAAACGCGTTTGGTACGAATACAGCTTTATAAAAACACAAAAGATGGCACAACCACCATATTGTTTGTAACAAACTCGTCTGCGGGAGAGAGACATGACCTCGTTACGCGCCGGTGGTGCCATCTATCGGACTTTGCACGGACTTTTCAAACGCCCCTCGTACTTGAGATCTCAAGTGAAGCATTGGCTACTAGCATTAAAATGTCACACAGACACGTACCGCAAGTGTGACAATAGGCTATACACTGCTTGAAAATAAAAAAAAGCACGCAGAAGTAGAGAGAAGGGCGAAATGAAACTTCACGGGCTGAGAGAGAATGTCTTATCACACTCATTACAAATTAGAGGCAATTTTATTTAGCAAAGAACTTGGCAATATGAGCGCACTTATCAGTATGATAATGTATCTCCGTTAGCCTGCTTCCATACACTGGTTCGGATGGGAAGGGTGTCATAATGCCGTTGTATCCTATTGTGTGGTAAGCTGGCCCGTCAATGTTGTAACGGGATATTCGTATTCCGACTACTGGCACTGGGAAGGAGGTGACATCCGAGCTGATCCTACATATGTTCTGTCGGAGACAGATCTGGGTATCTTGCTGGTTACAAGAGTATCTCGACAACACGCATGCTGTTCATCGAGACACGTGCCACGTGTGGACGAGCATTGTCGAGTTGAAAAATATCAGTCTATAATGTCGCATGAGAGGCCAGAATTCCCTTAATCTCTACTAGCCCTCACCTGGAGCCATGCCCTACAGCCAGCCATGCCATGAAACGTGGGGTGAAACCACTGTGCCCTCAAGAGCATTTGGAGAATAGGACGTCTAACCAGGTCACCACCGTAGCAGCCAAATCATCCAGGGTACTGAACTATGGTTTTTCGCTGAACACAATGCGACGATATTCGTCAGCAGTCCATGCTTCCCGGTCATGCCACCACTTCAGACTCAGCCGTTTGTATATGAAGATGGTATCTGTTCTTTTGGACATGTCCGAAAGAACAGATACCATCGGTGACCGTGCAGCTCGTTAGAATTAATTTACAATTAAATCGATACAATGAAATTAATACCATTAGCTGCATACAGGCGTTGATATACGTCAACGGGGACAGTTGAAAATGTGTACCCCGACCGGGACTCGAACCCGGGATCTCCTGCTTACATGGCAGACGCTCTATCCATCTGAGCCACCGAGGACAAAGAGGAAAGTGCGACTTCAGGGACTTATCTCTGGCACGCCTCCCGTCAGACCCACATTCTCAACTTATTTTCCCGCACTATATTCGTAGTGCCCCTGCCCATTACACTAATTACTCGCGGCTTTACAGATTCCCGTAAGAGTTCGGGAAATGTGTGTGCATCCGCACAGAAGATGGTCAAATGGCCGGTGAGCCTTAACTATATATATATATATGAAGATGGTATCTGTTCTTTCGGTCATGTCTGGAAGAACAGATACCATCGGTGACCATGCAGCTCGTTAGAATGAATTTACAATTAAATCAATACAATGAAATGAATACCCTTAGCTGCATACATTTCATTGTATTGATTTTATTGTCAATTCAGCCGTTTGTGTTTTGGGTTTTGATGTTAATAGCAAGCTGTGCATGGAACACTAGTTTTACAGAAACCTCTAGTGTTTTCAGCATACATAAACGATTTAACAGACAGGTACAGTGGAACTATAAGATTATTCGCTGAATATGCTGCTGACTACAAGAAAAAGGATTGTCCTTGAAGAAGCGTAAGGAATTGCAGAAAGGCTAGGACTAAATTTCTACTTGATGTAATGAATGGTAGCTCTCTAAATGTGGAGAAATGTGAGATACTGGTTATAAAAAAGGCAAATAAGGTAGGAGTATCTGATTATCAGAAATGTGGCGAAAATCTTGAGCTCATCACATCGTTAAGTGTGAGGCAACACTAAGAAGTGATATGAAATGGGAAGATACGTAAAATCAGTGTTAGTGACGGTGTACGGAAGACCTAGAAGCATTGGAAGCGTTCTAGGAAAGGATGGTGCATCTGTAAAGGAGATCGCTTATAATACGTTTGTTGTTTATTGAGGTCTTCAATACGAATACTGGTTTGATGTAACTTTCCGTGCAGACAACATTAATGCTAATCTTAGACTTTTCGCAGACGATATAGTCATCTGTAACGAAGTGTTGCTGAAAGAATTTGCGCAAATTTTCAATCAGACGTTAAGATTTCGAAGTGAAGCACTGATTGGAAACTTGTTTTAAATGATCATAAATGTAAAATTCTGCACTTTGCAAAACGAAAACACGTGGCATCCTATGACTATAAGATCAGTGAGTCACAGTTGCATCAGTTAAATCATACAAAAAACTAGGTGTAGCTGTTTGTTGGGATGTAAAGTGGAGTGTTCACATAGGCTCAGGACTAGGTAAACCACATGGCAGACTGCGATTCACTGGTAGAATACCAAGGAAATGTCTTCAGTCTACAAATGAGACTGCATACAAAACACTTGCGCGATTCATTCTAGAATATTGCTGAAGTGTGTGGGACCCATACCAAATAAGACTAACAGGCGATATTCGACAGATAAAAAAGAGCTGCACGATTGTTCACAGGTATGTTCCACCCACAGGAAAGTGTCACGAAGATGCTGAAAGAACTGAACTGGCAAGCTATCCAGTGAAAACCTTCTTAGAAAGTTTCTAAAACCAACTTAAAGTCAGGAATCGAGGACATCATGCGCAGAGGCATTCAAGCAATCATTCTTTCTGCGATCCACACGTGAATGGAATGCGAGAAAGCCCTAATAACTTGTACAATGGGACGTATCGTCTTCCCTGCACTTCACAGTGATTTGCAGAGTATACATGTAGATGTAGCCTACTCTGTTGGATCCTTTTCATCTCTGAATAACTACTACATCCTACCTCCATTTGTACCTGCTTACTGTATACATGCCAAGGTATATCCCCTCCCTCCCCCCCTTCCTCCATCTGGACTCTCTCCGCCATTACCAGACTGACTATTCCTTGATGCCTCACGTTATGTTCTATCAAACGATCCCTTTCATACGCTATACCTTTTGATGGTCTTACGAAATGTACATCTTTTCTTATGTTAAATATAATTATTTGTTCACGTTGACCTCATGCCCCCCACTCCCCAGAGACTCCCCCCCCCCCCGCCCTCGTCACACACACACACACACACACACACACACACACACACACACACACACATACCGTTTTCTTTTTTTCGACGTTTAGTTTCAGTGTCTTCCAATTTGTTCCCTGTAAATTTATTTTATTTACTTTTTAACTTCCTACTGCACTGTCAAACATGACATTTACTCTGTGTGTGCATCTTACGTTCCTGAGTCATAACTTACACGAAGCTGTTCAACAGTTCTGTATCTTCTTTCATGACGGTAGTTAGTTATATGCTAATGATGGCTTTGTAAGCCATAAACAGGTTATGTAAATGATTTAACACGATAGAAAATTCGCAATTTTATGGTTTTCATTTACTATAGAGAAAGTTCAATAAAGCATCGTATTGTTGCAGTAGATTCGGTACTGATAATTTTAAAGGGTTTTCAAGTATCCGACATTCCAGAAATTAATCAAAAAGTTCGGCCGTTGAGAGAGGTGGGCAGTTACGCTCCCAGCTGTCTGTTTCATGGTTCGTCCGCTGGCACGCTACGTAACTGACTCATCGAGAAGGGCACGCATCGCCAATCAGCGGAGTTCCGATTACGATCCTGCCGTGAGACTTTTCCGGCAATGCACTTTCATTAGCAAAGGTCACTGACTACCATTTTGCGTAGGAGCACTGCACGCACCAGCGCTCGCTCAAGTATTGGCCGCCTGCTTGCCTCCCTCTGAACTGTGCGTGCTGCCACTGACAAACGAACCTTACAGACTGGCCTCTCTCACTTCCTTCATAGTTATGACATCTGAAGGTCAACGCCCTGACATCAGCTTTCTAAAGCAGCAGACGCGCTTTCGTAAACACAAAAAAAGGCCTCATGTAAACTATACAATTGCTGACAAAACTGACTTAACTGATAATACATATTCTGAGACAATTGTTCCAATTCTGCTGTTTAATTTCTTTTTTAGATCTAAAACCAGTTGAAACAATGTATGCATATAACACAGATAGAATGTCCTGCAATAACAGAATAAATTTATGTTGTCTAAAAATTGCCGGCCGGGGTGGCCGAGCGGTTCCCGGCGCTACAGTCTGGAACCGCGCGACCTCTACAGTCGCAGGTTCGAATCCTGCCTCGGGCATGGATGCGTGTCATGTCCTCAGGTTAGTTAGGTTTAAGTAGTTCTAGTTCTAGGGGACTGATGAGCTTAGAAGTTAAGTCCCATAGTGCTCAGAGCCATTTTCTGTCTAAAAATTATTTTAGTGAATACGAAACTACAATGGCATTGTCACTTCTTATATTTTTAATTCTTTACTGAATATAACTAATAAGAAGGATGTCTTGGCAGTGGTTAGCTTTGCATCAACATTTGTACGATGTTGTAAATCATTTTTCCCTTTTATTTGAATTATATATTCACTATAAAATTGAAATATTCATTAAATATTTAGAGAATTCAATATTCCGACCCAAACAGTGTCAAGAGGATGCCAGGAATACCAAACTTCAGGCATTACCTCTAGCCACAGACAATACACTGGCCGTCGGCCTTCAGTTAACGACAGAGAGCAGCGGAGTTTGCGTAGAATTGCCAGTGCTAAAAGACAAACAACACAGCGTGAAATAATCGCGGAATCAACGTGGGATGTACGACGAATGTATCTGTTAGGGCAGTGCGGCGAAATTTTGCGTTAATGGGCTATGGCAGCAGACTACCTAATTGAGTGGCTTTGCGAACAACGAGACATCGCTTGCAACGTTTTTCTCTTGGGCTCGTGACCATATCGGTTGGACCCTAGACGGCTGGAAAACTGTGTCCTGGTTAAATGAGTCCCGATTTCAGTTGCTAAGAAGTAATGGTAGTGTTCGAGCGTGGCGCAGACCCCACGAAGCCATAGACCGAAGCTGTCAACAGGGCACTGTGCAAGTTGGCGGTGGCTCGGTAATTATGTGGGCTGTGTATACATGGAATAGACTGCATCCTCTGGTCAAATTGAACCGATCATTCACTGGAAATGGTTATGTTCGGCTACTTGGAGACCATTCATAACTTTTCATGGACTTCATGATCCCAAAGAAAGATGACATTTTTTTTGGATGAAAATGCGCCATGTCACCTGGCCACAGTTGTTCGTTATTAGTTTGAAGAACATTCTGGTCAATTCAATCGAATGATGTGGCCACCCAGATCGCCCGACAGGAATTCCACCGAAGATTTATGGGATATAATCAAGGGGTCTGTTCGTGAACAAAATCCTGCATCGGCAACACTTTCGCAATTATTGATGGCTATAGAGGCAGTATGGCTCAGTACTTCTGCAGGGCGTGACCAACGACTTGTTGAGTCACGTCCCGTCGAGATGCTGCACTACGCCGAGCAAAAGGCGTTGCGACACGATATCTGCCCCGGCGGAGGTTCGACTCCTCCCTCGGGCATGGTTGTGTATGTTTGTCCTTAGGATAATTTAGGTTAAGTAGTGTGTAAGCTTAGGGACTGATGACCTTAGCAGTTAAGTCCCATAAGATTTCACACACATTTGAACATTTTTTTAACACGATATTTGTGGTGTTCTATCACTTTTGTGGAAATTTGTTGTAAATTCCTATGGGACCAAACTGCTGAGGTCATCGGTCCCTAGCGTTACAAACTACTTAATCTGACGTAAACTAACTTACGCTAAGGACAACACACACACACACACACACACACACACACACACACACACACACACACAAACACAAACACACATGCCCGAGGGAGGGTTCGATCCTCCGAGGGGGGTAGTCGCGCGATCCTGGCAAGGTGCCCCTATACCGCGCGGCTATCCCACGCAGCTCACCTCACACCTCAATGTACGCAGTAAATAAATAAATATTGTATCTGCACTACAACGCCTCAGCTCATTTCGTGCCAGTACTGTCACACAAAACATACAAGAATCACCGCCATCAATCTTGCTCTTTCGTTATTAGTTTGAGAATGAAGTAGCTATAAATATCCATGGTCACGTTGAATAAATTCCAAAGTATTTCCTCGAGTCATCGGGTCGACATCGTTAGGTCGTTGCTACTGGCTACTGCGAGCAGGTAACACTGAGTACTTTACAAAATTGTTAAGGCTTTCGTGGCCACTTGTTGACAAACTGCCTATTGGCTTCTGTCTCGGGTTCTTCGGCCGACGTTCATCTAATGATTTTTCTGACGTTTCGCCAGCACGAGTGGCTGGCATTGTCAAAGCTTCACCCTCCATTGCCGGTGGTGAACTGGAGGCGAGCTCGCGGCCGCAGACTACATGTACCTGGCGCGCCAACGTCCGAGGGCTTCTCCACGGTCATTTCCGGTGCGGTTCTCCTCTTGCTACCTGCGACGGTCGTTCGCTGCAGTACGGGAAGCCAGGATCCGTTTACCTTAAGGCTTCCCTCTTTCTTGTTGAAACTGTTCGCGTGTTTTTGGATTTCTACAGCTTCTCTGAACAAGCGCGTGTGATAGTGCTTCTCTACAGCCAGAACTTCCGTGTCGGCGAATTTTATTACGTGGTCGGTCTCATTCAGTGCGTGCTCTGCCACGGCCGATTTCTCCACCTGCCCCAACCTGCAATGTCGCTTATGCTCTTTGATCCTGGTGTTAATGGATCGTCCAGTCATTCCGACATAAACCAGGATCAAAGAGCATAAGCGACATTGCAGGTTGGGGCAGGTGGAGAAATCGGCCGTGGCAGAGCACGCACTGAATGAGACCGACCACGTAATAAAATTCGCCGACACGGAAGTTCTGGCTGTAGAGAAGCACTATCACACGCGCTTGTTCAGAGAAGCTGTAGAAATCCAAAAACACGCGAACAGTTTCAACAAGAAAGAGGGAAGCCTTAAGGTAAACGGATCCTGGCTTCCCGTACTGCAGCGAACGACCGTCGCAGGTAGCAAGAGGAGAACCGCACCGGAAATGACCGCGGAGAAGCCCTCGGACGTTGGCGCGCCAGGTACATATAGTCTGCGGCCGCGAGCTCGCCTCCAGTTCACCACCGGCAATGGAGGGTGAAGCTTTGACAATGCCAGCCACTTGTGCTGGCGAAACGTCAGAAAAATCATTAGATGAACGTCGGCCGAAGAACCCGAGACAGAAGCCAATAGGCAGTTTGTCACTGAGTACTTTGTCAGACAGTGCGGAAATTTTTCTTTAATGGAGTATCTGTCCCGGACAGAATAGTGCTTTCAATTCCGTCTTGCATAGGATTGTACGTTCACTTGACGACCAATGGCAAAGCACAATGGTTCATCATCGCTTTACAGAACAATAATTGTAATTTATGCCGACAAATTATGTTTAAAACGAGAGGAAGAAATGGGAAGGAAACATAGGAAAGGGAAATGAAGGAAACTGAGGGAAAATAGTCCTAAGGCTGTGCAGTTAGCAATAAAAATGATATCTTCGCGGTCAGGCTCAGAGGACCGTGCGATGCCGACGGGCCGCGGATGTGGTTTGTAAGGGTGTGTGGTCAGGACAGCGCCTTCTAGGCAGTTGTTGGCTTCCCATAATTTGGAGCCACTGATTGTATTTCAAGCAGCTCCTCAACTTGTGTCCTGAGGCGTTCCATTCCTCCCACCAAAGAAAAATCCCTGGAAATACCGGGAATTAAATACGTGTTCTTCGCATGGCAGTCAGTGACGCTGCCCACGCATCATAACGTATTATCACGTTTTCAGGGAACGAAAATCTACTCTCTAAAAATAATCAAAGATACCTTGCGAAACTCAGCTCGCTCTATTCGTCCATGAGATACAGAGCCCCGTAAACAACCGTAGTGTTGATTGACTCACGGAAGTCAGTCGATACAGTTCTGCACTGTTGCGTAATAACCGAAATACGAGTAACTTTGTAAGTGGATTTAGAACTTCCTAGCAGACGGAACCCAGCACGATAATCTTAATGGTTCAAAATCGAAGCCGGCCGGTTGGCCGAGCGGTTCTAGGCGCCAGACTGGAATCGCGCGACCGCTACGGTCGCAGGTTCGAATCCTGCCTCGGACATGGATGTGTGTGATGGCCTTAGGTTGGTTAGGTTTAAGTAGTTCTAAGTTCAAGGGGACTGATGACCTCAGATGTTAAGTCCCATAGTGCTCAGAGCCATTTGAACCATTTTTTTCGAAATCGGAAGATGTAAAAGAAAATCCTGGAGCACACCTAAAGGAGTGTTAGGTGTGGAAAGCTATCAACGCCAGCAGACTGTGGCGAAATGCAGAACGATCTACGGAGGATCGACGAAGGGTACACTGACTTGCAGTGGACCCTGGACGTAAACATCATTGAACGTATTGCGAATAAATAGGTGAAGTCATCCGTTAGCTTTTGTTTATGATATAGCCCAAAATCAGTATTAGTCGTGACGAGTGTAAGAGACAAAAGCTAACTGTATGAAAATTAGGTCCCTGGGTGAGATTTATTAGAAGAATCTTAACGAAATATAATTCATCCACGAAAGAAGTAGCTTTCAGAATGCTCATTCAACGATTCTTTAGTATCGCTCATCTATCTGGGCCCATTACCTGATGGGATTAACACGCTACCTGTTCAGAAGTATCCGGACAGCTCTATGTAATGCGGAATTTACCATTAGATGTCACAATACGTGAATCCGCCAGTATAAAAGGAAGTGAGGAGTATTGGTTTGGCGGTAGAGAAGCAGTAACAACGGATTAGGTCTGCCAGGAGACTTCACTGACTCCGAATCTGGGATACTCATTGGATGTCACCTCAGTAATAAATCCATCAGGGACATTTCAAGCCTTCTAAAACTGCTCATGTGGACTGTTGATGTCATTGTGATGTGGAAAAGCGAAGGAACATCCACATTTAAACTAAGACCAGGCAGATCTCGTGTACTTACGGACAGGGACCGCAAAGCATTGAGAAGAGTGGTAAAAATGGCATGTCAGCAATGTAAGGGATCCCTAGTGAGTTTCAAAGTTGCTACCAGCACTCCAGCCAGCACAATGACTGTCTACATCTACATTTATACTCCGCAAGCCACCCAACGGTGTGTGGCGGAGGGCACTTTACGTGCCACTGTCATTACCTCCCTTTCCTGTTTCAGTCGCGTATGGTTCGCGGGAAGAACGACTGTCTGAAAGCCTCCGTGCGCGCTCTAATCTCTCTAATTTTACATTCGTGATCTCCTCGGGAGGTATAAGTAGAGGGAAGCAATATATTCGATACCTCATCCAGAAACGCACCCTCTCGAAACCTGGCGAGCAAGCTACACCGCGATGCAGAGCGCCTCTCTTGCAGGGTCTGCCACTTGAGTTTATTAAACATCTCCGTAACGCTATCACGGTTACCAAATCACCCTGTGACGAAACGCACCGCTCTTCTTTGGATCTTCTCTACCTCCTCCGTCAACCCAATCTGGTACGGATCCCACACTGATGAGCAATACTCAAGTATAGGTCGAACGAGTGTTTTGTAAGCCACCTCCTTTGTTGATGGACTACATTTTCTAAGCACTCTCCCAATGAATCTCAACCTGGTACTCGCCTTACCAACAATTAATTTTATATGATAATTCCACTTGAAATCGCTCCGCACGCATACTCCCAGGTATTTTACAGAAGTAACTGCTACCAGTGTTTGTTCCGCTATCATATAATCATACAATAAAGGATCCTTCTTTCTATGTATTCGCAATACATTACATTTGTCTGTGTTAAGGGACAGTTGCCACTCCCTGCACCAAGTGCCTATCCGCTGCAGATCTTCCTGCATTTCGCTACAATTTTCTAATGCTGCAACTTCTCTGTATACTACAGCATCATTGTGAAAAGCAATGGTCCCATAACACTCCCCTGTGGCACGCCAGAGGTTACTTTAACGTCTGTAGACGTCTCTCCATTGATAACAACATGCTGTGTTCTGTTTGCTAAAAACTCTTCAATCCAGCCACACAGCTGGTCCGATATTCCGTAGGCTCTTACTTTGTTTATCAGGCGACAGTGCGGAACTGTATCGAACGCCTTCCGGAAGTCAAGACAAATAGTATCTACCTGGGAGCCTGTATCTAATATTTTCTGGGTCTCATGAACAAATAAAGCGTAGTGAGTGAAAAAGAATGGGATACAATGTTCGAGTCGGCCGATGTGGCCGAGCGTTTCTAGGCGCTTCAGTCTGGAAGCGCGCTGCTGCTACGGTTACAGGTTCGAATTCTGCCTCGGGCATGGATGTGTGTGATGTCCTTAGGTTAGTTAGGTTTAAGTAGTTCTAATTATAGGGGAATGATGACCTCAAATGTCAAGTCCCATAGTACTTAGAGCCATTTGAACCATCTGAACAATTTTCGAGCAGCTTCTGACAAACCGCAAATTTCTGTAGTCAGTGATCAGCGACGCTTGAGGAGGTATAAAAACGACACCACTGGACAGTGGATGAGAGATATGGGGTGGTGAATCACGCTGTACCCTGTGGATATCCAATAGAGTACGCCACGCACCATTATGTTTCCTGCCACCGGTGAAATACTGAGGTGTTATTAGTGGTTGGGGTGGGTTCCCCTATTCCACTTTAGAAAACGCTAAATGCGGAAGGATATGAATAAAACTTTCTGTATTGTGTACAGCGTGCAGTAGAGGAAAAGTTTACAGCATGGCAATGGACCCTGTCGTGAGGCAACATCTGTGAGGCAATGGTTTGTGGAAAACAACATTCCTGAAATGGACTGATCTGTCCAGAATCCTGAACTGAAACTAATGGTACACCCAAGGAGTAAGTTAGAACGTGGACTTCCCTGCAGACCCCAGAGTCGAACATCACTGCCTTCTTTGGTTTCGCCTCTTTAAGTAGGACGGGCTGACATTAATCCACTGATACTCAAACCTCACTGAATATGTCCCCATCAGAGCTCACACTGTCAGAAAGGGGAAAGGTGGAGACATCCCATATCAAAGTCCGCTAATAGGCGTCTGCATTATATTGATTATGTAGTACGTGAGAGAGAGAGAGAGAGAGAGAGAGAGAGAGAGAGAGAATATCGAATGAAGAGCTGTGTTACGTCTCGGGATCATTAGTACACGCGAGACCGTTTAAGTTCTCAAAGATCTGCAGATACAGACACTGCAAGGTAGGGGTTGTTTATCACGGAAGAGGTTCACCGTTGTAATTCCGTGAGCGTACGTTCAGAGAACAGTCGGGCAACATACTGCTTTCTTAGAGACTATGTGGGGAAATGACCATGACGAGAAAACAAAATAAATTAGAGCTCTTATGGAAGCTTGTGAGCTATCGTTGCTCCGAAACACTATTATCAAATGGAACTGGGAAGGAGGGAAACGATAGCGTTAGCATAAGTACCCTCTGTCAACACCTTAGCAGATGTAAATGTAGCCGATTCCTGCAGAGCACTCCTCACAGAACTACCAGTAACAGTGTATAAATGGCACGCAAAACGTATCAGAATCGCGAAAATTCACTGTTTTCATAAAACGAATAAGTATATGATACGACACGTTCCTTACGAGAATTTTCATTAAAATTTATTGCACTGATGATTGAGAAAAAGAAACGCCTGGATCACAGTTTCTTTTATAAACAACTACCAGTTTCGATAGGTGGCCGCAAATACAAGAAATTATGATCCAGGCGGCGTTTCTTCATTTATTATGACAACTAAAATCATGGATACTGAGACATGTCGTCAATTGCGAAATTATTGCGCCTTCAGCACCAGCAAACGAGTCATTTAAAAGTCGGGCGCAGGAGGAGCTTTCGTTGCTTGTGCAGCAGTAAAATGGTTCAATCGGCTCTGAGGTCATCAGTGCCCTAGAACTTAGAACTACTTAAACCTAACTAACCTAAGGACATCACACACATCCACGCCCGTGGCAGGATTCGAACCTGCGCCCGTAGCGGTCGCGCGGCTCCAGACTGTAGCGCCTAGAACCGCTCGGCCACACCTGCCCGCAAACAAGCACATCTCCGCCTAAGTTCCACAGCGCTACCAGCAGTACAGCCGCATACTGACTGCGCAGGGAGTTTACAAAATGCGGTACCCTACAGAGGTCGAGCAGCTCCTCTTAAGCCACACATTTTTGTAATCATTGCTCAACACTGCTTGCGGTGGTGTAATGAGCGATGCCAGTGAACAGTGTGTGACAGGAAACGAATGTGCATCAGTAGGCAGCAATGGCTGGGGTAACGGACAGTCCGTGCGAGACTGCACACGCTGTAAGAGCCTCAGCCTACGAACAGCAGATGACATAAATGAATATAACCGTCATTAAACGGACGATCAATTCAGAAAGCAAACACTCAGGCAAAGTCTCAGTAATCATAAAAAGACTCGACAGTTTTATATAAATCCATAATAATATACAGTTTAGTAATACACTGAAGCGCCAAAGAAACTAGTATAGACATAAGTAAACATTCAGAATTCGGCGCTACGGTCGGCAACGCCTACGTAAGACAAGTGTCTGGTGCAGTTCTTACAAGGGAACCTCCCCACCGCACCCCCCTCAGATTTAGTTATAAGTTGGCATAGTGGATAGGCCTTGAAAAACTGAACACAGATCAATCGAGAAAACAGGAAGAAGTTGTGTGGAACTATGAAAAAAATAAACAAAATATACGAACTGAGTGTTCCACGTGCAACATATACAACCTCAAGGGCAATGTGCAGTCAGGAGCGCCGTGGTCCTGTTGTTAGCGTGAGCAGCTCTGGAGTGAGAGGTCCTTGGTTCAAGTCTTCCCTCGACTGAAAATTTTAATTTTTTGTTTTCAGACAATTATTATCTGTCCGTCCGATGCGATCACTTTTTTGGGAGTGATAATCACATCCACAAGAAAACCTAAATCGGGCAAGGTAGAAGAATCTTTTTATCCATTCGCCAAGTGTACAAGTTAGGTGGGTCGACAACATATTACTGTCATGGGACGCACATGCCGTCAACAGTATCGTATAGAATATATCAGACGTGCTTTCCTGTGGAGGAATCGGTTGACCTATGACCTTGCCATGAAATGTTTTCAGTTCCCATTGGAGAGGCACGTCCTTTCGTCTACTAATCGCACGGTTTTGCGGAGCGGTCGCAAAACACAAACACTAAACTTATTACAGTGAAGAGAGACGTCAATGAAAGATCGGACAGATCATAACTTTGCGAAAATAAAGAAAGTAAATTTTTCACTCGTGGGAGGACTTGAACCATGGACCTCTCATTCCACAGCTGCTGACGCTAACCACAGGACCACGGCGCTCCTGACTACACATTACCCTTGAAGTTGCATATGTTGCACGTGGACTACTCAGTTCGTATATTTTACTAATTTTTTTCATAGTTCCACACAACTTCTTCCTGTTTTCTCGATTGATCTGTATTAAGTTTTTCAAGGCTTATCCACTGTTCCAACTTATAGCTAAATCTGAGAGGGGTGCGATGGGGAGGTTCCCTTGTTAGATCGGTTACTGCTGCTACAATGGCACGTTATCGAGATTTAAGCGAGTTTGAACGTGGTGTTATAGTCGGTACGAGCGATGGGACACTGCATCTACGAGGTAGCGATGAGGTGGGGATTTATCCGTATTACCACTTCACGAGTGTACCATGAATATCACGAATCCGGTAAGACATAAAATTTCCGATATCGCTGCGGTCAGAAAAAGATCCTGCAAGAACGGGAGCAACGACTATCGAAGAGAATCGTTCAACGTGACAGAAGTACAACCCTTCCGCAAATAGCTGCAGATTTCAATCCTGGGCCATGAACAAGTGTTAGAATGCGAACCATTCAACGAAACATCATCGATATGTGCTTTCGCAGCCCAAGGCCCACTCGTGTACCCTTGATGACTGCACGACACAAAGCCTTATTGCTACAGAGTGGCTCCAGGAACACTCTTCTGAGTTAAACACTTCCGCTGGCCACCAAACTTCCCAGACATGAACATTATTGAGCGGATCTGGGATGCCTTGCAACGTGTTGTTGAGAAGAGATCTCCAACCCGTCGTACTCGTACAGATTTATGGACAGCCCTGCAGCGTTCATGGTGTCAGTTCCCTCCAGTACTACTTCAGACGTGTCGCGGTACTTCTGCGTGCTCGCGGGGGCCCTACACAATAGTAGGCAGGTGTACCAGTTTCTTTGGCTCTTCAGTGCAAGTCGTGACCGTATTGTAAGACCACTCACCCCACGAGAGTATACGAAAATACAAGAAGTTCGGCACAGAGCTATAACGATATCATTTTTATGATAATGGAGAAATGACTCAAAGAGGTATGACACGTACAATACCATGTGATCTTATTTGGGCCTCCACAAGTATTGAAAGTATAAATTAAGTTGCTCAACATTAGACAGTTACATCTGTAATATACAGACGAGTGAAATCAATTAGAAGAAATATGTATGTTATTTTGGTGATCACGTGTATTTTGTAACGCCAGTTATTGAACTATCTCCAGGACTAGACGCAAGGCTGAATAATAGTATGACACACAAAAATTGTTCTCTATTAAGTATGGTAGAGTAGCTGTTTATTCAGCCAAAGTTATTCTTGTACATAGTTTGAAAATCGCAACAAGTCACAGAACCACGATACGGATATCGCGCTTTAGGTGACAAGAAAATATATAACACCGTGACTTCAGCGGAAGACATTGTATTAAGGAATGAGAGATGACGATAAGTGGTTTATGGCACTAAGCGGCGAGGATTAATTAGAGAAGCATCGCGTGACCTTGCTAGCTACTAGAAACTTTAGACATGGCATCCAGTAAACAGGGACAGAATAGTACCGGCAGTGTTACAAGAGGAATGTTGATCCTTAGTTTAACTTTCGACGATGGTACTCCCAACGCAAACGTTCCCCCATTCCCCGGTAGAACATTACAGATTCGCTGAAAGTGGGCCAAGCGGTGCGTATCCTCGCGACGGAGTGGCGGACCAGTAACACCGTAACGACCGTAACACCAGTTGCCCCAGTTTCCCAGAGGCGCAGAATGGAGAAAGTTTTTATGCACACAGCTTCATTCAGGGTGCGAGTGTGATGGCGGAAGGCTGGGCCCTCCATCGGAACAATTTTGTTTGTTTTCCCGACGAGGCCGCGGAGTGAGAGTCTGTTCTCGGCGTAAGGAACTTCTGTCACTGGCTGGGCGCTAATGAAGGCAAGTTCGCAAACCCGAGGCACAGTAATTCCCTCCAGGGAACGTGCCAGCGAAGGACATTACTAACTTCGTATCACCTATAAAAACAATTGCGATTCGGGAGGCCAGATTCAAGACTGGTTGCCTTGCTCGTTCAAAAAATTAGATCCTATGCTTCCACGTACATGCCAGTCACATCAGCAATGAAGAGAGTGACTATTTTCCTGTTATTGTGGTCTTCAGTTCGAATACTGCTTTGATCTAGCTCTCTACGCTATTTTATATCCGTGGAAGCCTCTTCGTCTCTGTGATCTACTACTGTAACCTACATCCACTTGAACCTGCGTATAGTAGTTAAGCCTAACGACCGACAGCACCGGCGTTTACGTAGAGTTGTCAGTGCTAGCAGACAAGCAGTGATGCTTGAAATAACGGCAGCAATCAATGTGGGGCGTACGACGAACGTATCCGTTAGGACAGTGCGGCAAAATTTGGCGTTAATGGGTTCTGGTGGCAGACGACCGACTCGAGTGTCTTTGCTAATAGCAATACATCGCCTACAGCGCCTCTCATGGGCTCGTGACCATTTGGTCGTCGTGTGACTAAGGCCTCCCGTCGAGTAGATCGTTCAAAATGGTTCAAATGGCTCTGAGCACTATGGGACGTAACTTCTGAGGTCATCAGTCCCCTAGAACTTAGGACTACTTAAACCTAACTAACCTAAGGACATCACACACATCCATGCCCGAGGCAGGATTCGAACCTATAACCTATAACCGCTCGGCCAACCCCGCCGGCGGGTAGACCGTTCGCCGGGTGGCAGTCTTCCCATTCGACGCCACTTCGGTGACTTGTGCGTCGATGAGGATGAAATGATGATGATTAGGACAACACAACACCCAGTCCCTGAGCGGAGAAAATCTCCGACCCAGCCGGTAATGAAACCAGGGCCCTTACGATTGACATTCTGTCGCGCTGACCACTCAGCTACCGGGGGCGGACACCATTTGGTTGGACCCTAAACAATTGGAAAATGGTGGTCTGGTCAGGTGAGTCCCGATTTCACTTTTTAAGAGCTGATGGTATGGTCCGAGTCTGGCGCATACCCCACAAAGCCGTGGACCCAAGTTGTCAACAACACACTGTGCAAGCTGGTAGTGACTCCGTAATGTTGTGGGCTGTGTGTACATGGAGTGCACTGGATCCTCTGGTCCAACTGAACAGATTGTTGACAGAAAATAGTTATGATCGCTTCCTTGGACCACTTGCACAAACAACAACGGAATTCTCACCGGGCCACAATTGTTTGCGATTGGTTGGAAGAACATTTTGGACAGTTTGAAAGAATGATTTGGCCAATCAGATCACTCGATTTGAATACCATCGAACATCTATGGGACATAATCGAGAGGTCAGTTCAGTCACGAAATCCCGCACCTGCAACACTTTCGCAATTATGGACGGCTATAGAGGCAGCATGGCTCAATTTTTCTGCAGGGGTCTTCAAATGACTTGTTTTGTGCATGCCACGTCGAGTTGCAGCACTATGCAGGGCAAAATGAGGTCAGACACGATATTAGGAGGTGTCCCATGACTTTTGTCACTTCAGTGTATTTCGATCAGCCGTCGCCCTGGATGATGACATATCCGGACACAATCATCGAATGGAGTGATAAAAATCGGCTTTCATCCAGTCCCGTGCCAACTGCTCCGTGTTCCGAAACTCTATACCATTACTGTACTCTCTCATCAAATTTGCCACAATGCTTTATCGAGCGGGCAAGCCTTCGACCTCCACGTTCTTTGGGAAGATATGGACGTTCAACTCTTGTAGCCTCTTCGTCCCTGTTCAGCTTAGATACTTTTCTTACCGCGTCACGTGTATCACAGTGAACGAGGAGATTTTGTGTAGGATAGGTGCGGAAGAAGAGGTAATATATTTTTCGTCGGGCTTTAAAATCGCTCTAGACAAATTGTCCCGTAAAACTCTGACAGAAGCGAGTAGCGACTATTCTAAAATAAGAGTGGGAAAGCCTCGGTGGCGCTTGCGCATTAGCATCGCCCTGACGCAAGGGAGAACCTTTAAGTCTAATTTTACAAGGCGAACGTGAAGGATTTGTAAACTGGAAATTCGTTGCTGCGTCCCACAATACATGCAAACAACGCAACTGGCCAGGCGGATCTTGAGACCTCGTGCTGGTTTATGTTCAACAGCGCGGGCAAACGTAACACTACTGAGAGTCGGAGTGGGTGAATCAGTCTGTTCCGGAAACGGAATCAAACCCCGACCTTAAACAACCTTTTGCAGCTCTCTAACAAGCTGAGCTATCCTAGGAAGCTCACGTTTCGGCTCCAAGCTTCCAATTGCCAGTACGTGGTAAAGAATACAGCTCACACCACTCTGTAAAAAAGGAAGCTGAGGTGAATCATCTACACTGATGACTACTAAAATTACAACGCCAGGCTAAGATAAGAAATAACGAAATTTTACTGAATATACAGGGTGTAACTACAGTCTCTCTCTTCCCCCCCCCTCCCTCCCCCCCCCCCCACCCCCGAAGCCAAGAGAGCCATGGAAATTGAAACACTTCAGCGCATCACAACGAGAGTGACACGCCAGAAGAACGAATTCGGTGACCGTTACAAAACATTTTCATGCAAACGTCAGTCCAGCTTCCAAAGCGACATCGCCTCTTACTAAGCTTTCTCTTCTTCCACAGGATAATCACAGCAATAATTAAAAGACTATGTAACATCAGTATGACCTTATTGTAAAATTGTTTTTGTAATGCCATTTGGCCTGAAGATGAGGTATTCCCTCGAAACATTTCGCTAAATAAATAAGTAATACAATAGTTAAAGACGTTTGTGACTGGTAGCGGTAATTTAAAAAACCTTTACAGAAAACTTATAACTTAACAATTCATTCACAGTTTACAATAAAAACGGGAAATAGTTGATCTATTTCCTGTGTCTGCATAATATGCCAATATCTGCTTGTAGCCCTTGAGAACGGACAAATTAAAACGAAAAACAGAGTTCTCCAGTCTCAATTTTCACCATTTAGCATTCACTATTCTTCGATTACAAGCCGGCAGCTGTGGTCGAGCGGTTCTAGGCGCTTCAGTCCGGAACCGCGCTGCTGCTACGGTCTCAGGTTCGAATCCTGCCCCTGGCATGTATGTGTGTTATGTCCTTATGTTAGTTAGGTTTAAATAGTTCTAAGTTCTAGAGGACTGATGACCTCAGATGTTAAATCCCATAGTGCTCAGAACCATTTGAACCAGCCGCTCATCACTTTACATGAAAAGCTACGAATGGTGGACGGTCTAAGTTATTTTTTACCTCTTTAATTCAGTATCTTGACTTTATGTATGTTGCAACTTAAAGAGTGAGCTTTTGCAATCTTCGTTAGATTTCTACTTGTATTACAGGAAAAACCAGGAATAAAAAACGGAAAACCGGTTATTTCAGAAACCTATATTTTTTTGCAGATTTCATATTCAAACTGGTGCTGAAAAAAATCTGATATAACCGACAACCGGTTGTTTTAGTGACAACCGATATCCCTACTGCGCTCGCATTGTGAGCATACGATCCATCTCGCCACGTGAATACGCTGCCCCCCGCCCCCGTAGCGAACGGTCAGTCACTCTGCACTCACGTCTGGTATTGTCGGTTACTATGATCGCTGTGCTACGGAATATTCGATAACAAACTCGCTTGGCACTTGGTCTTTGTCTATCGTCGCGATTCGGATTGTGTCTCTCTTTTCTCTTGGCCTGTTGACATCGATATGGAGAAGGTTCCCGCTTTCCAACTCATTGTTGTACAGGTTGCTTTGGGCTTCTCCTCGTCTGTGCGCCGTCCACGACAGTCATCCGTGTTTAGTTCGACTAATGCGTGATGTCGTGTTTTCTTCCGCAGGCGATCCTTTTGCCTTGGGGCTTCATCTGTACTGTCTCGGGTTCTGACGCGAGTGCAGATATCCGGGTACTTGCGGATATAGCAATAGGCGTCGCCCATTGACTGCCGGATACTGTGGAAATAACGTCTTGGTGCTGAAACCGTGCGATTTCCACCTGAAAAGGGTCACGAACGGCAAACAGAAGCGGGTGATCTCGGCAAAATTTAGGCACTACAGAAGGCTTGAGGGAAATATTAGCCGTAAACCTACATGCACATCCGAGCATTAGTTAAAAATCTTCTTATACTTCGTGCACAGTGCGTCAAGATCAGAAAAAAGCACTGTGGGGTCACTAAATTAACTTGCTCCTCTGCTGTGAAACCAAAAACTAATAAATGCTTCCATAGTTAACAATCATATACAATTGCTCGCTCGACGAAATATCCGCACACAAAGACTTGCAAGTGGAACAGATCACACCAATATTCTAGAAAGTCAATAGGAGTAATAAACTAAATTACAGGCCCATATCATTAACGCCGATATGCAACACGATATTGTAACGTATATTGTGTTTGAACATTGTGAATTACCTAGAAGAGAACAGTGTATTGACACACAGCCAATACGGATTTAGAAAACATCGTGCTTGTGAAACACAACTAACTCTTTACTCACGCAAAGCGTTGAGTGCTATTGACAAGAGTTTTCAAACTGATTCCGCATTTCTAGATTTCCAGAAGGCTTTGAAAACTACACCTCACAAGTGGCTTGTAATCAGACTGGATTTGTGATTTCCTGTCATAGAGTTCGCAGTTCGTGGTAACTGACGAAAAGTCATCGATTAAAACAGAAGTGATTTCTTGCATTCTCCACGGTTGTGTTATAGGCCCTCTGCTGTCCTTTATCTATATAAATGATTTAGGAGACAATTTGATCAGCCGTCTTAGGTTGATGTAGATGATGCTGTCGTTTATCGTCTAGTAAAGTCATCAGAAGATCAAAACGGATTGCAAAACGATTTAGAAAAGATACTTCTATGGGGTGAAAATTGGCAATTGAGCCTAAATAATTAAAAGTGTGAGGTCATTCACATGAGTACTAACAGGAATCCGTTAAACTGAGGTTACACGGTAAATCAGTCAAATCTAAAGGCCGTAAATTCAACTATTAGTAAATACCTAGGAATTAAAATTACGAACAACTTAAAAAGAACAAAGACAATGTTTTGGGTAAGGCGAATCAAAGACTGCGATTTATCGGCAGAACACTTAAAAGATCCAACAGATCTACTAAAGACGCTGCCTACACTATGCTTGTCCGCCCTATTTTGGAGTACTGCTGCGGGGTGTGGGATCCTTATCAGATAGGATTAACGGACTAAATCGAGAAATTTCAAATAAGAGCAGAACGTTTTGTATTATCGAGAAATAGGAGAAAGAGTTTTACTGACATGATACAGGATTTGGGGTAGATATCATTGAAACAGAGGCGGTTGTCGTTGTGGCGGGAATTTCTCACGAAATTTCGTACACAGGGAGAAACTATCGTCATAATAAAATAAGGGAAATCAGAGCTCGCACGGAAATATATAAGTGTTCGTTTCTTCCGGGCGCTGTTCGAGAGTGGAATAATAGAGAATTACTGAGAAGGCAGTTCGATGAAACCCCCTGCCAGGCGGTTAAGTGTGATTTGCAGAGTATCCATGTAGATGTAACTGTAGATGAATGATAATACAGGGCTGCCGGCCGCGGTGGCCAAGCGGTTCTAGGCGCTACAGCCTGGAACCGCGCGATCGCTGTGGTCGCAGGTTCGAATCCTGCCTCGGGCATGGATGTGTGTGATGTCCTTATGTTAGTTACGTTTAAGTAGTTCTAAGTTCTAGGGGACTGATGACCTCTGAAGTTAAGTCCCATAGTGCTCAGAGCCATTTGAATCATTAATACAGGACTCGGCGCCGAGCCCATTGAAGCGGAATCGAACCGCGGCGGCAATATGTTTCGTTGTTCAGTAAGTGGAGGTCCTGGTCCAGACCGAACGGAAAAATGGAGTTTTTTTACATAATTTGAATCCCTGAAGGATATAGATTAGGCCGGCCGGAGTGGCCGTGCGGTTCTAGGCGCTACAGTCTGGAACCGAGCGACCGCTACGGTCGCAGGTTCGAATCCTGCCTCGGGCATGGATGTGTCTGATGTCCTTAGGTTAGTTAGGTTTAATTAGTTCTAAGTTCTAGGCGACTGGTGACCTCAGAAGTTAAGTCGCATAATGCTCAGAGCCATTTGAACCATTTGATATAGATTATCTCTGCAAAAGGATTTTTGAATTTGAAAGTAGTGGAGAAGTTACAGCGTGTTGAACGGAACCGTTTACCGACCGAAATATAGACAGCTGTAGGCGCTCGATTAAATAGTTCGAGGCAAGTTTAGAGCAGTATATGAATTCCTGTCCAATGATGATTTGCTTAAAAGATACATTGGTGCCAATACTCAAAGTGGCAACAAGAGCTACAAAGCGTGCATTTGGAAACTGTCACTGAAACATCTGCTTTGTGGGGCGGAAATGGTTGAAATAGCAGCACATATACCTGCAAGTATATTTAACGAAGGTTATTCATTTATTCTTAAGGCCATGAACGTGTTAGGAATCGTCAGAAACACGAACAGCAGAAACTTCGCAGGATTATCTAACAGCAAACACGTGACCTATGCTGAGCAAGGAATACCTTAGTTTGTTAAAAGAGCCTGAAATGAAAAATAATAGCACTAAATTGTGAACCAGAGCATGTTATAGGACGAGGAAGGCCTCTATGTTCATGAGATCTCAGATGAACCGTCAGATTTAAAACATTTTTTTCTTTGTTACTCCAAACTTTCAACGCGTTTTTCTCAAAACAACATTTTTCAGCGCTCCAAGTGCTCTGGATACTCGATAGATTAACCGATTCATTTGACTTTTTTAAATGAAAGCTAATTAAATTAAGGGCGTCTTAGCGAGAGCTTCCTTTTCATTCGAATTTTTAAATTCTTTTTTAACGTCTGAAATTAGCAAAATATGCCAAGAAAGTAACATGTTTTTCAAAATAGCTACCACTTTTTGCGGTGTTTTACAATACCCCATGGCTATGGTTCCCCAAATTCATTCTAATTTAAGAATTTTCTTTTTTTATGGGTTTCAGGAGTAGATGCATACGTTGACTAGGGCTGCAGCCGACATTTTTAGTTAGGTATGAAACGAAAAAATTTATTCACGAACGTATTTCTAATAAATTAGTAAAACGACCATTGCAAAAAAACACTTATATTGAAAAAAATTCTGAAGTTCACCCCTTTCTCATGCCTCTCGACGAGAATCTCACCGCCGCGTAGGATTAGCCGAGCGGATAGCCGGCACGGTAGCTCAGCGTGATCGGTCAGAGAGGCGGTTGACCTCTGTAATAAAAAACTGAGTGGAAGGATCAACCACCGAACTTTAACAGGATGTCTTGCGACGTCCTCAACGACCAAAACACAACGATCAATACAAAAAAAAAAAGCGGTCTAGGCGCTGCAGTCATGGACTGTGCGGCTGGTCCTGGCGGAGGTTCGAGTCCTCTCTCGGGCATGGGTGTGTGTTAGTCCTTAGGATAATTTAGGTTAAGTAGTGAGTAAGCTTAGGGACTGATGACCTTAGCATTTAAGTCCCATAAGATTTCATACACATTTGACTGATTTTTTTTTATCTCACCATAAGGACACGACATCGCCCGTGTCCATCTGGAATTCCATGGCCTGGCCGCGTAGCGAAAATCTACAGTGAGTCCTTGCTGCAAGCGCAGCACACCGCAGCGCGATGTGGGCAGCGGCCTCTGGAATGCCCGTTGCCGCATTCAGGACAAGACCGAAGTGTCTGTGCCGAGCGTAACTAACGGTGCAACGCCGAGGAGGAAGTTTCTGACCCGCCCTGTTGGAATTACATGAAATTTCATCCGACGCTGAGCGGGGAACAGAGTGAGTGACGTACCTAAGTTCTCACGAGATGCCGGAGATCCGGACGGCGGTGAACTGGGGTGAGAATTGCTACGATCGCAGGTTCGAATCCTGCCTCGGGCAAGGATGTGTGTGATGTCTATTGGTTATTTAGGTTTAAGAAGTTCTAAGTTCTAGGGGACTGATGACCTCAGATGTTGATTCCCATAGTGCTCAGAGCCATTTGAACCATATGGGGTGAGAATTGGAAGCAGAATCAAAAGGATGATGACCACTGGTTAAGACGGCTACTAATGATCTGAGAAACGTGTATGTCACTTGTAAAATCATGCTGAGGTGTCGAAGCAACCTCGAAAGATTTAGTAATTTTAACCGCTTCACGAAGCCGTGACCTCCCTGTCAGAAGCAAGACGTACTATCAAATCTCTAATCAACGATTCCGCATAGAAAACTTGTTATAGTTCTTGCACGTAAAACTGCACTTGTGTGCAATTCGGTTGCACAATTGGCGTAGGATTTTCCATGTTGTTTATGACAGTGATCAAACGGAAGCCTGGCAGGAAAAAAGGGCGTCTGCTGCCCATAGTTAGTTAACAGACCACAGAGAGCACCGAAAAAGAGGTCACTAGGTTCCGAATGTGGCTTCAACTTCCGCACCGCTTCGTGCAAACGACTACTGGAAGAGGAAAGTGAATCACGTTTCAAAGAAAAAAAAAATAAAAATAAAAATAAAATAAGTAAAATAAAATAAAAAAATTGTTCAAATGGATCTAAGCACTATGGGACTTAATATCGGATGTCATCAGTCCCCTAGACTTAGAACTACTTAAACCTAACTAACCTAGGGACATCACACACATCCATGTCCGAGCCAGGATTCGAGCCTACGACCGTAGCAGCAGCGCGGTCCCGGACCGAAGCGCCTAGCGCCACAGCGGCCGGCAATCACGTTTCCTTTCACTAGAAATATCGTACACCCGACAGTGCAAGTCAGATCGTCGGAGGTAGACGTGCCAGCACTCTGCAGCCTCTTATAAGGGAGCGAACGTCAGTGCTGGCACAGCTGTGACCTCGGACTTACGTGGTGGTTGTTGCCTTGACACAAGCTGCAGGAGAGCAGACTGATGTTGCTGTTGGAGCTGCCGCTGTGTCTGATGGAGGTTACAGCTGCTGCTGCCACGGTTCCGTAAACTTAGGGCCCATAACGCAGGAACCGAAGGCGAACACAATGCCGGAAACACAGCACGGTGAGAACTCGTCGTCACTAAAGAATTCGCGTCGGATACACACTCGTGTCGATGAACAAAGCCAAAATTGTGAATGGACCACGCCACAAGCACCAAGAACGCGAACCAGAAAGTCAATGTCCAAAGTAAGGTCGAAATCCCAATAACAGCTACACGTAACACGCGTTTACTCATGCAGTGTGCTTTGTGGACTCTTCCACGAAGGCTCGCCTGACCAGCGGCCATCAGTGCAACAGACCACGTGACTCGATGGCCGCGCCCCTGGCGGTCCCTAGTTCATTCTAAAGCCGTCGTGTCGAGGGACGTGGACCAATAGGAGCGGGTGAGCCACAGCACGAATTCGACATTTCACTACACTGTGGAGCGTGAAGTGAAGTGAAGAACCTGTCATGCCAGATTTTTACCTCGTGGAGAGGAACATGGCCGGCGTGATACGATGTCATTCATACGTCACAAGTTCCTGATATGAATTTAAGCTGTTTCAAAGCATCAGAAAACTGAAGGATCCCGAAATCGCGTCATTGAAGTTTTTGCTATTTTGAAACTTTGTGTAAAATGTTTATTACAACTTTTGATTTTATGGACTGCCTCATACTTGTATAATGTTGGTAAACATATTTTCCAATGATGGCAAGTAGCTTCGAAATATATCTCCTTTTCCATTGAAATGAAATCACGAAATGATTTTCGATCTTGAAATCCATGTGGTAAGGTACGTTGCTTCAGAGCAACGGTAGTCAACGCAACATCAACAATGTGGATATTATACACGTGCAAACTGACATTATACGCTACAGTTTACTGTATTCGATTTAAAATCGAAGATAATATGAAGTTTCAACTGAATTAATGACCAGCTTCTACTAGTATGTATGCCAGATCGTTGTACAACATTATTCATTGTTCAGGCCATCGACGAGTCCAGGATCTTATTCGTGATTTCCTCCACTTCTCTTCGACAGTCGCTGACAGAGTTAACTCAGCTACTTTACACGCGTCCATGTTCGTAAAGAAACTGTACACTTACGTGCCAGATGCCACAGACTTCCGCCGAAGAGCGTACAGGTTGCAAATCACGATGGGGAGCACGTTCCGTGAGATGTATCATGTCGTCTACGAGCGCACCGCATCCACGACAGACACGATGTGTGGCGTTCTTGGCGATGAGAAACACGTTACGTGTGTTACTATTGTGCCTCCACGTCGCCACTGCTAACGTCAGCTGGCGGGATATTAAACCCATATCTGTACGTTCTGCGACTCCAGTTTCCACCAGTTCTGTGGCATTGGTCAGAAGTGATGGCGGAAGCTGTTACTGATCTTCCGACATCTTACTTCCAGTATTTATGTGTTTCTTTATTGTCCCCACAGTTCATTAGAACGCCCAGAACGTCTGAGAAAGAAAACTCGGCCTTTTCCACCTATATCCAATCGTCAAGTATGTTGTTCAAATGGCTCTAAGCACTATGGGACTTAACATCTGAGGTCATCAGTGCCTTAGACTTAGAACTACTTAAACCTAACAAACCTAAGGACATCACACACATTCATGCCCGAGGCAGGATTCGAACCTGCGACCGCAGCAGCAGCTCGGTTACGGACTGAAGCGCCTAGAACCGCTCGGCCACATCAGCCGGCTGTATGTTGTTGTACAAATGGAAGGAAGATGAGAATTTAACATCGCGTCGACAACGAGAGCATTAGAGACGGAACACAAACTCAGATTAGGGAATAGGGGGGAAGGAGATCAGCCGTGCCATTCTCAAAGGAATCATCACGGCACTTGTCGTATGTGATTGAGGGACAACATGTAAAACCTAAACGTGGGTGACCCGACGGAAATTCAAACCGTCATCTTCCCGAATGTGAGCCCAGTGTGATGAGCACTGTGCTACTTTGCTCGATGCTGTTGTACAACATACGTGGGATGGGATTAATTTCAGGCCATAGCATCTCGTGTCCTGATACGTGCTAACATTGAAAGCAATTGCAAAAGGGCGACAAATACAACTCACTGTCTTTCTCTACAGCAAGGCATGAGATGGGTAAGTATTAAGGAAGGAACGTAGTGGGACGATGGTTTTAGGTCAGACTTGTAGGGAGCAATTTCAAATCAAGAGGTATGAAGTAGAAGAGGGGGAAAGGTGTGAGGCTATGTTACCAACATGGCCGCCATTTTAGAAGACGCTATCTTGATTCCACTGGGGACTTCCAAATACGAAAGGGGGACAGGTGACATTTCCCACAGATAGAGAATTGCACGAGAAAAACGATGGTGCCTTTCATTTGCGCATAGTTCTATTGATTGTCCAGTTGTGACTGATGTTTCTTCCTTACAGATGACGTGAAAGCTGATGGGGTGAACACAAGCCGAACGCAATGAAGTCGTCTTGATGTCATGAGAGAGGATAACCGTGTTATAGCAGAGGATATCAACCAACGCCAATCAGCCAGCCCACCTATTGCCCACACTGCAGTGGCGACATTTCTCGTTAAATTCCGTGAAATTCTTTCTGTCGCTGACAAATCGAAACCTGGTCAGTCCGAAAGGAGAATGGATAACCCATCAGTCAACCGCTGTTGCGACATTGTTCAGTAAGAATCAAGCACTCGGCACATCTTACAGTAAAACGGGGTCACCCGTACATCAATAATGTTGAGTTTCGCCTCTAGCCAGCCCTGAAACAGAAGTTTAATATACAGGGTATAAAAAAAGTTAGTGAAATGCAAATTATACGAAAAACTATGACAGTATACAGTCTTCGTTTTCTCCATGACCTCGATGAAATGAAATTATGTAACAGTACTGTAATCATTCTTGAATGGAAGAAACTACCATCAGTGTACACTATCTGATGAAAAGTATGATGACACCCCTATGTAATACGAAATTATCGACTAGATGTCGCGAGAGACATACCAGCCATTATTAAAGGAGGCGGGGAGTGTTGTGTTGTCAGTAGATAAGTAGTGACAGCAGAATTGGTAACGCAGTGACTTCGAAGTGAACTGGTCATCAAATGTCACGTAAGTAACCGATGCACCAGGAATACTTCAACCCTTCCGAAGCTACCCAAGTTGACGGTTGGTGATGTGATCCTGAAGTGGAAACGCCAAGGAAAAACCACATCTAAAACATGGCAGGCCCCATGTACAAAGAGACCATCAAGAATAGTGGAGGTAGGTTGTAAAAAAAATTGCATAAAATCAGGGGAAAGAATCACTCGAGAGTTCCTAAGCACTGCCAGAAATCCAGCTAGTACGAGGATTGTGCGTAGGGAGATAAAAACAGTGCGGTTCGAAAGTAGAGTAGCTCCCCATAAGCTACACAAGTCAGTGCTAAGCGACGCTTGAGGTGATGTAAAGAGTGACGTCACAGGACAGTGAATGACGGGAAACGAGAGTCTAGGGTAATGAATCATGCTATACCCTGTGACAATTCGATGGAAAGATTCGAGTTTTACGAATGCTCGGAGAACGTTATCTGCCATCATGGGTACTGCCAACACTGAAATGCAGAAGATGTGGTGTTATGGTATCGGAGAAAACGCTGGTTTCGGTTCTTGAGGAAGAATAGGCTGCCATTCCTCCGCAGGCAACTCAAATGGCTCTGAGCACTATGCGACTTAATTTCTGAGGTCATCAGTCACCTAGAACTTGGAACTAATTAAACCTAACTAACCTAAGGACATCACACACATCCATTCCCGAGGCAGGATTCGAACCTGCGACGGGAGCGGTCGCTCGGCTCCAGACTGTAGCGCCTAGAACCACACGGCCACTCCGGCCGGCTGGCAACTCAAAAATTCTGACAGTTCTGACACCGCATCCGACATGTGAATCACTAATATCACCAGCATTGCATCACAGTGTTTAAATTTAAATTCCACACGTAAGTGGAATTGTCCCCAGCAGAGGACGAATGGAGGAAACACCCCATATTAATGTTCACTAATAAACGTCTGGGTGTATCAGAGAAAAGTGCGCCGTTTGATTATCTAAAAGTGATCAGTGACAGGAAACAATCAAAAGTAAAAATTAATTTGAATTTTGAGAAATTAAGTTGCTGTACTGGGCAGCGATATAACATTTCTGGTTCTGATAGCAACGCGCCAAACAACAAACTAATATTAGGAAAGACTTTAATCGGAACTTTCACTGGATAGAGATAAACTAAACCGTGCCCTTACTTTCTCGAAACTTTCAGACGAATCTGCAATAATATCCTTCGAATGAAAGTATAGTGCTGATTTTATGTAACCAGGCAATTTCATTTTGGGCCTCAAACACAAAATAACTTCGGCACAAAACTACGCTACTCTCGTAGACCTAATACTTTAAATGGGGGGAGACTGAATACCGACTGGGCGTCCTTCGTGACAATAGGGTAGGACGCATTGAATGTATGAATGAGAAAAGAAAACATCTTGTCAGATGTCGAAAACTAGTGGTTATTACCTGGTGTAGTTACAAAGTTATTAAAATCTAAAGTTGTAAGGATAATATAAGTACGTCATATTGTAAAGATCTCTGACAATCTAGACGGCTGCACCCGATATTCTTAGCAGGTAGAAGAATCATGCACTTATGAATGCGAGCCTAATTTGTGCGCTTTGGACGATGAGGATGTAGAAGGGTCGCGGTACGAAGATTAGCCTGAGGTTGTGAAGCGGTACCTTAACAACCGTGGATGGCGCATACACAATTCCATCGTTAAAGCGAGCTAATTGGCCTGTCCGCAGCAGCGCAGCCAAGGTCACCTCCATACGTCGTCTTACTACAATGTGCTAATCAAGGGTGTTCTGCGTTTGCGAGATAACTATGAATTAGGGACTGCACGTCCGTACGAATTTGAGGAAGGGGGGTGGATTAGTGGAAGGGGCCTAGATGTCCAAGAACGAAAACGCGCCCCTGCACAAGCGCGCACATACACACACACACACATTATATATATATATATATATATATATATATATATATATATATATATATATATATATATATATATATTTTTCCGTGCTCATCTGCGTCTTTTCTGTGTATACAGGGTGTTACAAAAAGGTACGGCCAAACTGTCACGAAACATTCCTCACACACAAATAAAGAAAAGATGTTATGTGGACATGTGTCCGGAAACGCTTAATTTCCATGTTAGAGCTCATTTTAGTTTCGTCAGTATGTACTGTACTTCCTCGATTCACCGCCAGTTGCCCCAATTGAAGGAAGGTAATGTTGACTTCGGTGCTTGTGTTGACATGCGACTCATTGCTCTACAGTACTAGCATCAAGCACCTCAGTACGTAGCAACAACAGGTTAGTGTTCATCACGAACGTGGTTTTGCAGTCAGTGCAACGTTTACAAATGCGGAGTTGGCAGATGCCCATTTGATGTATGGATTAGCACGGGGCAATAGCCGTGGCGCGGTACGTTTGTATCGAGACAGATTTCCAGAACGAATGTGTCCCGACAGGAAGACGTTCGAAGCAACTAACTGATCGGCGTCTTAGAGAGCACGGAACATTCCAGCCTATGACTCGCAACTGGGAAAGACCTAGAACGACGAGGACACCTGCAATGGACGAGGCAATTCTTCGTGCAGTTGACGATAACCCTAATGTCAGCGTCAGAGAAGTTGCTGCTGTACAAAGTAACGTTGACCACGTCACTGTGTGGACAGTGCTACGGGAGAACCAGTTGTTTCCGTACCATGCACAGCGTGTGCAGGCACTATCAGCAGCTGATTGGCCTCCACGGGTACACTTCTGCGAATGGTTCATCCAACAATCTGTCAATCCTCATTTTAGTGCAAATGTTCTCTTTACGGGTGAGGCTTCATTCCAGCGTGATCAAATTGTAAATTTTCACAATCGACATGTGTGGGCTGACGAGAATCCGCACGCAATTGCGCAATCACGTCATCAACACAGATTTTCTGTGAACGTTTGGGCAGGCATTGTTGGTGATGTCTTGATTGGGCCCCATGTTCTTCCACCTACGCTCAATGGAGCACGTTATCATGATTTCATACGGTATACTCTACCTGTGCTGCTAGAACATGTGCCTTTACAAGTACGACACAACATGTGGTTCATGCACGATGGAGCTGCTGCACATTTCCGTCGAAATGTTCGTACGCTTCTCAACAACAGATTCGGTGACCGATGGATTGGTAGAGGCGGACCAATGCCATGGCCTCCACGCTCTCCTGACCTCAACCATCTTGACTTTCATTTACGGGGGCATTTGAAAGCTCTTGTCTACGCAACACGGGTACCAAATGTAGAGGCTTTTCGTGCTCGTATTGTGGACGGCTGTGATAAAATACGCCATTCTCCAGGGCTGCATCAGCGCATTAGGGATTCCATGCGACGGAGGGTCGATGCATGTATCCTCGCTAACGGAGGACATTTTGACCATTTCCTGTAACAAAGTGTTTGAAGTCACGCTGGTACCTTCTGTTGCTGTGTGTTTCCATTCCATGATTAATGTGATTTGAAGAGAAGTAATAAAATGAGCTCTAACATGGAAAGTAAGCGTTTCCGGACACATGTCCACACAACATATTTTCTTTCTTTGTGTGTGAGGAATGTTTCCTGAAAGTTTGTACGTACCTTTTTGTAACACCCTGTATATATACAGAAAAGACGCAGATGAGCACGGAAAGTAATTTAATGTGCGTGCTCACCGATATTGGCAAGCAAACAATAGAGACGTGGAGAAACTTGACTGAAAAAGCAGGTAACCTATTGATTAAATTAGATAAAAGTCCAAAGGGCAGACGAATTTGATTTGACAAATGATGATGTTCTGATTTCACAAACGAGGCAATCGTTGTATGTTCAGCTACCTTCCGCTCAACTATTTTCAATGTGATCATATCTAGTATTCTGCAAGCGGTTGCAGGAAACATCGGCTCCACTTATAACTCTGTATTCACCTGGAAAGCCGCCAATAACACCAATCACACTGATAAAGTCACAATGTGGGAAACAGACTGGAGCATGATTTCCAGGGAACAGAGTGGAATAATGTTGGGCATATTAGCCTATAATCCATGGTATGTTCATAGCAACTCCAGAAACAAATTCTTAAGCAGAATACATATTAGAATTTCTCACTTTTTGAATTTAGACTCCGCAGTGAAAATGTACATATTGCTGTTATGTCTGTCCAGGCCAGTCGCTTTCATTAAAAAAAAAAAAATCTATGTCCATCAACTGTAAAATCAGATTGTCACGCCTATCCTGTGAGCATGTGGTTGTCTACAGTTTATTTTGACTAGCACATTTTTATGATAAGTACGATGCTCATCCAGAAAATAAAGAACGACTGTGTATCACACACAGCACCGATACCTAATCACTGCGATGACAAGCCTGCGAGTTGCTCCTTCCCCCATCTCAGTGTGAGCCGAATTTTGTTGCCGAGCCACCGCCCCTCTTTGTCCTGCAACCTTTCGAAATAGCGGCGCCAATTAAAAAATCCCGCCAAATGCAAAGTGATTAGCGTTATTTGTTTTGTGAATGCACAAATTCCTATCGAAATTTATAGGCAAATACGTAATGTTTACTGTGATAGTGAAATGAACGAGATTTCAGTGACGTGGAATACTGTCGGCAAAGGTGTTTTTTATGCGTGCATCAGCTCGAACACAGAAAGAACGTCAACGCCTTGAGCGGGAAATTTTTGGACTTCCTCTGTACAGTCCTGATTTGACACTAAGTGATTCTCACTTATTCGGAAAATTAAAGAAATTTTTGTGTGGAAAACATTCCGTAAACTATTCAGACCTCAACCAAGCAGTGACATCCTGGCTCTGAGCTTTGACGGAAAAGGAAAACAACATGGGAGTTCAAAAATTGATTCCATGTTACATTAAGTGGCTTGACAGTAGAGTAAGGTACTGTAACTTTGTAAATAAAGTTTAGTCTTGAGATCATTCTCATTTTTAGTTATGCCAAAACGTTATTTATTTTCTGGACGACCCTCGTAACAAAGAAGCAGAAACAAATTTGAAGTCTCAAAATATTTTCAAATTCATTTTGATTCCACGAGGTTAACATGAATGGTAGATTTATTTTTTGTCAATAAAACTCCATCAATCACATTTTGTTTTTTATTGGTGGTATATGTCTTTCAGTGAAAAATCTCGATCTTCAGAACTAAATCAATTTTTTATTTTTATCCGGCTTTCCTTTCATAAAAATATATGTACCATATTGTAAAAACAATCGCAGCACTACCTGTATTTTATGAAAATTTGCTTCTCAGCGTGTTCAAAATTGTATTCCCCTTTAGTGCACAAATATTATCACAAAATAGCCAACACCCCAACACACTGCTTCCAAAGTCATTTAAGTAATTCGATTAATGAGGCCAGTGAAAGATGAACGCCTCTAATATAAAAAATATTGAGTTGATGTCAACAGTTTTATGTCGAACATATTGTTCGCACTATTAAACAACGCGTAAAGAAAAAGTGAAGAGTTTCTGCCTCTGGTATCCTGAGAGGTCAGCGACAGCAGAACGTGTCGTGGAAAAAGGACACCGAATTGCAATCGACGAGACATCGATCGTGAAACGGACAAAAGGTTTCTAGGATAGCGTAATAAAAGAAGCGATACACAGCAGATAAAAATATCTGACAACACGCTCAATAAATACAGCGGCTTGCAGGTAAGTACGGCTTAGGGCTCGGTCACCGGAAGGTTATAGCTAGCGTGACGGACACGCAACGAAAAACCTTGCCTTGAGGCGGCCGCACATTTAACTGCAAGATTAACAAGTATGCATGGTCAAGCCCTTCGTGAAAGCGTGCTTGACTGTCTACAACTTTATTTTACATAAGCATTTGGACTGCCAAGTATGCGAAAGCAAGCCTTGTTTCAACAGTATTAAATCGAAAGCCTATCACGGTAATGCAAAGAGTGATGCTGCATGCCCCAAGCCGCGTTTTTCTGTTTGTATGTGAAAGCTAATCGCAGGAACTACTGTAGAGATTTTGGTAAGTTTTACACTAATAGAGAGACTGATTCACGACGTAAGTTTATGTATATAATCCATACATATTATAAAAATGTATGTATGTTCCACATCTCCTCCTCAATCACTGGACTATTTCAACCAACTTTAGTTCACATACCACTTTCTGTCTAGAAAGAATCGCTCTGGAGATAAGAATCACGTACCTATAAAATGGGTGGTGGGTGAAATATGCCATTGCTCATGACGCGCAAATAGCCAGAATATACTCACCAAGTATTTGAGAATGAGAAAAATTTGAGACTAACAACAAACTTTTCACGTAATTTCAAACCGTTACGAAAGTTTTTCTCGCTCACAGCCCCCATAAAATGATGAAAGGAAAACGTTTATTGTTTACTACATTTTCGGTGTTCATGCAGTAAAACTGCCACATCAAGCATGCCGTTGTAATTTATTACATCTTTACTACTACTTATACTATTCGTCACAAATTTTGCAGCCAGCACTCGCATAAACCACTGAATGTAGCAGCAAAATTATATCACTGTACGAGACATAGTTCAGGAGCTATGACGTCATGAACAATGAGATGGGTGAAAAACTGCAGCAAAATGCATGGCTTTTTAATTTATTACTACTAGTTCTATTCACAACACACTTCGCAGACCGTATCTACATATACCACTGAATGTACCTGAGAATTATACCATTGTAGGACAGACAGTTCACGAGATATGATCTCATAAACGTCAGCTGCCTGAAAACGAAGCAGTAGGACGAAATTCGACACAGATACAGGTGTGAATACATGTGAAACATGTCAAATATATGTGAAATTTATGTGACATGTTCATGCAAGGGCAAAGCTATGCGCAAAATGCTGTCCCTAAACCCATCGATTGATTTCAACCACATTTAGTACACATGTTACTTGCTATATGGAAAGAAATGCAGTGGGGGTAAGAACCAGCAATTTCCTGTCGTGTTGGGGGTGATAACCTGGTCTGAGAAGGGGAAAGGAGGAGATGGGTAGTCGAAGATTGGGAAGGAGGGGATTGACGTAGATAGAGGGAGGAGAAGATGGAGGGAGAGAGAGAGAGAGAGAGAGAGAGAGAGAGAGAGAGAGAGAGAGAGAGAGAGAGAAGGTAGGGGAAATGTACAGAGAAAGGAAAGAGGAGGAGATGGACAAGGAGTGGGGGTTGGTAAAGGTGGACTGGGAAAGGGAAAAGGAAGAGATGGACACAGAGTGGATGAAGAAGGAAATGAACAGCAGAAGGGGGAAAAAGGAGATGACAGAGAGAAGGGGCTGGAGGAGGGCAAAAAAAGGGAGGGGAAGAGGGCATGGACTTAGAGGGGCAGGGGAGATGAATAGTGGGGGCAGGAGAGATGGGCAGAGGCGGATGAAGCGGATGGACAGAGGGGGTGGAGCAGATGCACAGAGAGGGAGGAGCAGCAGATGGACAGAGAGAGAGGGGAGGAGGAGGTGTTTAGAGAGGGAAAGAGGAGATGTACAGAGGGGAGAGGAGCAAACGGACAGAGATAGGGGCAGGGGGAGATGGACAGAGAGAGAGGATGGAGGAGCCGCACACAGAGAGGCAAAGCAGGAGATGGACTAATAGAAGGTTGGACTAAATAAACATATGGGCAATGCCGGGTACTCGGCTAATTCATAAGTACAATAACGAGGGGCGTGTAGTATATGTACCATAATATGTTCTATATATTTCATTTGGCCACATCTCGTGGCAATGATGGTAGCTATGAGATGGTCAGGTACAGAGGATGCGATATGTGGCGGGAAATGTTGTGAAGCATAAAGCAGCTGCAGCTCCACAGAGCACCAAAGCTTGACTAGAATCTATACATAGCAATAAACATTATAAGTTGAAGTCCTCCGTTGCTTGCTGTATGTGAAGGCTTATCTCAGGAACTATTGTAGAAACAGTGATATGGTTTTCTCTAATAGACTGTTTCACGAGGAAGGTTTGTGTATACAGTTATACCGCTACGTCAGACACGTCGATCGGCCATTGATACTTACAAGGTGAGAACGTGAGACACGGCTAACCGATTCGGCTCATATTTGGTAGGTATCTTGTGTACAGGTAGCTTGAGCCTTGGCTCAACAATCCTCCGTTTTTGAGAATATCGTCCCTAAAGTTCATGACACGCAATCGACTCATAATTGACGGCATCGATAGATAATTGGATCCATAAACGCGCATTATCCTGTAAATCAGTAAAATAAACTGTTACGACTGTTACTTATGTACCCATAAGGTACGCGCTGTTCAACGAAAGCGCCACTGGCGTAGCGACCAAGATGACTGGCTGGGCAGCAGAGGACCAGTGTTCGATTCCCAAATGTATTCACCAGTTTTTATTTGTGATTCCTCATCGACATTCGTAGTAATAGAAGGGTGAATAAACTAAGTAAATCGAAAGGGCCAATAACAAAATATGGAAATTTCTCAAACGACTTGGTTTAGCGAAAAGCCGGCCGGTGTGGCCGAGCGGTTCTAGGCGCTTCAGTCTGGAACCGCGCGACCACTACGGTCGCAGGTTCGAATCCTGCCTCGGGCATGGATGTGTGTGATGTCCTTAGGTTAGTTAGGTTTAAGTAGTTCTAAGTTCTAGGGGACTGATGACCTCAGAAGTTAAGTCCCATAGTGCTCAGAGCCATTTTTTTGATATTCCTAAGGTCGTAACATGTCCAATACTTCACAGTGAACAACTGTATCGAATACCTTCCGGAAGTGAAAGAACACGGCATCAGCAGTTACCAGTTTCTTCTCCATCTAAGGTTTCAAGTGTCATTTAATGGGCCGGCCGCTGTGGACGAGCGGTTCTAGGTGCTTCAGTCTGGAACCGCGCGACCGCTACGGTCGCAGGTTCGAATCCTGCCTCGGGCATGGATTTGTGTGATGTCCTTAGGTTAGTTAGGTTTAAGTAGTTCTAAGTTCTAGGGGACTGATGACCTCAGTTGTTAAGTCCCATAGTGCTCAGAGCCATTTCAATCATTTGTCATTTCCTGGAGTAGTGATATTTCCTTCTCTATGTTGCTAAAAGTGGTTTGATTGAGAAAGTCTTGATTGTGTGAATGTGAGTTGTCTGTTAATGGGTATAGGGAGCTATTTTGCAAGTGGACTTACGTAAAGTCGTTATGTAAGGCCGAAGGAGACGACCTACTTCCTGGCATCAATAAACAGTGGTCAATACTTCCAGAAGCAAACCTCAGATGAACTATCCTGTTGTTAGTAAACTAGTCCAAAACCCGAAAACATTTTATTTTAGACACTACAAAAGACCATTCAGCAATAACAAAATTCATGAGCGTTGAAAACTGGGCCGGATATTATGACATCTGCAGCCCACCAGGGTTGAAACTGGGATGTGTTTGATTGGATCACCTATTTCATTTACAGTCACCCAGCAATCTGTTTGGATCGTTACTGCCGGCCTTATTATGCGAGATAATACACGTAGTAGAAACAATTGAAGCAGAATGCTAGGTGTTTGGAAATGAAATAGGTTATTACCGTGAATAGGTTATAAGTTACGTGGAGCGGGCGGCGTTATCTTGTCTGATTATGGAAGGTGACATTTCATTATTACCCAGCACTTGATTGTTGGCAGCAGTGGTTTACAACTTCCTTATATTAGAAGACATATCTTTAGTCTACGTACTTCGTGTAATCGAACGTTAACTTAATTATTGGTTTAAGTATAGAGATGGTTGCTGCTACATCATATCATGAAGAAGGGACGGCTCTAATCTTGGTTTGTGTCTTCAGTTTAGGAGAAAGTGGGTTTAGGAAGGTCTACTAGATAACTTCTAAGTTATATGCTGCGGCCAATTCTCTACAGATTTTTTTAACCTCTCTGTCAGATGTATCCTGTGTGCCGTATGTCAACGGGGAGGTTTTTTTGATCCAGAAATATGTACTACTTAGGGAAACATTATTCTCATAACGTGCTCATATGGACATTTACAGATTTATGCATCGATGATTATGGTAACTATTTCTATTTTATTAGCTTTTGGTTGCATAAATGAATAATTTAAAATGCAGTTCCTTAAAAAGTTTGAACATTGTTTTTTTCAAAGGACATATTTATATTATAGGTTCGCAATATAGTCAGTGGTGACGTATGCCTGCAAGACATTCATGGGAATAATCTAAATATTTCACCTAACGGTAAGCGAGCGTTTTTTAGATCGTAATTGCGTCTTTCTTGAGTGCCCAACTGTTATTTGAACGCTATTTCTGCGAACAGCTATCTGAAGATGGGAAATTTCTTCCGAAACTTGAGGAACTAATAAATTCAGTAACAAAGAAGAAAAATTTCATTACTACTTACGCAGGACTCCCGACAACATTGTAATTCTGTCAGAGACGGCAAAGGACTTGCGAAAGTAATATTTAAGAAGAATGATCCACTTGTGTAGGCTAACTACAGAGGAATTGCTTTATTGGATGTCATTTACAAAATCCTATCGATATACCTATTAAACAGGCTGACAACAATAACTGAAGAACTAACTGCAGACTACTAATGCAGTTTCCGCAGAAACAGATCCACATTAGATCATTTATTCGCTCTAAAACAAATAACTGAAACGGCGTGGGAATTCAGTGTGGATGTCCACATTTTATTTCTGGATTCCAAAAATGCCTGTGATAGTAAACACCGAGAGACATTCGTAAATATAATGCAGGGATTTGAAATACCCTCAATGTTAGCTAAAACGTGTGCAGACGAAACTTTATGTAGTGTGAAGATCCCTTTTGGAGAAACTGAGAAGTTTAAGGTGTACAATGGACGGAGCCAAAGACCTATTTTATACAACCTCGTCTTAGAGAAGATCAATAGATAATTTACTAAAACTAATCCAGAAGGAATCCAACTGCAGGAAGAAAACATTACTATACTTGCCAAGGAAGATGATGTAGCGTTAGTAAGTAGTTCCAAAACAGAAAGACGCAAAACTATTACAAAACCGTTTAGTAAATAGGGTTATGTGTAAATGAAGAAATGACAGAACACCTGCACATGAGAAAGAAAATGAGAATTCATGCTCCTTTCGCTGGAGATGAGTCCACTTTCAAGAATGTCCACCGTTCAAGTACTTAGGGAGGCGTTTCGGTAATAACAGTAAAATGCATACAGAAACAGATGCTCGTCTAGCAACAGCGAACAAAACACTCTTTAGTTTTATCAAAATTTTAAAGAGAGATAACTTAGCACTATCTTCAAAATCAGCTTGTATCAGTGGAATATTATACCGATAACATTATACGGATGTGAAGCATTAATGATGAAAAAATTGGCAATTTTCGAAAGTAAAATACTACGGAAAATATTTGGACCTGCATATGATGAAAATAACACGGAATGAAGGATAAGAGCCGGCCGGGGTGGCAGAGCGGTTCTAGGGGCTACGGTCTGGAACCGCGCGACCACTACGGTCGCAGGTTCGAATCCTGCCTCGGGCATGGATGTGTGTGATGTCCTTAGATTAGTTAGGTTTAAGTAGTTCTAAGTTCTAGGGGACTGATGACCTCAGAAGTTAAGTCCCACAGTGCTCAGAGCCATTTGAACCATTTTGAAGGATAAGAAAAAATAAAGAATTAAAAGAACTGTAAAAGCACGAAAACGTCGTTGAAGCGTTAAAGAAGAGGTTGAACTGAGCAGGCCATATAGCAAGAATTGCGGAGAGTAGACTGCCTAAAACAGAATTCTGCGAAATAGCACATGGAACGAGAGGAAGAGCAAGATCCAGAAGTAAGTGTCGAGAAAACATCCAGAACGACACGGCTTGGATGAACATCAAGACCAGTTGGACGAATAGTGCGAAGAGTGCACTCGACAAAAAGAAATGGAATTGGCTCCTAGAGCAGGTGTCTGATCGATAAGGCCCTTGCGACATGTAAAGCAAAGCAAAGGACAGTGTTTTAAAAAAATCTCATAAGACGAACATCAACAAAAGTAACATAGGATTAATAGAACTAAATCAGGTGATGTTAAGGGAATTAGATTAGGGAATAAAACACTAGAAGTTGTAGATGAGTTTTTCCAACTGGGTAGCAAAGTAACTGACGATGGGCGAGGTACAAAGAATATAAAATGCAGACTAGAGTATCATAAAAAGCTTTTCTGAAAAAAATGGGAGTATTCTAAACCTGAATATAAATTTTAGTGTTAGGACGTCTTTTCTGAAGGTATTTATCGGGAGTTTAGTTTGGTATGGAAGTAAAATGTGAACAATAAAATGTTCAGGCAAGAAGAGAATACAAGCTCTGAAATGTGGTGCTACAGAGGAATGTTGAGCATTAGATGGATGTGTAGTGTAATTAATGAAAATCTAATTAGGACAAAATAAAGTTAAGATAAACCTTGACTAAAAGAAGGGATCGGTTGGCGGGACGCAATCTGAGGCATCGAGCATAAAGGAATCATCAGTTTGGTAATGGAGGGATGTGCGGTTATGTGTGAGGCGAAGAGAAGGGGCAGAGAGGACGAGGGTGGGGAGGGGGGATGTAAAGTGAGACCAAAGCTTGACCACAGTAAGTAGGTTCAAATGGATTTAGGTTGCAGTAGCTATGTAGAAGGGGTTGGCACTGGATAGTCTGATGTCGAGAGCTGTATCAAACCATTCATCGGAGTGAAGACCACACCATCTGCAAACTGAATATGAATTGGGGCAAATGGTAACGCTACGCTGTGCGCTGTACACCGTACCATATAGACATCCACGTAGATGTGGATGTCTTTATGTATATTGTGGATGTCTATACGTATATTTTGACATTTATACACGTTGTATTATGTAGAAGGGGTGCACAAAAATATCTAAACACAAGGAAAAATGCATGCTCGAATATAGATGCAGATGCTAGGTAGCGGAAAGTTCCTAGGGGACCAAACTGCTGAGGTCATCAGTCCCAGCAGATGCTAGGCAAACCTGCATATGGTGATGCTGTATTTGACCACGAACGCACCTATGCAGTGCCATCAATAGACTGCAAGTATCAGTCGTCGTCACAACAGTGTTCTCTGTAATTACAATGAAAAGAAAACCCTTAGCTGCTTACAGGCGTTGACATACGTCAACGGGGACAGATGAAAATGTGTGCCCCGACCGGGACTTGAACCCGGGATCTCCTGCTTACATGGCAGACGCTCTATCCATCTTTTTTTTTTAATCTCATTTTGTTCGTTTTCATTCGTTGTATCTGCTCGGGGCGGACGTCGCAAGACACCCATTTCAGTTCTTCGTTAATCCATTTACTCAGTTTTTTTTTATTACAGAGGGCAGCCAACCCTCTGACCGAATACGCTGAGTTACCGTGCCGGCATTCCATCTGAGCCACGGAGGACACAGATGATAGCGCGACTGCAGGGATTTATCTCTGGCACGCCTCCCGCGAAACCCACATTCTCAACGTATTGTCCCGCACTACATTCGTAGTGCTCCCGCCCATTATACTCATCACTCGCGGCGCGTTGCCGATTCCCGTAAGAGTTCGGGCACTGTTTGTGCATTCGCACAGAAAAAGAAGATGGTCATGTGGCCGGTGAGCCTGAACTATTTATGTACTAAGATGGTATCTGTTCTTTCGGACATGTCCGAAAGAACAGATACCATTTTAGTATATAGTGTTCTCTGTAGTTGTGAGTTTATTGTGTCAGAGTTAACTGAGTTCGAATGCGGGCCAGTTGTTGGTGCTCGTATGGTCAATTCTTCCATAACCTAGGTAGCAGAAGTGTTTTGTGTTCCAAGACGAGCAGTACTGAAGATTAATACAGTATACAGGGGAAGTGGAGAAATATCATCCGCTACGTCACAACGCAGACGAAAGTGACCGTGACATGTAGTCGTTGAAGAGCACTGTGACGAAAACTAAAAGGACACAGCGCCCTTACGTCTGCCGTGCGACGCTCCAAGCCTACGACGAAAACTGCTTGCCGCCAAGAGTGAAACATGGCGGGGGTTGGGTGATGATTTGGACAAAAAAAAGTGTGTGAAATCTTATGGGACTTAACTGCTAAGGTCATCAGTCTCTAAGCTTACACACTACTTAACCTAAATTATCCTAAGAACAAACGCACACACCCGTGCCCGATGGAGGTCTCGAACCTCCGCCGGGACCAGCCGCACAGTCCAGATGATTTGGACAGCCATGCCATAGTATTCCATGGATCCCAAGGTTACTCTGAAAGGTCGGTTTACGGTCGAGAATTATGCGACCATTTCTCACATTGAGACATATCGTTTCAGAAAAAAGTTTGGCCGCTTCTTTCAAAATTTATGACATGTACTCTCAAGCTGACTTTTTCGTAATTCTACCTTCATCAGCCAAAATTCCGTTAAATGTAACTCTGAATCATTGTAACATTTCGTTAGGTCATTTGAAGTTCGGATTACGGAGAGTCGCCTGTATTACTATCTAATCAAATATTACAAGCACATTAATATAAAGACCAAGCAGAACGAATACTGACAAGGGAACCTCCCCATCGCACCCGCCTCAGATTTAGTTATAAGTTAGCACAGTGGATAGGCCTTGAAAAACCGAACACAGATCAATCGAGAAAACAGGAAGAAGTTGTGCGCAACTATGAAAAAAATAAGCAAAATATTCCACCTGAGTAGTCCATGCGCAAGATAGGCAACATCAAGGAAAGCGTAAACTCAGGAGCGCCGTGGTCCCGTGGTTAGCGTGGGCAGCTGCGGAATGAGAGGTCCTTCGTTCAAGTCTTCCCTCGAGTGAAAAGTTTACTTTCTTTATTTCCGCAAAGTTATGATCTGTCCGTTCGTTCATTGACGTCTCTGTTCACTGTAATAAGTTTAGTGTCTGTGTTTTGCGACCGCACCGCAAAACCGTGCGATTAGTAGACGAAAGGACGTGCCTCTCCAATGGGAACCGAAAACATTTGATCACAAGGTCATAGGTCAACCGATTCCTCAACAGGAAAACACGTCTGATATATTCTATACGACACTGGTGACGGCATGTGCGTCACATGACAGGAATATGTTGTACACTTGGCGAATGGGTAAAAAGATTCTTCTATCTTGCCGGATTTAGGTTTTCTTGTGAATGTGATAATCACTCCCAAAAAGGTGATGAAAACATAACGGACGGACGGATAATAAATAATTGTCTGAAAATAAAAAGTTAAACATTTCACTCAAGGGAAGACTTTTTTTTTTTTGTTCGTTGTTGATCGTTGTGTTTGGTTGTTGCGGACGTCACAGAAAACCCGTTCAAGTTCGTTGTACATCCTTGCACTCAGTTTTTTATTACAGAGGCCATCAAGCTCTCTGACCGAGCGCGCTGAGCTACCGTGCCCGTGCAGACTTGAACCCAGGACCTCTCGTTGCGCTGCTGTTCACGCTAACCACGGGACCACGGCGCTCCTGAGCTCACACTCTCCTTGATGTTGCCTATCTTGCGCATGGACTACTCAGTTCGTATATTTTGCTTATTTTTTTCATAGTTCCACACAACTTCTTCCTGTTTTCTCGATTGATCTCTGTTCAGTTTTTCAAGGCCTATCCACTGTGCCAACTTATAACTAAATCTGAGGGGGGTGCGATGGGGAGGTTCCCTTGTGAGTATAGGCGCAGACTGCTACGGTATACGGACAAAAATGCAATAGCTGGTGAATCTTATGAACAAGAAAAATGGGAATGGACAGAGGGGAGGAAGTAGGTAATGAAATGCGGGGAGTATGAAACAGTTACCTAATTTCCAACAAGCACATCGTCTTTCTGGTATTTCTGGCACACTCGGTAAAAACGATGCAAGAGCTTTTCCCAGTTCCAGCCATCGAAAATGCCGCGTACGGCTCTGACATTAAAATGCAGTAGTCACAAACGGGCTATATTGCGGAGTCCGGGAATAGTTGTGGATGCGGCGGACTGTGGGGAGGGAGTGTTTCTGTTTGCGGCGCCTTAGCAGAGAAGTCAACAAGCCGTCCGCCGTTCCCCGGCTGCCGGCTGCGGCTGGCGAGCTGCCAGGGCCTCACGCCGCGAAACAACGCATCCGGTTGCGCCCGTTTCGTGTTTCACTTCCCATTGACAGCCACGGCGCAGGTAGTCCGCCTCCATTAACGTTAACCTCCACTGCTTCACCGTCAAAATCCCGATCACGCCGTTCTGACTTCTATTATCCGTGGCTGTCCGGAATCTGAAGTAGCTCAGCCGTAGAAAGGCACCTGGGTCAGTTGAGATACTTGTTAAAACGTAGCTGGAGGAACGGAAGGTACTTAGCGACTGGAGAAGAGCACAGGTCATTTGCGTTTCAAGATGAGCCATACAGTAGATTCACATACACTAGCACTCCGTCTTCAGGCCACAAGTCGCCCATCGGGACCATCCGACCGCCGTGTCATTCTCAGTTGTGGATGCGGATAGGAGGGGCGTGTGGTCAGCACACCGATCTCCCGGTCGTTATGATGGTTTTCTTTGACCGGAGACGCTACTATTTGGTCGAGTAGCTCCTCAATTGGCATCACGAGGCTGAGTGCACCCCGAAAAATGGCAACAGCGCATGGCGGCTGGATGGTCACCCATCCAAGTGCCGGACACGCCCGACAGCGCTTAACTTCGGTGATCTCACGGGAACCGGTGTATCCACTGCGGAAAGGCCGTTGCCTGATGCACATACACTGATGAGCCGAAACATTATGGCCACTTGTAATGGTTCTTTATTTACGTGACCATTACGGCACTCCAACTCCAGTTCTCGATACCAGTAATATCGTAATACTTTTCTGCGAAGTAATAGACATATTTTTGTGACAATATTCACATTTGGTTTTATTAATGTATAGGTACTCCGATGTATCGATATATTACAGTGATATGGTTCTTGTGTGTATTCATTTCTGTGAGACTGTCATAATCTTTGACTTACTTGTAACCGTTTTGGCGCGAATGCGCACAGAGCAGTCTTTGTTTCACTTTGCAGAAGTTAAGTTTTTATTTCGCTTTGTAAAAGAACAGTCAAGTCTTGTGTTTGGTTAAAGTGGAAATTAAATATATGAAGATTGATAAAAAACTGTTTTCTTGATGATGTGACAATTAAGAAGAAGTATATGTGAATTAACAAGAAGTTTAATAAAAATGTGGATCGTGAACACCAAGTCAAAAATTATTTCTACTATACCATTGTTCTGATCTGGGATTGTTTGATCATTAAAAATTTCCTGAAAAACGCATTTGTTAGGTCTTCAAATATTGCTAAAATACAGATCTGGACCTTCTAGCAGTCAAAGTGGAATCACCCTAGAATCAACAAGATGAGCCATAACAACTTCGACGAAATCTACTTGGGAATCCATTCAAGATAAGTGCCAAAACATTATTATTCTGATTTCTAACCAATTATGCAAGTGGTGGTATTGTTAGACACTGCCCACTGCGATGTTGGGTACCGCCTGTTGCCGTTCCGAGCACGTAACGCCGTAACAAAGGCAGCGGAGCAGACACGGACAGGAGATCCTAGCGAACTTATGGGCTGCAAATGGAGAAATTCATTGAGATAAGCGACTCTGACAAAGGGCAGGTTATTATTACGCAGAGCCTGTGAGCCAGTACCTCGAAAACACCGGAGCTTGTCGAATGTTCTCGTGCTACTGTCGTGAGCATCTAGGGAAAGAGGTACAAGGACAGTGAAACTAACACTAGTTGCTAAATGGTTGGAAGTCCACGATTCTTCAGAGAACGTTGGATTTGGAAGCTTGTCTGGTTAAAATGGCTCTAGCACTATGGAACTTAACATCTGAGGTCATCAGCCGCCTAGAACTTAGAACTACTTAAACATAACTAACCTAAGAACATCACACACGTCCATGCCCGAGGCAGGATTCGAACCTGCGACCGGTTCGGGACTGAAGCGCCTAGAACCGCTCGTACACAAAGGTTGGCGAAGCTTGTCTGCTCTTTAAAGTAGGACAGATGGTGATCTGTGGCATCCCTGCCGAAACAGCACAATTCTGGTGCACGCATAAGTCTTTTAGAGCACACCGTTCATCTTAAATTGTTGACCATGAAGCTCCGCAGCAGACCACCTCTAAGTGTTCACATGTTGACCAAACGACCGAGTCAGTAACGACTGTAGTGGTCACAGGACCATCAAGATTCGACCGTCGATCAATGGAAACGTGGCGGGTCTCCGGGTAGTCACATTTTTCCTACACTAGGTCCATGGTCGTCTCCACAAACGCCGTCATCGCCTTGAACGGCAGCTCGCATCGTGCAGCGCGCCAACGACGCATGCTGGTGGGAGCAGTGTTATGCTATGGGAGACATTATCCTGCCCTTGCATGGGATTTGTGGTAGTAATTGAAGACATGCTGACAACTACGAACCACCTGCATCCCTCCATACACTACTGGCCATTAAAATTGCTACACCACGAAGATGACGTGCGGTTAAAGGCGCTGCAGTCTGGAACCGCAAGACCGCTACGGTCGCAGGTTCGAATCCTGCCTCGGGCATGGATGTTTGTGATGTCCTTAGGTTAGTTAGGTTTAACTAGTTCTAAGTTCTAGGGGACTAATAACCTCAGCAGTTGAGTCCCATAGTGCTCAGAGCCATTTGAACCATTTTTTGAAGATGACGTGCTACAGACGCGAAATTTAACGGACAGGCAGAAGATGCTGTGATATGCAAATGATAAGCTTTTCAGTGCATTCACACTAGGTTGGCGCGGGTGGCGACACCTACAACGTGCTGACATGAAGAAAGTTCCTATACGATTTCTCATACACAAACAGCAGTTGACCGACGTTGCTTGGTGAAACGTTGTTGTGATGCCTCGTGTAAGGAGGAGAAATGCGTACCATCACGTTTCCGACTTTGGTAAAGGTCGGACTGTAGCCTATCGCGATTGCGGTTTATCGTATCGCGCCATTGCTGCTCGCGCTGGTCGAAATCCAATGACTGTTAGCAGAATATGTAAAAATGGTTCAAATGGCTCTGAGCACTATGGGACTTAACATCTTAGGTCATCAGTCCCCTAGAACTTAGAACTACTTAAACCTAACTAAACTAAGGACATCACACACATCCATGCCAGAGGCAGGATTCGAGCCTGCGACCGTAGCAGCCCCGCGGTTCCGGACTGCAGCGCCTAGAACCGCACGGCCACCACGGCCGGCCAGAATATGGAATCGGTGGGTTCAGGAGGGTAATACGGAACGCAGTGCTGGATCCCAAAGGCGTCGTATCACTAGCAGTCGAGATGACAGGCATCTTATCCGCATGGCTGTAACGGATCGTGCAGCCACGTCTCGATCCCTGAGTCAACAGATGGGAACGTTTGCAAGACAACAATCATCTGCACGAACAGTTCGACGACGTTTCCAGCAGCATGGACTGTCAGCTCGGAGACTGTGACTGCGGTTACCCTTCACGCTGCATCACAGACAGGAGCGCCTGCGATGGTGTACTCAACGACCAACCTGAGTGCACGAATGGCAAAAAGTAATTTTTTCGGATGAATCCAGGTTCTGTTTACAGCATCATGATCGTCGCATCCGTGTTTGGCGACATCGCGGTGAACGCACATTGGAAGCACGTATTCGTCATCGCCATTGTGGCGTATCACCCGGCGTGATGGTATGGGGCGCCATTGGTTACACTTCTCGGTCACCTCTTGTTCGCATTGACGGCACTTTGAACAATGGACGTTACATTTCGGATGTGTTACGACCCGTAGCTCTACCCTTCATTCTGTCCCTGCGAAACCCTACATTTCAGCAGGATAATGCACGACCGCATGTTGCAGGTCCTGTACGGGCCTTTCTGGCTACAGAAAATGTTCGACTGCTGCCCTGGCCATCACATTCTCCAGATCTCTCACCAACTGAAAACGTCTGGTCTCTTGATGAATTGCGGTATCGTGTTGAAGCTGCATGGGCAGCTGTACCTGTACATGCCATCCAAGCTCTGTTTGACTGAATGCCCTGGCGTATCAAGGCCGTTATTACGGCCAGAGGTGGTTGTTCTGGGTACTGATTTCTCAGGATTTATGCACCCAAATTGCGTGAAAATGTAATCACATGTCAGTTCTAGTATAATATATTTGTCCAATAAATACCCGTTTATCATGTGCATTTCTTCTTGGTGTAGCAATTTTAATGGCTAGTAGTGTATTTCGTGTAAGAACATGTTTCGTGTAATGCTGGTACCTTCTCTTTCTACGTGTATCACATGTACGTCAAGACCTATTTGTTACATTCTGTATAGATAGTCGTTTTTATATCGCTCCATTTGTTATTGGAATGGGAGAGGAAACGACCAGTAGTGACACAGTGTACCAACCGCTATATACCGTATTTTGGCTTGCGGGGTATGTACAGGGTGTTTCGCAACTCATTTACACACTTGCAGGGGTTGTGGAGGGGTTTTAGTGGATCAAGTTTTACATAGGAAACCATGTCCGGAATCGTCATGCAACGGCTCTACAGAGCGTCAAAGTTAAAGGTGCTGACGTCTGTAGATGTATGTATATACAGGGTGATTGTGCGGTAATGTTACAAACTTTCTAAGAATATGGGGAAGGATAAATGTATCAAAAATGGTTCAAATGGCTCTGAGCACTATGGGACTCAACTGCTGTGGTCATAAGTCCCCTAGAACTTAGAACTACTTAAACCTAACTAACCTAAGGACAGCACACAACACCCAGCTATCACGAGGCAGAGAAAATCCCTGACCCCGCCGGGAATCGAACCCGGGAACCCGTGCGTGGGAAGCGAGAACGCTACCGCACGACCACGAGATGCGGGCGATAAATGTATCAATTTGAGGTAGGGTCCCTGTAGCAGAAACCAACGAGTCGGAAGGTATTAGCGAAAACCGTTCTGATACATCTCACAATAGAATACATTTACTGGTACTGTTGTTGCTAAGACTGCAGAGTAGGCAACTTGCAGAGGTGGTAGTATGGACCAAAGCAAGGAAAAAATGCCCAGTAAACATAGGCTCTAAAATGCATACCTGAGGAGCTATGAGGATTTGTTCATCTTCGCTACTGTGAAACACATCTCCTCTATTGAACAAGTACTCATGGTTCTTAAGGTTTGCATTTTAGAACCCATATTTAGGGGAAATTTTTTCTTGACATACTACCATCTCTGAAAGTTGCCTGCCGAGCAGTCTTAGAAAGTACAGTACCAGTAGGCTACACGTATTCCTCTGTGAGAGCTATCAGAACGGTTTCCACTGATAACTTCCGATTCGTTCTTTTCCTGTACCGGGACCCTAGCCTCAAATTGGCTCATTTTTCCTTTTCCATCATCCTAGACAGCCTGTAACATCATCCCGGAATCATCCTGTATATACGCACGAGGGCTATTCGGAAAGTCGGCCGCGGTGGCCGAGCCGTTCTGGGCGCTTCAGTCCGGAACCGCGCGACTACTACGGTTGCAGGTTCGAATCCTGCCTCAGCCATGGATGTGTGTGATGTCCTTAGGTTAGTTAGGTTCAAGTAGTTATAAGTTAAAGGGGACTGATGACTTCAGATGTTAAGTCCTATAGTGCTCAGAGCCATTTGAACCAGTTTTGAGGTCCGATGGGGTGCGAAATGGAAACCACAGTGATAGTCCGATCAATCTTTTCACAGATGTGTTGTGCAGTGTCTCTAGTATGCCCGTCAATCGCGTCTCGTCGCTATTTTCAGTTCTGAGCGCACAGTGAGCACGTAAAGATGCTTAGAACTATAGTGTCTCCCGCCAGGTGCGAGGGCCTGATGAGACATTTCGCCTGCTGTCATGCAGCCCACATTATATAACTGTCATACGTTTGCTTCTGTATGACAATTCTCGGCCGCACTCTGAAGGGGCAATGAAGATGCTCCTGCAGCGTTTTCGATGGGAAGCATTTGATCACCCACAATAGAACCAGTAATTGACACTCCCTGGGTTTCATCTCTGCTCACATGAACCGCTACCTATGAAAACAACGTTCTGGCACAGACAATGAGCTGTAGACCAGCATAGAGAATTGGTAGAGGCGCAGGCGGCTTGCTTCTATGACGTTGGTAATGGAAAGTTGGTACAACGCTACGACAGATGTCTACATCGGAGGGGCGACTATGTAGAAAGTAGCTGGAGGATGTAGCTAACTAGTGAAAATAAAATATTTTTTTATTTTCACAGTGGTTTCCATTTTGCGACCGATCGCACCTTACTTTTCGAATAGACCTCGTACATTAACAGGCTCCGGCGCCTAGAACTTTGACACTGTGTAACCTCGTCTGATAACATTTCCGGACATGGTTTCCTATGCAAAACGTGATGTACTAAGTCCCCTCTACTACTTCTAGAAGGGTGTAACATGAGTTGTGAAATACCCTGTAGTTTTAGATATAGATCATTGTAAACGTGACCCACGGACAAAGAAAATCTACTACTACTTTAAATCGATCTGGCTGAAGGAAGGTGTGTGGGAAGTGGGAGAGGAAACAACAATAGAGGAAAAAACGTGATCGTGTGGGGGTGTGCTGCGGCAGCTGATTCGGCTGTGCGGCAGCGCCCCGTAAGAGGCGGCGGGTTTTGAACATCAGAAGGCGGCGGCGGAAAGGAATGTGCGTGTCTTTCAGGAAGGCCGTGATTGGACGGCCGGGGCCGGCGGCCGCGGCGAGGGCGCTTTCAGCCTTTCTGTGGGCCGCGGTCGATATCGTATTCCACTCTCTCGCTGGCGCTAATTAAGTATTGTGATGAGATGAGGTGCTGTACGTGCACATCTCGCACTCCATTTCCACAACGCTCTCCACTCCCTTACGTAATTACGGAGTTAGAGCCCTAACAATTCTAGTTCCTACTGTGTATTCGAGAGATATACGCGGTAATACGAGGCGCGTCTAAGGAATTCGGTGAGCGAACCGACATCTAGCCCTCGAGTATGACTGTGGTAACTTCTAGAGAAACGTCAAGTAATATCACTGTAACCCACATCCAAACGATGTCCTAATAGGAGTGCACCACTTTAATTGTCAAGTAAAACACGTTACTCACATGAAAAATTGAAATATTTTTCCGAGTGTCGTTTTCGAAGAGAATACCGTTTCAAAATGCGGCCGTTTTAAATTTGCAGTCGCCGTACTGCGCATGCGTCAGCTGTTTGCTATTCAGAAACGCCATAACGGTAGCTCTGCCTTGCTTGAACGCTGATTTATACGTGTGTAAATTGTACAAGAGCCAAGAGGGACCAATAAGAGTGGAAGACCAAGAACGAAGTTCTCGGATTAGAGTAATTTTATTTTGCTACAGTTTTCAGCAAACTGCTCTGTATATTCGTTATCAGTTCTTTCCTTTTTTAGATTCAAAAGACGTTTTATATTTTCCATTCAACTTAAACTTTGAGATCCCATAGATCCTATAACTTCCCTAAGGTCAGGTGACCGGTAAATAATATATATAACCAGCAGCATTTCTTGGATGTTTGCTCATTGCGACGAGTATCCGTTGCGTGCAGTGGCCAAACACTTTTTTAAAAAAAAAGATATAACGAATACAGAGAGAATAACAAGTGTTAAACTCTCACAGGTGCTATTGAGCTTTATTTGGACCTCTTCCAGGTCTGTTAACTGCTTCGCTGATAGTGTTAATTGCGTTTTGCATCCAATATAGGAATTTGGCATACTTTGCATCTAATTTTGCAAGCACTAAATATGCTAATTATACGTGCTATTTATTATAATGAGCTGGTAATTTTCAATCCGTAAAGGCAATTGCATAGAAGACGTAAGTGCGACCATTTCTAGAATACTGTTCCAGTGTTGGAAGTCAACATCATGTATGCATGAGAACAGACGTCAAAAGAATTCAAAGATCGTATTAGATTGGCATGAACTTGAGTGGGACCCCTTGGAAGAAAGGTGACTTAGTTCTCGTAAAACCCTGTTCGATTAATTTAGAGAACTTGTATTCGAAAATGAATGTGTGATCATTGCGATGATAGCAACGTATCTCTCACATAGGGATCATGAGAACAAGATAGGAGAGATCTGGACGCCTAAAGAAGCATACAGACAGTGAAGAGATCATTTACCCGTCGCTCTATTAGGGAATGGAATAGGAAATAAAACAGATACTACTGGTACTATGTACCACCGTCACTGACTTTACTGTGGCTTGTGGAGTATTTATGTAGAAGTGGATGTAGAATTGTTCTCGTTTTGTTTGCCATCCGCCCGAATAGGCCAACGGAACCGACCGACCACCGTGTCGCCCACAGGCGTCACTGGATGTGGATATGGAGGGGCATGTTGCCAGCACACCGCTCACCTGGCCGGATATCAGTTTACGAGACCGACGCCTTAGATATCCGGCCGGCCGCGGTGGTCTCGCGGTTCTAGGCGCTCAGTCCGGAACAGCGCGTCTACTACGGTCGCAGGTTCGAATCCTGCCTCGGGCATGGATGTGTGTGATGTCCTTAGGTTAGTTAGGTTTAAGTAGTTCTAAGTTCTAGGGGACTGATGACCACAGATATTAAGTCCCATAGGGCTCAAAACCATCTGAACCATCTGAACCTTAGATATCCAACACGCAATCGGCGAATTTGTGCCTTCGCAGATGGTCGGTTGTCAGCAGTTGCTACTTCAGATGAACCTTTTAACGGTACATGGTGCTACTTTAAATTTTCAGACCTTGTGGTCGACGGTGAATCAACACCCCGGATCTGTGTACTACCTTCTGGTTCGCTGTGACAATATTTTCAGCTCACCATCCCGTAAGACGTCGCTTTGGTGTCTTAACACCAGCAGATGAACCACTTTCCTCAAACGATTCAACTAATAACGTACTGGTTGATTAATGGGTATTATGCGTCAGTCGTAAATTTTACGCAATAACTGAACTGTCTCTGAACAGTTTCCTATTATTTATAACACGTTTTGGCGATTATCACTGCCAACAATGTCTCGAGATGACAACTGAGCAATATCAAGCGTTGTCTGTCGATGAGAACGAAAATAGCTGGGTGTTTGAACTGCGCTTTCTTACTGGAACAGTCTAGCTACGTCCGTATTCCGCAAGCCATTGTGCACTGTGTGGCCAAAGGTACAAATGGACACTGGACAAATTATTAGTCACCACCTTGAAAGAGCACGTCCATGTGGTTGTCGCATGAGCAGGATGCGTAAATAGGACTGCGTGGAGAGTCGTCTGTACTGGCTGTGCCCACCTGCGAGCGAGCTGGGGGGAGCCCGGCAGTGCCCGCACCCTATTAGCCCAGTCAAGACCGAAAGAGGCTGAATAGGGGGAAAGGTTCGGGTAGTTGCAAAAACTGGAATAATTACAAATTAAACTCTTCTCAGCCATTGTTTATAAGAAACTATTTCAGATAGATTATTACTATTGGGAGGTTCTGTAACATCTTTTGTATATGTTGCTGCTGGTCAGATGTAAGAGAGCCTTAAGGCTTTAATCTGGGTTGTCTAAATAAGCCATATGTAAATAAAAGCACACTTAATAATTGTAAATAAACTGAAAATAGCACCGCTAAATAAACACAAGCTCAGTGAAGTTATTTTGTTTACTCACATAGGAGAACTATACAGGAAATGCTGGGGAGGTTACACTGTCTGTAAACTGAAAATCAAGCATCGGTCGTAGTGAGGGAAGTACACGATGACTAAACATTAGTTTCCACTCTAGCAGTGTAAAACAATGGTTCAAATGGCTCTGAGCACCATGGGACTCAACTTCTGAGGTCATCAGTCCCACAGAACGTAGAACTACTTAAACCTAACTAACCTAAGGACATTACACACATCCATGCCCGAGGCAGGATTCGAACCTGCGACCGTAGCGGCCGCACGGTTCCAGACTGTAGCGTCTAGAACCGCTCGGCCACCACGGCCGGCATAAACAATGAGAAGAGATTTATGTAATATCAGCATTTCCTGCATTCGTATTATTAGTAACTCATATTTGTATTCCATGTAGTGTTAACGCACTTTCTGAAAAATAAACACTCTCAGTCATTTTTGCACATCGTGTGGCCAGTGATGCATGGCACGCTGCAGAGTCGGCATAACTTTGTGAAAGACTGTAGTTGCTTCTTGTGAAGTAGTGGGGTGAAAAGAGTGGACGATAGCCGTCTGCTTTTCAGTTTGCAGACCAACCAAGGAGGAAAAGTGTGCAACACAATTCGGCGACCTGCTTTCCCCCACGCTTCCACCCTTCAGTAGTTAAGGAGGTACTGCTTACAAGATGTCATAAGACAAATAGCATCCTACTGATAGCTTACTGAATTGTAACGACATAGCAAGATGCGACGGTCCCCGTAAGTGTTTTAGCAGGAAATTTTAGGACCGTTCAGAACTGAAGTTGATATTTGAAGAGAACTAAGTTATGAAAATATTGTATACTATAGAAGTATGAAGTAAAGAGCAAACCAATTAGCCAATAAGATGATTAGGAACTTTAATTTTAAGTCAGATTGTTTTGGGAAGTATATCTGAATTGAATGCATGTAAAACGAGATGGTTGTTACATTACTTTTGGTGTCATGCATTTGCCTAACAAACACGCTTGCTTCTAGTTATTGCGTGGTACATCTTTGAACTGAAATACTGAATTTTGCACCGGCATCAATGTCACTTTTATTGTTTGTAATATAAAAGATTGTTGTCCTTAATGGTGTTAATGAATCGAGTTGGGTACCATACTGATATTAAATTCGTCTCTTTTTTTACTTTTCACATTTCATTAAACTATAAATTGTATTAACAATAAATAATGAATAAATACTGTGTTACTGGTTTTAATTAAAAAACTACGATAAAACACTGTTTTGTTGGTTAGTCATTACAAAATATACGCTAGAGAGATCAAACCACAGGACCAACCTGAATCCTAAACATCCCCTTGTCTCTCAGATTTGTCTTTTGGTATATACTGGATATATAGTTAGCCGGCCGGAGTGGCCGAGCGGTTCTAGGCGCTTCAGTCTCGAACCGCGCGACCGCTAGGGTCGCAGGTTCGAATCCTGCCTCGGGCATGGATGTGTGTGATGTCCTTAGGTTAGTTAGGTCTAAGTAGTTCTAGGTCTAGGGGACTGATGACCTCAGATGTCAAGTCCCATAGTGCTCAGAGCCATTTGAACCATTTTTTTTTATATATAGTTCATCTTCCTGTAATAATCAGTGTTTGGTAGTTCCCTACAACCTGTTCAATCAATTTATCCAACACGTGACACCATATAGAATCGAATTATTAGAAGTAAGTCTGTCATAAAATGAAAAGAGAAAAGTAATTGGTCTTTTTTAGTTGTATGAAATGCATACTATTCTAATAGTAATCCACCAGAGCTGCTTTTTTATATTTTATTTACTGCTAACGGTTTTGAGCGATGGCTCATTCTCAAGCGGTACCTACATACAATCCAGCTATTGTCAGCACATATATCTATCTATGTACACGAAAATGTATAATTTTCGGTTGTACTGTATATTTTTACTTACGTCGTAAGGTTTCAAATGTTGTTTTTCAAAGATGATCTTTTGTTTTGTCCTATTTGTGCATGGTTGTTACGTTATCGATTTGTGTGTCAGAGATATAGTATGTTATTAAATTTATATACTTGACGACAGTAGATTTAAATCGTATGCAACATTTAAGACTGTCTTCTGTTCTGTAATATTTGTCACCGATAAGAATTTTGTCGCAGTTCTCAATGTATTTTTTACTTTTGAGCTCTGTTCGTTTAAGATGTCATACGCAGTTTTTCAAATATGTGTAGATTTCTATTTCCTCAAAGATATTTATAGAGCTTCTTTTTCGCTTTTATGAAGAATGCAGATATTAGTCATTATGTTTACTGTAAAGTGTCAATTTTTCGATGTACGGACTAAATGTGGGGAGATTGTTTTCGCTTTTGTTTGTATGTTCTTTGTATTTTGCAGTAAATTTTCGTTCTGCTTGTCCGATAGGTGAGGCGTACTTGCTATCTATTATTCGCTCGAATCATTTACTAGCACGTGGCGTTCACTGTAACATTTGCATCAGTAGTACATTTGACACAGCGTGTTGAGTGCATAGCGAAAATTAGCCATTAGCTTGATTAACAGGCGATATTGACACGTGCGTGATCCGTAAAAAAGCGAAATGTTTAAATCGCTCTCGTGGAACAGGGTATTAAAGCAGCAATATTGTTAGAGAGAACGCGGGTGTTCCCTTTTGTGTTACCTTATTTTGTCCAAAAGGATGTTATCAGTCAATGGCGGTCGTAACAGAGTAGCGATAGCGAACTTGACCTTTTCCATACGGGACAAAGCGGTGTGACGCACTCTCACACATGATATCTAGCATTAACGTAGATTACATGGTTTAAATACATAGTTTTCCACAGTAGAGTAGGAGGGACTGAAGCTTTACACTGTAGAGATTCCGAATTCGGATGGAAGGAATGAGAATTGAGAATTTAGTGATGTTAGATAAGTGATAAATATGCCAGCTACCAACTTCTCCAAGGGAAAATACAGGGTTTTGCTGATAAGAATTATAGAATACGACCATAGGCTTCCACAATGGGGCCGGCATGGGTGGCCGAGTGGTTCTAGGCGCTACAGTCTGAAACCGCGTGACCGCTACGGTCGCAGGATCGAATCCTGCCTCGCGAATGGATGCGTGTAATGTCCTTAGGTTAGTTAGGTTTAAATAGTTCTAAGTCTATGGGACTGAGGACCTCAGAAGTTAAGTCCCATAGTTCTTAGAGCCGTTTGAACCGTTTTTTTCCACAATGGGTGAAGGGGTACAAGAAGGGGCAGGATACAAGTTTTTTTTTGTTCATTGCAGAATTTTTAGTAATTTCCAACAACGATTATCTGTGGCTCTACTAAACATTACTCAGTGCGACGGGAACTGCAGTGGCCTTAGCAGTCACTATGTATCTTCTTTTTTTCACGCTGTTCTCGGGAAATCATGCCGATTTTTTGGTGTGAGGCCGGTTTTCCGCTGTTGTGCCGGCAGAATGGATAACCTATACAGAACAGCGCCGTAATAGCGTCCACGGTCTTTTCTTTGTCGCTTCCTGTTACAGCGTTTATCGAGCTGTAGAAAGGAACCGATACAACAGCCTGAGGCAGGAATTTCGAGCACAACACAAATATACCAACTGTATACGTGCCCGTCACATGCCCATAGTTCGCCGGCCGCGGTGGCCTAGCGGTTCTAGGCGCTCAGTCCGGAACCGCGCGACTGCTACGGTCGCAGGTTCGAATCCTGCCTCCGGCATGGATGTGTGTGATGTCCTTAGGTTAGTTAGGTTTAAGTAGTTCTAAGTTCTAGGGGACTGATGACCACAGATGTTAAGCCCCATAGTGCTCAGAGCCATTTGAACCATGTCCATGTTATCAGTCAATGGCGGTCGTAACAGAGTAGCGACAGCGAACTTGATCTTTTCCATACGGGACAAAGCGGTGTGACGCACTCTCACACATGACATCTAGCATTAACGTAGATTACATGGTTTAAATACATAGTTTTCCACAGTAGAGTAGGAGGGACTGAAGCTTTACACTGTAGAGATTCCGAATTCGGATGGAAAGAATGAGAATTGAGAATTTAGTGATGTTAGATAAGTGATAAATATGCCAGCTACCAACTTCTCCAAGGGAAAATACAGGGTTCCCTTAAGGGCATCACCTCCCCTAGGTACACAAATGAGTTCCAATAGTTATTGGATTCAAACAGATAGCTAAATAGTCCGAATTGGGATTCCATCCAGATAACAGTTGGAAAACACCCATTTCCCTAACAGAGTCTGGTGAAAAATTTCTTCACCACCGTCATTTCGAGTTTCGGTTGTTTCATTAACCTTTACTCACTTTGATCGTGTGTATGCTGATGGCTTTCGATGTCAAGAGACTTCAGCAGTGGAATGTGCCCTTCCTGTCACCAAGCAGAAATATTCAATGTCTTGCTTGAGCCTCTCCCAACGCGCTAGTTGTAAACATGGTTCTCGGGCGAGACGTCGGATGCCCTTGTGAAACTTCTACAATATTTCGTCTGAGCGAAGTCCTCAGGTGGGGCGAACACACTACTGAGGCTGTGGCCGAAGTCTCCTATTTACGACAGTCTGAGAAGAAACTGCTCAGGACTGAACGCGCCAAATTCGGTCGCTAAAAGCTCAGATACGCAGTACCCTCTGTCGGGAGCCGCCTGCCGAAATCCGTATCCTCTCTGGCGTGTGTCCATCCTCGCCGTTGTCAACCGAATATCTACACTGATGAGCCAGAACATTATGACCACCTACCTACTAGCCGGCATGTCCACCGTTGGCACGGATAACAGGGACGACGCATCGTCGCATGGAGGCAATGAATCCTTGGTATGTCGTTTGATGGGGCTGGCATAACATCTGAAGAAATAAGTTACTTAATTCCCATAAATTCCGGGGAGGGAATTCAATCACGTATCACATGTGTTCGATCGCACTCAGATCTGGTCAGTTGGGGGCCAGCACATAGATTGGAACTCTCCACTGTGTGCCTCAAACCACTCAGTCACACTCCTGGCCTTGTGACATGGCCCAATATCTCGTTGACACATGCCACAGCCATCGAGAAACATGATCACCATGAAGGGGTATACGTGGTCTGCAACCAGTGTGCTATACTCCTTGGCCATCAGGGTGCCTTGCACGAGTTCCACTGGACCCATAGATGCCCACGTAAATGATCCCCAGAGCATAATGGAGCCGCCGTCAGATTGTATCGCTTCCGCAGTACAGTTGTCAAGGAGTTGTTCTCCTGGAAGACGACGGATTCGCGCCCTTCCATTGGCATTATGAAGTAGGTGTTGGGATTCATCAGACCAGGCAATACTTCGCCACAGCGCCAACATCCGGTGCCTATCGTCACGTGCCCATTTCACTCGTGGTTTCCGATGTCGTGGTGTTAACATTGGCACACGCATGGGTCGTCGGGTGCGGAAGCCCATCGTTAGGAGGAGGAGGAGGAAATTAGTGTTTAACGTCCCGTCGACAACGAGGTCATTAGAGACGGAGCGCAAGCTCGGGTGAGGGAAGGATGGGGAAGGAAATCGGCCGTGCCCTTTCAAAGGAACCATCCCGGCATTTGCCTGAAGCGATTTAGGGAATCACGGAAAACCTAAATCAGGATGGCCTGAGACGGGATTGAACCGTCGTCCTCCCGAATGCGAGTCCAGTGTGCTAACCACTGCGCCACCTCCATCGTTAGGAGTATTCGGTGCACTGTGTGTTCAGAAATACTTGAACTCTACCCAGCATTAAAGTCTGATGCTAGTTCCGCCACAGTTCGCCACCTGTCCTGATCTATCACGCTGCCCAGCTTATGAAGTCCGACATCTGAAATGATGATGGATGGCCGTCTAACCCCACGACGTCTGGACGTGATTTCAAACGGATTTCGCTGCGTGTTGAAGACGCTCACTACAGCACTCCACGAACACCCGACAAGTCGAGCAGTGTCCGAATTGGTGGTGCCGAGCCTCCGGGCCATCAGAATCTGCCCTCGGTCAAACTCAAGTAGATCGCGCGCCTTCCCCATTCTAGACACGGATAGCACGCTCACTGATACTACGTGCCGGCCGGGGTGGTCGAGCGGTTCTAGGCGCTACAGTCTGGAACCGGGCTACCGCTACGGTCGCAGGTTCGAGTCCTGCCTCGGGCATGGATGTGTGTGATGTCCTTAGGTTAGTTAGGTTTAATTAGTTGTAAGTTCTGCGCGACTGATGACCTGAGAAGTTAAGTCGCATAGTGCTCAGAGCCATTTGAGCCAATGTTTTGATACTACGTGCACCGTGCTTGTGTCTGATCAGCAGACATTCCCCGGCAGGTGACGCTGCTGCCACCTGGACGGGTTTATATCGATAATAGGTCGGTGGTCATAATGTTCTGGCTGATCAGTGTACGTCGTCACCACAGCGTCATCTCTTTTAAGAGCAACAGTTCTCCTTTGTGATCGCTGTGGCTTTACCATGCCGTGCTGAGTTGGTATCCTGTGTCTCTGTTAAGCAGGTTAGTCGAGCTGCGAATTTCCACTGCTTCTTTAATAACACTCAGTACGAAGACGCCGAAGAGAGAATTTCGGTGTTCTTGTACTCCATACTGTGTCCAGTGCTGAGACAATGTTCGGCCACTGGAGATTTCACTTGTTGTCCAGACGTGTGTGTCGTCGGCGTTCGACAGATCTGTCCCTCCACAGTGCGACAAATTTGTCCAATACGTGAAGTCCCGCAGTTACTGGGAATCTTATAGACATCAGACCTTCTTCAACCAAGATCATCTCGGACTGAGCGTAAAAGAGCTTTCAGTTTCGGTGGCAGACTAAAGACTCATTTAACTATATGTTTCTCTACTAATCTTGCTATCCAGTGGCTCCAATATGTTGGTAGATATAAAAAGTGTAAGTATTACCAACACAGAAACTTGCCCTTTTGCGTTCTACTATTTTCCGGAATCGTTGCCGGCCCTGTGACCGAGCGGTTCTAGGCGCTTCAGTCTGGAACCGCGCTGCTGCTACGGTCGCAGGTTCGAATCCTGCCTCGGGCATGGATGTGTGTGATGTCCTTAGGTTAGTTAAGTTTAAGTAATTCTAAGTCTAGGGGACTGATGACCTCAGATGTTAAGTCCCATAGTGCTTAGAGCCATTTGAACCGGAATCGTTTTTCCGATGCCTAGAACTGTCTGTCGGATACGTGGAGTATCGAAGTTACGAGGTTCTTCGTGTACATTGCTAAATACGGGCAATGTTATGGATGTGCTGTTCCTTTTATCTTACTTAAACTTTACACACCGTTTTCTTTCTTTAGTTATAAAGGCTGTTCAAAAACCCACTGCCCAAACTGACAGGTACTACGACGGAGTCAATAACAGAAATAGTTTGTTAAGCAGCCAGATATCGAAACGCATAGTGAGTGAACAATAATGGTATGTATGTATTCCTGTGGCAAATGAAATAATCAAAAATTAACTTCTTCAAACATCGCTACACCGAAGCTCATTTGAAAAAACTAATGTTGTGAGGCCCTGAAGTACTTATTGAGCCAGCAAACAGCATGTTACGTTGCTCCTTGACTGTCGCACTACACACTGAAGAAACTCTAAGACATGATCTTTTTTTTTACATTGCAATGGAAGAAAATGGTCAAAGAGCTCTGCGAATGTACCGCGAACGTTCCCCTGCACGAATATGTCCGCATTATCGCACATATACTGCAATCCACGTTCGACTGTGCAATACCTGTAGTTTGTGGTATCCAGTCCCAACATTGGGAGACCACGGACCGAACGTACATCTGTCTTTGAAGATGTGCTATTACGATTAGACAACAGAGCCGAGGCAAGTTCAAAAAATGGCTCTGAGCACTATGGGACTTAACATCTATGGTCATCAGTCCCCTAGAACTTAGAACTACTTAAACATAACTAACCTAAGGACATCACACAACACCCAGCCATCACGAGGCAGAGAAAATCCCTGACCCCGCCGGGAATCGAACCCGGGAACCCGGGCGTGGGAAGCGAGAACGCTACCGCACGACCACGAGATGCGGGCCGGAGGCAAGTACACGAGCGACTGCCGCTCAGTTCGGTGTTCACCATAGTTTAATACGGAATGTGTTGCGTGGGCGTGGATAGCACTTTCATCCTTTCCGTCCTACCAGAGTACTCTGTGACCGGATGAGTACCCACATCGGCTTGAGTTTCTACGCTGGTTACAGCAGGAGAGTAACGAAAACCCTCGGTTTCCTGAAGTAGTTATATTTATGGATGGGGTTCTATTTATTCAGGAAGTTTCATAAGTCGAATGTATGTCCGCTCCCGGTAGCTGAGTGGTCAGCGCGACAGAATATCAATCCTAAGGGCCCGGGTTCGATTCCCTGCTGGGTCTGAGATTTTCTTCGCTCAGGGACTCGGTCTTGTGTTGCCCTAATTATCATCATTTCATCTCCATCGACTTGCAAGTCGCCGAAGTGGCGTCAAATCGAAAGACTTGCACCCGGCGAACGGTCTACCCGACGGGAGGCCCTAGTCACACGACATTAATTAATTAAACTCGAATGAACGGCCGGATGAAAACCGAATTAAACCATATATATGACATAATCACGGATTATTTGGAGTAAACATGTGTGTCGATATTGTGAACTACTTGCTTGGGCCCTAACTGTTGTCTCCTAGACACAGGTAGCCAGTGTGCAGACTCTACTTGCAAGAGTAGTTGCCGTATTACTGGAGGAGGCACCATTACGTTTCAGAGGAAAGGATTGGTTGCAACACTTCGCAGAACCAGTACGTACATCATTATCCCTCGCAATACCACGATGTAGCTGTAAATAACAGAAGTCATGGGATACATCCTAATATCGAGTAGGACCATCTTCTGCATGGCATAGTGCAGCAGCTCGACGGGGCATGGACTCAACGAGTCATTGGAACTGCCCTGCAGAAATACTCAGCAGTGCTGCCTCTGTAGCCGTCCATAATTGCGAAAGTGTTGCCGGTGGAGGGTTATGTACACGAACAGACCTGTCGATTATGTCCCAAAAAGTTTCGACGTAATTCATGTAGCGCGCCCTGGGTGACCACATCAATCGACCGAATTGTCCAGAATGTTCTTCAAACCAATCACGAACAGCTGTAGCCAAGTGACATGGCGCAATGGCATCCGAAAAACTTGCATCTTCGTTTGGGATCGTGATGTTCATCAGTGGTTATAAGTGGTCCCCAAGTAACCGAACATAACCATTTACTGTCAATGATAGGCTCAGTTGGACCAAAGGACCCAGTTATTCCATATAAACACAGACCACACCATTATGGAGCCACCACCATCTTGCACAGTGCCTTGTTGACAACTTAGGTCCACGGCTTCGTGGGGTGTGCATCACACTCCTACCCTACCATCAGCTCTTACCAACTAAAATCGAGACTCATTTGACCAGGTCACGGTTTTCCAGTCGTCTAGGGTCCAACCGATATAGTCACGAGCCCAGGAGAGACGCAGCAAGCGGTGTCGTGCTGTTAGCAAAGGCAAGAGCGTCAGTCTGCTGCCATAGCCCACTGACGCCAAATTTCGCCGCACTGCCCGAACGGAAACGTTCGTCGTACGTCCCACATTGATTTCTGCTGTTATTTGAGCCAGTGTTGCTTGTCTGTTAGCAACGACAACTCTAAGTAAACGCCACTGCTCTCGGTCGTTAAGCGAAGGCCGTCGGCCACTGGGTTGGCATGGTGAGAGGTAATGCCTGGAATTTGATATTCTCGGCACACTCTTGACACTGTGAATCTTGAGATACTGAATTTACACTACTGCCCATTAAAATTGCTGCACCACGAAGATGACGTGCTACAGACGGGAAATTTAACCGACGGGAAGAAGATGCTGTGATATGCAAATGATTTGCTTTTCAGAGCATTCACACAAAGATGGCGCCGGTGGCGAAACCTACAACGTGCTGACATGAGGAAAGTTTCCTACCGATTTCTCATACACAAACAGCAGTTGACCGGCGTTGCCTGGTAAAACGTTGTTGTGATGCCTCGTGTAAGGAGGAGAAATGCGTACCATCACTTTTTCGACTTTGATAAAGTTCGGACTGTAGCCTATCGCGATTGCGGTTTATCGTATCGCGACATTGCTGCTCGCGTTGGTCGAGATCCAATGACTGTCAGCAGAATATGTAATCGGTGGGTTGAGGAGGGTAATACGGAACGCCGTCCTGGATCCCAACGGCCACGTATCACTAGCCGTCGAGACGACAGGCATCTTATCCGCATGGCTGTAACGGATCGTGCAGCCACTATCGATCCCTGAGTCAACAGATGGGGACGTTTGCAAGACAACAACCATCTGCACGAACAGTTCGACGACGTTTGCAGCAGCATAGACTATCAGCTCGCAGACCATGGCTGCAGTTACCCTAGACGCTGCATCACAGACAGGAGCGCCTGCGATAGTGTACTCAACGACGAACCTGGGTGCACGAATGGCAAAACGACATTTTTTGGATGAATCCAGGTTCTGTTTACAGCATCATGATGGTCGCATCCGTGTTTGTCGACATCGCGGTGAACGCACATTGGAAGCGTGTATTCGTCATCGCCCTACTGACGTATCACCCGGCGTGAGGGTATGGGGTGCCATTGGTTACACGTCTCGGTCACCTCTTGTTAGCATTGACGGCACTTTGCACAGTGGACGTTACATTTCAGATGTGGCTCTACCCTTCATTCGATCCCTGCGAAAACCTACATTTGAGCAGGATAATCCACGACCGCATGTTGCAGGTCTTGTACGGGCCTTTCTGGATACAGAAAGTGTTCGACTGCTGCCCTGGCCAGTATATTTCTCTCACCAACTGAAAACGTCTGGTCAATGGTCGCCGAGCAACTGGCTCGTCACAATACGCCAGTCGCCGGCCGAAGTGGCCGTGCGGTTAAAGGCGCTGCAGTCTGGAACCGCAAGACCGCTACGGTCGCAGGTTCGAATCCTGCCTCGGGCATGGATGTTTGTGATGTCCTTAGGTTAGTTAGGTTTAACTAGTTCTAAGTTCTAGGGGACTAATGACCTCAGCAGTTGAGTCCCATAGTGCTCAGAGCCATTTTTTGAATACGCCAGTCACTACTCTTGATGAACTGTGGTATCGTGTTGAAGCTGCATGAGAAGCTGTACCTGTACACGCCATCCAAGCTCCGTTTGACTCAATGTCCAGGCGTATCAAGGCCGTTATTACGGCCAGAGGTGGTTGTTCTGGGTGCTGATTTCTCAGGATCTATGCACCCAAATTGCGTGAAAATGTAATCACATGTCAGTTCTAGTATAATATATTTGTCCAATGATTACCCGTTTATTATCTGCATTTTTTGTTGGTGTAGCAATTTTAATGGCCAGTAGTGTACTAACGGTTTACGGAGTGAAATGCTGATGCGTGTAGCTCCAACTACCGTTCTACGTTCAGTGTCTGTTAAGTCCCGCTGTACGGCCATAATCACGTCGGAAATCTTTTCACATGACTCACCCGAGTACAAATGACAGCTGTGCGAATGCACTGCCCTTTCATTCCTTGTGTACGCGATTTTACCGCCATCTGTAGATGTACATTCGCTATCCCATGACTTCTTTCATTTCAGTGTATTAAGATGGCAAGTTTAAGTCGTCAGGTGCCGTGAAAACGATGTCGCTGGCGTCTAGTGGTAAATGGCAGAACTCATTGGCAGTATTGCATAGCAGATGGTGCTTCGTAATGTGTAGCATGGTAGAGTGAGCTTCGTACCATGTTGTATGGCGAAAAGTGGTTAGTACCGATATTGTGTGGCAATGTAAATGACAAGTCATGGGATACACCCTAATATCGAGTAGACCACCTTTTGCAGCAATTCAACGGGTCAGCTCAAGTCATTGGAAGTGCCCTGCAGAAATATTGAGCCATGTTGCCTCTACAGTCACATGTTGCATGGCATAGTGTGTCATACCAACGCTCTAAAGCAGAGGGTGCTTTGTACCGCTGTTACGTTGTAAAGGGCGGAGAGCGGAGGGTGTGTCTCGCAAGTATTACGTGGCAGTGTGTTCTTCATAATATTGTTTTGTGGTATAGAGTGCATCATAACGATATTTCGTGGCAGAGGGTGGTTTTTACCAATATTGTGTGGCAGAGAGTGCCTCATGACGATCTTTCTGGCAGAAGGTGCTTCATAGCGATGTTACTTAGAAATGCGGAAAAAGGTCATATAGAAAATTCTGCTTAAGCCAGAGTGGCTCGGCAGCCGGGAGGCCCACAAGTGGCCATAGCTCAATGGGATTTTAATCGTAACTCTATGCAGTGGCCCTTAAACAAAATTATCATTACGATAGACAAGTCTTCCAGCCGTAGATTCTTGGTGCTACCCATGAAAAGCTGCGGCGGGTCGCTAGGCATTTGTAAGTATTTCATGCGCATTGGTTGAAATATGCTAAATTAGTCTCCCTCCGCCATTTTCTCTCTATATGTGAAGACTAATCGCAAGAACTACTTTACGGATTTTGTTTTTAACTAATAAACAGACTAATTTACGAGGAAGAAATGTGGAAACACTTTATTTAAAATCGTCTAGCCATAGACACTTAATGCGACCCGTGCGAAGTCGGGGCGGGTCCCTAGCTTTTTATAATTTCTTGCCATTTTTGGGACTCTTTGTTCTCACGACACTGTATTTTCCGAAAACTACCTAAAAATTTGTGAACTATTATACGTTAAAATACAAACACTATTAGTTGAATTAGTTGGGCGGGGAGGATCAAAAAGCTCATAGCCCATGAACATCCCCCACTTTGTATCCTCACTTGGTTGGTCATTACTTTCCCAAATTACGCTATGGGATGATTTCAGCTGAATTAAGTTCAACGAAGCAAAATTTATGAGGAGAAAACCAATACAGTCTTGCGGAATGGTATCAGCAAAATCCGTTTTACGTAATAGCATTTCATTGATTCCATCTCCATTCATTTCGTTTCACTGAACTTAATTCTGTTGGTATACGTTGTACCTGTGATGCACTATGCACACTTGCGCAGCAGCGTAATTGTGTATCATGTTTGTGAAGAATCCATTTAATTATCTTGCGTTACTCACTGCGCACAAAACCGGTGAACGTTATCTAGCCGCTTTGCTTTCATGCCGTCGTTGTCATGGTGATCGTCATTTGAAACAGCTAGTTTAAAAAAAGCTGCTTCTGTTTTCTGAATGAATTTTCATTCCGCGGCGGAGTGTGTGCTGATTTGAAACTTCGTGGCCTATTAATGCCGTGTGCGTTCGGCACACTTTTTCAATCTGTTGGGAAGTTTCTGACTGTTATGTGTTGCTATTTCCTGTATCGAGACTCGAACTTGGGCTCTCGACTTTCGGGGGCAATGCTCCACTGACTGAGCTATTCAGACAAAATATGGTTCAAATGGCTCTGAGGACTATGCGACTTAACTTCTGAGGTCATCAGTCGCCTAGAACTTAGAACTAATTAAACATAACAAACCTAAGGACATCACACACATCCATGCCCGAGGCAGGATTCGAACCTGCGACCGTTGACAGTTTTCACGTTTGGGGACCAAGTGGCAAAAGGACCACAAGCTTGTGCAGTACCGTGGAAAAGTAAAAGTTTTTTTTTTAAGGTACGTCTCACATTCCGCGTTACAGACATTTGCACTGGTTTTCAGGCATTCACAGAACACCTATGTCGAGCAGGTAACGAACAAGGAACCATAGGAACTTCTCCTCACCCTTCCATTCATACTGACAGATGGTGCAGCGCACGATTAGGACTTCGACATTCGCAAACAGGAAGGTGCAACTTTCAGTTCATAATAATGTGATAATCGGAATCCCTTTCTAAGTATATGTAAGCCCGCCCGGTTAGCGGTGCGCTCTAACGCACGGCTTTCCGGATTGGGAAGGAACGTCTGGTCCCCGGCACGAATCCACCCGGCGGACTTCTGTCGAGGTCCGGTGAGCTGGCCAGTATAAGGATGATTTTTAGGCGGTTTTCCATCTGTCTCGCGAATGCGGACTGGTTCCCTTATTCCGCCTAAGCTACACTATGTCGGCGATTGCTGCGCAAACAAGTTCTCCACGTACGCGTACACCACCATTACTCTACCACGCAAACATAGGGGTTACACTTGTCTGGTGTGATACGTTCCCTGGGGGTCCACCGGGAGCCGAACCGCACAATAACCCTAAGAGAGTGGTTCGGTGTAGGTAGTAGTCGTGAGGTTGTGGACCACTACGGTTGCGGCGGGGACGGAGCCTCTCCGTCGTTTCTAGGACCCCGGTTAACATACAATACAATACAATTCAAGTATATGTAATGTAATGACAGTTACAGGGTGTCAATTATTGAACAATATGAAATAAAATCTGCATAACTTCTGAACGATTTGGTTTAGAACGTTCAAACTGCACAGTTGGCTGCGGAGCATGATGGGAACTAGTATGCGCTGTATGGTTTGGTTTAGCGACGCAGCCCACTTTTATTTGGATGAGTTCATTAATAAGCAAAACTGGTGAATTTGGGGGATTGAGAATCCGTTTTCGCAATCCAGAATTCTCTTCACCCTCAACGGGTGGCTGTATGGTGCGCTATGCCCAGTCACAGAAAAATCGGTGCGATATCCCTTGATGGCACGGTGGCTACTGAACTGTACGTGAGGGTTTTGGAAGATGATTTCATCCCCATTATCCAAAGTGATCCTGATTTTGACAAGATGTGGTTAATGGAAGACGGAGCTCGGCCCCATCGAAACAGGAGAGTGTTTGATGTCCTGGAGGAGCACTTTGGGGACCGCATTCTGGCTCTGGGGTATCCATACACCACTGGCATGGGCCTCGATTGGCCGCCATATTCTCCGGATCTGAACACATGTGACTCCTTTTTGTGGGACTAAATTAAAGACAAGGTGCACAGAAATAACTCTAAAATCATTGCTGAGCTGAGAACAGACATTCAGAAGGTCATCGAGAACATCAATGTGCCGACACTTTACTCGATCATGCAGAATTTCGCTATTCGTCTGCGCTGCATCATCGCCAATGATGGCAGGCATATCGAACATGTCATAACCTAAATCCGAATATCTGTAGTAACGTTTATATGTCGAATAAAGTGTGTGCGCGCCGCAGTATGTAACTAATTTACGTTTCTTTCATATAGTTCAATAATTATCGCCAAGCGCTTAGTTTCATAAGGTCTCTGGAGCGACTATCGCTGCCGGTACATTTTTTATTCCGATGTAATTATAGCAATAGATTTAATATGACTGTTCACATTATCAATATTTAATGATTAATTTATCCTTTTAGTACTCTTTGTCCTGCAAAAAGGTTTGAAAGACACCTCTGGCTCATTTAGACCAAGAGTTAAAAAAATCAGCTGATCACTACGTAATCAAATACAGGAAACGTTATGTAATCAAAGTCCGGGAAATATCCCAAGAGCATTTTACAAGAACTGTCTAAACGACGTCTTGAAGCCATACATGGGAAAAGAGTAATTTTCTTTGCTCATAGCGTTCACGGAAAGCGCAAACGAAACCGGATACGCATGACGAAAGTTTTCAGAATCGAGGAAGTTTTCCAACGTACAGTATTAAGGTAATTCCTCCTAAATGTATTCCGCTACGACAGCCTAGCGAGATTTATTTTTAGATGCAGACGAAGAACCTTATAAAACAATAAAAATTGCGCGTACATCATCGAACGGAATAGAGAGATAGCTTCTAGAGAAGTTCGCATAAAAATTCAATTAATAGTACTACTTCAGTTGTCTGCAGAAGATTCAGTGATATGCTTCGACCTGGGTGGTACACCACAAAATTGTGTAAAGGCCGAAAAGTGTATGAAAGTAAATCAAGTTTGTTTTGCAAAAGACACAATGAAAAAACCAAGCTCACGCAAAAATTTTGCATTTTCAATGTTCCTGCGATCACTATCGTGCTGATTCCTGTAGTGATCCATGGGTTACTCATTATACTTGTCACAAATGTAGACACAATAATATAAATGAAATGACTGCCGATTTGATTGAAAGTTCTCGTATATCGTTTTGTTATTTCCAATTTCTTTACGAAAAATTTTTTTCAGGATAATTAATATGAAAACAATAAATGACTTATTAAATATTGATAATTCGTACAGTCATAACAAATCCGTTATGACCGACAGCGAATTTCGATCCAGTGACTTCGCATTTAAGAACGAAGCGTTTACTCAATTGGCTGCAGTCTTCTTGAACACTAACGACCGAGAAAAGTATATAAGCACGTCAGTTCCCATCGTTATTTGGTGGAAGGAAATGCGACAAGTCTCCTGAGATACAACCGCTCACTCGTAGAAAGATCCATACCTAACGTCTGGAAAGTTGCACAGGTCACACCAATAGTCGAGAAAGGAAATAGGAGCAATCCGCTGAATTACAAACCTATATTAGTAACTACGAACAGTATGAATTATCTCGAAGAAAACATTTATTGACAACTAGCCAACACGGATTCAGAAAATATCGTTCTTTTGAAACACAACCAATTCTTTATTCTCAAGCAGTAATGAATGCTACCGACAGGGGATGTCAAGTTGATTTCATACTTATAGATTTCCAGAAGGCTTTTGATACCGTGCCTGACTGTGACTTCTAATCAAATTGCGTAGCTACAGAGTATCGTCTTAGTTATATCACTGGATTCGTGACTTCCTGTCAGACAGATCATAGTTCGTGGTAACTGACAAAAAGTCATCGAGTGAAACAGAAGCAATTTCTGGCGTTTCCCAAGGAAGTGTTACAGGCCTTCTGCTGTTCCTGATCTATATTAATGATTTAGGAGAGAATCTGAACAGCACACTTAGATTTGTTTGTAGATGATTCTATCGTTTACCGTCTTGTAAAGACATCAGATGATCAAAAAAAATTGCAAAACGATTTAGACAAGATATCTGTATAGCGTTGACTTTAAATTATGAAAATTGTGAAGTCATCTACACGAATACTGAAATGCAACCACTAAATTTCGGTTACGCGATAAATTACATAAGCCTAAAGTCTGTATATTCTACTGAGTACTTAGAGATTACAGTTACGAATAACTTAAATTCCATCAAATAGATATTGTTGTGGGTAAAGTAAACCAAATATTCCGATGTATTCGCCGAAAACTCAGAAAATGCAATTGGTCTAATAAAGAGACTGCCTACACTACGCTTGTCCGTCCTCTTCTGGAATATTGCTGAACGGTGTGGGATCCACATCAGATAAGATTGACGGAGGACATCGAAAAAGTCCAAGGAAGGGCAGTTCGTTTGATATTGTCGCAAAACACGGGAGAGAGTGCCATGTATATGATACACGAGTTCTCGTGGCAGTCATTAAAGCAAAGGTGTTTTTCGTTGCGGCAGGACCTTATTATGGTTTTTCAGTCACTACCTTCCTCCTCTGTGGGCGAAAATGTTTTGTTGGTGCCCGTCTTCATATGGAGGGATTATCATCACAATAGAATAAGAGAAATCAGAGCTCGCACGGAAATATCTAACAAGGAGAGGTCCCCAGCTGTGTGATCGATTTTTGAAGCCGTCTACACGGTTATGTCGGTTAATATCCCAGATATCACACACTGCAGCCATTTACCCTGAGGGTACTCGTTTGCGAATAACTGACGAAAAAAATGAGAATTTTGTGTAACGCTCACTAGCGTTACTAAAGGTAGTTGGCGTGGTGTAATGATTAGGATAAAAGCTTCACCTGTAGGAGCTGGTTCGAATCTCTCCACCTGCAGGAAAGTTGTATTTTTGTTTTTAAATCTTTATCGAAACGACTTTCGTCATCTTGTTTATTCAATTAATTGATTTAAACATAATTTTTCGATTCCATTCCTTTGTCACATGATTTTAATCGTAATATTAACTTCTTCATTTGCTCACAATTTTATTTCTATCAGTATTTCTCCTCTTGAAATCATTGTGTATGTGTTTTTCATTAATTTTATGTATCAATTTCGATTTATTTTCTTTTGTTTTAGCACTCTGTTGTTTCGTCCAACGTATTTCGTTGATGATATCTAGTTCCCATTTTGCTTGTATTTCGTTTTACTTAAAAACCGTCTTTGACATAAATTTTCATCTGCGTTATTTTTCCCATAGTGCAACAGGTATTTAGGTTACGTTTTAAATGCTTGTATGACGATCACCGTACAAAAAGTTACGCATCTGGTAATAAAAAAATATTTTTCACGCCATTGTACAAATATATAGAGTACTTCGTCTTTTGTTTTTCAGCGAATGGATATAAATTTTCAAGTACTTGAATATTATGACACATAAATATAATTAAATACATATTCAAATAATTCCGACTGGAAAAAGTATGATATAAAGAAAAAGTGAAACAAATGAAAAAGTTCATATGATGATTAAAATTTTGTGACAAAGGAATGGAATCAAAAAATTATATTTATATCAATTAATTGAATAAAAACCATGATCAAAGTCATTTCGATAAAAAAATTTAATAATAAAAAATGTTAGTGTAACTGACGAGATTCAAACCCACAACCTCTTACTTGTGAAAGTGTTATCCTGTCTATTATACCATACAACCAGGCGAGGTAACGTAACTTTCATAATGCTATTAAGTGTCACACTTATTTCCGATCCGCGCGGATTAGCCGAACGGTCGGAGGCGCTGCAGTCACGGACTGTGCGGCTGATCCCGGCGGAGGTTCGAGTCCCTCGGGGATGGGTGTGTGTTTGTCCGTAGGACAATTTAGGTTAAATAGTGTGTGAGCTTAGGGACTGATGACCTTTTAGCAGTTAAGTCTCATAAGATTTCACACACATAAGAAACATTTCCGAGTTTATTTTCGTCAATTACTCGCAAATGAGGGCCTACCAGGGTGAGTGGCTGCGGTGTCTTATAGCTGGGGATCATCACCTACATGAGCGTATAGATAGTTTCAAAAAGTCGATCTCACCGCTGGGGATCTCTCGTTGTAAATGTTCGTATTTCTCGCTCGCTATTCGAGAGTGGTTCAAATGGTTCAAATGGCTCTGAGCACTATGGGACTTAACATCTGTGGTCATCGGTCCCCTAGAACGTAGAACTACTTAAACCTACCTAACCTAAGGACATCACACACATCCATGCCCGAGGCAGGATTCGAACCTGCGACCGTAGCAGTCGCGCGGTTCCGGACTGAGCGCCTAGAACCGCTAGAACACCGCGGCCGGCTATTCGAGAGTGGAACGGTAGAGAATTAGCTCGAAGATTGTTCGATGAGTCCTCTGCGAGGCTCTTAATTGTGAATTACGGAGTAGTTATGTAGATATGGATATAGATGAGATGAGCTCAAAGATTATAGAAACCGTCTTAATATCGTGTTGTTCTACATTTGGAACTCAACACAGCAGCGATTCTGCGTCGCATGGATTCGACAAGTCCGTATAGGTTTCCGGAGGCATGTGGCGCCAGACGCCTATGCACTGTTCGCGTAATTCCCGCAGATTACGGGTACATTGGTTTATGGGCGCGAAGCTGACAACCGATGGAGTTCAAGATGTGTTCCATCGGATTCAGATCAGGCGAATTTGGTGGGCGAAACATCATTGTGAGTCCACTATCATGCTCCTCAAACAGCCGTAGCGCGGTTCTGACATTGTGACTCGGACAGTGTCCTGCTTGAAGACGCCGTCGGGGAAGTCATCAAACACAAAGTGATGCAGGTGGTTCCCGTTAATGTTCACGTAGCTCACAGCCGTCGCGGTGCCTTCGTTTACGGCCACAGTCTGACACGAGCGTAGATGGGCGTCCCCCATAGCATAATACTGGTGCCACAGGGCTGCGTCCTTAGTGCGGTGAGTGTTTCGAACAGCCGGTCGTCAGGATGACGGCGTATCCGGACACGACGGTCGACCTGGTGTAGCAAGAAATGTGATTGATCCGACCAGGTGCCCACCTCTCCTAATCAATCAATAGACACTGAGTGGATTTCTGTTGTGGTGATACTTGTGTGTAGCCATTTCACGGAAATCCTGATCGGGGTTGGCTTCATGGTAAATTTCTGCGAAATGACAGAAAGCGACTTTTAAACCAACAAACAGGTGCAAGCTCCAGCTGTTTGTCGGTAATGATTTTAAGTTACCAAAGAATTAGGTTTTCTAGGAACGGATCGACGCGTATCGTGCAGTGACAAACCATTGTTCTTTAAAACATGTGGATTTTAGCCAAGGCAAATTATGACTGATAATGACTGTACAAATTACTCTCAATAAGATAGTACGAGCTGGTACGTCCCGAGCGGCTTATTGTTTCTTTTGGAGGATGTTAGATAAAATGGATTGTATCGTCAGAGATGACTTTCGCTTTATGGTTCAAATGGCTCTGAGCACTATGGGGCTTAACATCTGAGGTAATCAGTCCCCTAGAACTTAGAACTACTTAAACATAACTAACTTAAGGACATCACACACATCCATGCCCGAGGCAGGATTCGAACCTGCTACCGTAGCAGTCGCGCGGTTCCGGACTGAAGCGCCTAGAACCGCTCGGCCACCGCTGCCGACAGATTTATATCGACTGAATTGTAAATTATTCCATAAATGAAATAACAGTGCCTAAAGGAATACGACTGAGAAATGTTCACATTTTCGTTATTTGTTAAATAACAGTAACGAACTAATCTGTTTTGGTAACATCAATTATCGTGTGATTCAGCTGTTCCTACCGACGTTGCTTTATGCAACTTGCAATGTTATACCAGGTCTTCAAAAACCAAGCGCGAGATTTTCATAATCTCTCGGACGCTACGCGTAAACTATTAGCCCTATAGAAAAAGTTAACAGACTTTTTTTTGCAGAAAATTTACTGTAATTAATTATTGTACTGGGATACGTTTCCGCTAGCGGTCATAGTTTCCGAGTTATTCAAGAAAAACATACAAAAATTACCTTGAAACGCTCGTTCACTCGTACACTCAGCCCTCACCTGTCAGGATTTCTAGTATGTGGTACATGGAACACCCTCCTACCACTGTACAGAAATTTGCTACCGCACGAATTGTTTTCCGTATTCGAATTATTTCGGCCTTCATTGACTGGTCTTATTACGACACTGGCTTAGTGGAGCACTTAATAATGATAAAATTGACGTTTGTGTAAATTTTGCTGAACAAGTTTGTGAATTTTAACAGCAAAACTTTTACCGAACAGGTTTCCGAATTTTAACAGCAAAAAATAAATAATTACATTATTTTATTCGTCAGGCCTTCTACTAAGAAAGTACTTTGCTTGTAAGAGCTGAGTTTGTATCGGACTGCCAACATAAGAGTTTTAGTGAAACATTTACAAACGTCGTTTTTCTTTCGTTACCCTCGCGGGTATGTTTAAATTAATAATACTAACGAAATAGCCGACTATGCAGGAGGCGTAATAGCCCAGTCAATAGATAAAGTAGTTAGAAAGTTTTGTGCAGTGCAGGAGGGAGGGCCACGAACAACGTATTAGAAATCCTGACTGCTGAGGGATGAGCGTTGGGGGGTGGGGGGGGGTGGGGGGTGGGGGGGGGGGGCGTTTGAAAGTCTATTGTATTTTTTTTCTTCAATAACTCGAAAACCGTAGCCTCCGCCGAAAGAATACCCCAGTACAAAATTTAACTACATTATATTCCCTTCGGAAAGGTCCTGTTAATTTTCCTGTAGGACTAATAATTCACGCGTAGAGAGCGGGAGGCTATGTAAATCTCGCGCGTGGTTTTTGAAGGTCAGGTTGCGTCAAGCAACCTCAGCTGAATCACCCCGCATTTAATTAGAACTGCTGCTGTTATTATACGGGTATGCGGAATTGAAGACAGGCAGTTGTAATCACAAAGGTAGTCGAGTTATAACACGTAAAAACACTATTATAAATATCGGTTTCCATTTTCTTCGTTTTCAAGCCAATATTGCCAGGCGCTTGTCTGTAATGTAGTAGTTTGTAAAGTAGGAGTTCTCCGCTTGTGCAGAGCTAGTGGAGAGAATGGTTTCAACTGAAAATGTGAACTTTTTCAAATGCCAGAGGTCATAATGAATTTTGTGTAAAACCTAGATGGTAAAGTGAAAATATATTATACACAATTAAAACTTGATTTTTAACAGTGGAATGAGAACCTGATTTTTTCGATTTTGGCAATATCTGGAACGTTCTGTGGACTGAAAAGAAATTTCGAGCTGAACTACAAGACTGCAGCTAAATTATGTAAGTAACACATTTTAAAACAACTGTGCTTGCCGAGCTTTTCAGTTAAAAAAATTGTTGGTAAAAATGTGTTTGACACATATGCGTAGGTGAAAAGTAACGGCAATTTGCACTTAACAGCGCGAAAGGAATTGCTCTGGCATTCTTTATTTTGCAACTGTAATTGTCTACAAGTATCTGGTAAGTTTGAAGCATGAATTAACCTTTCTTAACCGCCAATGACGATGGGAAGATCGCGGCTTGCTCGAACAGGTTCGTTGTGAGCCTCAAGGATAGGAGAAGCATATGTAGGTGTTTTCCGCCTGTAAATCGGAACTCAATAATCCGTACTGCTGGACATTATTTAGATGGTAAAAATTCTACATTAACCATATCTTGAAAAATTATTCGTGTACGAGAAGTTTTAACCTTATACATTTTAATAGTTAGACTCCACAATGTTATTTTAGAGGTTCAATGGGGACGTCTTTTACATTCATGTGGATTTTAGAATAATATGTTACTTAGTTTAAACATATGATTTGACTTTGTTTCTGACGCAAAGACGCACGACGACGCTAGAGTGTCATGCACCCACTCTCATCGTAAATATTTGCTAATTTAACGTACAAACTAATTGTCAACAGCATCAGATGATACTTGACATACGTAAATTTGACAGAATCACTCAATACATATTTCTTACCTATGACTATATAAAACAGAAAGGTTCAAACGGTTCAAATGGCTCTGAGCAGTATGGGACTTAACATCTGAGGTCATCAGTCCCCTAGAACTTAGAACTACTTAAACCTAACTAACCTAAGGACAACACACACATCCATTCCCGAGGCAGGATTCGAACCTACGACCGTAGTGGTCGCGCGGTTCCAGACTGAAGCGCCTAGAACCGCTCGGCCACATCGGCCGGCAAAACAAAGTTTCATGTATATTTTTGAACTGAATATCAGGACATTAATTAATCTCAAGAATGGATGAGATCAAGGAAGTTGTTAACACATAATCAGTAAGTAGTGCTACTGTGTTACGTTCGCACTGACTTGTTGGAATCTGTTAATGTGAACTGATGTACTTCATGATGTGGCTAGAAGCCTTGGAATTTATCATATTAAAATAAAATTGATAATAATTTAATTGCTGTTTGAAGCAAATTGAGTCATATTCTCAGTCTATCGTACTACTCCGTTATTGCGGGTCCTTCAACGTTGTAAAGTTTAAATGTTTACCTTATACACATTTTTTTACTTCTTTTAGACACTATCACGACAGTTTGGCAACATTCGTAACCTCTTTCAACCACATACTAGCCATGTTCAGAAACTATATGCCAGAGGTCGGCATATGGGGAACGATATGCTTTCTCATATTTAATCGAAGTTGTGTGTACTTTGTTCGCCATATGTCACCTGTGTCGTATGGTTTCTGGACATGGTTATTGCATGCTCAAGCCAGTAACGAGTATTAGCGTATTGTGCGATTGTGTCTGAAAGAAATAAAAAACAGTGCATAATCCGTCAATCATTTTTATCCACTAAAAGAAAGTTTTTCCCCGCTTTTTCTTTTTTTATTTATTTTTTATCTGTTTATTTTTTCAAGAATCCATACCTGACTTCTCCCTCGCAGGCACTGCACCCCCATAGGACAAAATCAGATGCAGCTTTCAAATCGATAAGTACCCCTTCTATAAGCTTCCCCGGGAACATGTACCACCGTTAGGAAGCATCTTACATGGGTTTATATCTGAAAAAAATTAATACAGTATTACATCTTTTTATTTCTTCAATTACTAACCCAGCCTAATTTTTCTTTTTATTATTCTTCTAGCAGTCAGCACATAATATTTCTAGTGTAAAAGTTCTACTTTTTAGCGTACGTAAAGTCTCGTGAATGTAATAGTGGCAAGCGTGTGTAGTACTTTGAAATATGCGTAGTACTACTTTGTGTTAAGCTAAGAAAAATTACACGTTTTATCAAGTCACTATTTTCCAGGCAGCATTTAATAAGTTGGAGTCAAAAATATACCACAGAAAAATACTTAACAAGAGAAATGGCATGTTATTACTGTTTATCCAGGTTTTGCTTAGTCAGTGAATTAAAGAAAGTTTTGACTATATCACTTAAAAGTCTACAGAAGATGATTGACGGTTTGAAGGAAAGTTTAAGTAAGTTTTTCATAATTTTTATGATCTGGTCAGCCCTTAAAATTAACAGTTTATTCCAGGGAGACAAAACTGTAATGGATTGTTCTTGTGCAAGTCGACCAATATCATGTACATAAAAATAAATTACGAAAGATAGGCATCAGGCTATCATCCAACTAGAAACTGCTTACATAAAACTAAAATTAGTTTCAGGACAGTGATCTGAAATCTGAGATTTCATCACTGCTATTTTTTTTCCATCGCCGCTGAATGAACTACAAGCATATCTCTTACCGTTTCTATAATTTTTTATAGTGTTACTAAAATTTTTTATTCGTTAGGAAAATACAGAAGTTCTATTCTTCAAGTGAAACATTAGCTTCCTACGTCGATGACGAATGATATGAAGATATACAGAATAGTCGAGAATTTGCTGAGAAAATACAGCACCTCCAGATAGGGAAGTGAGCTCATTAAATTTAAATAAAGGCGGCATTTCTTCATTTAGGCTGTGTTTATTTAGACATCTTTTTCGTTACCGAACAGGTTTTGGCTCTTTTAGCCTTTATCGAGTATTTATCTAAAACTGGTGCAAACAGTATGAAAATGCCAGTGCAGAGTTCACAAACGTGTACTCTTCTTGATTGTTTGATAGGCAGCTATAGAACTTGTATTAGGTCTTGGTAATTACAGCTGAATGGAAAAATGCCTCCTTCATTTAATAAATGCTTCACTGTTATGCCGACTACGAAGACTTATATTAAATGTTAGTTTCTCTCTATTTTGTACCTTTTTTCATCTTATAGCTTTGGGAATACTTCATGTTATAACAAATATATCTGTTCCCTTTTAGTGAGTTTATACAGATATAAATCTTTACATCACTGCTTACTTGAATTTGGCAAAACTATGGTAATTAATAACAGTGAAATATGAAAATATAAAATTACTGTTTTGAGTGTGATTTATATTTGTATCAATAAACGGAACTCAAAGTTATGTCTTACAAAAAATCAATCTGTCTGTCCTCGAGAGTAAAAGAGACATTTCTCAAATACTGACGAGCAGATGACGACAGCAGGCATCTGGTAAACCGCGACAGGAATCTTTGCTGTCGGCTTCAAGCTCCTGAAAAGGTAGCAAGTATTATTAATTGTAGGCGGAGTGATACCGGTAGCTGTTGGTCCATCTTCTTTCAAGCTTTGAGTAAGAACAATCATAAATGTTATATTTCAGGTACTGCAGACATCTAGATGAAAAACATAGATGAACTCAAAAAGTTGTCTTTGCGTCTACCGATACTCAAAACGTGTTGACCACATGTAGAAAGGCTATCCGAAATACCTCTTGGCTTCCAAAGTCGCGACTTCATTCGAAGCGTTCACATCGAGAAAACTGTCAGCCTTACAATCTTCTGGCAATTCGCCTTAAGAATGTAGCAGCGACGCTTTGTTGGGATACAGCGTTCACTAACATCTCATAGCAATCAGAACCCCCCAAAAAAGTACAAAAAACCGCCTGAGAGGGGCGCAGGAAATCAAAATTCAGCATTCCATCGGCTCGGTATCACGCAAATTACTCGACGTCCCTATCTCTCTTACCGTAACACGGCAAGTGTTCAAAATTGAAGAAAAAAAAGGAAAAAATAAAATAGAAAGAAGAATCTCAAGCTATTAGGAATCTGACTGATTCGCAGTACTGACTGGCGCTAGGAAAATTTCAGCGAGTTTCGAGCGTGTAACCTCCGCGCATGTGGCTCTCGTTTTGGGAAGCGTCACTCTTCGTTATGGCGACTTGCCAGAAGACGTAAAGTCTGACACTTGCCGATACCTCGTTGCCTGGCTGCGCTTAAGGCGCTGTTTATGATATTCGTTCTGGCCATTTCAAGTTAGGCCCTGAGTTACGGTTTTTCAACGGCTCAGTATCTTATCATTTGTGACTTATCACGTATACCGGCAAGTTCGTTTCCCGAATGAATTAACATGATCTTAAGAGTTCTGAGCAACAGTGCGCCACCGAAAAACCGGAATGTAGCTGGAAACATAGGAAGATATGCAGTGGTTTTTCATAAATGTGTTAAAGTGCAGAGGAGTTTACTGCAAAAGTTGTGGCAGAGTACTGCGAGCAGGTAAGGGAAAAGAATTAAGCCCGCAGTCCTCGTTCCTCCTGTAAGAGCTGTGGGATACAAGAAATTCGTTATTGTAGTGAGGATGAATGGTAAAGCTTATTTAGTGACCTGCCATCCCGGCGGCGGCGCCGTCGCTGCAGCGGGCGGGCGGGCTGGCGGGCGGGTAGGCGGGCAGGCGGGCGGGCGGTCGGGCGTCAGCGGCTGCAGCTGCGGCAGCTGCGGCGTCGACGGAAGCCACAGCCCGACTGCCACCGACGACACTGCGCGCCGACTTTTATAGCGTCGCCGTCGGCGCCTTTCGGCCGGCGCCGAAGCTACACGAACACCTTCGGCCGGTCGGGACGCTGTGCGCCGCCGCGCTTCGATTCCCGCCGTCACCTCACCTCACCGCGGCCGCCCTCTCCTGAGACGTGATTGGCTGGCATATAGGGAGTCCGAAAAAGAACCATTCTCAGTCGTCGTATGAACCCCCACCACATGGCTAGCCATTAAGATTGCAGCACCAGCAAGGCGACACGCGACGAACGCCGAATTGGTACGAAGCGCAGAAGGGATCAGAACTCCACCGGCAAATTTTTAGAATAAATTGAAGCCATGTTCACCATTCATTAATCGGCCGTGACTTTTTGAAAAATATTATAGGTTTCCAGATACCGCTATCAAAAAGTGTTAACTACTAAATTATTTATTTAGCGTCACGTTTCGAAGTGATACATCATCAAGCTGTAATGGCATTACAAATGGTTCAAATGGCTCTGAGCACTATGGGACTTAACTTCTGCGGTCATCAGTCCCCTAGAACTTAGAACTGCCGGCTGAAGTGGCCGTGCGGTTCTAGGCGCTGCAGTCTGGAACCGCGAGACCGCTACGGTCACAGGTTCGAATCCTGCCTCGAGCATGGATGTGTGTGATGTCCTTAGTTTAGTTAGGCTCACAGCCATTTGAACCATTTGAACTTAGAACTACTTAAACCTAACTAACCTAAGGACATCACACACATCCATGCCCCAGGCAGGATTTGAACCTGCGAACGTAGCGGTCACGCGGTTCCAGACTGTAGCGCCTAGAACCGTTCGGCCACCCGGGCCGGCCTACTGGCATTACAAAAACATTTAATGTAAGTGTATACTGGTATCAAAATTTCCTTACATGACTGCTGTGATCATCCAGTGGAGAGACAGAAGGATAACCTAGTATGAGGCGATGTCACTTTGTATATTGGTCTGTTTTGCACATGAAAATTTTTATAAAACAGTCGCTCACTTTCTTGTTGTGGCGTGGCATTCTTCTTTTGATGTGCTGAGGTACCGCTATTTCCATGGCTCTTGTATTTCTTTACCATTGTTCGCGAACTTCACAAGGGTGACTTTACAACACGAATGCGGTAACACGAAACAAACAAGCAGTGCAGCAATCAAGATGGCGATCAAAACAAGCCTACTTTCGATTTTACTATCGATATGTCGATCATGGTTGTGTCACTAGCAATGTCTTCTCCATGCCCCTCTGTCGTATTACTGATGTTGGCTAGCTTAATATATTACAAAATGAGGGACTGTGACAATTTTGCCGGCCGAAGTGGCCGTGCGGTTCTAGGCGCTGCAGTCTGGAACCGCGAGACCGCTACGGTCGCAGGTTCGAATCCTGCCTCGGGCATGGATGTGTGTGATGTCGTTAGGTTAGTTAGGTTTAACTAGTTCTAAGTTCTAGGGGACTAATGACCTCAGCAGTTGAGACCCATAGTGCTCAGAGCCATTTGAACCATTTTTTTTGACAATTTGAAACAGAAAATGATGTGAGGAAGGCTAACCGAAGACTACGTTTTATTGGCAGGACACTTAGAAAATGTAACGGATCAACTAAGGAGACTGCCTACACTAAGCTTGTCTGTCGTCTTTTAGAATACTGCTGCGCGGTGTGGGATCCTTACCACATAGGACTGATGGAGTACATTGAAAAAGTCCAGAGAAGGGCAGCGCGATTTGTATTATCGTGAAATAGGGGAGAGAGAGTCACTGAAATGATACAAGATTTAGGATGGACTTAATTAAAACAAAGACTTTTTTGTTAAGGAGGAATCTTCTCACGAAGTTCCAAGAACCAACTTTCTCCTCCGAATGTGAAAATATTTTGCTGACGCCGACCTACATAGGGAGAAACGATCACCATGATAAAGTAAAGGAAATCAGAGGTCGTACGGAAAGATGCAGGTGTTCGTTCTTTCCGCGCGCGCTATATGAGATTTGAATAATAGAGAATTGTGAAGGTGGTTGGATGAACCCTCTGCCAGGCGCTTAAATGTGATTTGCAGAGTATCCATGTAGACGTAGATGTAGATGAATTTTATGATACAAATGGTGGTATAAAAACTTTTTATTTTAAGAACTAGAAAGTGATTTCTGGGATCTATGCTCATATATAACTTTTATGTCGTGTGCTTACTATTTTAAGAGAACCGAATTGAAATTCGTAAACAAGTGTGAATTTTGGAACTCTGTCATTTCATTTACAATCTCGTTTTTTGATTTACGTCCATGGGTGAATATTTCCATTTGTTAAACGATGTCCGTTCTCCAGTACTTTCACAAAGCATGCAGTATTTTGAGGTCGTTGTCTGTTGCAACACTTAAAATGTCATTTGTGTTATAAAATTGTCACAGACGCTCATTTTGCGATATGTTACGCCAACCAACTTCAGTGTTATAAAGTGACCCTTGTGAAGTTTGTGAACAATGCTGAACAAACCCAAGAGAACCACGGAAACAGCGATACCTATGCACATCACAAAGAGAATGCCACACCACAAGAACAAAGTGAGTGACTGTTTTATCAAAATTTTCATGTGAACAACAGACCAATATACAAAGTAGCATCACCTCGTACTAGGTTATCCTTCTCCATCTACACTGGATGATCACAACACTCACGCAAAGAAACTTAAATACCTGTACAGACTTACGTTAAATGATTTGGAATGACAATATAGACTGATGGTGAGGTATGACCTCGAAACATATTGCTCAATACATAATTTACTAGTCAAAAAATTTTGTGACTGGTAACGGTATCTGAAAACCTTTCCATAAATTTTTAGAAGTTGTCGAGTACTGTGTGTATTTTGGTATAAGGGACCCACGGTCTCCGATGGTTCGTTACAGGGTGATAATGTAATACATCAGGGGCGGGCAAACGTTGCACGCGGCTCATGAGCGCACAGCGGTGCACGTGTGCTGCTCGCGTGCAATCGTCGACCGGGACAGTGCCGACAGCCTGTAGGTTGCGGCAGTGTAGTACCAGGCTAAGCTGCGGACGTTGAAGCGAAGCGACCACTACGTAGTGAACGTTGTATTTCAATAACCGGAAAATGCAGAGTGAATCGAGGAAACGGAGAATTGGAGATTTGCTATCTTTTAAAAAGGAATGGGAGAATCATTTTTTCTCTGTGTAAAAACGTGAAAATTGGAAATGTGTAATATGTGACAGTATTCTCGCTGGTGAGCGGAAGTTTAATATTGAACGCCATTATAATAAATTTCAGTATGTTGCCGTTCTTAGTGCAATAAAAGAGGAATTTCTCAAGCGATTTGGGGATATATCTTACTTATCCCAAGGTTTTGAATAGTTCTCGAGAGAATCTGGTTTCTGTAGATGATATTAATCTCAGTTTGCAAATGGAATTAATAGATCTACAGTGTAATTCTCGTCTGAGAGACAAGTTCCTTTTGGCAAGACGTGTAATAGATTTTTATCACGACTTTCCACAGCAGGAGTTTCATCGTCTCCATCGTGAAGCCATGAAGATAGTCAATGTTACGCTCGACATACTTTTGTGAGAGATTTTTTTCTGTTATGAAAATTAATAAGTCTCGGTTAAGAGCAAACATCAGTAAAGAAAATTTACGTAACTGTTTGCGTTTGTCTGTATGTAGAAATTTTGTTCCAGACATTAAACGTATTGTAAACTCCACCTGTGATAATTAAATAAAACGTATCGTAGGTAATAGGTACTCTTTCAAACCATGATTACTTTCAAGCAGTCCTACTAACCTTATTCCTTCATTTAATAAAGCAGGCCAGGAAACAAAACGCATTACAGAGGAAGAAGCGGAGAGACGGTATGGTGGGGAGGGGTGAGAATCGGGTGGCCAGCTTGCCCCTGTGTGCACGCAGAACACCTCTTAACTGCACACGTGCATGTGCACCGCACACGTGCAGAATTCCTGCCCGCCCCTGTAATACATGATTTATTCGGTTTGTTTCACCAGCACTTTTGTTTCTGCGGAAACACCTATGCATCGCACACGTGCAGAATTCCTGCCCGCCCCTGTAATACATGATTTATTCGGTTTGTTTCACCAGCACTTTTGTTTCTGCGGAAACACCTACACAACTATGGAAAAAACTAATATGCAATCACTAAAACATACAGCACAAAACACAGGAACAAATACAAAAGTTCTGTGATGTGGTTTCCATCGCTGCAGGAACAATTCAGTATAACGCTGATGTGTAGGTATTGCTCTGAAATCGGTGAACCTGTACATCAGGTGCATACTGGCAACTCTTTATCAGTAAATGTATCGATACTGTCGTGTATCACTGTTAATATACAACTGTCACTGCCGAGAACAATACGAGATACACTCAAGCAGTACTGAATGCAAGCTTGAGGCCAAAGAGTAAAGTGAGCATTGATTTTCTCATCAGTAAGTACCATGAGGGAATAAGACAGTTTCTTGTCAAACAAGCCATAAAGAGAATACTTTCGACATCTGCACTGTTTCCGGTGCAATACAGATACGAAGCTAACTGGGGCAAGAAACCAAAGGAAATTTTTTGTTATTCGCCTATACAAGGCCCTCGACGCTCAGTAAATATGTCCGTCATACGTTACATAAGAGTGCAGATTGCGACACATGGACGACGACATATGGTAGTTTGAGTATGGCTGTGATTCGTGCTCCGATGGACGAAGCGGTTAAGGCGAACGCTCGCGTAAAGCGGGAGATCCGGGTTCGAGCCCCGCTCCACCTCAAACTTTCACTGTTATTCCAATATACAGCCGAAGGTGGTTCATATTTGCACCTGCGAATACATTTTCTAAAACGCAATGACTCTATAACGAGCCGTCGGAGAGTGTGGTCCCTTATACCAAAATACTCACTATGTGTCGCTGCCGCGCGGTTTGAGGCATTATTTCGCGGATTGCGCGGCCCCTCCCGCCGGAGGTTCGAATCCTCCATCGGCATGTGTGTGTGTGTGTTGTTCTTAGAATAAGTTAGTTTAAGTAGTGTGTAAGTCTAGGGACCGATGACCTCAGCTGTTTGGTCCCTTAGGAATTCACACACATTTGAACTTTTTTTTTATGTGTCTCTGAGCACCATCTGGAAGTTTGTCGGTGGACTTCTGGTTCATCCTCTACGAGGCCATATGATTTCATATGCAGATCAGTAAGGTTTAGCTATCCAAACAAAGTCGATAGGACTAAATCCATTTGCATGATTTAAAATAGAAAGATTACGCATCGCTTTTCTTATTCAAAAATCGTATTTGAATGCTGTTTGTGGAAAGATTGTGTTAGCTACATATGCTTCATGCTTCTGTCGCTTAGTAGTGGAAAGGTCTAGATGAGATACTATCAGATTCTACAAAGATTATATGAAAGAACTTGCTCGTTTTCTAGCAGCAGTCAACCGTAGATCCCTGGAGCAACGAAACGTTAGTAGCGAGTGGAAAAAAGCGCAGGCCGTTTCGATTTTCAAGAAGGGTTGTAGGACAGATACAGGCCTACATCGCTGACGTCAATTTGTTGTAGAATAATGCAACTTATTTAATGCTCAAGAATTACGACGGTTTTGGAGAACGGAAAATCTCCTGTTTAACAATCAATATGGGTTCCGCAAACAGATATCTCACTTCTATAGTCGATATGGCCGAGCGGTTCTAGGCGCTTCAGTCTGGAACCGCGCGTCCGCTACTGTCGCAGGTTAGAATCCTGCCTCGGACATGGATGTGTGTGATGTCCTTAGGTTTAAGTAGTTCTAACTTCTAGGGGACTGATGACTTCAGATGTTAAGTCCCATAGTACTCAGAGCCATTTGAACCACTTGATTTGAAGTTCCATAGTGCTGTAGACTACTGTGCTTAGGTTGATGCCGTGTCCTTGACTTCAGGAGGAGTATGACATCGTTCCGCACTGCCATTTATTTAAAAACTACGAGCTTAACGAATATCAGACCAGATTTGCGACTAGAGACTAGATTCAAGACCTGCTTGCAGATAGAACTCAATATTTCGATATTAAAGGAAGAAAATCGACTTCTGTTAAGGTAATTTCCGGGGTATGCAGTGTATGTAAATGAGCTAGAAGAAATCGTTGAAAGCTCTTTAAGACTGTTCGTAGGTGATGCGGTTCTCTGTAAGAAATCAGCACACTAAAGACAGTATCGATTTGCTGAATGACCTGCAAAGGACTAATGAATTGTGCCGGCTCTGGCAGTTGACTATGAAGACGAATGAATGCAACTTATTGTGCATACATACGAAAATAATTCCACTACTTCACAATTACACTGTTAATGAAAAATTGCTGAAAACAGTATCTACCACGAAATATCTAAGAGTAACTATCCAGAGCGAGCTTAAGTGGAATGACCAGGAAATATAACTCATCCACGAAGGAAGCGGCTTACAAGGCGTTTGTTCAACTGATTCTTGTGTACTGTTCGTCAATTAGGGATCCTTACCAGGTACGAGTGATAGAAGGGATAGAGACAACACAACAAAGAGCGCGGTTTTACGTCACGGTATCGTTTGGTGGGCGCGAGAGCGTTACAGAGATGCTCAACAAACTCTAGTGGCAGACGTTACAGAAGAGGCGTTGTGTGTCACGGAAAGGCTTCCTATTGAAATTACGGAAGATAGCCTTACGAGAAGAGTCGGACAACGTATTACTTCGTCTCACATACATCTCGCGTAAAGACCGCGACAAGAAAATTCGAGAAATTAGAGCTTATACAGGGGCTTACCGACAATCATTATTCCCTCGCGCCATTCGCAAGTCGAATAGGGAAGAGAAGGATCGGTTAGTGGTACCAGAAGCACCCTCGACCAAACACCGTTAGGTGACTTGCTTACTATGATGTAGATGTACATACAAGGAGAAACTTCTACCAACATGTATCGGAATTCGACAGCTGCTGGAACGTGGGCTGCCAATATCACAGTTTATCACTCCACGATACTGTTGCACCGGTTCGCCAGGATGCCACGACTGTTATCCGAATAAGAAATCGATGATTTCAGGAGGGTCACATTCAAAGTCATGCAGGAAGTCAATAGCTCCATATGGAATGTGCCCGAGAGGACAGGCATTTTTCACTAGGCCGTCACGCAAAATTGAGAAAGAAAATTAATTAATTAATTAATTTACCTATGTATCCAGGGATAATCTCGCAATGTCACCATAATACACTGAAAATAAAGAGCTGAAAATATACATACGCACAGAATATGTAAGTATGCATTTATGAGGATAAGGCAGGTTGTAACCTCCCCTTAGAAAAATTAGTGAATTACTGTGCTGGTAAACCCCTTACGTTATTTAATTTTCAAACAGCTTATCAGAACTGAACGTACTCAGACGTTTCTCTCTTTACTTATTCTGATCAACACTAAACTGACACAATATTTTTAGCGCAACGCAGTCTGACTTTCAATAATCCCTACAAAAGAATGGCCCTGCCTGACAATAACCCATACCTACCTTTCAGGAATCACTTACCTCACAAAAATCTTCGTTACTCGAACTACTGCAATACAGCGAGCGGCAATACTGCCAGCTAAATACAGGATTCTAACTACTGAAGGCACTAACTACTGATAGGCATAGTTATCAAATGAAAAATTTTGATAGAGAACAAACAATGTCAATGTATTTACCTTAATAGTGTTCAAAAGTTATATATATATAAAGATGATGTGACTTACCAAATGAAAGTGCTGGCAGGTCGACAGACACACAAACATACACACAGAATTCAAGCTTTCGCAACAAACTGTTGCCTCATCAGGAAAGAGGGAAGGAGAGGGAAAGGCGAAAGGATGTGGGTTTTAAGGGAGAGGGTAAGGAGTCATTCCAATCCCGGGAGTGGAAAGGCTTACCTTAGGGGGAAAAAAGGACGGGTATACACTCGCACACACGCACACACACACACACACACACACACACACACACACACACATATCCATCCACACATATACAGACACAAGCAGACATATTTAAAGACAAAGAGTTTGGGCTTTGTCTTTAAATATGTCTGCTTGTGTCTGTATATATGTGTGTGTGTGTGTGTGTGTGTGTGTGTGTGTGTGTGTGTGTGTGTGTGTGTGTGTGTGTGTGCGAGTGTATACCCGTCCTTTTTTCCCCCTAAGGTAAGTCTTTCCGCTCCCGGGATTGGAATGACTCCTTACCCTCTCCCTTAAAACCCACATCCTTTCGTCTTTCCCTCTCCTTCCCTCTTTCCTGATGAGGCAACAGTTTGTTGCGAAAGCTTGAATTCTGTGTGTATGTTTGTGTGTCTGTCGACCTGCCAGCACTTTCATTTGGTAAGTCACATCATCTTTGTTTTTAGATATATTTTTCCTACGTGGAATGTTTCCCTCTATTATATATATATATATATATATATATATATATAAGTTCATGACATCCAGTCTTACAAATTTCCTTTTTCTGACGGACACACGTCCAGATCGTCCGCTCTGAAAACTCTGCCATCTCTCTCCCCACATCCACCACTGCTGGTGGCTCACCTCCAACTGTGCAACGCTACGCGCTATTCACATCCAACTGCCCAACACTAAAATAGCGAATATTTCAACAATGCCAACCAGCTACAGACTGCACACAGCACAGCCAGTGATTTTCATACAGAGCGCTACGTGACGTTACCAATATAAAAACCTAAACAGCCTACTTACAAGGTGGCTTTCCGTGGCTTTGATGAAGGAACCACGCTAGCATTTGTCTGAAATGATTTAGGAAAACATGGAAAAATTAAATCAGGATGTCTGGACAGAGTAAACTTCATCACCCGCCACCCCCCCCCCCCCCCCCCCCCCCCCCGAAATTGAGGTAAGTGTCTTAACTGCACTGCCTCATTCTGTTAGTCTATATTGTACAATGTACTCTGATTTACACAAGATTTCCTCTAGATAAGTTATCATATAAAACACAGCTTTGCACTTCATAACTGCTCACAGTAATCACACTCACAGATATGTATGTTTTTATTTCTGATATGCAAAACAACATGCTAGATGAGCTTGTTTGCAGAAAGACAAATATCCACACAGAAAGTATGTGGGGCGCCACAAACTGTCAGCATGGTGACTACTGTCGTGGCTTTCATTGACGCCGCAGCCCTTGACACGAGTGTGGCATCACGTCCGTCTATTTATTTATTAACTCATTCTGAATCATAAGTCTTCTAACTGGTTTGATGCGACCCGTCACGAATTCCTCTCCTGTGCCATCCTTTTCATTTCAGAACAGCACTTGCCCCTACGTCCATAATTATTCCCTCGATGTATTCCAACCTCTGTGTCCCCCTACAGTTTTAGTCTCTATGGCTCCCTCTTGTACCAAGAAGGGTATTCCTTGGTGCTTTAACACATGCCTTGCTACCCAGTTCCTTCTTCCTGTCAGTGTCTTCTAGAAGTTCTTTCTTCGCCGATTCTGCGAAGAACCTCCTCATTATCTTATTAGTCCACCTGAATGTCAACATTCTTCTGTAGCACCACATCCCAAACGCTTCGATTATCCTCTGTTCCGGTTTTCCCACTGTCCATGATACACTACCATAAGCTCACCGGACAAAACTTTAGTCACCCCCATTGAAATCATTACAAGCATCGTTTACCACCCTGTAATTCTGTCCCTGGACTTAATAACCGCCTGGATTCCGTTAGGAAGTGTGTCTACGAGGCTGTGCAGATATGTCGCATCCATGTTAAGCAAGCCGCTGAGGATTATATTGCGCATTTCCAGCAAATTGCGAGGATGCTGATGTCGGTGTTTTACCCGTCGTTACAACATGTGCCACACGTTTTCTATGAGGTTCAAGTCAGGTGATTTTGCAGCCACTCGTTATTAAATAAGGTTTAGGAGTGTTCAGAAAATCAGTCACAAATTCAATCAGCCCAATGCACTTCGCTTTTGTCGCCTTGAAAAATTGGGGTATCAACAGCATACTAATCATGCAGATGTTGACTGAAAGGCAACACTTCATCATTCAGAATGTTCAAATAAACATGCTGGTTCATGTTAGTGGTCAACTCAGTAAGTGGACCCAACTTATGATAAGGAAAACAGCACCCAAAACATCACAGAGTCACCTTCTTCTTGAACCTAGTGATTTCAGTTCTCGTCGTAATGTTCTCTCCATAACAGGTGGGAATGGAGCTACATTCACTGTCTGCAGCAGCGAGGACGGGGCCTGAGTCGTGCTTGGGTAGCTCAGTTGGTAGAGCACTTGCCCGCGAAAGGCAAAGGTCCCGAGTTCGAGTCTCGGTCCGGCACACAGTTTTAATCTGCCAGGAAGTTTCATATCAGTGCACACTCCGCTGGAGAGTGAAAATCTCATTCTAGTTCCTGAGAGGTTTGGAGGCGATTTTGACTCACAAGCTATGAAACGTATCTCCGGTTCCTTTCAGTCAAGATATTTTTCGGGCCAAAGTTCTGACGTCGTGTTTCGTAGCCACGTGTGTTACACCACTGCTTGTAGAGATGTTGAACAGTTAGCTTCGAAACACCAACAAATTCAGCTACTTCACACACTGTATGGCACTAGGCACGGTCAAACACGATTACCCCTTTTCTCTACTTCGTCACGTCCTTTTTGTCACTCTGTCACGACCTTACAGTTACCCATGCTTACTTACAAAGTCCGCTTGAAACATAAATATCTCAGTGAATGCTACTTTCTTATGCGCACATAGAGTCAGTTCAGCAAGTGACTCGTTCACTGCGCCTTCTGGAAAGGTTTAACGTTTCATCTGTGCCTGCCGACTGAGGTGGCATTTTTTTTTTTTTTTTTTTTTTTTTTTTTTTTTTTTTTTTTGTTCCATGAGCTCACAAAGCTGTGCTACAAATGTACGTTCGTACGTTCTCAGAATTTCTTCCTCCAACTAAGACGTATGTATGAGACCAGTAAACTTCTCTTAGGCAGTGTACGCAGCTCGTGGTCTAGTGGCTAGCTTTGCTGCCTCTGGATCACGGTGTCCCGGATTCGATTCCCGTGCCGGGTTCGGGATTTTCTCTGCCCGGGGACTGGATATTTGTGTAGTCGTCATCATTTCATCGTCATCATTCGTGACAGTGGCTAGATTGAACTGTGCAAAAAAATAGACTGTGAAACAATTAGGACTTTGCAGGGGCGCTGACGACCGTGCAGTTGGGCGCCCCATGAACCAAACATCATCATCATCTTGGCCAGGAATTCCCGCCTGTGCTAGTCTGCTTTTGATGTCTTTGCTTCGTCCGTCATGGAAGGTAGCAGAATTCGTTAATCATGCAGAGAATTGGAAGACAATATGCGGCTTTGTTTCCTTCATCAGTGCTTGTACTGATATTGTAGACGGACATATGTCAACTTTCAGTAAACCATTACTGTTGTCTGTAGTTGATTGATGTAATATTTTGTCAGCAACGGATTAAAGTTGTTAGATAATTAGCTGTTGGACGTTTTTTTATTATCCGACAGTTGTAGAAATTCAATTTTGGAAGCTAGTTATTTACTGAAAGATATTTATGTTTTCTATGAATTCCTTAATATCGTCTACTTCGTGACCATCAACTTCGGTCTTAAATTTCTCCCTATTCTCATTCCTGCTACGTCTCATTACTTTTTTTCTTTTTCTAGTTTACTCTTAATGCATATTCGGTACTCATTAGACTATTGATTCCATTCAACAGATAAGTCTTCTTCACTTTCACTAGGGATAGCAATGTTGTCAGCGAATCTTTTCATTGATATCCCCTCACCCTGAATTTTAATAACAGTCTTGAATTTTTCTTTTATTTTAGTCATTGCTTCTTCGATGTATAGATAGAAGCTAAGGACTGCATCCCTGTCTTACAGCCTTTTTAATTCGAGCACTTTGTTCATGGTCTTCCAGTCTTACTGTTCCCTCTTTGTTCTTGTACATGTTGTATGTCACCAGTCTTTTCCTGTAATTTACTCCCATTTTTCTCAGAATTTCGAGTATCTTGCACCATTTAACGCTGTCTAACGCTTCCTCTAGATCGACAGATCCTATGAGCGTGTGTTGATTTTTCATCAGGGTTGGTTCCGTTATCAAGTGCGTAGTTAGAACTGTCTTTCCGGCGCATTTACCTTTCTAAAGTCAAACTGATCGAAATCTAACATATCCTCAGTTTTCTTTTCCATTCTTTTGTATCTTGTTCTTGGTTCAAATGGCTCTGAGCACTATGGGACTTAACATCTATGGTCATCAGTCCCCTAGATTTAGAACTACTTAAACCTAACTAACCTAAGGACATCACACACATCCATGCCCGAGGCAGGATTCGAACCTGCGACCGTAGCAGTCGCGCGGCTCCGGACTGAGCGCCTAGAACCGCTAGACCACCGCGGCCGGCTCTTGTTCTTGTCAGCAGCTTGTATACATGAGCTGTTAAGCTAATTGCGCGGTAGCTTCCGCACCTACCTGCCCTTGCTATCTTTGGAATTATTTGGATGACGTTTTTCCGAAAGTCTGATGGTGCTTCGCCAGAGTCATAGTTTCTACTCAAAAACTTGAATAGTCGTTTGGTAGCCATTTCCCCCAATGGTTTTAAAAATTACGATGGAATCTTATCTACCCCTTCTGTTTTACTTGATCTCAAGTCTTCCACAGCTCTTTTAAATTCTCACTCTAATACTGGGTCCCCTATCCACTGACCAGCATTGGTTACTGACCATCACTGATCACCGACCGTCATTGATAACTGACCATCACTGATCAATAACCATTATTGCCCACATATCATGTTTGTACATAAACAATAATTGATCACTGATCGTCACTGTGCACTGACCATCACTGGCCCCTTGGTATAAATCTCTTATGTTTCAGATGAATACAAAATGTACTGTAGAATATTTGAAAATGGAAGATTTCTCGATCAGAAAGATCCCTGAAAATTTTAAAATACCTTACAGCACACTGAACATCAGATTGAGGAGAGAAAATGAATCGGAACAGAAGATAAGCCCTTCTGTGTGTCACATAGTTTTCAAACAAAACCATGTGGTGATCATCTCGTAAACTAATCTTATCCACTTCTTATTTTCAGCTGTGTACAAAATGAACTGCAGAAGATTTGGAAATGGCAACACAAGCTGTTATTGAAAGTTTACTGCTGAAAATTTTAAATACCTTTTAGCACACTGCAGATTAGATTAAGGAGTGGAAATGAATCGATCCCGAGCCTAGGAAGCAAATGCGCACACCATGTTAAAACACCTAAGGCGACAGTTCCATTGTGGTGAATATGTACGAACAGACGGTAAATTTGCCCTGGAGAAGTATGTGCAGAGTAGGTGGGTTAAGGATAGAAATAAATCACCGTGGTTTAATAAAAGAAATAGGAAATTGCAGAGGAAGCGGAGACTGCTGTAATAACTTTCAAAAAAGAACGCGCATATGACGACAGGCAAAAATTAGTAGAAATTCATGCGTCTGTAAAAGATCGATGCACGAAACATACAACAATTGCCTTTGCAGAACATCTTGGCGAGATGTGAGAAAATTCTGATCCTACGTAAAATCGCTAAGTAGCTCGAAGGCTTCTGTCCAGTCATTCGTGGCGATAGAAGACAGCAAAAGGAATTCTAAAGTTTTAAATGTTGTTCCTAAGGAATCATTCACGCAGGAGACTCAAATATAGAGCACATAGTACATCTACATGTACAACTACATACATTCTCGGCAAGCCCCCTTAATGTGTGTCGAGGAGTGTACCTCGTACCACTACCAGTCATTTCCTCTCCTTTTCCACTCGCATATAAAGCGAGGCAAAAACGACTATCTATATACATCTGTAGGAGCCCTGATTTCTTTCATCTTATATTCATGGTCCTTACGGAAAATGGAGTCGGTGACGATAATGACGAGGCGCCTTGCCTTATCGTTATGATCATTTGCCCAGTTTTACTGTCTTTTACAAAACATGACATACAAGAAGACGAAGTGCAACTAACATATTGTTTGAAGGCGTGGAGTCAGACACGGATCAACTCCCTTTTCCTTGGTACTACGAAATAATTTACATAAGGTTCACCACTCTCGCCTTCACCCACGATGCGAGGATAGACAGATCAGCAGTTCCATGTCTGTAACAGTGGGGTTATCTGGTCACAAGTTCCGAATTCGCACTACTGAACCAGAAACATACATCGCTTCCAGCCTCCACAGAACTCTCAGCAGTTTCATCAGAAAGGGCGGCTAACAGCGGGAACCCGACGTAGATCCCTCTTTGACACATTTGAAACTTCGCTTGGTAAAAGAAAGGTAAAAATAAACGGACACCTGTTTAGTCTTAGGTGCCAATACTCAATAGTTTTCAAGAATATGACGAAGATTCTATGCTACTTCATCAGTTCGCTTGGGCAATGTTAAACCAAGCTAGTCGGTAGTATAGAGGCTAAGTGCACAGTTTCGAATTTCTGTGCTCCATGTTCAAATTAAACCTTTTTTTTCTTTGGTTGTCGTGGAACAACAGCTATGTTGTGACATCAACGGTATCAATATTTCTTGTGACATCAAGATATATCATGGGATTATTGACAAAAGAAGTAAGCGTTTTAAATCCTATTACAACTGATTTTAACATCATAAATCTTATATAACCTTATGTAATTAACAGTAAATGAAAATGAAAAAATATGAAATATATGATTTTAATTTTTGCACTGATGTTTTGCTTTTATACTTCAAGAGAACAATGATCTCCTCTGCGTAACATATATCATTAAAGCATTCAAAGCAGAAAAATTGATACAACAAGCAACGTCTGAAGGCACACACACCACACTCACAAATTTTTAGTGTGAGTGTTACTAGGAAAAGCAACCTCGTAAATGTTGTCAAATACCTCGAGATCTGGCGATAATCTCGCTTTAAATGAAGCACATCAAAGTGTTTTGTCGAAAGCTGGGACCGAGAGACATGGCACAGTGGTTAGCATACGGAATCCGCATTCGGGAGGACAACGATTCAAACCTGCGTCCGGCCATCCAGATTTAGGTTTCCCTAAATCACTCCAGGCAAATACGGGGATGGTTCCTTTTAAAGGACACCGCCGATTTTCTTCCCCGTCCTTGACAAAATCGGAGCTTGTGACCCGTCTCTAATGACTTCGATGTCGACGGTACGTATAACCGAATCTTCCTTCCTTCTTCCTTTCCGGAAGCTGGAGCCTGCACTTGATTACGAATCCAGGTATGTATTTTATTAATTGCATGGCTTCTACTTGTGGGTTTATTTGCTGCACGGTCAGAATAGGGCACTTCTGTAACGGGGGAATGTAAGTCTTTACTTATGATAGGTTTCTTTCCAGAATGAGATTTTCACTCTGCCGCGGAGTGTGCGCTGATATGAAACTTCCTGGCAGATTAAAACTGTGTGCACCGACCGAGACTCGAACTCGGGACCTTTGCCTTTCGCGGGCAAGTGCTCTACCAACTGAGCTACCGAAGCACGACTCACGCGCGGCCCTCACAGCTTTACTTCTGCCAGTATCTCGTCTCCTACCTTCCAAACTTTACAGAAGCTCTCCTGCGAACCATGCAGAACTAGCACTCCTGAAAGAAAGGATAATGCGGAGACATGGCTTAGCCACAGCCTGGGGGATGTTTCCAGAATGAGCACTTGCCCGCGAAAGGCAAAGGTCCCGAGTTCGAGTCTCGGTCGGCGCACACAGTTTTAATCTGCCAGGAAGTTTGATAGGTTTCTTTGTTTCAGTTGGCCCACAGCTTTTTCTGTAACGTTCTCACCTCAAAAGAATCACGCTCTGTTACTAGAGATGCGATACTTATATTGTGTTTGATCCATACTTTTAACGAAATCAGGACTGAATTCATAAATTTAGTGGAGATTTGATGTTGAAACAGATTTGCTGTTACCAGAAATCCATAAAACATTCGCTTGTCTTTGGTGCTAACGAATTTGATGAAGCTGCGAAATTCTGCGTTTAGCCTTGACTGAATCCGCCCCAGGTGTTTAAGACTTTGTATTCGAAACTTTCCGATAGCAATGAGGCTTTTGCAGCGATCGCTCACTGCAGCAGCGTGCGTGCAGCAAGTACATATCCACTGTTTCTAGCCTCTATAATACGATCTAACACCCACGAATCGATCATTCTATATTTATCTCGAGTCGATACCCCGCTTGCCATTTAGGTCGTCCATCGCGTTAGCTGTTTCGTACTTGTGAGCTTGTGCACTCCTCCTCTGCCTAGTTTCCGGAAAACTGTTACCAACAGTTTTTGTTTGTTTCCACGAAGTTAGAAGCAATGATCCTCGAATCCAACAAGTCGGAAACCTGTTAGTGGAGCGGCAACATAATGTGTACGCAACAGCTACAAGATGTGGAAAGCTCACAAAAGACACCTATCACCAGTTTCTGGACAAATTTTTCTGACCTTACGTAAAAATGAAGCCACTCCTGTACATTACTGGCTCCTGGAACGGGTATAAATATCCCTCCTTACACAATTGCCTGATTGTCGATGAAATCGGAATATTGACGTGGTCATTAAAAGTAATTGTGTATGACATTCTGTCAAACCTACGACGTATACTTTTATTGACAGGTGAAGGATTACATCCTTCCATTATAGAAGCCCCTGTTCTCATCGCACAGCGAAGGGAAGTCACAACTAGAAGCGATGCCAGGCTCCAACTTTCGAGAAAATGCTTTGATATGCTTGGTTTGCCGCGAAATTATCGCCCAATGGCGAGGTGTTTAGTAACCTTAACGAGGTTGCATTGCTTAACGATACTCACCCTAAAAATGTGACTGTGGCACGTATGACTTCTCACTTTGCTGGAGGTGCTGTAATTTTTTACACTTTGAATGTTTTTATGGTATGTGCCACCCAAGGCAATGCAGTGGTTCTGTTACAGTATAAAAGTAAAACATGAAAGCAACATTAGAAATACTAGAATTAATATGTTCTCCTTTTCCAGTTACTGCTAACTGTACAAGATCATATAATACTTGCGATGTTAAAATCCGTTTCTTAATAAGATTTGAAATGCCAAGAAAAGTATACAACTGGATTTGAACATGAAGCGCAAAAATTCGGAACTGTGCTCTTAGCTACTACGGTTTCTGTAAAATAAGTTCATGTTAAATCACAGCAAGACTCAGTTTTTATAATTTCTAACACAAAATTCACAAAAAACTGACATTTTGATTGCAAAGAATAGACATATGATTAGTAAGAGGGAACAGTTCAAGTTGCTAACATTCAGATAGATAATAAGCCGTGATGAAAAGCCCATGTTTAGGATATTGTTCAAAAATGAAATGCTGCTTTGCTTACCATTAGAACAATATCCGAAGTAAGTGATAGTTCAACACGAAAAGTAGTCTACTTTGCTGATTTTCATTCGCTTATGATGTATGGTATTATTTTTTGGCGTAAATGGTTTGATTCAAAAAGGATATTTGTGGCTCAGAAACGGGCGGATAGAACAATATGTGGCCGACGTTCGCGAACATCCTGTCGATCCCTGTTCAGTATTCTGCGAATTCTGACATTGGCCTCACAATACATATTTTCCTTAATGTCGTTTGTTACTGACAATGTCAGTTTATTTCCAAGAGTTAGCTGTTTCACTCAGTTAATTCTAGGTAGAAACCTAATCTGCATTTGGAAGGCACCTCCTTGACTCTTACGCAGAAAAATGTGCAGTATTCGGGTGCATCCATTTTCAATAACCTGCCCAAAAAATTCGAAAATATTAGCAGCAATCCACGCAGTTTCCAGTCTGAAGAGTTTCCTCACGGTTCACTCTTTCTATTCTGTCGAGGAACTCCTGGAAAAATTAAAGAAATAAGCTAATTCCTGTGTTACCTTGTTGATTACGTTTATTTAAACTTACGGCTTGTCGTCTGCATAGGATTCATATACGTTTCATTTTATCTATTATAAACTCATATGTTATAGTTTCATGTATTGACTCGTTCCATGACCGTGGAGACTTGCTCTTCAATTTTTGTACTACAGACATGACACATAAAACAAAAACAAAGAGTAAATAAAAATAAAGACTGATTTGTTTTTCTTTGCCTCATGGGTAGAATCCTAGGCTACGGTAGTTTTCTTAGTAGCTTTGGTCAGTTAAGATCTTAACCACGTTACCTGTAAGTTAGGTGTGTTGCCTGCCTATCGGCCGTTAACTCATTTAGATCACTTTGTTTCTGCATGTGATCAGTGTCTTACTAAGTCCTGTACAAACTGGAAGCGGTGAACTGCCTAGAAACTGAGTGTGAATATACAAAGGGCTACGTAACCTAACGAACGTTTTTGTTCTGCATAGTTATCCCCTTGTCTGTTACTTAAAGATTAATATGATTCATAAAGAAATTGGAAGTGTTATAGTTTAATTCAAGTTTTATTAGAAAATTGCTAATATGTAACGTGTAAGAGAGGGATGGTGCAGTAAAAGGAAAAGAAATGCAGATTTATCATATAGCGTTAGGAACACAATTTCCTCAAAAGAAAGTAACATTTAAAAATGCAGAACGAAAATGTGTCAAATATTACATCAATATTTCGTCTAGCTTATATAAAACATGTTTCTTTTATTGCTAAACAACTTTCGCACTTATGAATAATAACAGCAAATTATTGCCTTTGATGAACAACCTTCTATTGAGTACTAAATCGGGCATGGCTGTGTGTGTGTGTGTGTTGTCCTTAGCGTAAGTTAGTTTAAGTTAGGTTAAGTAGTGTGTAGAATTAGGGACCGATGACCTCAGCAGTCTGGTCCCTTAAGAATTCACACACATTTTAACATTTTGAGTACTAAATAAAGACAATAATTATATCATTTTTTGTGTTTGTGCATATAAACTGTATTTTCATCAAAAGCAATTGTTTTGGTTACATAAAAGCACATAAGTTAACCGAGCAGCTAATTTTTTAACTTATAAAATGCAATTTTAATCTGTAAGGATATAAAATACATCACTGAACGATGTGCAGTCTTGATTATGTGCAAAACAAACAAAAAACAAAGAGAAGTCCTCGGCTCCCATTTCCTCTCTCACATATTAATTTATGTTTCTTTCCCTACAAATGCTAGTGATACCATTTACTACGTCATTTATGTGCTGTCCCAAAACTACCGAACCGCAGTTTTGGCAGGGCGCAAAACTCACGGGTCAAGGCGCGAGTGGTTACCTTTACCAAAATTATTTCTTTAGTATCAAGTCAAAGGAGTTGACCCAGCACTGACTACATTTTTTCCCGATGCTAGTAAAATTGCGTTATGTAGTGAGATCGCATGCTGCATTGCTTCAGGTCTGTGATGTAGATCGTATCAGGTGGCGGACACTCACATTGCAAGCTCGAGTTATCGAAATACGTGTCAAAAACTATGGGAGTTATTTTAAATGATACATATTGTGATATCTCAGACACGTTGCGAAGAGCCTGGCGGACTATGAGAAGCGTGCCGAAAACTAACGGACCCCTGCAGCCGGGGTGGAACGTCAAGAATGCGCTCAAGAAACCGTGTGAATTCTTCTGTCCCGGCAGCAGTCGTTTTACCTGCCTTAGAAACCAAGAACGTGTCAACTATTCCAGCAACCCACAGTCACAGGGAGGAGCGTACAGAAAGCGCGAAGAATTCGCACAGGGAGGCGTATGAAAACAGTAAACTTTCTTAGAAAAATGTATTCTAGAGAGAAAGGAAGTTGAACTTAAAATCTTCTGGGTTATTAGGCCGCGTCATATTTCTACTAAGACGATCGACGTTCCGACCCCTCTGCTGGGATCTTCCTCATGATCTTACTGTGTCCACTACTGCTAGAACACTCTAGCAGTAGTGGACACCATAAGATCCTGAGGAAGATCCCAGCAGAGGGGTCGAAACGTCGATCATTTTAGTAGATATATGACGCGGCCTAATAACCCAGAAGATTTTAACTTCAATTACAACGGCCACGAAAGCCTGCAGAATTACAGAAAGGACGTTCCTTGTAAATCACAGACGCCAGCAGATTCTGTGACGAAGCCCAAACATGAGTGTTTCCAGGCCTCACGCAGAGAGAGCGGTTAGAAAGAAGTGTTGTGTGGCTGCTCTCACAACAACTTCGGCATGCTTGAAAACATCAGAAGAATGTTCCACCAATGCAGGTGAAATCGTGAGAAAGACGCCAGTTCCCGAGTCACACACCAGCAAACGCAGGATAGGATATTTCCACCCTGCGTAGAGAGGCGTGGCCATGAAACGCCGATCAGTCATTGGGTGGCACTGCAAATCGAGTCCGCCAATGATAACGCGTCGAGAGGAGAATCTTTCGAGGAATGTTGAGCAGAGGGATGGATGAGGAGTGAAGAGGGACAGTCTATGAGGTAGCGCGGAAGCAAGAGGACATAGGGGCTCTTTCATCCATCGCCAACTTCCGTCTTCCGACACCTTGATATCGCAGCTTTGGCGACGCAACTCGCAACGGGAGACAACGCGATGATCGTACCTGGGCCTTCCCGTAAAGCAGGGCCGACGCCGACAGCACCACACGACGAATGATGACGAATAATGGTGAAATGATTCGTCCCCCCCTCCTACACCTTAATAACTGAGTCGTGTCCACGCCAAGTCAGATCAGCCCCGAGATTTGTAATTTTTTTAACTCTACTGAATAAATATATTTTTTTCATCTTTTAATCGCCTAAGCAATCTGTTCCATTCATACATTAAGAGTTAATCTTATATCCACTTGCGTTTGATTTCATTTAAATCACTGATATCAGTTAATTATTGGAGTCCAGTATGGAGCCATCTCATAGGTAATTTTCATGTTACTTGATATCACAAACAGTTTCTTGAGTTCAGTACAATGTTTATTGTTTTTATAGGTGTGCAGGTGCTATTTAGAAACGGCACTTCTTACAGATGCAATGATTTAGGTCTGATCTCGAAATGTTACACTTATTTCGTCAACCTCATTTAATCTTAATTCCTTGCCTTACCAGTGTTCAACTTCTTCATGTTAAAAATTGGTTCAAATGGCTCTGAACACTATGGGACTCAACTGCTGAGGTCATTAGTCCCCTAGAACTTAGAACTAGTTAAACCTAACTAACCTAGGGACATCACAAACATCCATGCCCGAGGCAGGATTCGAACCTGCGACCGTAGCGGTCTTGCGGTTCCAGACTGCAGCGCCTTTAACCGCACGGCCACTTCGGCCGGCTCTTCATGTTATTCCACGGTTATGTAAAGAGTGGGGTGTAAAGTAGCCTTCAGATTTTGCTCCATTCATGTGCCCCTCAACTTTCCCAGTACGCAAAAGCCGATGAAATTTTTTATTAGGAGACAAGTTGATGTGCGCAGGATATATGTTAAAAGGGTTATTAAACATTTCCAGTTGACTCCAAGATGAAATGACATTACAGTTATCATTGTCCACAGAGACGTATTCGACCGCAAGTTCGACAATATTTAACATAGCAGTCTGTTTTAACAAATACACTTTGGTAATTCTCGTACGAATGGGGTGATGGCCCACAGAAACAATAAAATAAACAACAGGTAAAATGGGCCAACTGCGAGGTTCAGCCGGCCAGAGAGGCCGTGCGGTTCTAGGCGCTACAGTCTGGAACCGTGCGTCCGCTACGGTCGCAGGATCGAATCCTGCCTCGGGCATGGATGTGTGTGATGTCCTTAGGTCAGTTAGGTTTAATTAGTACTAAGTTCTAGGCGAGTGATGACCTCAGAAGATAAGTCGCATAGTGCTCAGAGCCATTTTGAAACAAGAAAAATGGTTCAAATGGCTATAAGCACTATGGGACTTGAAATCTGTGGTCGTCAGTCCCCTAGACTTGGAACTACTCGAACCTAACTAAGCTAAGGACATCACACACATCCATGCCCGAGGCAGGATTCGAACCTGCGATCGTAGCAGTAGCGCGGTTCCGGACTGAAGTGCCTAGAACCGCTCGGCTACAGCGGCCGGCCGAACTGCGAGGTACTGCGTAGAAATACCGTCCCACGATCACCTAGGATACACTCGTCTTGTGAAAAGCTCATTCATCAAGCGTTTTTCGTTCTTATTGACCAAGCTTCACCAGCAGTTACATTTTAATCGTTATGAGCAGACAGTGTTTTTCGTCAGTTTGATTTTTGTAGAATGAATGACAGTTTTGCTTAAGAATGACGTATTCGAGACATTACTATCAGCACTTTTTAGTCCATATTTCACATTATCATCACTACTGTTCTCCTTTCATGTTATCAGAAGCTGGAATCGAACCTACTCTAAAATAATTTACTTGTTTAATTTTCTTTGCCACTTTTGAGCCCTACTTTTCGATCTGTGTGAAAGATTTACTTGCTCGGTTTACTTTTCTGATTTGAAACTCTATGATATTCGAAGCTTATAAAATTTCTTTTTGGTTGTCTGCTCTCTGTAGTTAGTGTTACGTTATTTTTTCAATTGGGTTATTCTGTGTTAGAGGTGACAGCATTCATAAGGCCAACTGTTTTCAAGTATACAATATTAAAATGAAAGTTATTTACTCTTAGCCTCTGGTGATGCTAAATAAGGCGAATCCTTTACCCTTTGCATTCCGTAATACAGACACAGGGCTTCACTGTGCGTTTTTATTTAGATCGCCGCAGCCCGCGAGCGAAGCACGCCACAGACAATTGCGTGAGTCTCTTTGTGGAAACAATGAGGCCACTGACCAACAATTAGGGTATACATCTGAAACAAAAAACGCTCTTTTATTCAGAAACATTTACATAAGCATTACTGTACAAAACTTTCTATTGTGTGATATTTTTAAACTTTTTTGAAGCTGGAGAGCTGGATTTCGTGTGCATGTTTCGCAGTAATACACAGTTTTATGCTTGCCTGCTTCCTTTATTCTGTCCGAACACAATGCACAACCCTTACTCTTGTTCGCAGCAGGCTTGTGAATAAAGTGCAGCATTCCATTTAAGCATTCCTCGTCATCAATAGTTGAACGACGTCCTCGTTTTTGTCCTCGTCTTCCTTATTCACCAACTAAGTCTAAGTCTCTTATAACACTTTCACGGAATGCTTTGTGAGACAGTATTGTCCACACTGGACTCGCATTTGGGAGGACGACGGTTCAATCCCGCGTCCGGCCATCCTGATTTAAGTTTTCCGTGATTTCCCTAAATCACTCCAGGCAAATGCAAGGATGGTTCCTTTGAAAGGGCACGGCCGACTTCCTTCCCCGTCCTTCCCTAATCCGATGAGACCGATGACCTCCTGTCTGGTCTCCTTCTCCAAGCAACCCCCCCCCCCCCAGCTGTTTACAAGAGCTATCTCTAACAACCAGAAGTACACTTTTCACCACCACTTCAGACTTTTCGTTACAAAACCGTAACCGCAAATAAAATGTTCAGATCGATCAACTCCGCTCATCTTCGAAGTATAATCAATAATCACATTTGGTTTCATTATTTGTTCCCTTTACTTTCTGTTTCCCCTGTCTATAAGTGAGACTGAGCTATTTGCTTTTGTAGAAAGCATGCCGAAGCTTTGGCCGATAGTCGCTGTATCACCACGCATCGCAAGATCGGACATGCTCTCCGCGCTCACTACAGTCAATAGTTCGCGGACCATCATCATACCTCGGACGTGATTGTGGAGATCTTTCGCTTTATATGTGATACGCTACCGCGAAACACGCAAATGGGATTATTTGAGGAAGTGACAGAGGTAGAGGTCGTTGCAGCTGTACTGGCCGCCGCGCACCACAAGTAGCCTGGACCCGACGGCCTCCCGTTAGAGTTCTACAGGACATACTGACGCCGGCCTGGACGGACATATACCGCGACCTGATGTCCGCTGCGGTACAGCTTCCTGGTAAACTCCTCGAGGGGTTGCTCTTCTTATCCATAAACCAAATAGTGGCACTGTCGCTCCCTGTGCCTCCTGAACTGTGACATAAAGATCTTTCTCTGACTTTTGGCAGCACAAAAATGGTTCAAATGGCTCTGAGCACTATGGGACTTAACTACTGAGGTCATCAGTCCCCTAGAACTTAGAACTACTTAAACCTAACTAACCTAAGGACATCACACACATCCATGCCCGAGGCAGGATTCGACCCTGCGACCGTAGCGGTCGTAGCGCCTAGAACCGCTCGGCCATCCCGGTCGGCTTTGGCAGCACACCTCCGAAGGTTCGGCCGCTTCCTGGTCTCTAACGATTAGGCATCTTTAGGAGGCTATCACGACATCTAGATTGCCTTATGTCGATAATATGAGGTGATCGCGTTTTCCAGACACGGTGCTTGACGGTAGTCTTGGCCTCCCTTGATTTCAGCGAGGTCTTCAGTAGGGTTGATCACTCCTATCTGGCCGCGGTGATTTTCAGACAGCTTCTTGCAGATGACAATGCATCTGCTCCGGGGCGCGACATCTAGGATCTTGTACAATGGTCGTCTTACGCCGCCCATCTTGGTACAACGGTCGGTGCGGCAAGGATGCCTTCTTTCCATGATCCTGTACGTTCTCGCTATGGAACGGTTACTTTGGGGCGTCCGTCAACGCATCCCTAGGATGACTCTTGGCGGCCACACATTTTTCGTACATCTTACGCGGACGACCTGGTCCTCCTACTGCACAACGGCAACGAAGTTCAAGAAGCATTGGAGTGGGTGGAGTCTTCTGGCTCTGCTTCAGGCAGCGTCATTAACATTTGCAAATCTCGCGCGCTGCCTGTAGAACTTGTGCTGCGCCATGAATGCGTCGCTCCCCTGCGAATCTACTACGTGATATATGTCTGGGCATTGATTTTACGACCGAATTGCGGCAATCTGTGGCCCTTAACAATAGGCATTTATTACGTCGAATGCGGGCGGAGCTCCATGAGTATCGACTCCGAACCCTAGAGAAGCTACAACGGGCCCAGTATGTTAACGCTTATGTCGCGTCACGAAGACCGCACTTGGCCCAGACTTTCCCCAAATCACCGTCAACGGCCAGACTCATTTTGGTCGCACTGGGTTCCTTTGTGCGTCAAGACACGTTATTTAAATTCAGCTACGAGTCCCTCACCATGCCGAAGGGCAAAGGAGGCATCAGTCTTTGTCGTGTCCTACGCCGAGCAACATTCCTCTTTATAAGCACGCATGTCGAGATGAGGCTCCGTACTCAGACTTGCCTCACGAGCCTATTATGGGACACTTACCCCTAGCTCGCTCGTTGCCCCAGTGCCGCTGGCGGACGTCCCAGCGCCCTGTTTCTACTTGAGCTGTTTCTTGAATAGAGCTACCTCCGGACCGCTCTTCTCCCTCCACGTCTGCAGACAGTGTATGCCTCGTTGCAGTCGCAGATACGCCGAATGTGACTGAAGAAAACCACCTGTCCGGTGAAATGTCATGTGGCATGCAAGACGACGATGGCCTTCGACTTGTCTCTGGCGAAGCGAGCGATGTTTGGCGATTGGTCCGATGGGTGTTCATAACACGCACGAATCCTACAGCATCACCATACAAATGCTTCTCCTCCCGGATACAGACTACTATCCTCGTGTGAAGACCCATTCATTTGAATTAGAGAGCATGCTGCCCAATACCTTTTTGGCGGCAGTGAAAAATCGCCCCTCGATTTCTCGCAATACATTAAGGACCGGCATTGTGCAATTGTTAAGAACCCTAAGTACGAACAATATTTATCGAACTTTATCTGAAGCGCTTTCTGCAACTCCCCTCGCTGCTGGATCATCCTTGTTAGTAGAACATGACAGACTCGTAGGTTCCTTCTTCCATTTTACAGATGCTATTCTCTCAGCAATTATTCAACACACTTGCGAGAAGACGTGCATCGGTGATCTACTGTAGCACTGTCACCATGCGGGCTTTATCCCGCTGATGTCGAAGGCGATTGCCAGTCTTTGTGAGGACGTGCTGGTCCAAAGAAGATGGATTAAAAACAATAACAATAAATAAATAATAGAAATATCTTTCTTCTATCGTCCTTTCCTGTTTCTGATTTTGGTAGACGTTATTGGGGTCTTTATTCATAGGGTCATCGCCTGAAGTAGTGGAATATTTTAAGGGTTTCTTCATAAGTGACTGAAATTGATTTATTTTTTATTTTTTGAACAGCACGTGGCACTGACGTCACAGTTATAAGTGGACTGTTTGTTTCTGACAAACCAAAAATTAATTACTGTGAATGTCTGTAGTTAATTAGCAGAAGAACACATTAAAATATAGTCTTTTTCACAGTTGGATCTAAAACCAGCAATATCAAAACTGTATTCAGGATTGAAACAGGTATCGATAATTCATAAAATTAAACGGCAGTCAGAATAATAATACACATTGTTATGTAACGTAATTGCCGGCCGCGGTGGTCTCGCGGTTCTAGGCGCGCAGTCAGGAACCGTGCGACTGCTACGGTCGCAGGTTCGAATCCTGCCTCGGGCATGGATGTGTGTGATGTCCTTAGGTTAGTTAGGTTTAAGTAGTTCTAAGTTCTAGGGGACTGATGACCACAGCAGTTGAGTCCCATAGTGCTCAGAGCCATTTGAACCATTTTTTTGTAACGTAATTATTTCCGTTGCTTAGATTTCATCTACCGGGATAGTATTGTTTCCTCGTAACTCAGATGAAGGACGAGAAAAATAGTTTATGTGATACAAGAAAAATGTTTGCATGACGAAATCAGGTTTCCTTTTTTTCATTCAAGTCCTGTTTAAAAGAAATACGTTCAGGACGACTAGTTCATGCTACGTAAATTAAATAAGGTAGTAGTATACTGAGGTAATCCTCCGTCAATACGACGAAATCTATGTTTGTGCGTACAGGTTATCTAGTTATTTATGTAGATCAAAAGCGTGATTTTCTTCTGTATATTTCGTATCATTGTTGGTGTAGTTGGGAATTGTAATGACGATACGGAACTGCCGCTGGCTTTTACAGCAACCAATGTAACTTTAAATAAACCATCTTTGGCTGCCTAGTCGCGCATTAACTATTCCACTGTGTACGTTGGAATTACGTAACATACCTCAATTATCAGTATCTCTTTACAGAATTAACTGCGGAAGTAAGAGAGGAGTTACCCAAGGAAAACTTTCAACTTAGATTTCAAGACTTGTTGTTTATTACTCATTTTCATTTCTGCTGAAGGTGTATTGAAATTGAAACCTGTTGAACAGAGCACACCTTTCTCCAAAATGCTGAAGGAAGTGCTATCCAACTGTAAGCTGCTTTACCATATTGTGTTCACTGCATTCATGTTGTAATTTCTTCTGACTGAGTCAGTATTGTCAACAGCACATCCCATTGTGGAGTACACTCCTGGAAATGGAAAAAAGAACACATTGACACCGGTGTGTCAGACCCACCATACTTGCTCCGGACACTGCGAGAGGGCTGTACAAGCAATGATCACACGCACGGCACAGCGGACACACCAGGAACCGCGGTGTTGGCCGTCGAATGGCGCTAGCTGCGCAGCATTTGTGCACCGCCGCCGTCAGTGTCAGCCAGTTTGCCGTGGCATACGGAGCTCCATCGCAGTCTTTAACACTGGTAGCATGCCGCGACAGCGTGGACGTGAACCGTATGTGCAGTTGACGGACTTTGAGCGAGGGCGTATAGTAGGCATGCGGGAGGCCGGGTGGACGTACCGCCGAATTGCTCAACACGTGGGGCGTGAGGTCTCCACAGTACATCGATGTTGTCGCCAGTGGTCGGCGGAAGGTGCACGTGCCCGTCGACCTGGGACCGGACCGCAGCGACGCACGGATGCACGCCAAGACCGTAGGATCCTACGCAGTGCCGTAGGGGACCGCACCGCCACTTCCCAGCAAATTAGGGTCACTGTTGCTCCTGGGGTATCGGCGAGGACCATTCGCAACCGTCTCCATGAAGCTGGGCTACGGTCCCGCACACCGTTAGGCCGTCTTCCGCTCACGCCCCAACATCGTGCAGCCCGCCTCCAGTGGTGTCGCGACAGGCGTGAATGGAGGGACGAATGGAGACGTGTCGTCTTCAGCGATGAGAGTCGCTTCTGCCTTGGTGCCAATGATGGTCGTATGCGTGTTTGGCGCCGTGCAGGTGAGCGCCACAATCAGGACTGCATACGACCGAGGCACACAGGGCCAACACCCGGCATCATGGTGTGGGGAGCGATCTCCTACACTGGCCGTACACCACTGGTGATCGTCGAGGGGACACTATATAGTGCACGGTACATCCAAACCGTCATCGAACCCATCGTTCTACCATTCCTAGACCGGCAAGGGAACTTGCTGTTCCAACAGGACAATGCACGTCCGCATGTATCCCGTGCCACCCGACGTGCTCTAGAAGGTGTAAGTCAACTACCCTGGCCAGCAAGATCTCCGGATCTGTCCCCCATTGAGCATGTTTGGAACTGGATGAAGCGTCGTCTCACGCGGTCTGCACGTCCAGCACGAACGCTGGTCCAACTGAGGCGCCAGGTGGAAATGGCATGGCAAGCCGTTCCACAGGACTACATCCAGCATCTCTACGATCGTCTCCATGGGAGAATAGCAGCCTGCATTGCTGCGAAAGGTGGATATACACTGTACTAGTGCCGACATTGTGCATGCTCTGTTGCCTGTGTCTATGTGCCTGTGGTTCTGTCAGTGTGATCATGTGATGTATCTGACCCCAGGAATGTGTCAATAAAGTTTCCCCTTCCTGGGACAATGAATTCACGGTGTTCTTATTTCAATTTCCAGGAGTGTATATGCACAGAGATGGCAGAAGCGGAATGCCGACACACTTTAACAACCGCCGACAGGAAGTTCGCGAGCTGACATCCCAGATCTGACTGACCGCCCTTTTCTGGGCTGAGAGTAATCGCCGTAAGTGCACTGACTTACCCCAAAATACGATTCCATAGGAAGTAAGAGAGGAAAAATACGCAAAATAAACAAGCATTCGTGTTTCAGTGCCAGACACAGTGCATATAATTGTTATAGTGAAGATAGCAGCATTTGTAACGGTCCTCTTATATGTAGGGACCATCTACATCTACGTGATTACTCTGCTATTCACAATAAAGTGCCTGGCAGTGGTTTATTTATGGATTTAATATTACTCATCTGAACATTCTACACCATTAGTACCGTGAATTTTCATGAGTTTACTTACTTATTATTTTATCTTTACAGGGTCCTATTCGGTATTTGGAAATGAATTTAACCACAGCACTTTTACTGCAAATTGAGCTACAAGTAATCTGTCCACATTTCCTCCCAGGACGTAACGTGCTTCCTAATAGACAATTCCAGTGTGAGCTAACCGTGACCTGTCTGTCACCTATTACTGGGAGGGACACCTAATTCCGAACACACGTACCGTACTAAACCGATATGGCCTTGGATTCAGGCACTTCACTTTCTGCTTTGCAATAATTTATTTAAGACACAGGTTTTTTTTTTTTGTAAGTACAGCACGCAGAGGTTGCGACGGAAGTCAGTGCCTATCGTTAGAAAATCTTCCTGAAAGTTTAATTCTAGCTGGAAACTTCGCATTGGAAAGATAAAATCTGTTTTCGAATCCGAATAATTTCTGCTTTGACTGAGCTTTTAGTAAGCAGTAACAATACATATACCACCTGCACTAAAGTACTGATTTGGTTATATGTATTGAATATCAATGATTAGTTTACGTAACTTTAAAAATGCTGTGACAGCAATTGATGATTGAATGCCTTAAAAATTCAAAGTTGATGATAAATTTAACCAAAGCTGCAGGTTTACCGTTACACTCGAAACATCAGGGCATTAAAGCAGAACTGATAATTACGCCTTTAGAATTATTGTCAATTTACCACGTTTCTCAACGAAGCTAACCCATACGTAACAGAATATACGTTAAATCATTTGATTCAGAGCAGATTCAAGTGAGTCGAATACGTGGGAACATTTAAGAAAATCCACAATGAAATTTTCACCCTGCAGCGGAGTGTGTGCCGATATAAAACTTGCTGGCAGAGATGAGGTACTGTAGGAAGTAAAACTCTGAGCACGGGTCCAGAGGCGTGCTCGGGTAGCTCAGTTGATAGAGCACTTGCCCGCGAAAGGCAAAGGACACGAGTTTTTTTTTCCTAGTGCTTTAACTTCTACAATATTAATAAAATATCAGTGACGACGTTCCCTAGGAAAGAAAATGAATTCCTCATTACGGTCGCAGATGTAAGCGCATGCACGGGTGCGTTGCCTAAATTAAAGCCTGTAACTTGGTTCGCGACTGCTTTGAGCAGACAGCGGATGAGTCAATATTTCTGCATGCAGAAGCGATGCTGTTATTTCCAGAGTGCAGAAGGTGTTCGTTAAAGTTCCTTCGAGTGTAAAACATCTTGTTACCAGTGTAGTGACCGTGAGTCGCAGCTCCTACAAGTTAGACTTCTCTCAAACAAGCGAGCTACACAGGACACGACGGGCGGCGGCAGGCGAAGCGTGTCCGCCTGCAAATAGTACCGGCCTCTTGCAGAGCTCGTTAGCGCAGCGGAACTATGATTCACGTCACGCGCCACGTGGAACAAATAGGGTCGCTCTTACAAGGTCGCACCACCAACTCGGCCTCGTATTTTAAGGAGACAAAAGCACACGTGCCACGTATCAGCCTCAGCAAGCGTTTCCGGGCAAAAATTTGGATCATTGTTCTGACAGTTCGCAGCTTTTAAACAAGTTACCGCATCGCTTGTTTGTCACTCGCTCCACCCCACTGCGCCCACTTGAGGGGGGTAGGACGTGAAACGACTTGGAGCAGGAGAAGCACCACGGGACATTTTAATTTGCACTGTCTATACTTTTACAAATAAATTCATAAAAGTTTAAAATTCATAAAACTTTGTTAGCATGACCAGGAAGGATTCAGGATTCACACTCATAGCAGAGGAAGTTCAAAAACATAACAAAGCAGATTTTTTTACATGTGAAATTTCATCATTTTTTCACTTGGTATTGGCTAAATTTGTTGCTGTAGGTACACTTTTCTTCATAAGTAAGAGAGATTTTTCGATGAATTTTGCACAGCATACAAACCATACTTATAGGTGTATGAAACTCTAGAATTTCCCAAATCTGTTAAAAAATGTGGTAAAAATTGAGATAATTAACTAAAAAATTCGAGTTTTCTCTAAACACAAAGTTTAAAACTTAACAGCCCATTCCTTTTTTCATAGATTAAATAAATTCTAGAGTTTCATACACCTGTAAGTATGGTTGGTAAGCTGTGCAAAATCCATCGAAGAATCTCTCTTACTTATGAAGAAAAATGTACCTATAGCAACAAATGCAGCAAACAGTAAGTGAAAAAAATCATGAAATTTCACATTTAAAAAATATTATTTTTTCGTGTTTTTGAACTTCCACTGCTTTGAGTGTGAATCCTGAATCCTTCCTGGTCATGCTGACAAAGTTTTATGAATTTATTTGTAAAAGTATAGACAGTGCAAATTAAAATGTCTTGTGGTGCCTGTCCTTCTCGAAGTCGGCCCGTTTGACGTCCTACCCCCCTTAATGGTTCAAATGGTTCAAGTGGCTCTGAGCACTATGGGACTCAACTTCTGAGGTCATCAGTCCCCTAGAACTTAGAACTACTTAAACCTAACTAACATAAGGACATTACACGCATCCATGCCCGAGGCAGAATTCGAACCTGCGACCGTAGCGGTCGCGCGGTTTGTAGAACCGCTCGGCCACTCCAGCCGCCGCCCTCCCCCCCCCCCCCCCTTAACGTCCGAAAAAATGTTCAAATGTGTGTGAAATCTTATGGGACTTAACTGCTAAGGTCATCAATCCCTAAGGTTACACACTACTTAATCTAAATTATCCTAAGCACAAACACACACACCCATGCCCGAGGGAGGACTCGAACCTCCGCCGTGACCAGCCGCACAGTCCATGACTGCAGCGCCCTAGACCGCTCGGCTAATCGCGCGCGGCTTAACGTCCGAGCGCGAAGCACTGTGCAGCCGAGTGACAATCCGTGCCCTTCTAGTGACGAACAGCTCTACTTCTGCGAATGTACTTCACGTTAACAGCGTCAGCTTGACAATACAAAGTAATAACGCACCACAGCTATGTTAATAAATAAACAGTGCTACGTTTCTTATTTAACGATACGCTTATTCCTTTCATTCATTTACATTGGATTTCTGAATCGTAACATAAAAATGTACTAAGCAAAGAGATCTCCGACACTAGCTACATGTTAGAAACCGCGCACTCTCATACAGTGAACAAAGCACGTTACCAATGTAAAAACAATATTTTGCTAGGTGTTGAAAGGGATCTGGCTCGTCACTGGTGTAACAGCTTTGATACCAAGTGCACTGTAAGACTGGTCGAAATACTGGCGCACATAATTGCTTGTAAAGAAGGGGCAGCTTTTGAAGTTCATATCGACGCCCGGAAGTCGTATCGAGTTGGTAAACCTGCGGATAAAACCCTCGGATTTGCGAAAGCCAAATACATTCAGCGGTTGAAAGTATCTTTTTCCATCTGGTGGCATCGTCAATACAAAAAATGCATTATCTTCTGCTCCGTTCTCTTCATGCACTGACGAGCTGTTGAGGGCGGAAAATAAATTCAAGATTAAAACTGTTCTGCTCTGATCTTGAACAGTTTTTAAAAAACACCTTTTGTCGCCACAACCATAAATTTTCCTTGTTGGCTTTCCCAGAAGATAAGGGGACTGCTACAATACTGTCCGCATGAAACAAACTTATATTGACTCGCAGCCCAAACGTCCCAGTCCGCTCTTTTAAAAATAAAGATAGAGATGACGGCGATTGTCCGTTTGCTGATACAATTGGCATTATAGTGTGCGTTGTGTTACTGATGGACTACACGACTGTGTCGATTTCTTTCGTTCCTTTTTTTTCAATTTTTGCAAGAGATATACCGGACGTGTTTTTTAATTAAAACCGCTCTGATCGATATTGTACACTCTCTGTCTACCGACCGTTTCCTTAACAGCTCTGGTGCTAGCTACAGACTCTTCACATGCAGGAAGTGTGGCTGTCTCATTACTCAGCTATTTCATTGTAGTAACATGAGTATTTCTTGCCACTCATTACCATGTTTCGTCTTGAAAGCCCACACCCATCTAGCAGACGATTTAAACGCGTTTGGTCCCACCTCTACTGCGGCTTGAACGCCCAACTGCTATATGTTAACGTTATGGATCGTCATCCTTATCCTGAATGCGTTACTAAATTGATTAAGTTGATCTAGACAGATTATGTTGACTTTAGAAAGCTTTTGTTGGAGCGTTCCCTGGTTTTCAAGGTTCAAATGGCTCAGAGCACTATGGGACTTAACTTCTGAGGTCATCAGTCCCCTAGAACTTGGAACTACTGAAACCTAACTAACCTAAGGACATCACACACATCCATGCCCGAGGCAGGATTCGAACCTGCGACCATAGCGGTCACGCGGTCCCAGTCTGTAGCGCCTAGAACCGCTCGGCCAACCCGGCCGTCGTTTTCAAGGTATCCACTTGCGATGTACATATCCCCTTCACGCGGTAATAACTTAAAATTTTTCTTGGTACTCCTGAGACTCAGATTCCCACTTTTTTCAGTTCTCCAAAACGTGACGAATCGTTTCATATACTACTCCGTTACCGTCAGAGGCAAAGTGTATCCGACGATATTACATCTTCAGAGCAGGCTTCAGCATCAGTTACTTCCCCGTTTTCACATCCCTCTCACGTTGTACTAATGACAATGTTCGACCCATGCGACTGTAGTGAAATGGCAGCCTCATTAATGTCATCGCCATATTCTAGTAAACAAGCAGCAAACGACAGTCCACTATTTTGCTCTATATCTAGCACGTCTTTCTTCATGAGGTTGGTATTACTTCTGAAATGAAACTGAATGGTATAAACAGTAGCACAAAATAAGCCTTCTATAAAAGTTAGTCGAATAGCTACATACAGGGTGTATCACAATTCTCGTTACAGCCTTATAGAGGTTCTAGAGTGGACTTGATAGATCAAGTTTTACATATGAACACATTTTCGTAAACATCTTCCAACGACGCTACAGAACGTAAAAGTTATAGGCGTCGGCCCCTGTCAATGTATGTGTATACATGTTGATTCCGTGATGATGTTTTAACTTGCAAGGATGATGGAGAAGGATAAATGTATGAATTTGAGTTGAAGGTCCCTGTACCGTAAACGAACGCATCGAAAGTTATAAGCGAAAGCCGTTCTAATACATGCGACTGTGGAAGACATGTACTGCTACTGTTGTTGCTAATATTGTAGAGCAGGCAAATTTCAGAGGTGGTAGTATGGACTGAAACAAGGAAAAAATGTCCGGTAAACATGAGCTCTAAAATGCGTACCCGAGGAACTGTGAGCATTCGTTCATCTTCGTTACTGTGAAATGTTATTGTAGCGAAGATAGACATGAAGCCCACACTCACCACAGCAATACAAGTTTGTATGCCACCTAGTTCCGTAGATAACGAAGAGACTGAAGAAATATAAAATAAGATAAAATAAATTATTCAGATAGGTAAGGGATATGAAAATTTAATAGTCATGGGGGAATGGAATTCGATAGTAGGAAAAGGATGAGAAGGAAAAGTATCAGGTTCATATGGACTAGTAGAAAGGAATGAAAGAGGAAGCCACCTGGTAGAACTTTGCACAGAACATAATTTAATCATAACTAAGAATTGGTTTAAGAATCATTAAAGAAGTTTTTAAGGAGATGGGACCTGGAAAAATTGAAATAACCGGAGGGAGGAGAGTGTTTGAGAAGGAATATAAGGGAAAAATTGACAAGAACACGGAAAAGGAATACAGTAGAAGAATGGGTAGCTGTGAGAGATTAAATAGTGACAGCAACAGAGGATTAAGTAGGTAAAAGGACGAGGCTAGTAGAAATCTTTGAATTTAACTGATGAAAGGAGAAAATATAAAAATGCAGTAAGGGAAGCAGGTGAAAGGGAACACAAAAGTCTAAAAAAGAGAGAGAGTGAGAGAGATTGACAGGAAGTGCAAAATGATTGACCAAGAATGGCTACAGGATAAATGCAAGGATATATCACTATGGGAAAGATAGATGCTGCCTGCAGTAAATCTAAAGAGATCTTTGGCACACAGAGAAAGCACCTGAATGAATATCAAGAGCTCAGATGGAAAACAGAGAAAGGAAAGCAGAAAGGTGGAAGGAGTATATAGAGGGTCTTTAGAAGGATGATGTACTTGAGAGCAACATTATGGAAACAGAAGAGAACGTAGATGAAGATGAGACAGGAAATATGATACTACGTGAAGGATTTGACAGAGCACTAAAACACCTAAGTCGAAATAAGTCCCTGGGAGTAGACAAGATTCCGCTAGAACTATTGATAGCCTTGGAAGAACCAGCCACCATAAAAATCTTCCTTGTGGTGAGAAAGATGTATGAGACAGGCGAAATACCACAGACTTCAAGAAGAATATAATAAATGCAACTCCAAAGAAAGCAGCTGCTAAGAGCTGTGAAAATTACCGAACTATCAGTTTAGTAATTCAAGGTTGCGTAATACTAACTCGATTTCTTTACTGAAGAATGGAAAAACTGGTAAAAGCTGACCTCAGGGAAGATCAGTTTGGATTCTGCTGAAATGTAGGGACACGTGAGGTAATACTGGCCCTACGACTTATCAAAGAAGATAGGGTAAGGAAGGCAAACCTTCGTTTATAGCCTTTGTAGACTAAGAGAAAGGTTTTGACAATGTTGACTGGAATACTCTCTTTCAAATTCTAAAGGTGACAAAGGTAAAATGCAGGGAGGGAAAGGCTATTTATAACGTGTACAGAAACCAGACGGCAGTTATACGAGTCGAGGGGCATGAAAGGTAAGCAGTGCTTGAGAAGGGAGTAAGGCAGGGCTGTAGCATATCCCAAATGCTATTTAATCTGTACATTGAAAAAGTAGTAAAGGAAACTAAAGAAAATATTGGAGTAGGAATTAAAATCCATGGAGAAGAAATACAAACTTTGAGGTTGCCGATGACATTGTAATTCTGTCAGTGACAGCAAAGGACCTGAAAGAGCAGCTAAACGGAATGGGCAGTGTCTTGAAAGGAGGATATAAGATGAACATCAACAAAAGCAAAACGAGGATAATGGAATGTAGTCGAATTATATCCGGTGACGCTGAGGGAATTAGATTAGGAAATGATATACTTAAAGTAATAGATGAGTTTTGTTATTTGGGCACTAATACAACTGATGATGGTCGAAGTAGAGAGGATATAAATATAGACTGGAAGTGGTAAGAAAAGCCTTTCTGAAGGAGAGAAATTTGTTGACATCAGTAAGTCAGGAAGTCGTTTCTGAAAGTATTTGTGTGGAGTGTAGTCATGTATGGAAGTGAAACATGGACGATAAACAGTTTAGTCAAGAAAAGACTAGAAGCTTTTGAAATGTGGTGCTACAGAAGAATGCTGAAGATTAGATGGGTAGATCTCGTAACTAATGAGGAGGCACTGAACAGAATTGGGGAAAGAAGAAATTTTTGGCATAACCTGACTAGAAGAAGGGAATGGTTTGTAGGGCACATTATGAGACATCAAGGGATCACCAAATTAATACTGTGGGGGGAGGGGGGAGCGTGAGGGGTAAAAATAATAGAGGGAGACTAAGAGATGAGTACGGTAAGCAGATTCAGAGGGATGTAGTTTGCAGTAATTACTCAGAGATGAGGAGGCTTGCACGGGATAGAGTAGCATGGAGAGCTGCATCAAGCCAGTATTCGGACTGAAGACTACAACAACAAAAACAACAACAACAACAACAACAGCAACATGGTATAACAGTTTGGAATATTAAATTTAATTTCTCAATGTAGTCGACTCCTTCGGAGTCAGTGCCAGGAAGCCTTTTGTATTGGCTGGATATGTTGTCTTGGTACACTTCAGCCCGATGTGTAATATGATATGGGGTGTCAGCTTCAACTCGAGATGCGTCAGAATCTTCAAAAGAAAGTCCTTGCATACACCGTAGTTTATAAGGGTCCTTTTATCTGTCTTCTACGTACAGCTGGATAGATCGAAGCTTGATGGGCTAGTGCAGGTGTTTAGATCAGTATGTGCTCTTGTTGGTGCAAGCTACTTGCGCATCTGTTCCTGTTTATGGCATATATCAAACACTTCATCAAGAAGTTCTAAAGAAGTTTTGTTTCTGGTTGTTTGGATTTTGTTCTGTAAGATGTAGCACTTGGGATATCCTTACGAATGAGAAGCTCTTGAATGTCCAGCTTCTTAGATTGCTCTTTCTGACTTTAGCTGGAAACCATTAAGGAGATCCAAGTACATTTTAGACAACCTATGGTCGTACGCATTGTTGTATTGATTTAGGTGTTGAGCTTGCTGATTATTTACTGTTTAGCAACATAGTAACATACGAGGACTGGTAGGAAAGTAAGGTCCGATCGAACGCGAAATCGAAACCAGAGTGAAAATGAAATATGTTTTGTTTGCTACAGTCAGCCACACCTTCCAGCCATTTTTTTGCATAGTCGGGACTCCGACTGAGACATTTGTCGTAGCGCTGAACCAACTTTCTAATATCCTCGCCACTGAAGGCAGCCACTTCTGGTTTGTATCAACTCTCTATGCTGATCTGCAGCTTGGTGTCTGTGCCAAATTGTTGTCTTCATAGCCAATGGTTCATGTGAGCACAGGTGAACATAAGAGGGAGGCAAGTCTGAGTTATGTGGTGGCTGATCGAACAGTTTCCATCGAAAACGCTGCAGCAGCATCCTCATTGCCCCTGCAATGCGCGGCCTAGTATTGTAATGAAGAATAAAATGCATGACAGTTACGTTGTGTGGGCTGCATGAAATCAGGCGAAATCTCTCACAGCCACTCATACTTGGCGGGAAACAATATTTTCTAGGCGTTTTTACATGCTCACTGTGCGCTCAGAACTGAAAAGAGCGACGTGACGCGATCGATGGGCATACTAGAGACACTGTCCACCACATCTGCGCAAAGTTCCATCGGATTTTCATTGTGATTTCCATTTCGCGAACGATCGCGTCTTACTTTCCGAATATCCCTCATAATATTCTACTGTGCTATACACTAATCCCGACGCAGAAAAGTGGACTGTTACAGTTGTTGATCCCCAAGTGTCACCACTTAGCTTTCGGTGGATATTGGAAAATGTTAGAAGGGTACTTTAGTCGTATTACTGTGATATGTTTAAGCAACCTACAACACTGTTAAATATGTATCTTAAGAAAATCACAAGAAAACTCCTTCGAATTCCTTGACGTGGGTTCATTCACGTCATTCTATTGCTGGACTGGCATGTCTCATGTTTCATTGATAAATGCTTTAAATTCGTCAAATGTAAGGCCTTCCCCTATTAGTTAATAAATATTTAACACTTGTAATACGTAATGTCAGTGAGTGCCAGGATTAATCCGTCTACTTTTGTAATAATTCCTTCCCTTTTCTGGTGGCAGTTTTGTGTGTGATTCTTTCTGTAGTTTACTTGGGTCCATGATGAACTAGGGTAGACGCAGAGGACCAGGACAGTGACTCGCAACCTGGTGAGCCCCCCTGCGAGTTTCGGCTCGCTTTTCGGAAGAGAAATCCAAGTTGATGAGGTAAAGTGTATACTCATAGAAGATACAATGCCACGGTTGAAGCACTGTTTCGCGTGGACATCTAGGAGTCGCACTCTGGCAGTTTTTCGCAAAATGTGTCCTGTGCTATATAGGGTCCCGGTTTCCACGCAAAGAAGTCGTTTAAGGTGCTGTGATGAACACCTGCGCTAGAAGAGAATCTTGTTTTCTGGTTTTTAAACATTCAAAAATCATTTCAAAATAATTTTGTTCTGCTCCGACGTTCCTCGAACGCTTTGGTGATGGACGTCAGCCACAGATACTAATCTCCACATTCTGTGGGAAGGGACACAGCAGCAATGTGTTCAGGAATTCTTTTTATCTTTCTACAGCAATAGGCCGACTTTTCGGCGCCGCTGTGTGCGAGGTGAGAACCCTCTCGTCTAAAAAGCTGTAAGAAGGCTCATTTGTTAATAATAAAAAATAGGAGAGGAGGGGCTGTCAGGACGCCAGTATCCAAGAAATTCTTACGTAGAGACTAGCGTACTGCCTGATGTCCAAAACGTACCTGAAGGGTGGGAGTGCAACAAATATTTGCTTATGAACTGTGTATGTGGGAGTTCGATCACTGGATAACGTTGTAAAACTTCCGCTGGTGAGAAGTTTCTTAGTTTGTTAACAACAATATGATTGGTCAGCATTTTGCAGAGCATTTTTCATCGGTGCAAGGAACTGTGTGGACTGGTCCAGAAGAGAGAGGTCTGCGGACTCTGGAAGGAACTCTTTGGTTGTGGATTCTGAAGAGAGCACTTTGTCAGCGGATTCTGGAGAGAACACTTCGCATGGGAATTCTGAAGAGAAGTTAAAATCTCAAAACTGTGATGGAGACGCTGGTGATATACTTCGCCCACGGATGTGGAGAAGGAAGGTGACCTGCCGGCCGCGGTGGCCGAGCGGTTCTAGGCGCTTCAGTCCGAAACCGCGCGACTGCTACGGTCGCAGGTTCGAATCCTGTCTCGGGCATGGATGCCTGTGATGTCCTTAGATCAGTTAGGTTTAAGTAGTTCTGAGCTCTAGGGGACTGATGCCCTCAGATGTTAAGTCCCATAGTGCTCAGAGCCATTTGAACTATTGTTGAAGGAAGGTGACAATAATCGGCAGATGATCTGTTGCAGACATCAGCAAATAATGGCGCCTGCAACTTCCCACACTACTGAATGCAGAATATGGTGAGAACTACAGCTTAGGCGAGCAGGATATGTGACTTACTGAGCGTTGGTAGTCGCGTTATTACGATCGAGCAGATTCCGCAAATCTTTCTGGGTGATTGAAGGCTCATCCATGGCTCTAACAGTGATGTTAGCTGCACGTTGCAGTTTTTCATTCTTCTGGCGCAATCAGGAAATCACTGAGCGTCCACCGTGGATTTGTTTTTGCACAACGTTGTAAGATCCCGGTTCTGCCCCGTTCACCTAAATCATTCTGTCTGTGTCACGTCAGTTAGGTGTTAGGTTACAGCTATTCCATATCATCAGTATTTGTCAGTTTTCGTGTTCTCTGCGTTTTTCAGGATTGAATAGATCCTGTGATTATTCCTTGTTCGTGTTTATGGAACTTTATAATAAACAGTGGTTAATGTGTTTTATTTCATAGTTAGATGAACCCCCTGTTTGTTATTTTTTGTGAGAAGCAACACACGTGTCTCATGTTGCTACGGCCATCCCTGTCGTATTATTTATCAGTTGCGCTACAGTATTATTAAGTCATATGAGCCATTACGGAGCGATATTGCTATCGACCAGTCCAACTCATATAGATCATTTTGACATCAATAAGGGTATCTCAGAAGCTCAGCTGACCCCTCGTAAGGTGAGATCAAGACTTCCTAATCCAAAATACAATATTGGAGTGATTTGTGCATATACCTAACAGTTTTCAGTTTATAACTAAGCTGTTACTAGATATCGATCATTCTAAATTCCCAAATGTTTACAAAGATTTTGCTTGATTTGAATTCTGAGCAATGATACAGTACTGGTTTCCATGAAATCTGTGGGGAGACAAAGATTCAGAAGCAGCTTATATACATAAAACCACGTTTCATAAACTTGGTACCAGCAGCCAAATGTCTGGAGGGAGCAGAAATTATTTTCGTTTCTACTCTGTAAATGAATGTTTCTGTTTCAGAACGACGTTTTAAAAATTAGGAGACTGGTTCCTTACACCAAAACAAGAAAAAAATATCCAGTAAACATGGGCTCTGAAATGCATATCTTAAGGGCTATGAGCACTTATTCATCTTCGCTAGTGTGAAAAACATCTCTTCTACTGATCAAGTGCTCATAGATTTTAAGTTATGCACTTTAGAGCCCATATTTAGTGGACTTTTTTTCTTGTTGTTGTCCATAATACCTCCTTCGAAAAAATTGAAAGCAAAGAGCTTGCAGTGGAAGAGATGTGTTTCAGACCATCGTTGATGAACAAGTGTTCATAGCTCTTAAGGTATGCATATTAGAGCTCATGTTTACTAGATATTTTTTCTTGTTTTGGTGTAAGGAACCTGTCCACAAATTTTTAAAACGTCATTCTGAAACTTACTGTATATCGCACCATCGGCAAGCAGCGACGTGGTGGTAATGAAGATACAATTTTTATTTAAATAAGCAATTCGCGATGTCAAAGTGGTTTTAGCCGGCAAATCAGGAAAGCATTTTGAAGAAATTCTAATAGTGAAACAGCTGCATTAATTTTCTAAACCGTAATGTCACGTGAAGTGTGAAACACTGACTTGCCTCGATAGAATTGAAATCCTGGCAGGAACTGCTGAATGACTTTAGTCTACTCTGATTACTAGCGGGCAGAAACGCTATCTGATTGAATAAGTTCTGAAGACGGCTATAATACAAGTTGCCTAATCTTATCATATGTCTGAATGCCACTGATTATTTTTCAGATCCATCAGAAACACTTTTTCAAACAAAACGAATTTTTCTCAGGACCATTTAAGTCCCATGCTGCAAAGAACAATAGCCTGGAAGAATCCCAAGACTTCATAACAAACCACAATGCGTTTCACCTATAACACGTTGCAACAACACACAACAAGGGAAATATGATGGGAATCTCTTCTGAAACGATTGGCAACGACGGCATTAGCATAGGCACGACCAATAATGTTTCAAATAGCTTATAATCTGTCTTAACAGACGTATTTACTTCTTCTCTCATGGATGGAGCCCATCCCTCTTCATAGAAAATAAGCATAGTATAATAAATCCCTAAAATCGAAAACTCAGCTTGTGACTACTAACCAATCAGCACTTCCATCCAAAGCCGTAGCCAAACCCCTTACATATGTGTTTCACGACCAAATTATCGAATACTTACGCAAATTTAACTTATATGACAACTATAAGTCCGGTTGTTGTAAATACCATAGCACAAAAACTGCATCATTCAACGTAACTGGTGACCTGAAATATGCCATAGACAACCGCGAGGCCACAATAGTTACACAACTCAACCTCATAAAAGCGACTGATGACGTCAGCTTTGACATACCCTACTAGTCATAAAAATGAGACAGATCAAATTCTCAGATAGTACACTAAAGTGGTTTCAAAGCTACTTGACAAACAGAAATCAAGTGTTGTCTGTGGGGATTAAAAGCCGTCCTGGAAGCATGTTCTTTCAGGAATGCCACAGGGGTTAGTTTTGAGGCCACTATTGTTTTCCTTGTACGTCAACAATATCTCGTTGATTCTATCCTGGAAATATTATTTCTGCGCCAAAGAGTATCCAGCTATACCTTAGTGTCAGCCCTGAAAATAACGATATTGCGATTCCCGGACGAACGACGATCTATCTTCAATGGTAAGATATGTGCAAAATCTGACTCTAAAACCAATTGAAAAAGTCTCAAGTGATTTTGGTGTCCCATCAGATATTAACAAGTTCCGAATTTCGAGAGCAATTACCTCCTCCTCTTCTCGACAGTTTTCCAATACCTTATCAAAAACAGTTAAGAACTTGAGTATAACTCTGGATAAGCATCTCAACTAGGCGGAAAATTATGTCGCCACGTGGAGGAAGACTGCGCTTGCCTCTCTGCCCTTATAAACTTTCGTAACTTCAACTTTTCCAATTACTCGGTCTATCGAACCTCCACTATTGCGATGTAATCCAGCAAGGCACGATTAGTGATAACACTAGAGGGTTAGAACTAATGGTGGATACTTGTTTGCAGTACATCTGCAACATACACGTCAGTGGTTCATACGTCCTGTTGGTTAGTTGCGGCCAGACAAGTTTCGTGACTATACGGTACGCTAAGTTTACTTCATCAGCTCCTGAGTGTACTTCAGTATCTCGCATAATTTATTAATATCGCATCATTGGTCTCTTCATAATAGAAACTCATGGTTCAGTTATCTAGTGTGCTCATCCACAAAACAGAAACATTCGCGAACTCCTTCTCTATTATTGCCGTCCATTTCCGGAATATACTATCCTACAGTCTGCGCACAATTCAATGGGCTGTTGCTTTTGCCACATTTAATATCAGAATTATTTTTCCTTCCAAAATCTTTTCATATTTATGAATATATGAATATGCTCATTCAAGTGTCACATTTCTTAACATTTCAGCTAAGTAAAATGAATTTCGGTTTTATTTACATCACATTTTTCATTGGCATATTTTACTGCCAGTGGTAAATGAAGGGGTCAAAAAATGAGGAAATGCGATGAGGGCGTATTAGCATAAAACGAATTAATGTAGTTTCTAAACAATTGTTTAGTTTTCATAATTAGCAGTAAAATCAAACTTCATATATCTTAAACTACGTAGGTTGGAACTTGAATAGTGGCTCACACTGTTTTAGAGATACTATGCAATGGAATCTATTATTGTCGCTGATAGCACACGTTGTTGATATACGTACCTTATCTCCGGGCAAATGGAATCGCCCGCCCCACGTCACCGGCGTGCGCACAATCGATGGAAGTGTCACTATGTTTTCGAAACGAGAACAACGGAGTCGGATCAAGATTGAATGTGCCAGAGGTCGGACAGCACGACAGTGTCATCAAGGTCTTCAAGAGGCGCGTAGGGAATCGGCATTTCCGTACAGAACAGTGGCACGTTGAGTAAAAGCCTTCAACGAAGGCCGGCAAACTGTGGCATACATGCGTCGGGCAGGTCGTCCTAGCGTCTCTGAAGAAGACGTGCATGCTGTTGCCGCGTTAGTGGACATTGATCGATGCCATACGATTCGTGAGCTCGCCCACGAAACCGCATTAGCGCATACGACGGTGCTTCACATCCTAAAGGAACGCATGGGCATGCGAAAAATTGCATCACTATGGGTTCCACATGAACTGACGGAAATGCAGAAATGGATGCATTATGACGCTGCTCACACGCACTTGGAGCGCTATGAGCGCGAAAGAGAGGCATACAGCGCCAGCTGTGCCTGCTCTGTTCGGTCGATGGGACTGGGAAGTACGGTACCAGCCACCATACTCCCCGGACTTAAGTTTAAATGGTTCAAATGGCTCTGAGCACTATGGGACTCAACTGCTGTGGTCATCAGTCCCCTAGAACTTAGAACTACTTAAACCTAACTAACCTAAGGACATCACACACATCCATGCCCGAGGCAGGATTCGAACCTGCGACCGTAGCAGTCGCACGGCCGGACTTAAGTCCCTGTGACTTTGATTTGATTCCAAAGATGAAGAAACCACTTCGTGGCATTCGCTTCAGAACTGTTCCAGAGAGTCGACAGGCAGTAGTCCGCTCCATTCGCACAATCAACGGAACACGTTCTGCTAACGGTATACTAGGCCTTCCACATCGCTGGCAACGTGTTCTACACAACGCTGGTGACTAACTTAAAGAACAGTAACACGTGAAAACACGTAAATCTTTTGTATCGGTTGTGAATAAATAGTTGCCACTATTTAAGTTTCAATCCTCGTAAATACTTACGAACTTTATCGACATTTCGTGAATTGTTTCTTTCAGTACGCTATTTACTGCACACGATAAGGCTTGCGACGATCAGAGTGTGGAGCAATATTACATTTAACACGTTGGAACAGTGTTCTGCGTCCACAGTGTTTGCATCTCGAGTCAGGCTTCTCACTTCTGACCAACCAATGACAATTGCCGTCATGCCTCGTGGTAGTGTCAACCTAGAATGTACGTCCGGTGATTTTCCTGGGAATGGTATTGATAAGAAGTATTTGGAAGCAAAGATCGCGTGTGAAGTTCAGGAGACGAAAATTAGACTGAATGAGCATTCTTTAGAGACGCCATGCATTTACAACTGGTTTACTGAAGGCCCTCTAGAGAAAAGGCAACGTCACTTCTTTGACCTTATCTTCATATGACATGTAGCTGTGTACTAGTCATCGGCATCTACACCTCCCACTTTTTTATTATAATCAGCAACGCACAGGCGCCATGCATTTACAACTGGTGCCCTGAAGGCCCTGTAGAGAAAAGGCAACACCATTTCTTTGAGCTTATCTTCACATGATATGTAACTGTATACTGGTCATGGGCATCTACGCCTTCCATGTTTTTACGATAATTAGCAACTCACGAAGGTTGAGGAACTTCAATTTTTTTTCAGAGATAGACCGCACTAGAAATACAATTCGGTACATCCCGGGAGTTTTTCAGGGATTCCTTCTGCTTCATTGACGTACCAGAATAAACATCAGTTTCGGTTTCTGCAGATTCAACAGAACGAAAGATAATATTACCCACAGTGCTCTTATCATCATTGTCATCATTGTCCTGAAATGCATTAATATTTTCAATGACTGATAAGCCCCTTGAAGGAATAACTATTGCTCGGTTGCTATAATCCAACCTTTTTATAATGAGGCTGTTATGTACCAATGGCAGGAAAACCTGCCAGACATAATCAACAATGAAGCAAAACATAACAGTGAACAGAAATTGTTATAAACTTTACTGTATATTAAAATATAATGTTTAACTATTACATTGCAAATCTATTGATTTAACTACATTTAAGCTAAGTGAAAGAAAACTCGCGTTATATGATAAGATGCCACCATTATGAGACTAAAAGATGTGAACTCTTGGTTTAAACACCATTGTTCCGATTTCTCCACTCGGCACTCAATTTTCTGGCGTCCACTTCTCCACTCACTATATCCAAATGACAAAATGAGAATATGTAAATTCAGATAGCAACACTGAACTACGAGGGTTGCTCAGGAAGTAATCCACCGATTTTTTATTTTTTTTTTTGTCAGCCGAAAACAATTCTACGAATGCGAAACGATACGTATGTACTATTTGATGTCTCCCGAGTGAGCGCGCCAAGTTTCCGTCACTTCCGACAGATAGCCTTGCTACAGGACAGATTCGAAATGGCGTCTGTAGGTGATGTACGTTACAAGCAACGTGCCGTTACTGAATTTCTCACTGCAGCGAAAGAAACTGCGGGGAATTTTCACAAAAACTCATTGCTCCTCCACGCTGCCTCTGATCTAAAAACAAAGTAATCATATACAGGGTGTTTCATAATTCATATTACACACTTCTAAGGGTTGTACAGTGGACTTAGTACATCAAGTTTTACATAGGAACCTATGTCCGGAAACGTCATCCAACGACGTACAGAGCGTCAAAGATAGAGGCGTCGGCGCCTGTAAGTGTATGTACACTACTGGCTAATAAAATTGCTACACCAATAAGAAATGCAGATGATAAACGCGTATTCATTGCACAAATATGTTATACTAGAAATGACATGTGATTACATTTTCACGCAATTTGGGTGCATAGCTCCTGACAAATCTGTACCCAGAACAACCACCTCTGGCCGTAATAACGGCCTTGATACGCCCGGGCATTGAGTCAAACAGAGCTTGGATGGCATGTACAGGTACAGCTGCCCATACAGCTTCAACACGATACCACAGTTCATCAAGAGTAGTGACTGGCGTATTGTGACGAGCCAGTTGCTCGGCCACCATTGACCAGACGTTTCCAATTGGTGAGAGATCTGGAGAATGTGCTGGCCAGGGCAGCAGTCGAACATTTTCTGTATCCAGAAAGGCCCGTACAGGACCTGCAACATGCGGTCGTGCATTATCCTGCTGAAATGTAGGGTTTCGCAGGGATCGAATGAAGGGTAGAGCCACGGGCCGTAACACATCTGAAATGTAACGTCCATTGTAAACAGAACCTGGATTCATCCGAAAAAATGACGTTTTTCCATTCGTGCACCCAGGTTCGTCGTTGGGTACATCATCACAGGCGCTCCTGTCTGTGATGCAGCGTCAAGGGTAACCGCAGCCATGGTCTCCGAGCTGATAGTCCATGCTGCTGCAAACGTCGACGAACTGTTCGTGCAGATGGTTGTTGTCTTGCAAACGTCCCCATCTGTTGACTCAGGGATCGAGACGTGGCTGCACGATCCGTTACAGCCATGCGGATAAGATGCCTGTCATCTCGACTGCTAGTGATACGAGGCCGTTGGGATCCAGCACGGCGTTCCGTATTACCCTCCTGAACCCACGGATTCCATATTCTGCTAACAGTCATTGGATATCGACCAACGCGAGCAGCAGTGTCGCTATACGATAAACCGCAATCGCGATAGGCTACAATCCGACCTTTATCAAAGTCGGAAACGTGATGGTACGCATTTCTGCTCCTTACACGAGGCATCACAACAACGTTTCACCAGGCAACGCCGGTCAACTGCTGTTTGTGTATGAGAAATCGGTTGGAAACTTTCATCATGTCAGCACGTTGTAGGTGTCGCCACCGGCGCCAAACTTGTGTGAATGCTCTGTAAAGCTACTCATTTGCATATCACATCATTTTCTTCCTGTCGGTTAAATTTCCTGTCTGTAGCACGTCATCTTCGTGGTGTAGCGATTTTAATGGCTAGTAGTGTATATACTGCGTGATTCCATGTCGATGTTACAAACTTTCTAGGATGATTGAGACGGTTAGATGTATCAATTTGAGATAAGGGTTCCTGTTTCGGAAACGAAGGAGTCGAATGTTCCAAGCGAAAATCATTCTGACAACGGACTACAGGCACTGGTACTGTTGTTGTTAAAATTGTAGCGTAGGCAACTTTCAGATGTGGTAGTATGGATCAAAACAAGGAAAAAGTCCAGTAAACATGAGCTCTAAAATGCATACCTGAGAAATTATGAGCACTTGTTCACCTTCGTTAGTGTGCAACACATTTCCTCTATTGAACAAGTGCGCATACCTAGTTAGGTATGGATTATAGAGCTTATGTTTATTAGAGGTATCTTCTTGTTTTGGTTCATTGTACCGCCTCTGAAAGTTGCCTACCCTACACTCTTAGAAACAACATTATCGGTACGTTTAGTCCACTGTCAGAGGTGTCAGAACTATTTTCGCATGCAACTTTCGATCCGTTCACTTCCGGTACAGGGAACCTTACCTGAAATTGATACATTTATCCTTCTCCATCATCTTTGAAGGTTTTTAACATCATCACGGAATTAACTTGTATATACATACATGTACAGGCACAGGCGGCTATAACTCCTAACTCTGACGCTCTGTAGAGTCATTGGATGACGTTCCTGGACAAGGTTTTCTATGTAAAACTTTATCTGCCACGTCCTCTGTACATCCTCTATAAGTGTGTTACTTGAATTGTGAAACCCCCTGCAGACGCTCTTAGCAGTATGACTGTTACACGTTGTATTTACCTATTACGTCGTCTGCGTGAATAAACGGCAGCTTTACACGACACGCTCGTTCTGAGGGCGTGCTCTGTTATATGAAAATAACATCGAATATTGCAGAACATAGTTTTATTTGGACCATAAGAATGTACCAGAGTGTGTTACAAACGATAAGGTGAAAAAAATAATCCATGCCAATACACGAACCCACCTCCGTCAACAATCCAATCCGCGTAGTATACACTACTAATATGATTATTCAGCGTATCTAATGAACGCTTTTATCGGCGATACAACAGTAACTGGCATTTAATTATAAGTAATTGTACCTACGATGACGTGTTTGTGACAAATGGTCAATGCATCATTCACCATACTGCAAGTTAGAATACAAAACTAGCAAAACATGACGAAATTATGTGTGTTTTCGGATAGAGTCCGCCTTTAGCAAAACATATTTTTTGTTCTTTAACCCAAACATGTTTCACTGAAACACCAAGTCGCATCCAACAACTCCACAGTGATATAAATAAAGTACACCCAAAAATAAAATTCACCATAGAAATAGAACACGACAAAAGGTTAAACCTCCTTGACCTCACAATATACAGACACAACAACCAACACCAATTCTCAATATTCAGGAAAGTGCCGACCACCAGCACAGCCATTCACAAAGACTCTAATCATCCGATTACACACTAACTAGCTGGCTTCCAATATATGATACACAGACTGAACAAACACCACTCACTGAAAATAACTACAAGGAAGGAGACAATCAGACAAATAGCAGCAGAGAATGGATATGACACAAACAGTGTACATAAACTGAACCACAACAGTAAAACAGAATTAAAAAGGACACCTAACACACAAAAACAAAAGCCTCCTTTTCAAATTACAAACACACAGAAGCCACTCATGAGCACACATGAACAGGAAACACCCACAAAGACAAACAGATGGTTCACTCTGACCTAAAACAACAAGATAGTCCACAGAATAGGCAACATACTCAAAAAACAAGTGGTAAAAGTAGCCCACAGGACAGACAACTCAACAAAGAGAAAACTAAGGACAACCAACACAAGCACAGACAAACACAACACATCTGGTATTTACCAACTAACATGCCGGGACTGCAATGCAGTTTATATAGGGCAGACAAGTAGAAACTTTAATACCAGATACACAGAACACAGAAGAGCATTAAAAAGTAACAGCTGTCATTCCACCTTTGCTGAACACCTCATGGACAAAAAACATAACACAACAAACATCAATACGGATTTGAAAATTCTAAAATGCAGCAGCAGCCCCCCACAAAAACTAATAATTGAAGAAAATTATCAGATACAAAAAGCCATAGTGGAAGGCAAAAAAGTGATAAATGAATAGGCCGGCCGGTGTGGCCGTGCGGTTCTAGGCGCTTCAGTCTACACTACGGTCGCAGGTTCCAATCCTGCCTCGGGCATGGATGTGTATGATGTCCTTAGGTTAGTTAGGTTTAAGTAGCTCTACGTTCTAGGGGACTGATGACCACAGATGTTAAGTCCGCTAGTGCTCAGAGCCATTTGAACCATTTTTTTTTTTTTGGATAAATGAATACACAACTCTCTGCAATAGGACTCTGTTCTCTGCCCTCAAGGAATTATTAAAGACCAACCAACAGTCCTCTCAACCCCCCCCCCCCCGCTCTCACCCCCCCCCCCCACACACAAAATAAAAACAAAATAACAAAATAAAAAATAGAAAAAAATAAATCCCTAAACCTACTATTACCCCCCACCCCCAGCCCCCCCCTCACACACACACACACACACACACACACACACACACACACACACACACAAAACCAGAAAAAAATCACAAACACCTCTGAAAGATTCAGAACAACCGCCAGGAACACCTTCAACTGTTCCACTGTCAGCCATCTTGTTTTTACGCCTTCAATTGTTTCACTGCCCCATATTTATTTTTACAGCTGGTAAAGCCGTGAAACAGTTACAGAGACAGTGGCAGTGACAGCTCAATATATAGTGTTTGACAGTGATGAAAATGATTAAAAGGAAAATGTAAGTGAAACATTATGTAAATATACATACACATAGAATTAAATAATTTCAGACATAGAAATAACAAGTTTTTCAAATCGTAATTTGTGTACTTTAAGGTTGCAGATGACAAATTGTGCAAAAAAACGGTTACTGTAGAAACACAACACATCAGAAAAGCCACATCATGTGGTAAAAAGGTATGAATTCGCAATTTATGTGTTTTTTCAAATATCTGTAATCAAGATTTAAAAACTAATGGCTACATGTATACAAACAGCAAAGAACATTCTTTATCTTTAATAGATGGAAAATAAAAGCCCACTGCAGATGCTGCAACTGCAGTGAAACATGTTTGGGTTAAAAAACAAAAAATGTGTTTTGCTAAAGGCGGACCCTATCCGAAAACATACATATTGTTAAAGCAAACACGGAAGGAAAGAGCTTCAACCCCAAGATGATTATGACGAAACCAGTACGGTGTCCGTTGCATCGGGGCCAACGAGATATAAGGGCACTGCAACGAACTTGTGATATCACACTAGTCGTCTTGTCCGCCATAGTTCGCGAACGCTCAGCACCGTGCAAGACCCCACGAGAAATCAATATTTAATTGAAAATGTAGCCAATATCGTGTGCTATCGAGAATTGTCATGCATTTAAACACACAATCAAGAATTATTAAACTCATGAAATATTTACTCGCTCCCCGCCGGAGTCGGCTGCTGGCACTCGTATGACCTGAAGTGTCATGTGCTGTGACGTACGCACCGCGTCCTGTCTTTCTCAGATGGCTCCGAGCACTATGGGACTTAACATCTGAGGTCCTCAGCCCCTAGGCTTAGAACTACTTAAACCTAACTAACCTAAGGACATCACACACATCCATGCCCGAGGCAAGATTCGAACCTGCGACCGTAGCGGTCGCGCTGTTCCAGACTGAAGCACCTAGAACCGCTCGGCCACTTCGTCCGGCCCTGTCTTTCTTGTGAGCCTCGTGTAGCATCCAGTGACATGTCGTTTTGATGACACTTCTTACAGCGGCCGCTAGTATGGGAAAGAGCCGCGTGGGCTTTAACGTTTACTGATTGTGTGGCCCGGAACTCTGAGACGGCAGCAAACTGCTAGCTGCCAGGGTTCAGGCAGTTAGACGGCGGTGTTTGGTTGACGGCCTGCATCGTAAGTTCGGTGATGACTGCCCCGGGCTGTGCGTCATACTACGGCCAGCTGTATCAAAGATGACGGTCTGGACCCGAGGCTTTACATTCCGCTGCCCAATGCTGAGTTTGCAGAATAGCCAGGTTTCTGCGTATGCGACTGCTTAGGCATGTGCATACTGCGGATGTACGATCTCTGCCTAACAACATTCCTGCGCATGTGTTACGTTCCTACACAAAACCCTTGTGTACATCCTACTGCGGAACTCGTCTGGTCCGCCAGTGCAGTAACGTTGTTGACAGCAGCGCGACGAGTACCAGTACTCAACTGTGGAAATGACCGACATGGTACTTGCATATGGGAAAGCTGTTTACAATAGGAGAGTTGCTGTAAGATAGTATGCGGAACGCTTTCTAAACATACAGACTCCTCATCATTCCACATTTGCTCCCATCGACAGGTGTCTCAGAGAATCCGGAAAGTTGCACGTAGGTATTTTCTGCCTGAGGTGTGTCCATTGTACAGTAAAGTACACTTTGTGCTCGGTACCTGCGAATAGCCTCCCCACTCTACTGTTTCTCCTGTGGTAGATGCCGAAACACGACGCGGGCCGACCACGCTCGGCTCCAACACTACAGTTGGAGGACGATGTGCTGACAATGTTCAAAGAGCATCCGATAAGAAGCACTCAGTAGTAGGAAAGGCGCGGCACACGGGTAAAAGTGCTGTATGGCATGTTGACAATGAACACAGGCTCCGTCGATACTATCTCCAGAAATTCCAAACATTACGACAGGAGGACTACCCACGGCGGCTACAGTTTGTACAGTGCCATTTACAGCAATGCATACTCCAGCCACAATTCCACAGCTTGGTGCCGTTCAATGCACATTTACTAGAGACGACATACTAAACTTGCACAACATGAATGTTTGGGCGTGTGCAGGTGATTCAAAAACACCAACACAGGGTCAGTAATTAACATTTAGGACGGGATAAATGGTGACCAGAAATGTCAACATCAAAAATTCCATCAATATAGACACGCTACAATATGAACAACTGTATCACAGATACATTTATTACGATCATTCGACACATCCACTCACAACAAAATTTGTTTTCTGTATTAGGCTGCGTGTGAAAATGGGCAAAGCCCGAATATAGTCAGATTTGGTGTCAAAAATTTAAAAATGTCTTTTCTTTAATGCCTGAGAGCAGCCAGACGTGTGATACTGATGATGTCTATAATCTTCATTGCTGCAATTATTAGTAACTGTCATACGACATACGGTCACTCTTCGGAATAAACTGAAACCGCAAAGCAGTGTGGGTTTTCCAGAAGCAGTGTCAGGGGCTCTTCCCAGTCATTTGGATGCATCAGTGCTAGTTAGTGTGTTTCAATACTAGAGGGCCCTGGCTTGGATCATCATAGTTTCGTACCTAACGGACAGCTATCTTTTTTTACCCACATTTCTCAACACTATGAAATATATTCTGTCCTCCAAAAATCCTTCTCCGCCAGTGCAGGTCCTTCATATTTTTAGTGAAAATGGAGTGTTTTTCCTGAGATTAATTTCACCTTTCTGCGATGTGTTTTTAAAATGTATACAGGGTGTATCACATAAAACTTGCACCGCAAACATTGTGGAGAAAATGGAAATTTGGACCAAACTGATGTGGTCATGGGTCCCTAGGCTTATGCACTACTTAATCTAACTTAAACTAACTTACGCTAAGGACAAAACACACACACACACACACACACACACACACACACACACACACACACACACACACACACACACACGTCCGACGAAGGACTCGAACCTCCGACGGGGGGAGCCGCTCGAACCGCGAAAAAGGCGCCTGAGACCGCACGTATTGCTGAGATGGAAAGTGTTATCGATGTGCGGTTTTCACTTGAATGTTTTGGTAGTCAGGGGCTCGTGTTGTTAGCCAGTCATCATAATGCAATAATGCTTAGAAAGTGTATTTTTGTGCAAACATACATTTTTTTAAGTGGAATAATGTGAAAACCGCACATTAATAGCACTTTCCATTTCCGCATTATTTGCGGTACAAGTTTTTGGTGTCATCCTCTATATATTCGTTTTTTACCTGCATAGTCCTCTGATTTTTAATTTAAAAAAGAACACAGTCTTAATGTTTTTATGCAAACACAAACAAAATTCAAGCCACTTATTGTTGAAAACCGTGTGTAAAGTTTATGCTTTAATGACATTTCTTCTCATCTTTGTCATATTTAAAGAAGCTCTTTGCCGAAGAGTGGAATATTGTACGGCTGACAGCCCTTCCCCTACCCATATGGGGTGAGGGAGCTGAAATGACAACGAAGGAAATAAAAGATCTAACACAGCTGAGGTCGGCTATGCATCCAATGTGGCTGTAGTAACTCTACAGTGCTAATAGCAGGGGTAACATAATTTTTTGATTGTCAGACTGGTTAGGTTACTCCCTGATGCTTGCTTTAAGAGCTGTCATTCAGTGGGGTGGTAGAAACACAGTAATTTTTCATACCTGCAGCCTCTCTGGCAGTAGCAACGCATATTCGAAAACATAGCACATTTTTCACCAAATTTGTGATCCCCATGGGCTGGAAATTGTGTGCCCCAGAAAATAAGTATATCATTGGCTAAAACTGAAATTGAGAAACGTATGTGTCGCAGAAAATTAGTACGTCATTGGCTAAAAATTGGGATGTCCCAGAAAATAAGTAAGTCATGGGTTAAAAATTGCGCCTATCAGTCCTAGCACACCACACCCTGACCTAAAAATAGAATAAAGAGTAGGTCATGGGGTGGTATACCAGAACTGGTGAGCACATACTGCTTAACACGCCTGTCTAACATTGTCTCCTGTCAACCGTCGGACAGAAAGAGTCGGGTAACGCCAATGCCCTAGTTGAAATTTGGTTGGATGTTAATCAGACTATTATGTTCATAATTAACAAGTCAACATACGACGTCCTGCATTGGGGATACTTGAATCAAGACATGCATGAGAGACCTTGCAGGTTAGCGATCCACACCGCATACGACTTCCAATGCTCTCGTGGCGCTGGTTAAACTGTAACCGTGTTGTCAACAAATGGCTTTGAAGACCAAAATACTGCGTGAGCAACAGACATGGATCCTCGAAGTAAACTTTCTAAGGCTCACTAGAGAGCTTCAAATTCTGCACGATTTCATGCAATCCCGCACTGATGGAAAAAAAAGAAAAAAAAAGGCAGCCGTATCTGCTGGATCGATGATATTCCTTACCTGCCAGTGACGCAAGAACCGGCGCAGGTAATTTTCCCTCCTTTCAGAAGAATCGTTGAAGCCAGAGAACGACAGCGGAAGCGTCAGGGAAAAAGGCTTCTCTGAGGGCGCCTACCTTTCCACCGAGGCGGTGTGCACACGGAACAATTCTTCATTCTGTTTGAGCAGTTCCTGCCAACGCTAAAGCCGAAGTTTTTGTTGCTGCTCCTGGAGGCGCAACTTCTCTTGCCAGCATTGCAAAAATACCGGGTCCATGGGGGTCAGAATTTAACACAATGAAGAAGAAAAAAGAAAGATCACACGTGTAAGAACATCCTACGTCGCTACTTTTGTATCTGCACAGTTATGACAATGCCACAATACCCTCACTGCCAGTACAAGATATTAATATACCTGCCAACTCAGCTACAAGCTCAAGGAGCTGAATCCCGAAAGAGGGAACGAAACTCGATGTGCGAGTCAACCTATGTGGAGCAGAGGGTCCAAACACCGCGTAGAGACGAGAACGGAGCAAACACAATGCGATTTTGACGAGTGACGTAGCAACTAACGACAATGAAAACAGAACGGCGCGAGCCGAAGGCTCTAGCTTCGAGGTAGCTGATGACCGCATAAGAATTGCCAGGCGAGGCCTATTGCCGCCGGCAGGTAAACACTGTATCAGTGGTTCGGTTCATGCAATGCCTTATGCACGAGCTCCATGGTAACATTCTGCATTACTCCACTGCAATGCCCATATTAATTCATCTGCATCCATTTCATTACCCGATGACGGGGATACTAAACCATTTATCAATAATCCCTACCCCTGAAGTGTGCACTGCCGGAATGGCCTTGTTCGTAGCGAGTACAAATGACATCTATCGGTTTTGGTACTGAGAATAGTCACTGTGACTATCTTTGAAAGAAGGCCTGTAGGAGTGAAACAGAATGTACTTGCATAACGCAGGGTCAGTGTGTATTCCTTTTATGAGGCACAGAATGGATCGCCCAATTCGGCAGCACTGGAAAGTAGTGCAGAATAGAGCAGGGCGATACCAATAGCATTTCATGTATTCATAAGCGCAAAAACTTCTGCAGGATTCCCCATGCTACTAGTCAGATGTGGGTGGTGAAACACGCAAACCGCCAATCTTTACATTTTAGTGTTATCTACACCTAAACCATCAACCTTTCTCCTCTTACGTACTGGCTGCTCTGGTAATAGGATAGTACAGTGGTAAGGAGTCCTCCCCTACTACTTGTAATGGTGCCAGTAACTTTAAGTAGCTCCGCATGCAACAGTATCAGGGTCCAGCGGCCACAAAGAGCGTGTAGGAGAGTTTCTATCAGTTCTGTGGCTTCACTGCGCATGTCGGCGATACTTTCAGTGAGAGTGCGTAAAAGCCTCGCGACCGTCTTTAGAAAGTCGGTCCTTAACCCTATAACGGATGAGTGACAAAATTTAACAGAAATGGATGGGTGGGCTCTGAGAGAACATTATTTAATTCAAATTTAAAATAGCCTATTTTGTGGTTCTGAAAAAAACACTACTGGCCATTAAAATTGCTACGCCAAGAAGAAATGCAGATGATAAACGGGTATTCATTGGACAAATACATTATACTAGAATTGACATGTGATTACAAAAAAATGGTTCAAATGGTTCTGAGCACTATGGGACTTAACATCTGTGGTCATGAGTCCCCTAGAACTTAGAACTACTTAAACCTAACTAACCTAAGGACATCACACACATCCATGCCCGAGGCAGGATTCGAACCTGCGACCGTAGCAGTCGCGCGGTTCCGGACTGCGCGCCTAGAACCGCTAGACCACCGCGGCCGGCATGTGATTACATTTTCACGCAATTTGGGTGCATAGATCCTGAGAAATCAGTACCCAGAACAACCACCTCTGGCCGTAATATGGCCTTGATACGCCTGGGCATTGAGTCAAACAAAGCTTGGATGGCGTGCACAGGTACAGCTGCCCATGGAGCTTCAACACGATTCCACAGTTCGTCAGGAGTAGTGACTGGCGTATTGTAACGAGCCAGTTGCTCGGCCACCATTGACCAGACTTTTCAATTGGTGAGAGATCTGGAGAATGTGCTGACCAGGGCAGCAGTCGAACATTTTCTGTATCCAGAAAGGCCCGTACAGGACCTGAAACATGCGGTCGTGCATTATCCTGCTGAAATGTAGGGTTTCGCAGGGATCGAACAGAGGGTAGAGCCACGGGTCGTAACACATCTTAAATGCAACGTCCACTGTTCAAAGTGCGTCAATGCGAACAAGAGGTGACCGAGACGTGTAACCAACGGCACCCCATACTATCACGCCGGGTGATACGCCAGTATGGCGATGACGAATACACGCTTCCAATGTGTGTTCACCGCGATGTCGCCAAACACGGATGCGTCCTTCATGATGCTGTAAACAGAACCTGAATTCATCCGAAAAAATGACGTTTTGCCTTTCGTACACCCAGGTTCGTCGTTGAGTACACCGTCGCAGGCGCTCCTATCTGTGATGCAGCTTCAAGGATAACCGTAGCCATGGTCTCCGAGCTGATAGCCCATGCTGCTGCAAACGTCGTCTAACTGTTCGTGCAGATGGTTGTCTTGCAAACGTTCCCCTTTTTTTGACTCAGGGATCGAGACGTGGCTGCACAATCCGCTACAGCCATGCGGATAAGATGCCTGTCATCTCGACTGCTAGTGATACGTGGCCGTTGGGATCCAGCACGGCGTTCCGTATCACCCTCCTGAACCCACCGATTCCATATTTTGTTAACAGTCATTGGATCTTGACCAACGCGAGCAGCAATTTCGCGATACGATAAACCGCAATCGCGATAGGCTACAATCCGACCTTTATCCAAGTCGGAAACGTGATGGTACGCATTTCTGCTCCTTACACGAGGCATCACAACAACGTTTCACCAGACAACGCCGGTCAACTGCTGTTTGTGTATGAGAAATCGGTTGGAAACTTTCCTCGTGTCAGCACGCCACCGGCGCCAATCTTGTGTGAATGCTCTGAAAAGCTAAACATTTGCATATCACCGCATCTTGTACCTGTCGGTTAAATTTCGCGTCTGTAGCACGTCATCTTCGTGGTGTAGCAATTTTAATGGCCAGTAGCGTATTTATCCATTTAATATGTGAGAATGATACTTAAATATGTATATTTCAATTAATAATTGGAGTACTTGCTTGATCTAAGCGTTATAAATATAACATGGTATGGATGTGTACACTTTAACACTAATTAGCAACAACATAGTCCTAAATACGAAGTGACTAACTTCAAAATAAAAAGACGGTAATAAAAATATTAACAAAATAATTGACACATATAATCAAGAGGTTTAACGGCGTCCAGTGTTTATCGTTTTCGGTCTTCACACACCATAAAAGAATGCACGAGGCAAAGATATGTTCAGTATGAAACACAGACATGGCGAGTCCGTCTGCCTTTTGTACACGTATAACACCTCCCTCGGTTTCGTCCCATTTCAACAGTCCTTGGTTCTTATCTTCCAATTTCAAGCATTCTCAATGACTCTTGTCTCTCTTGAAATGTGCTGAGAACACGCCATTTCTTCATTTTGTTGTGAGCTGAAATAGTAGTTCATTTATTCATTTATGAAACTACGTCTATTTTTCTTTCACTGCTAAAATTACTCTTACAAATGACGAAAGCATTAATGTCGGCAACATTCAATAATGAGTAGAGTATTACCGTAGGCCATCACAGGTAAGCCTGCCCACGTTATAGGGAGATGATAATTCATCGACACAGTCTACGTCGGCTTTAGTTTCATTGTAACACATCATGACTTCATGTTTCTTTTGGTCCCTACTATTCTCATCAATGTTATCATCGATGTGCATAGAAGATAATAATGTAACTGTCTTTTTTCACTGGAACGTAGAAAACACAAGTAAACTCTATTGGAACCCAAACAAACTGGAATGCACATTTTTTGAGCACATGAACTCCAGTGGAAGTTCTCTTTTGTTTCTTCTGACTGTTCCAATCATGCTTAGCTTATGTTCAGTCATTTTTCTTATCAAAGGAAATTATATGAACCAATTGTCCCCTGCTGTATTCCTGTCTGAACCAAAAATGTCTTCACGCATCCTTTCAATGACACCGTCACGTCTGAAACTGGTGTTCTGAAATGGCCCTATAGCTTGTTTTCCACCGTAGATTTCCAGATTATGTGTGTAGCAAGTTTTGACATCATCTGATGAAAACGCCTTTATCACATTTTTTGCAGTCTTAGATGAGATGTAAACTTTGAATCCGCATCTACCCCTAGAGGCTAAAAGTATTTCCGTAAGTGTGGGAAATTCTCCTAAGCAATAATGCTTTTGGCAGTTCTCTACAAAAGTTTGTATATGTCTCTAATGAGTGCTGATCTGTCAACTTCTTTTCTCTCTGGCCTAGATGTAACGTAACTCTCATCAGGAACCTCAAGCTATGGAGTGAAATAAGAAAAGGAAAACATTCTATTCCCGATTCTTTTCTAGCCCAGAACTCTTCAACATTTGTCCTTCCTCACTTATACAATCCCAACAAATACACTATACCTACAAATAATCTTATTTCTTTTTCTGACGTTTCTCTGTCTATATTTGTAAACGTAGCCTTCTTTTACATTATCAATACAAAAACTAGGATTTTTAGTTATTTCTGATATCATAGCTGGACTTAAGAACAAGTTAAAACATCAACTGGCCGTTTCTATTTGTTTTGCGATACCGACAGCACAAGAAGATTTCTTCACAATATTGCAACTTCTAGTTAGTACATTCTGAGGAGGAGAATTTTTCTTCCATTTTGTACCAACCATCCTTACATAGTAACATGCTTCATCTTCGTTTTCCGGTTCGTTTCTTTCATTCATTTCTTCCTTGTCGTCAGACTGCTCCGAACTGCTATCGTGATAGTTACATAGATAGTTTGGTCTTTGTTTGAATCATCTTCTGAAAACTCATATTTATCTTTCTCACATTCTTTCGAGTTTTCCGACTTCTCGAGTGAAGCCGTTCTAGTACTGTCACTGTCCTCACCATCTCATCGAAACCGTATGTTATCTTGGCTTATTTCAGAAATCTCAGATGAGCCACAGAGGAGACATTCCTAATAGTTATAATGAATACAGAAGCTTAGTGCCTATATCACTATCACAACTAAATGAAGAATATTTCCCCCTTCTAATGCACATGCACTAACGAATGGTTTGGGTCTCTAAGACTTTTAGAAGAACAACAAACTCATAAATATAGTAACAATGCCGCCTAAACACCAACAGCCATGCTTACCATTACATCCAGATACCAAACGAAAGTAGGAGGAGAAAGGTTCAATAGTGTCATCTGTTGTTATCTGGCGAACTTGTTTATTTCGTTGCAGGTCTGATAGACCCTATCCATCCGACTCAGGTTTAAAAGAGTCTAAATAGTGATGCACTGCGTCTGCTGATTGCCTTATGTGGGTCACGAGGATGGCGACCATTGTGCGTAGTCGCCAGTTATTGTTCACTATGTCATCTTTGAGACTTGCGATCTGCGTCGAGTGTATTAAAGGGTCTCCTGGTTCCATTCCACGTCTTCTCGAACCTGTTTCAACACACCCTTCATCTTCTCTAAGTTTTCAGCGACGGCGGTGCCAAATACGGTCTACAGGATTGTGCCACCTGCGTCCAACCAGGGCATTTTTTGTCAAACCCTTGGGACCAGTTCTCTGTAACGGCGTAGCTGCCGCTGTAAACATATCAAGGCAGATCGTAATAGCCGATATTTCCCTTGAGTTTGGTCTTTGTCTTGTCTTTGTCTTTGTCTTGCATAATAAATTGAAATTTCTCAAATATATCTTCCAGACGTTGAATTTCATTTTCTACCGCCCATACATTAAAATTCATGATATTGACCGCTGATGTTCCGACATAACTATGTCTGGCTGCTGTGTAAATATTACCCCGCCTCTCAAAGGACATGCCTTGAGAGTTTCTCCCAGTCCGCATCTGCCCAACAGGCCCAGAAATACCACAATGAGGTGCCTCTTGTTTTCACGTTCCCCTTTATTTTGCACTCGACGACTGCAGCTGAGCTGATACCCTCTACTCTCCGTAATTTGGTCCTGGGTTGGGACTGGACCACCCCAAAGGAGCGTAGGGGCGGGCTGGAATGATCACATGGGCATCTTGTTTCACTTGCCTACTTCTGCCTTTCTTTCTTTTATTTCCTCCAAACACTTGCTTTCCTGCTTCAGATATAGCTGCTGGTAATTTGTGGCAATGCCTTCAGTTCAATCCGAAATGGACTAGTTCTTCCTACATGGACCATCGTGCTTTAGATCAGAAGCTGCAGCATGTTGTTAAATGGGAATGCCTTCTCAATTACCTCATAAAGCCCTTGGTAAAGAAAAATGAACTCTTAATTTTTGATTTCGTCACCGGAAGATTAGACAGCATAACCCACTGCCCGACGTGATATTTGGACAGTTTCGCTGTTTTGTTGTACATGCCTTCTAGCCATTCTAAAGCCTAATCTGATGCCATATACTTTTTAACCTTTTAGCATACCCAGGGTTGGTTAACATAATTCAAAAGAGGAGTGCATTTCATGTCCAAAATCAACTTCATGAAGTAAAAATCCCGTGTTTCTATGGATTTCTGAGTTATACCCTGCTACGAGGCCTACGAGAAAGACAGGCCGCGGCGCGTACGTCACGAAGGTAGTCGATCGCTCAAATCAGCACACAAACTCTTAACTAGGAGTGTCCTTACAAACGAAAACTGCAACTTCTACTGGAATCCGCTATTATGGAATCTTACTGTTATTAGTCCTATAATTATGGGAAGTCCATGGGCCTGCTTATAATTTGTTACGGTTGTACTGGCGTACAATAAAATAAAATCATGCTAAAATGATTATCAGTTGCACAAGGCACCACTTCCAGCATGTAATGAGTACTGTTAAGCAGAAGAGACTAAATGCTATAAACAAGCCGTTATACAATTTATAGCGAGTATTGATCTTAAATTAAATTTTGCTGTAGTACTGTTAATCAGTAAGACTTCGTAACAGCAGATTCCAGTGGAAGATGCAATTCTAGTTAGTACTTACACGCTCAGCTGCGAGTTAACAGGTTTAGAAACGCATTTTGTCTGCTGAGCTGAGCGAGCGAGCGAGTTCAGGACTACCTTCGTGACGTACGCGCCGCGGCCTGTCTTTCTCGTGGGGCTTGACCCTGCTACAACATGCGGCAGTTGCGCGTCCCAGTCATTGTGGCTGCTATTCAAGTAATAAATTAAGATTTTCGATAACGTTTATATGCCCGTACAGTTTCTGGCATTTGCTTTGACGTATATTACAATAGTTCATAACTTCTTTAGCCGGCATAATTGCTTCAATAACTCGGACATAAATTTAGTGCCATGGTCAGTTGGTAAAGACGGCGGCAATCAGTTCGCGACCCGGCGACAGTGGTCGCGGCTGCGTCATAAACTCGTCACAATATGGCCCAGCTGTACTGATGATAATGGGATGGGCATGGAGATTTAATACCGCTGCCGAGTGCTGAGCCTGCCGGAGAACCATGTTCCTGTGTCGCTTGGAAACCAGTGGAACAGAGGCTGATGACTGGGGTGCCGCTGTCGTCATGCTGCAGTCAGTTACTGTGTCAGACTCGCGGAAGTGGCTGGTGGCTTCTCCTGATGCTGTGCAGACACGAGCGTTGACTGGATGGCAAGTTGCAGCATGTGTCCGATTACGATTCTGGGCTGCTTTCCATACAACTGATGTTCCAAGTCGCTGCAGAATTTAACGCAAATAACTTGTCACTCTTGTTGTACTTCTCATAGATAAGTACTTATCAAGTGTTTAGCAATTTCCTTCATTACTGTTCTGTCTCAGAACTACTTTCATTTAAATTTTACCACTTGGTAGATTAACATAGAGAAAATCTTTCTTTACTATGTGTATGCATGTTTTGTGAGTTTGTGTTTGTTTGGAGTGGATGTTTGTATCTGAAATTTACGCTCATTCAAGTTGTTCGGTACATGTAGTTCGAATCAAGTCCGGCAGATGTCGATACAGTCGCTCTGGACTGAGGAGGCAGCTGCACGCGACTTCCTTGAAACTCGTTCGAGCGTCTCTCACTCTAATGGTTCATATGACTCTAAGCACTATGGGACTTTACATCTGAGGTCATTGGTCCCCTAGACTTAGAACTACTTAAACCTACCTAACCTAAGGACATCACACACATCCATACCCGAGCCAGGATTCGAACCTGCGACCCTAGCAGCAGTGCGGTTCCGGGATGAAGCGCCTAGAACCGCTCGGCCACAGCGGCCGAGCCTCCCGCTCGAATTGCTCGGTGATCTACTGCGGAGTTACCCGTGCACCACTAACACGTCCACTCTAGGATCATGGTGCGTCAACCTGAGATGAAGGATAGTGCGAAAGCAAAACTCGATTCGCAAGAATATTATCCTGAATGCGGGGCGTGATGGTCGTAACAAGGTCTGGGAGAGATTTTCATAGATGACTGATACCGATGCACGCTACATGTTAAGTGGCAAATGCTCTGTTTTCCTTACGGAGCCGGCATCACACATCCAAAGACAAATGTCTGCGTAAGAAGTCAAAACGTAAGCTCTAAATCATTACCGACAGTAATTAGAAAGGTACGTGGAAATGTGTGCCAGAGATCTTCCTCAGTTTACATTAATATTAGATGTAGGATGTCGCACTTTATGTCAGGAGCTTGTAAATATGGGTTCAGATTTGGTCCAAGGACACAACTCCAATATTTTGCCTCATATTACACAGGTATTACGAAACAGTGAAAGACAAGTCGATGATATATGGGAGAGTATGATGACCATCATTATCTCTGGCAAAACGCGTGAATGCATACCGATGTACAACGGATGTATGAACGATATATGCTATACTGTCGATATTCGCAAAAACGATCGGCAGCCCTTCGGGCACCTAGGCTGCGCGTGCTGCCTACATGGCCCCTGCATGCCTCAGCGTCGCGGGTCCGCCCTGTCGCAGTAACGAACTGACACCAGTCGGCTGTATCAGCACTAGCAGAGGCCGCCAGTTCCAAGGGACCTATTCGCGTTCGCCCCACACGTGACCAGAAAATGGCGCTGCGAGTATTTCGCCGTCAACCGCTATAAAGGATGAGCCGAAGCTAGGTAATTCAGATCTTTCGTCTTGGAGACCCTCTTCTAGACTCCTGGCGTGTGCTATTCGCCCCATCGTCTTAGGACGCTCTCTTAGTCCATCGTAGGGACCCACGCCTCTGTATTCAGCATCCTTCGGGTTTCCCTTGGTACAATCGGCCTGTATCCAGTACAGACTTTTCTGTTCCTAGGCTGGTGTTATTCAGCACAGCTTCATCGGACTTACAGTACTTTCCATACAAGTGTATTTGTCTATGAAGATCCTAACTGAGTTACTTTGTCAGACTCTGGAACCACCATACATACCATGAAGTCTTCATAGCTGTGAGAGACTGTAGTTGTGATTTTGTTATTATCATTGTAGCAGACATTTTCTTTCCGTGGTCAATAAAATTTTGTAAACTTTTATCACTGTTTTCCGTGTGTCGACGTGAGCGACACATCAACACATATAGGAAAATGTGTGACATATCTATTACTGCGCACTCTGTTTATCAAGATTAGGTAGTGCGAAATGTTATACTGGCGTCAAGTCTGTTTTCTGGGAAGAAAAAAGTCTTGAGAGTTTATCGAGAACTACATTGATTAAACATCATTGAAATTGTTAGGAGTAAGTCACCAGCATTTCAAAAAGATTCCTTTTCTCACTGCATGGTTTCAGCATTATGCACGCATTACACTGAACGAGGTAGCTCTGTGATTAGCACACTCTACTCGCATTCGGGAGTACAACGGTTCAAACCTGCGTCCAGCCATTCTGATTTAGGTTTTCCGTGATTTCCCTAAATCACTTCAGGAAAATGCCGGGATGATTCCTTTGAAAGGGTAAGACCAACTTCCTTCCCCATACTTCCCTAATCTGATGGGACTGATGACCTCGCTTTTTGGTCTCCCACTCCCATATCAACCAACCATGCATTTCACATGTCTTGGACATAGCCCTGAAGCACATTTTCGATGAATATTATTTGATAAACGAGATGCAGTGGTTTATTCCATGACTTATGTTGCCAGAGGCTATCACAATAACGACAACTGGTGATGTGAATTTGATATAGACAAGCTTAACGCAAGGATCCGAGAATAGCTGAAACAACCTGTTTGGGATGCTACAGTCTGTAGTTAGGCAGTACGATAAAACAGTGGAAATATTTCTGGAGAGAGGCGTCCCTGGAAAACTTATTGGTTACGACAACAACATTGCAAATGGACTTGTGACAGTTTTAAGGCCACCAAAGATGTAAAAGGAACGCTGGAAGCTGAGAAATATCAACCCGTTCAGTTTGTTTTGTTATGAGTGCACCAAATGAAAAGTCGTTGTAATGCAAGGCCTGAACATATAGAGGTACGTTTTGAGTACTGTAGACCCAGTTTTCTTTCCTGTTTAGTACACACTGCGTGTTCTGCAAATGAGAATTGCGATTAATTGCAAAACGCAAGTTTCCGTGTCACCGGTATTTTACAGCTGTTGTATTATCGTCTATTAACTGTAGATACTACACGCGCTGAAAGAGCACTGTCTCCATTTCATAGGGGAGACTGTCGAAGTTCGGAGGTTGAACAGAAAAGTAACATTTTTGTGGTCGCCCTTTCGATTACTGAAAATTCTGTGTGTTAGAGATAAGCCATTAAATACTGTCAGTCAAATATGTGGTGAATTTCAGTTCCTGATAAGCCAGAACATTATATTGCGGCAGTAACACCTTACTCTATTTTTGTGATATTTTTAAATATTTATTTATCGCCGTTGAGCGAATGAAAGCCGTGCTCAGCAGCCAAAACCACGAAGGCTCTGTTTTCGAAGTGAACAGACTGTGGGAGATGTCATATTCCATCTGCCAATGATGTTGACTTTTATTTAACCCGAATGGATGATTGGGGCGAAGACGATGATCGGCCTGAGATGTGACAGCGTAAAGTAGTCCTTTTCCCGTGTTATCTAATTTAGCGAGAAGGATGTTTTGTGTTCTAGCCTCAAATAAGACTAACAAAAGAAATTTCAGTGGGTTGGTTGGTTGTTTTGGGGAAGGAGACCAGACAGCGAGGTCATCGGTCTCATCGGATTAGGGAAGGACGGGGAAGGAAGTCGGCCGTGCCCTTTGAAAGGAACCATCCCGGTATTTGCCTGGAGCGATTTAGGGAAATCACGGAAAACCTAAATCAGGATGGCCGGACGCGGGATTGAACCGTCGTCCTCCCGAATGCGAGTCCAGTGTCTAACCACTGCGCCACCTCGCTCGGTATTTCAGTGGGGCATGGAACCTTATATAGGACGGAAGAAGCAAATTTGATCCGAAACGAGTCTATTCATTGCAGTTACGGTATCAGGGAATCATCTGAAGATGATTTTCTTACTGTTAAATATCTAATTTCTTAAGTGGTCAAGTTCACATATGTCCATCTGAATTAATAAATCATGTGGTATTATACGCACATAAAAAAGAGTTTTGCATCACCCCGTTTCCCAGAACTCCTCAAGATAGACGTTGACTGTGGATATTACTATCACAGACACAGTCCCATTGATTGTTCACAGATGTCAATAAACCCGCCCAAAGATGTAAACCACCGTGCATGAGCAGCCTCTATTAGACGTTGGGGGTCTGACAGCCGATCAGTTCCAGTCATTCCACCAGCTCTTTTTGTCTGTAGTTCAACCATGCCTAGACGGTAAATAATGCGGTTCGATCGCGTCCGCATTGTTATTTTGTGCCAGGAAGGGCTCTCAACAAGGGGGGTGTTCAGGCGACTCGGAGTGAACCAAAGCGATGTTGTTCAGACATGGAGGAGACACAGAGAGAGAGAGAGAGAGAGAGAGAGAGAGAGAGAGAGCTACTGTCATTGACATGCCTCGCTCAGGCCGCTCAAGGGCTACCACTGCAGTGGATGACCGCTACCTACGGACTATGGCTCGGAGAACCCTGACAGCAACGCCACCATGTTGAATAATGATTTTCGTGGAGCCAGAGGACGTGGTGTTACGACCCAAACTGTGCGCAATTGGCTGCATGATGTGCAACTTCACTCCCGACGTCCATGGCGAGGTCCATCTTTGCAACCACGACACCGTGCAGCGCGGTACAGATGGGCCCAAAAACGTGCCGAATGGTCCGCTCAGGTTTGGCATCACGTTCCCTTCACCGATGAGTGTGGCATATGCCTTCAACCAGACAATCGTCGGAGACGTGGTTGAAGGCATCCTAGTCAGGCTCAACACCTTAGACACACTGTCCAGCGAGTGCAGCAAGGTGGAGCTTTCCTGCTGTTTTGGGGTGGCATTATGTGGGGCCGACGTACGCCGTTGGTGGTCATGGAAGGCGCCGTCACGGCTATACGATGCATGAATGCCGTCCTCCGACCGATACTGCAACCATATCGGCAGCGTATTGGCGAGGATTTCGTCTTCATGGACGACAATTAGCGCCCCCATCGTATACATCTTGTGAATGACTTCCTTCAGGAGAAAGTTCGTATTGCTCGTACTAATAAAATTGGTGGATTTGATCTTAATCTCGAACGTTCGGCAGGTGTTCCATGGCGTAAATATACTAGGAGAAATAGATTTAAGTTTGTAACATATTCTAAGCCTGAAACAAGTGCAGATATATCCAAAGTTAAATCCTGGACAGAACAGCTGCTAGCATGAGTTTCTTAGAAGTAGATACCTTAGGGGTTGCGAAGCAACTCAAATCGCTTGATACGGGCAAGTCTTCAGGTCCAGATTGTATATCGATTAGGTTCCTTTCAGATTACGCTGATACAATAGCTCCCTACTTAGCACTCATGTACAACCGCTCGCTCACCGATAGATCTGTACCTACAGATTTGAAAGTTGCGCAGGTCGCACCAGTGTTTAAGAAGGGTAGTAGGAGTAATCCATCGAACTACAGACCTATATCATTGACGTCGGTTTGCAGTAGGGTTTTGGAGCATATACTGTATTCAAACATTATGAATCACCTCGAAGGGAACGATCTATTGATACGTAATCAGCATGGTTTCAGAAAACATCGTTCTTGTGCAACGCAGTTAGCTCTTTATACGCACGAAGTAATGGCCGCTATCGACAGGGGATCTCAAGTTGATTCCATATTTCTAGATTTCCGGAAAGCTTTTGACACCGTTCCTCACAAGCGACTTCTAATCAAGCTGCGGGCCTATGGGGTATCGTCTCAGTTGTGCGACTGGATTCTTGATTTCCTGTCAGGCCGGTCGCAGTTCGTAGCAATAGACGGCAAATCATCGAGTGAAACTGGTGATATCAGGTGTTCCCCAGGGAAGCGTCCTGGGACCTCTGCTGTTCCTGATCTATATAAATGACCTGGGTGACAATCTGAGCAGTTCTCTTAGGTTGTTCGCAGATGATACTGTAATTTACCGTCTAGTAAGGTCATCGGAAGACCAGTATCAGTTACAAAACGATTTAGAAAAGATTGCTGTATGGTGTGGCAGGTGGCAGTTGACGCTAAATAACGAAAAGTATCCGCATGAGTTCCAAAAGAAATCTGTTGGAATTCGATTACTCGATAAATAGTACAATTCTCAAGGCTGTCAATTCAACTAAGTACCTGGGTGTTAAAATTACGAACAACTTCAGTTGGAAAGACCACATAGATAATATTGTGGGGAAGGCGAGCCAAAGGTTGCGTTTCATTGGCAGGGCACTTAGAAGATGCAACAAGTCCACTAAAGAGACAGCTTACACTACCCTCGTTCGTGCTCTGTTAGAATATTGCTGCGCGGTGTGGGATCCTTACCAGGTGGGATTGACGGAGGACATCGAAAGGGTGCAAAAAAGGGCAGCTCGTTTTATATTATCACGTCGTAGGGGAGAGAGTGTGGCAGATATGATACGCGAATTGGAATTCAAGTCATTACAGCAAAGACGTTTTTCGTCGCGGCGAGATCTATTTACGAAATTTCAATCACCAACTTTCTCTTCCGAATGCGAAAATATTTTGTTGAGCCCAACCTACATAGGTAGGAATGGTCATCAAAGTAAAATAAGAGAAATCAGAGCGCGAACAGAAAGGTTTAGGTGTTCGTTTTTCCCGCGCGCTGTTCTGGAGTGGAATGGTAGAGAGATAGTATGATTGTGGTTCGACGAACCCTCTGCCAAGCACTTAAATGTGAATTGCAGAGTAGTCATGTAGATGTAGACATCGCTCGATTAGAGAGGCCAGCATGTTCTCCAGACATGAACCCTACCGAACATGCCTGGGATAGATTGTAAAGGGCTGTTTATGGACGACGTGACCCACCAACCGCTCTGAGGGACATAGGCCGAATCGTCTTTGACCAGCGGGACAATCTGGACCAACAGTGCGTTGATGAACTTGTGTATAGTATGCCGCGACGAATACAGGCATGCATCAGTGTAAGAGGACGTGCTACTGGGTATTAGAGGTACCGGTGTGTACAGCAATCTGGACCAACAGCACTGAAGGTCTCACTGTATGGTGGTACAACATGCAATGTGTGGTTTTTATGAGCAATAAAAAGGGGCGGAAATGATGTCTGTTGATCTCCACTCCAATTTTCTGTACAGGTTTCGGAACTTTCGGACCCTAGGTGATGCAAAACGTTTTTTGATGTGTGTAGTTACGATATGGACAGTGACAAGATTCAAGAATTGTTACATGTCATATGATTGTTACATGTCATATGATTGCACCGAATACCACTAATCCATTTTCTATACTCCCGCAACCTCAGGAAATCTCTAGCAGTCGCCTTTCTTTCGGCACTCGCGGTGTCACACACAGGGCGCGCAAAATCTCGGACACCCCTGTGTTATGTCACTTGGCGGAAGCAGCGGCCAGTGCCCCTCGCGGCAGGTAGTGCCTAACAAAGGGACAAACCAGTCTGCCACCCTAGTTCAGGCTGCCCAGCGGAACGCGTCAGAGCTTTTAGCAGCTCACTGCAACATCCAGTCTTTACCTGCACATTACGAAGAACTTAGCCTCCTCTTCAACCAACTAAACTACCACGTAATCCTCTTATCCGAAACGTGGTTGAAACCACACATATCCTCTGCATCTATTCATCTCCCAGGGTACACATTTCTTAGGGCAGACAGATCAAAAAAGCGAGGTGGCGGCGTCGGCGCGTATATACGAACAGATCTCAAAGCGAAAGTCTTATGTACGTCAAATCCTGCTGAAGAAAAAGAGGCTGAATTCATGTTCATTGAAATAAATATACAAAGTCGGAAATTCTTGACTGGCGTCGTGTACAAGCCGCCAAAAATAAGCTCAATGAGTTCCTTCCAGTCGGAATTACATTCACTTCAGTGTCAATACGAACATGTCATCGTAATGGGTGACTTGAACATAGACCTGCTAAGAGACACTCCCTCCGCAATAAACCTAAGAAGACTGTTTAGTTGCAATAGCATGAACATTCTTCCATTACAACCTACACACCATACGGCGCACAGTCATACTCTTATAGACGTAATCGCAACGAAACAGACTGACAAAGTAAGAGATGTTGGTCAAACATCGGCCCCTGGCCTCTCAGCACATGATGTAATATTCCTGGCCTACTCTGTGCAGCCCCCAAGGATCAAATCGCGTTACATAACTTGTAGGAACATGAAACGTATTGACCTTGACGCTCTAACAGCCGATTGCTCAGAAATCTCATGGCACCAAATAATCAGAAAACCCACAATCGACGGCAAAATTAATGAACTTGGTGATAAACTCACTGCCCTCTATGACAAACATGCACCTGTGCGCACAATCCGTGTAAGAAAATCTCCTGCTCCATGGCTGACAGCTGAATTACGTCAAATGATGACTAATAGGGATGCTGCCCACAGGCGTTTCAAGGCAGATCCGAAACCCGAGCGTTTCGAAGAATATAGAAAGCTACGGAACAGAGTGAAACAATGCATTCGCAATGCTAAAATCAGGCACGCTCGCTCCCTTGTATGCAGCGATCTGACGCCCACGACTCTATGGAAGAATCTCCGTAGCTTGGGCGTCGGAAAGGCAAAATCGGAAACCACTTTTCATGTGTCAGCTAACGAATTAAATGAATTCTTCTCTGCACCTCTGAATACCAGCACAGCTGATAATTACCGTCCACAAGAATCCCTAAACAGGATAACCAACAACGATACCTTCCATCTAAAACATGTAACAACAAATACGGCAAGAAAAGCAATAATGAGAATCTCTTCTGATGCAATAGGCAACGACAGTATCGGTATAACCATGATTAAGAATGTTGCCGATATCTTAGTGCCTGTCTTAACTGACATATTTAATTTTTCCCTCGTGAACGGAATATATCCCACTGCATGGAAAAGAAGCCTAATTCGACCCATCCCTAAGATCGAAAACCCGCAACTGCCTAGTGATTACCGACCAATTAGCATACTGCCTGCTGTTTCCAAAGCACTTGAATATATTGTTCGTGACCAAATCACTGAATACTTGCATGAATTCAGCCTATATGACAAATTTCAATCCGGTTTCCGTAAACATCACAGCACAAACACTGCTCTAATTAAAGTAACTGATGACCTGAAATATGCCATCGACAATCGAAAGGCAACAATATTGACGCTACTGGACTTCAGCAAAGCTTTTGACACTGTTAACTTTGACATAATGCTCAGAAAAATGCAACAGCTTAATTTCTCTGAAAGTGCAATGAGATGGTTTGAAAGCTACTTAAAAGACAGACAGCAATGTGTTGTCTGCGTAAATGAAAAATCTTCCTGGAAACATGTTTCCTCGGGAGTGCCACAAGGATCAGTCTTAGGACAACTTTTGTTTTCTTTATATGTCAACGATATTTCATCGGTTCTGTCCTCCTGTAAATATCATTTCTATGCCGACGACCTCCAGCTCTACCTAAGCGTCAGACCTGAAGATGTAAACACTGCAATCGCTCAGATGAATGATGATCTGTCTTCAGTAGTGACATGGGCGAAAAACCTGGGGCTTAAACTAAATGCAAAAAAGACGCAAGTAATCTTAATAGCCCATCAGAAATTAATAAGTTCAGATTCCCGCGAACGGCTACCTCCTATTCTGCTCGACGGTACTCCAATACCATATCAGAAAACAGTGAAGAACTTGGGTGTAACTTTGGATGAGCATCTCAACTGGGCGGAGAATACAGTCGCAGTGTGCCGAAAGACGTCTGCTTGTCTCTATGCTCTCAAAAAGTTTCGGAACATATTTCCACAGGACTTGAAACGCCAGCTCGTGCAAGCACTCGTTCTACCGAACCTCCACTATTGTGATGTGATTCAACAAGGCATGAGCAGTGAAAACAAAAGACGGCTAGAGCTAACCATGAATGCCTGTGTGCGTTACACCTGCAACATTCGCCGATACGATCATGTTAGTGCTTCATACTCCCAGCTAGGGTGGCTGCGGCCGGACAAATTGCGCGACTACCACACTCTATGTCTACTCCACCGACTCCTCGAGGCGCAAACACCCCAGTACCTTGCTTCAGAGATTAAAAACCTGTCATGTCATCATAATCGAAACACGAGGTCACTCTTATTTGGTATCCTAACTGTGCCCACTCACAAAACAAAAACTTTTGCAAACTCCTTCTCAGTTGCCGCTGTCCGCCTCTGGAACAAACTGCCCCTTACCTTGCGCAAAATTCAATCTCCTGCTGCTTTTAAGAAGAAGTTGAAGCATTTCCTACTATCATCCTTATAAAGTTCTCCACAAAATTAATGTACAAGGACAATCCCCTCATCTGTCAAATAGCAAAGCTAGCGTCTCCTATGTTGCTCCTGAGATGCCTTCCTCTTCATCTATCTCTATTAGCCACGCAATATTCTTTTCCTTTATATTTCCTTAATTATGTTTCATCATGTCTCTCTATTCTTCTCCTCCCTTCACCATGAGTCTCCCTCATACTCCCTGCTGCCAGCACTCCTATCTCAAATCTGTCTGTTCAATAATGTCTAATTATAACAGTACTTGTGATCTAAGAATATAAACTCTAGATGTATGTATTTTTCCAGGTGTACCTTTCAAATTGTTTATTTCACTTTTTGTACTAGATGTAGTTTAACATGCCTACTAAAACATATGAATGTAAAATAAGTAGAATGCCTGGTTAGATGTAAGAGAGGGCCTGATGGCCCTAATCTTGCCAGGTTAAATAAATAAATAAATAAATAAATAAAATAAATTGCTGTTAACCACAGAACTTCAAGACTGGACATCATTGAAGTTAAATACTCAATTGGTTCCAGTAATAAAGTGCATTTTAACCACGTGTGTATTGTGTGTTGCAGTGAGAGGCAACCGGCCACCCACCTATCATACCACTCTCTCCTCATCCTGCCAGGAACCACAAGACATTACAAGAGCGCACAGCCACAACAGTTTCTGTGTGCAGTTTCCTGTTATTTCATAGTATTTGCTTAAAGGTATTGTAAAGTATGACCATGTGTGAGAGGTTTGCAAAAAGTCGTAGGTTTCTGAATTGTGAGATACGTCGTGAATTGTGTAGCCACTGGCTTCACCATTGGGAATTTAGTGCGGAAGCAAGTGTGGAATCTAGTGAGACCCTTTCCTGGGCCTGCAGGAGATGGAGGAGGAACAGATCAATACTGGAGCAGGAAAATTAAAAAAAATGGCAGATGGGAGGCAGTATTTTTTAGCCAATGACTTTTCAAGATGGTGGTATTCGATTATTTCAACAAAACATTTTCGTAAACACAAGTGCGCCCGCCCACAGGCGGGCGCGCGCACGCACACGCACACACACACACACACACACACACACACACACACACACACACACACACACACACACACACACACACACACACACAAAGTAATTTATAGAGCGACATACTAAAATGTATTTATCCTAAAGTTACGTTAAGGGTTTTGTAGAGTGCTCAAAAGTATCCGAATGCTGTGAATATCTTTTTGTGTCTTATTAAAATGAATTGATCCATACTTTACGGAAACGGTGTAACATTCAGAATTTCAGAGTACTTTACAGACTGCCCAAAAGTATCCGAACGCCGTGCACTGCCTCTTGCACCGTATTCAAATACATTTCTCCAAATATTACGTAAAGGGGGTGACTTCCAGTATTTCAATTTATTTACAGTGCGCTCAAAAGTATGCGAATGCTCTGAATTCGTTTTTATGCCATTTTAAAACGTAGTTATCCAACTATTGCGTGATGGGTTTAACTTCCAAGTACTTCACAGAGTGTTCAAAATTATCAGAACGCTCTTTGTTTTTATCCAAAAAATTATATTAAGTATATAACTTGCAGTACTTCAAAATACTACAGAAGGTGCTCAAAAGTATCTGAACACCCTGAAACTTTTTGGGCCATGCTAAACCTATTTATCCAAAAATTACATGATGCAGCCCTTTGCTTCATGCAATACTCGATTTTTCGACAAAGGCGAGTTGGAGCCTCAGACTATTTTCCACATGTAAATTACCCTATGATCAATTACAAGTGTCACAGGGCTGGCAGATAGACACTGGCAGGTGCGACTCACCGAATGAGCGTTTTGCTTGTTCTGACAAGTCTTGTCTTGCTGATATGGTTCAAATGGCTCTGAGCACTATGGGACTTAACTTCTGAGGTCATCAGTCCCCTAGAACTTAGGTTAGTTAGGTTTAAGTAGTTCTAAGGACATCACAAACATCCATGCCCGAGGCAGGATTCGAACCTGCGACCGTAGCGGTCGTGCGGTTCCAGACTGTAGCGGCTAGAACCGCTCGGCCACACCGGCCGGCTTCTAGCTGATATCCAATGCAATTGACTCTCTCAGCGTAATATGACTCACACGCCACATTGCAAAACACATATCAGCACTACTGTTGATCTAAGCTGTTGCTGTAAGTCCATTTATCAACGAGAATAAACTATATTATTATCGTGTCAAAATCTTGTCTCTCACTCCTCTCTCAATACTCGTTGTTTTAAATATATTTCAGATGTTGACCTTAGTAACAGAAAAGAAGAGACAAAGGTTGACTACAAAATCCTTGTTGAAGAGAGCTTTTTATTCTGTGTAGGCGCGTTAGTTTTTGATGCAACAGCATCAAATACGGACAGTATGTTTCGACTGTAAACGTTTTAGAAGATCTCTTGCAGACTTTAGATATATGAAAGCATTTACAATAAAAGATGGGCTATAGAAATAAAGGTACAAGTACACCAAACTTGAAAAAAGTTCAAAATGCATGATCTGGAACGGATGTTAAACAAGAATAATTCAGCACAGAATACTTGGATCAAGCCGCTGATCATGGATACCTTGATTTTGTTCCAGATAATTCGAGAGAACAACGGCCCAGAGGGAGTTACGTTGAATTTTTCAAAATTAACTGAGCTCCCTCACACAATTTCACACCTCCACTAGGTATCGATCATGCAAAGTAGGTGGTGGAAGCTACTTATTGTTTGAAAACGTATGTGTCGTGTGACGTGTTACAAGTACATAATACGGTTTGTGATATCTGTATTTCACTTATGTGAGAATCAGTATAAAACATACTCTCCACAAATATTTGAAAACTAATCTAATTACACCTTAGAATTATGTCGTCACCAAAGATGAGTTTAACTTAAACTACTATTCTACAAAAGTTCAAAATGCGAAATAATACCAACTCCTGTTTCATGCTCCCATTGTTTGTCGTCACCATCAGAGGGCATCATTGGCAAGTGTTCACCGTTCAATGTACGAACCAGGCACAACATCCACACAAATTAACTATTTTCCACATGTATCATGATTGTCAGGTGCCACTTTGTTTTTCCACATCTAAAATGCCTGTAAAATAGGTTAGCAAAACCAAAACGCCATTTTTAAGTTAAGTGTTACAATTTTATTTTCCAAACCTTCGTACTACATTTTAGAAGCGAAATCGGATAAATTGTACCCGTTACCTGTTACCTTTTCCCGTTTGCTGTTATCATTTTACCATTTATCCTTTACCCGTTCTTGCTAGCAAAGTGTGCTACAAAGATGCAGATCAAATGGTTCAAATGGCTCTGAGCACTATGGGACTCAACTGCTGTGGTCATAAGTCCCCTAGAACTTAGAACTACTTAAACCTAACTAACCTAAGGACAGCACACAACACCCAGCCATCACGAGGCAGAGAAAATCCCTGACCCCGTCGGGAATCGAACCCGGGAACCCGGGCGTGGGAAGCGAGAACGCTACCGCACGACCACGAGATGCGGGCAAAGATGCAGAAAATAACAGTGTGATACGTAACTTAAACATTGTATTTCTTGTATTGGTGACGTATTTTTCAGGCATTTTAGTTGTGAAAACAGCACTGTGGCACCCGTCAAGCATTATAGATGTTCAAAGTAATTAACTCAAGGGGCGGTAAAGTACGAACGTTTACAAGCGCGTGCATCTGTTCGTAATAACAAGCTGCAGGAACATGAACTATCAGTTAACTTCGTTTCGCATTTCGAAGTTCTGCAGAAAAACAGTAGATGTAAAATTCCTCTTTGGCGGAAACGTATAATTCCTTAATTGAATTGCGTGTGTTGAATTTTAACTACGAGAGTTGTCCAAAAAGTAAGTTCCGATCGGTAGCGAAATGGGCACCTCAGTGAAAATCTGATGAAGCTTTGCACAGGTGTGTTGGGCAGTGTCTCTAGTATGACCGTCGATCGCATCAAGAAGCTCTTTTCAGTTGTGAGCGCACTGGAGCGAGTAAAGGTGCCTGGAACAACGATGTCTCTCTCCAAGTAGGAGGGCCCGCTGAGAGGCTTCGCCTTAATTTAATGCAGCCCACCGAACACAACTGCAGCACACTTCCTTCTTCATGGCAATTTCAGCCGCACTTTGCAGGGGCAGGGAAGACGCTCCTGCAGCCATTTCGATGGAAAGTATTCGATCACCTACAACATAGCCCTAATTGGCTCGTCCTGATACCATCTCTGTCCACATGAAACGCTAGATACGAAGACAACACTTGGGCGCCGGCTACGCGCTATAGACCTGCGTAAAGAATTAACTGAAAGCACAGGCGGCTGCATTCTGTGACGATGATGTTGGAATTTTGGTTATAACGCTCCGACAAAAGTCGGAGCGTGGACTATGTAGAGAAGTATATCGAAAGTGTAGCTAACCCTTGCAAATAAAGTGTTTCTGATTTTCACTGTGGTTTCCATTTAGCGAACGATCGGAACTTACTTTCTGGACAACCCTCGTATAATGGAGAGTATATTTTATACTCATTCTCGTACAAGAGAAGTACAAATATCACGAACTGTATTATATGCTTGTGCTGACGCATCGCGCAACACACGTCTTTAAGCTACAAATAGCTTTTGTCGTCTACCTTGCATGATGGATATACCCTGGAGCACGAAATTGTGTGCGGGATCTCAGTTAATTCTCTCTTGGGGCCGATGTCCTTTCGAAGTGTCTGGAACAAAATCAAGGTATCTGTATTCATCGAGTTGATCCACGTGGTTTGTGTTGAATACTGATCTAACATCGATTCCAGATCAAACATTTTGAATTTAAGTTCGGTATAGTCGGACCTGTATTTCTAGAGCTCATCTTTTACTCAGACACACTTTCGTGTATCTGAAGTTGGCAAGAGAACTTTCTTCAAAATGTTTTCATTAAAAACATACATAGCGCCTGTATTCAGTGCAGCTGTATAAAAAACTAATGCATTAACATAGGACTGAAAACTTTGTTCAGCTGCAATTTTGTAGTCAACTTCTCTCCCTTCGTTTCCTTACTAACTTCAACTTTCGAAACATGCCTAAAATTACGATCATTGCGTGAGTAGTGAGTGACGAGTTTTTGAAGTGAGAATAATATTCCCGAACGATATTTTCACTCTGCAGCGGAGTGTGCGCTGATATGAAACTTCCTGGCAGTTGAAAACTGAGTGTCGGACCGATACTCGTCAATGTTCAAATGTGTGTGAATTCCTAAGGGACCAAACTGCTGAGGTCATCGGTCCCTAGACTTACACACTACTTAAACTAACTTATGCTGAGAACAACACACACACACACACACACACACACACACACACACACACCGATGCCCGAGGGAGGACCTGAAACTCCGGCGGGAGGAGCCACCGATACTCGAACTCGACTTCTTTGCTTTTCACGGGCAAGAGTTCTAGCGGTTGAGCTACCCATAGACATCCAGTAGGCCCGGGACACAGTTTTGATCTGGCAGGTGTCTTCATATCAGCGCTCGCTCCGCTGCACAGTGAAAATATCATTCTGGAATATCCTCTAGGCTGCGACTAAGCCATCTCTCCGCAGTATCCTTTCTTCCAGGAGCGTTAGTCCTCCACGATTCGCGGAAGAGCTTCTGTGGAGTTTGGATTGTAGGAGATGAGTTACTGGCGGAAGTAAAACTGTGACGATAGGTTGGGAATCGTGGCTGGGTAGTTTAGTCAGCCGTCGCGGTAGCTCAGCGTGTTCGTTCAGAGAGTAAGCTTTCCTCTGTAATAAAGAACTGAGTGAATGGATCAACGCTGTACTTGAACAGGTGTAATGGAACGTCCGGCTCGAACAAATGCAACGAAAAAGTAAGATTAAAAAAAGTTACTTTTTCCACAGATTACAACAGCACCCGACGAGAACATAATACAAGGCGAGAAACTCCCACAACGTCGTAATACGTAGCTTTTGACGGAGAAGTGAAAATATTGACCGCTTAAAGCGGCCCGTGCCTACACTGGATCGACAGTAGCTCATCCCAAGATGTCAACGACTCATTCCACCACGGAAATAAGAGGACACACTTAAACGCGAAGAATTAATGAATCATCAAAACCAACTCTAAAACAGAAGGCAAACCGAAAGGTATAACTCATCACGACTCAGCAACTAGGACAGTAACCTAAAGAGAAGTAGCTGACAGTGCGTGGGGATTCATTCTAGCGAAGATACATACAGTACATGGGCAAATACACTAACATAAGCGACTTCCACAAAGCATACAGTTGTATAGTCTGGGGCCTGGAAAGAAACATCTCACTCATTGGTGAACATAGGCTCCAAAGCCGATGACTCCAACGTGTGGCTGTGTTCGTTACGGTCACAGAGTTAAAGGTATCATCGACCCTGGACAGTGGATCAAAACAAACTTATCGCTTGGTCGGATGGATCACTTTACACCAGAACGATGGTCGTCATCGATGTAAATGGCTGCTCGAAATGGTTCAAATGGATCTGAGCACTATGGGACTCAACTGCTGAGGTCATTAGTCCCCTAGAACTTAGAACTAGATAAACCTAACTAACCTAAGGACATCACAAACATCCATGCCCGAGGCAGGATTCGAACCTGCGACCGTAGCGGTCTTGCGGTTCCAGACTGCAGCGCCTTTAACCGCACGGCCACTTCGGCCGGCGGCTGCTCGAAGACCCGTATTATGCGCTAGAGGTCTTTCACTTCGGTTTAGATGGGAGCTATGATAACAATGGAAGGCACACTCACAGATATATGTTACAGGAACAGTACGAGTATTGCGGACCACCTGCATCCCTTCATGACTGATGTCTTCCCCGAAGAATAAGCCATCTTCCAGTAGGATAACTGTCCGTCTCAGAAGCCCAGAATCGTGTTACAGTGGTTTCGCAAACATAATAGTGAACCCTCGTTGATGTTATGGTTACAAAATTCGCCTGATCTGAACCCAGTGGAAACATCTGAAACACTGTCGGGCGCCACCTTCGCGGCCACATCACCGGGCCATAATTTACGAGAACTGCGTAACCTGTGAGTAGACTTTGTTGCCACATACCTTGGGAAACCTACCAAATATCCATAGAATTTATACAACGGCGAATCGGTGCAATATCGTCTTCCAGAGTAGGACCAACACCCTATTAACCATGTGATCATAATGTTTTAGCTCAGCAGTTTAAATATAAACCCAGTTTCGATGCCGTAGCCCATTACTAATAAAGCTTGTATGTATGCAGCATACAAAAGGAAAGCGTCAAACGGTCGCTAGCTATACGTCACACTTGCTGCTTCCAATCCGTCTGGCCGCCCGCCGAATAATGTCTGCCTCACTAGCATTCCAGGTACCTACGAGGGCCGTTTAATAAGTAATTCAACATATTTCTTTTCTCGGTCAACTTCGGTTTTAAAAAAACATGCGGCATTTGTTGTGGGACATGGTGGAATATTTCTGCTTCAGCCCCTGTATTTTCATGAAGTTTCGATAGCTGGTAGCCCTGTGCGTCGCCTTCCAAATGACGTCTGTAACGGAGGTTCGTTCCAAGCTCAGGGCTGTCATTGAGTTTCCTTTGGCAAACAACCAGAACACCATAGATGTTCACAGACGCTTGCATAATATCTACAGTGACGTGACAGTGAAAAGCAAGGTGAGTTGTTGGGTGAGGAGACTGTCATCATCCCAAAGAGGTCTCGAAAATATGCCAGATTTCGTGAGTGCCGGCCAGCTGCACACAGCTGACTCCTTCAGTTTTGAAACATGCAGACACTCTAATTCGATGTGATCGACTGATCATAGACACCTCGCTACAAAACTGCATGTCTCTGCTGGTAGTGCTGACACACTCGATTACCAGTTGGTGTACTCAAAGGTGTATACCCATTGGGTACCTCGCTGATTAACTGAAGACTATAAAGAGCAACGAAGAACCATCTGTGAGTATTCGAACAACGTTCATACAAGCATATTCTGCATTGTTGCCAAAAGTATCCAAGATGGTGGCGATGACGTCATGCAAGGCGGCGGTGTGTAGACTTGGCAACAGTGCATGATGTCATCCAAGATGGCTGCCATGACGTTATTCAAGATGGCACCAGAGGGCGCCAGTACTGGGTACTAAGTCAGTTGAATTCCGGACCTCATGGTGAACACACTGGTTGCCGCCATATTGGATTACGTCACAAATGAGAGCGCCCTCTGGTGGTGGCGCTGTGTACTAAATCAGTTGGAGGCCAGATCTCATGGTGAACACGCCAGATGGCCGTACAGCTTGAAATTGTTTAAATAAAGACTTATGTTCAAGTCCTTTTCCCATAAGTCCTTCAGAGGAGGTGGCAGTCGGGTGACAGATTAGTACATGTGTCCTTTCTTTCGCGCCTATTTCTTAGCTTAGTAGAGATACGCGAACTGACATTTGTTTACCGCCAAAATTGAAACTTGGCGCCAGTTCATAGGAAGATGTGGCGGTCGGGTGACTTAGGTTAGTGGAGGTAGCTCAAGTGACCTATCTTAACTAAGTAGAGATGACCATGGTGTTATGCATTATCCTGTTGGATGACGTCATCGCCACCATATTGGATACATCTTGCAACAATGCAGAGTGTGCTCATATGAATGTTGTTCCAATACTTCTGTGCGGAGTTGATCGTGTGTTAAGAGGCTGGTCTTGACAATTTTTTGTCGAACAAGGTGACAGGCTATGAAACATGGGTTCATCACTTCGAACCGGAAACAAAACAGTAATACATGGAGTGGTGCCATACTACCTCTTCTCTGAAGAAAAAGTTCAAAGTTTCACACTCATCCGGTAAAGCTATGGTGATGGTCTTCTGGGACCCTGAAGAGGATATTCTGTTTGATATCCTTCTTCACTTTGCATGGACCAACTCTGATGTGTATTGTGCTAACCTCAGGGAAAAAGGAAACTACTTCAGCGTGTTCTTGGTCACAAAACCGCAAACGATCTTCTCTATGACAATGCAAGGTCTCGCATAAGTCTGTGCACCCGAGTTGGGTTCACAAAACTTCGTTGGACTGTTCTTTTTCCATCCTACATCCCGAATCTCACATTTTCCGACTTCCATCTCTTTGTTCCAATGAAGGATGCATTCTATGAGAAGTAGTACGTGGATGATGGTGGGGTTATTGATACAGCAAGACGTTGACTCCGATGTCGATCAGTACAGTGGTACCATGTGGGCATACAGGCTCTCCCAGTAAGATGGCTTAAGGCGTCGCATTGAACGGAGATTACATTGAAAAATAAGGTTTTGTAGCCAAAAAAATGGGCTATAATATGGTGTATTGGAATCCTGAATAACCGAACCTGCTTTCATATGTATTGTATTAGTTATTGAAAGCTCCTCGTAGCTCTGCACCAAAACTTTCCACATCACAGAGCGAAGATATATGGCCGATTCTTTGGAAGGATACATCATACCGAACACTTTTCTACATGCTACAGTCATGATTCAGTGGTCAGGCAACGAAAGATGAACCAAACACAACACAGATAGAAATAGTAGGAAGCATTCCAACATGGACGCCTTTTAATTGGAGAGATCCTACTGAAACATGGAAAATGTTTTGTCAAGCAAATGAGATGCTTATCCCACAGATAATTTTGGTAAGTATTTAGTAATACACAGCCCAGTCACATGAATGCCCACTGCTTAAGTCCAACGTCAAACTGCAAAAACCACTCACAGATGACAGGTGGCAGCACTAGTAGTGGAGGGTATATAAAGTGTGTCGGAGGGACGAGGAAAACTGTGCTGTCATTGTCAGAATTTATCTGACGCCCAAAAGCCCATGATCATTGCTTTCCGGTCCAAGGGTGGAAGCATTTTTCTGGAAATTTGTGGTAAGGTCTTATGGGACCAAATAGCAGAGGTCATCGGTCCCTAAGCTTACACGCTATTTAATCTAACGTAAACTAACTTACACTAAAGATGACACACACACCCGTGCCCAGGGGAGGACTCGAACCTCAGACGGGGGGAGGCTCGCAGACGTGGAAGCATTTCCGAAATGGCTAAGTTTCTAAACACTTGGTATGCCGCCTTGGTTAAATTATACCGTGCATGCCAAAATCGCGCTATCTAAAAGCGGCACAAAGGCAGCTGTGGCGTACCACGGGCCACAGATGACAGGGGTGAACAACAGCTAGCCGGCCGGAGTGGCCGACCGGTTCTAGGTGCTTCAGTCTGGAACCACACGTCTGCTACGGTCACAGGTTCGGATCCTGCCTCGGGCATGGATGTGTGTGATGTCCTTAGGTTAGTTAGGTTTAAGTATTTCCTAGTTCTAGGGGACTGATGAGCTCAGATGTTAATAAGTCCCATAGCGCTCAAAACCATTTGAACCTTTTTTTTTAATAACAGTTGCAGAGATGTGTATAGGTGAACAGACCTGCAACTGTCGAGCAACTGACGACTCAGATGAAACAATGGCCTTCGAACAGTGTCTCCTCGTCGACCACTCAGCGGACGTTGCTGCGTATGGGCTTCCGCACGAGGCGCCTCGTTCATATACCCAACCTGAGTGCTGTTCATCAACAACATAGGCATAGGAATTTACACGCCATTACCGCAACTTGACGTCCACTGAATGGTGACAGGTGGCCTTTTCAGATGGATCACGTTTTATGCTCCATTTGGCGTTTACCGCCCTGTAACAATCGTCGTAAGGGTCCACGCCAGAGTGGGGCCTTTATGGTCTGGGGAGTGCTTTCGTTGCATTCACTGGATGATTTTCTCACTCTGGAAGGCACACTGGATCAAGTGTAGTATCCAAATTTAGAATCTGCAATTCGCGAGTTCCGCAATCTGATTTTCTCCCAGTTGCAAAACCACCAACGGATCCTGGAAGATGAAACAGACCGTGGTAGTGACAAACCAACAGATCATGAAGATCCTGAGTACACGCCATCTGCATCTGCATCACGGCTGCATCGCAGGCAGAACTGAAAGATCTTTTAAGAGATCTAATTCTTTCAAAGAGGCAAGAAGAATTACTTGGGTCTCGTTTTCAAGAAAAGAACTTGTTACAACCAAACACTAGTGTTAACTCCGTAAACGACAGCTTGGTCTTTCCACTTTCTTCTCAATGACAGAAAGTGTGGTATATCGTTTGACATGAATGGGCTACCTACAAAATTTGGGATATTTACAATCCGGAAGAATGGCCCTGTTTATAGAGTCTTCAAAAAGTAGTCTCAAAACTGTTCTCTTACATAACGGAAACGAGAAACCTTCGATGCCAGTGGCCCATTCCGTTCAGTTAAAGGAAACCTACGAGAACATTAGGCTACTCCTGTACTAGCTATTCGAATCACAAATGGACAAACTGAGATGATCTCAAAGTTCTGGGACTTTTTCTGAGGATGCAGACTGATTATACAAACTATTGCTGTTTCTTGTGTCACTGGGATAACAGCACAAGTAGAGGCCATTATGCAGTCAAAAAATGACCTTTGAGAGAAATTTTCAATCCTGGTGAAAAAAAATTGTATCCCATGAACCACTTGATGACAAAGACAGTGTGCCGTTACCACCAATCCATCTGAAATTGGGCTGTATGAAGAATTTTTTGAAAGCAATGGACAAAGATGGCCAGGGTATTCAATTTTTCCTATCGAAATTTCCTACTATTAGAACTGCAAAAATTAAAGAAGGAATTCCCACTAGGCATTAGATCCGTTACTTGATGGAAGGTATTACCTTTGAGCAGTTGCTGACAGATACTGAGAAGTTAGCTTGACTTGCTTTTAAAGATGTATGCTGCAATTTCTTGGGAAACGTAATGTCTTAGAATTACAGGGAACTGATGGGACTCATGCTGTACTGTTACAAGGCTACGGGAGCAAAATTACGTTTACTTTAGTCCAATTAGGATTTCTCCCCACCCGAACTTGGAGATGTGAGTGAGGAACATGGTGAGCGATTTCGGCAAGATATTGCTGCCATCGAAAGGCGATATAAGGGAAGATGATCACCAAACCTTTTGGCAGAATACCGCTGGACAATCCTACAAGAAGTTTGACCATCCTCCCACAAACGATAAGTTTCCAGGTAAGGTTTCTACCTTGTATGTTCATTTCAAGATTTATTCAGATTTCTCGTTCTATTTTCATTTTATTCTATGTTTTGTAATACAGACAATTACTTTTGTTACATGATCTGTATATTAATCAAATACACATTCCTCCTGTATTGCATCTGAGTCGTTTCCAAGTTTCTCGAAAGTAGTATATGTGGCGTATCTTTTTCAGAAAAATTGGTACGTAATGGAACATTTCTGATCTCATTTTCGCAGTTAGCGAATGTGACTTAGTAAAGAACAGATACTTTCATCTCTCGGCAAGACACGAATTTCAAATTTATTTCACTATGTAATCCATTGATGTTAGAAAAAGTGTGTTTGTTGGAAATACGTACTTAAGAATACGTCAGCCACACACCTAAAAGAAACTAACCAATACAAAATAGGAATTTCCTCACTTCCTAGAATACTCAAACCCCCAAAGTAATCACAGTGGCCTGTTTTCCGATAGATATTTCCAGACGGTAATGTACTGGTATAGAATACAACAGTACTCAACATTTTCCCAGTGGAATTTTTTTAACAGAGCGCTAAAAACCCAAATGTGGATGCGTTACACTCTTCGTGGTTCATAGGAATGATAGATATTCTTCCACAAATATGTGGGCAGTATAATTCAACCATGCATAGGACAATGAAAATGAAACCTGTTGATGTTTATGATTGTGAGCTTCTAAATACGGCATACAATCGTATTAAAATGGCGGATCCACGTAAGCAGAAGTTTAATGTAGGCGATTTAATATGTACTTCAAAATACAAGACAGCATTTAACAAATCTTAACTAACAAACTGGTAAACAGATATATTAACAAAACTTAACTAGATATATTAACAGTTTCCAAATTGTAATGAACAACCATAGAATCAACATCATAAGGGAAGATAGTGGTAGTGAAATAGCAGGTAGTTTTTACACAGAAGGATTAACTGATAGGCTATAAACCAGACATGATTCTCATAGAGCATGCCATAAGACGGTGGGAGAAGAAGGTCCTGTTTAAGCGCACACTATAAAAAGAGAATCTGTTGGATGAGCCCTGCAAGGAACATAGTATCGCATATGTAGAAAACAGAGGTTTGGCAGAATATCACGCTGCAGTTCGAATTTTAGATGATAAAGGAAAGGAACTATATAGAATAAGGGACACTGGCATAGGACAACATATTGTGGAATTCACAGCAACGCACGCCAAACTGTACAGCCGCTGTAACTCAGTAAGGTACTTGCTCTAGAAAATTAGTGACCCCAGTACTATTGTACCCCCAACTGGCTAAGCTATAACGAGTGCACATTTTTAAATGAAAGATTATCACATATATAACCCATCTAGAGGAAAAAAGTATTTCATTTGTTCCCTTTTTTACAGCCTTCACAGTGCAATTTAATAGACAGAGGTCCATCAGGTTGACAGTCTTCATCCAGCTAAAAATGCTTGTCACAGTAGCCATACTTAGAAATAAATGCACTACTCTGAAATATGTGAGGTATCTTGTCAAAACTGTATACAGTGCTACATAAAACAGGCATCAGTTGATTGTTGTTGTTGTTGTTGTTGTTGTTGTTGTTGTTGTTGTTGACTTCAGTCCAGAAACTGGTTTGATACAGCTCTCCATGCCATACAGTAAAGCTGCATGCCCTCTGGAAAAATTACAGCTGTAGTTTCCTCTTGCTTTCAGCCTTTCGCAGTACCAGCACAGCAAGGCCGTTTTGGTTAGTGTTACACGGCCAGATCAGTCAGGCATCAAAACTGTTGACCCTGCAACTACTGAAAAGACTGCTGCCTCTCTTCAGGAACCAAACGTTTGTCTGGCCTCTTAACACATTGTAGTTGCACCTATGGCATGGCTATCTGTATCACTGAGGCATGCAAGCCTTGTAGGGAAGCAGCCTACTCACGCTGTATAAAATTCACATCAGCCTTTCCATTGTGTGCCAGCCTAGTCCGCTGTAACTATCTCTGACGTTATAAATGTTGCGCAATACTTTAAAAATCAAGTAAATAACTTGAAACGTTTCTAGCATGTCAGGAGTAATACTAAATCAATATGTGTTGAATATCAGTTCAATAACTTTAACCATTTTCGAAATTTGGACGTTTTTCTGTAAAAATCATTGGCACAACAGAAAAGAGCTAGATACTTAAAAATTTATATTTAGATTCCTTTTGCATAATAATTTAGTAGAAACAGTATTCTGGATCTCACAAATTAAAATTTTAGTTGAAATTCACGATTTTCTGGTTTTTGTTTTAGAAATTAAGGAAGCAAGATAGATTAAGTAGGCGAATAAATAAGGTTAGGATGTTTAATTTTAAGTAGAAGGGAGATCCGCTATAATCATAAAGATGTGAGAAGTTTCAACTGAATAACTATAAAACTATAGCGATAGCGTATCTCCAAAGGGCAAGTTCAGAGCTCGTCTACTGCTTGTAGTATAATTAAATTAATTCTCTCGCCCGAAATATTTGACTTAGCCACGTCAGACTTTTATTCTGATTACTTACCTGTGTGCTGATTGCACATTTAAATTGAGAGCTTCATCGGCCATCAGCAAAGGAAGCAATGATTTATTCAATAACTTAAAGTGGTGCATTACAAGCCCAGCAGCGAGTCGGGAGAGCGGATTTGATCAGGCGTTCCCTTAGCCGTCCGCACCGCGGCTTTATATGTAAGAACGCTGCGCGAGAAAGAAAGGCCCCAGTTCTCTCCAGATGCTGATTAGCGCACCACCTGAGCCGGGAGTCGCGTCGCGTCGGTAACATTGGTATAAACAGCCTCGGATGCCGTAATAAGTTACTCGGGATACGCGTAACCATGAAATCGTTTTCGAGTGAAGTGTTAATTCTGGGATGACTTTAATGATCTATCTTCAGTTTGCGTATGTCGTATTTTCACGTGCCGTCGCGGGACAGACATTCTACCATTACTTAGCGTGGCGTTTGATGAACATTATCATCAAATTATGGCGAGCATTCACTTAAACATTTAATTTGAACAGTTACAGTTGCATCCGCGCATTAGACTCTGAACTGCTCTAGTAGTTGGATTGTGTATATCCTTTTTTGGTCTGTGACTTTCAGAATATAGTGAACATTTTAGAGAGAATCGTTTTTGATTATGAATCCCAGACAATCTCCTAATTCCTCAGAGCTATAAGCTGTAGCTATACATGTATTTCTCAGATGAAGTGGGCACTATGAATTCTAATTACAGGCTTCACGTTTTGCTAATCACTTTCTGGTTGCCAATACTGTAGTTAGAGAGCCAGTGTTGAGAACGGCAAACAACAGCAATAAATAAATAATAGGAACATTAATACCAACTATTCCACCCGCTGCCCCACATATGTTGCTAATCGTCCGGGAAATGCATCTTTTCTACATTACATTCTACATCCACATATATTCAATATTTCCACCTACCGCCCCACATATGGTGCATTGGCCGGGAAAGAAACTGAGTAAAAGTGAAAGTGATTTTTAAATATTCGGATTCGGGAGTGAAAGGCACATGCAACTGAGTAATAGAACAGTGATAGTGTTACGTGTGTATGTGGACGATGCGATTGGATTAACAACGCATCTGGATTGACGGGGCTGGCACTGAGTCCAGCGGCTCTGCCGGCATCGCGAGAAGCCAGTTTCGCTTCACTGCAGTTGTCCGCCAGAGCAACTGGAGCCGTGCCTGCAGTTGCGGGCCACGCAAACACACAGCATCCGTCGAAGTCCCGTCTGCAGTTCAGTGCGCCGCGTCGCATCAGTAATCCTGGTACGCCGCGCCAGCAACGCCATACGTCGTGCAGGAGCAACTAAGTTAAGTGAAAAGCTGTTAAAAATTTTACTAACCTGCACTAAAAGACTGTCGGCGATGGAACCGCCAGAAGAAACTGAGGTTAAACTTAAATCAGAACCTATGTCTGTTGAGGGAACTGTAAATCCAGACAATGGTTCAAGTGTAAATATGTACGAAAATAGTAATGTTAAAGTGAAATATGAAGTATTGTCTCCTGGCAGTAGTGTGAAAAGGGGCAATGATTCAATAGTAGAGACCCCTGTAGTAAAGCAGAAATCATAAATTGTTAATTTATTGGATGATAGTTTCTCTGATGAATTAAACATGAAACAGTCATCAGAGATGGTAGAGTTTAAGAAGGAGAAGTTCGATATGACTGATCAATCAGAAGTTTCATTTAGTTTTGATGATTCTGGTGTTGGAGCTAGTTTTTCGTCACCTGAGTGTGATAAAAAGCCAGCTAGTGAGCAACCCAAAGATACTGGGGCTATTGATTTAAATGTAATATTACAAGCAATAGCTGCCAGTAATGCTAGAATGACAGCTGAGTTAAAATCTGATATAATTGAGGTAAATATCAGGATTGTGGCCAACCAAACCAATTTTAATAAACGGTTTGAGGTAATGGACAATAAATTAGAATTCAATAAAGCTGAATTAAAGTCTGAAATAACTGAGGTCAAAAGCAGTAACGCTAAATTAAAATATGAGATTGTGGCCAGCCAAACTAATTTTAATAAATGATTGGAGGTAATGGACAATACCTTCAAGGCTGGTTGCAATAAGTTGAAAGAAGATCTGGACAGTTTGAATTATAAAATTGATTACGATCATGAGGATATTAAGAAAAAGGTTGCTCAACAATTTTCTGAAATGTATAAAACAGTAAAATCCGAAGTTGCTGAGGTTCGCAAAGACTTCCAAATGGAAGATGCGAAGCTGGAGCACAAGTTAACAGAAAAGATCGAGACGGAATCTGAACTGTGCTCAGATAGGTTTAAAGATGTTAATATAAAAGTAAACATATGTCAAGCAGAAAAGTAGACGCAATCAAAACTGACACTACTCCTATTGAGCAAAGAGTAGATAATGTTGAAATGAGAGTAGAAAATATTAGTACTAACATTGCTAACATTGAGAGTAAAGTAGCTTCAGTAACTTCTGGTAATGGTAGTATGCAACAAGTTGTAGCTGCAAACGCCGCTTTTATCGGGTGTCGGCAGTTCTTGCGGTTCGATCCAGATAGAAATATCCACCCGCTAGATTTCTGGAACGATTTTGAAGATGTGATTCCACCAACTTGGTCTGAACGAGAGAAAATCTCATTTATTAGAAGCCATTTAGCAGGTGACGCCATGCGTTGGTCAGCTGATGTTATGTTGAAGTGTAAAACATTACCAGAATTTAAAACAGCTTTCATTAATGAGTATTGGTCTAGCAATAAGCAAAGTGAAGTGTTGAGAGAATTTTGGAGTGGAAAACGCTTCAATGTAGGCAAGGAATCTATTACAGAGTTTGCCAGGTCATGGATCTCACGTTTGTCACATTTGGCCGAAAAGCTAAAACCTGAAATGATAATACTAGGTCTTCAAGCCAAACTGCCATGGTATTGGCAAGCTAGAATTATATCTGCCCCTAGAGACAATCTGGATCGTTTCATTGAATATTTGGAACGTGTAGAGCGTGTGGCTGCCAATGAGGAGCAAGCACGTAATAACAGAAATGGTAATAACACTAGTAGTAATTTTAAGAACGAGCACAATGGCAATGTAAACATCAGAACAGTAGGTGTTCGCCATCCTAAGAGAGGTAGGAATTGGAGAAATAATTATCAGAACCAACAATGGCATCCAAATGATAGTAATTTTGTTCCGAACAAAATTATGCAGGTAAACTACAGTGCGGAAAGCAATGCTGTGCCAGTTAACTATAATGGAAATAAAGGAAACAGTAGTAGGCCGAGGCAGGAAAACTAGTTCCCGTCTATGAGGACACTGGCGCTCACCAGGCGGTTACTTTTCCTAAGCCAGTAATTACAGTAATTGGTAAAAATGGTTCAAATGGCTCTGAGCACTATGGGACTCAACTGCTGAGGTCATAAGTCCCATAGAACTTAGAACTACTTAAACCTAACTAACCTAAGGACAACACACACATCCATGCCCGAGGCAGGATTCGAACCTGCGACCGTAGCGGTCGAGCGGTCCCAGGCTGTAGCGCCAGAACCGCTCGGCCACCAGCGGTCGGCACAGTAATTGGTAAGACAGATCTGAATACTCAGACTGAACATGTGGATGAGGGGTCGGTAGCATCTAAGGATACAGCAGAATTATTAGATCACTCACAGTATTTAATAGATACCATGTTAGAGACGCTTTCTAAGTGGGAAGAGAAAGAGAAGGCGCAGCAGTGTAACGGTAGGGGAGAGCTACAAAATACTGAACTGTCAGGTGAAGAAGCAGAAGAAATTCATGCTTATATTTACGATGAGGATGATGTGCTCTTATCTGAAGTGCCTGTGCAGGATGCGGATACTGTACTAACAGATTTAGGACAGGAGGTAACTGAGAATGTAGAGGATAGCCTGTTGGGGGTCGATTAACCCAGTAGCTGTGACCAGTTGTCACTTGAGAAGGAAACCGACGATAATGGTGAAAATGGTTTAGCTGTAACTAATGTTATGCCCGGTCTGGAGGCGCAGAATCGCTCAGACTACAGTAATTTGGGTTATGTTCAGCAAACTAAATGTAATGAAGTCGTGCGGTGTTTCGATATGAAATTAATAGAGCGACTGGAAAAGGCAGCTGAAAATTTAATTCAGGAAACCCCTACACAGTTTGACCTAAATGTAATGAAGACAGATGTCGATCACTTTAGTTGGAGACAAATCCAAAAGGAACTATTGGATGAGTTTGAGGAACCACCTGAACAACCTAGAATAAGCCACCCTATAATAATAGTGAATATGTTGGGTATCAATGTACGTTGTCTCTTAGACAGTGGAAGTGAGGTGAGTGCGATATCTCAGTCCTCCTTTGATGCATTACCTGGTAAAGACAAGCTTACAGTAATGAGGGTATCAGGACTAGGAATAATTGGTGCTACTGGGAAGGTGTCAAAAACGGTAAAACAAGAAGCTTTGCTGCCCATTAACATTAATGGTAATTTAATTGATCATTCATGCTTAATTGTGAACAATCTCAGTATTGAGGTTTTAATTGGCATAGATTTCTTGTCGAAATATCAGGGTGTTGTTGACTTTGAAAGAAGCCAGTTAAAATTGGTCTTGCCGATAACCGGAGTAATTGTGGTACCTTTTATTGATAAACATGTAGTAACTAATGATGAAACTTGGGAGCTGCCTATACGAGTTCTGAAAAATAGGAGATATTGGGACGAATGTGTTAATCTTAGTAAAAGTAAGCTAAACACAGACGAGAAGAAGTTAAAGGCTAGGGCAAATATAAGAAAAAGAGCATTGGAAAGGAAGAAGCGTCATGACGCAAAAGCTGTACCCACCAGTTTTGAAATAGGTCAATTATTCCTTGTCAAAACCAAGGAAAAATCAAAGAAAATAAATGCAGAAACAAAGAAATTCGTGTTCGTATACCAAGGACCTTTCAGGATCATAGGAAAACCACATGCCAATGCATATAGGCTACAGTACCCTAAGAGTAAAAAGATATTAGGTCTCAGGAACGTGATCGACCTAAAGAAGTTGATAGGTAGTAATGAATTCTGTAGGGAGGAGGTTGTTCTGTAACCTCTACACAGTGTGGCAGCTGTGCAGTCCCAGCTGTGTGAGATCTTCTTTCCTTTTCAGGTCTCACTCTATCTTCATCTTTCCTATCCATCAAAGTTTCGACTCCTTCATTGCAATACAAAAATTTTCCGTCATGACTATCAAGCCATGAGTTTTGTAACCAGTATATCCACCGATTACTGAAGCAAATACCTAATGTGACAAACCTAACAGTGACATAAACAACAGAGAAGTATGATGTAATTAAGATACAAAGGTATTTGAGTAACAAGTATGTATAGAACCCTGGTAATATTGTAAGTACAAAGTTGTTGTTTTATTGGAAATGGTCCACCAACAGTAATTAAAAAAGATATACAATTTCGTGTACAAGCAGGATCTGAAGTGGCAGTGAAACCTATTGTATGCTGTAGAGCTAACTAATTAATAGTAAAAGAGATTGCTTAGTGTTATGAAAAATAGACAGATAAGTTGTAAAAATGAACTCACCTTGTGTAGGAAGGAATGGCAGTGTAATAGAGTTGAGTAGTGTTTGTGGTTTAGACGTGAAGGACACGTCCTTGAAGTATTTATAAGGTTGGAGCTTGCCATTATTTTGGTGTTGGGTGTGCGGTGACACACCTACAGGTATTGAGGTTATGAGTTGGAGGCGTGAATGCGACCATAGGTACCCTTATGTTAGATGAGACAGAGCGGCTCATGGTGTCCTATAGGTTTAAGAAATTTAGCATTACGCTCGTCCATAATTACTTAATGCACTTTAGTGGTAGGTCGAGAGAGACTACATGTGGTTTCAGCGTCCGATCGAGTGGAAATGGATTGCCACGCGAGCAAACTGATCAGCTGCAATACACTATAGATATGAAATAAATGTGCTATCCTATGCGTTAAATGTTAATAGAGTGAGTGTTAAATAAGTACATACACTAGCAACATAATTGAGTAACATAGTGACAGACGAGAAATATTATTTATAGCTCAGCATAAATACACTTCGATGAAGTAAGTACATAATTGCAGATGTGGAACTGACATAGCAGCAGAGGACCAATAAGTGGATTTAGTCGTCAACTAAACGTAGTGTGTTTTGAACACTCAGAACTGTATTATTACCACAAGTTACTCACATGTACAAAGAAACTGAGAAGACAACTACGAATCAAATATACTCATACTATCTCTAAGAATAAGGTAATCGAAAATGAGTCAGCTAAGTAAATAAAATACAAATGTATCAGGAATGTACCGAGCATTGGTTCAGTGTTCCGGCCCAGAAATAATAAATTGAAATTAAATAGGATTTATGATTGTATGCCTTCAGCAAAAATTTTCTCTAGTACGTGACTAACGGCGTTTTGAGCCATTTGTTTATCGATTTTATGACAGTTAAGTAACTGCGAGAGTAAAATTGGAAAAGTTCTGTTAACTATGTTCCAGTAACATATTGAAAGATAAAATATATAGATCCCCATTTCATTGTGACCCACCCTTAGATATTAAGTGAACAGAGTCTGAGGCACCCTTTTTGTTTGTTCTACAGGACAAACCAGATAATGGCAGCCTGGTAGCTGCGTGAAAGCGTGGAGTGACTTGGACACAACTCACAGTGACCCCTCCCATTTCCCCATGTAATTTAGAGTGAACGTGGAGGACGCACACCATAGCAACTTCCCTTCCTCTACCCTGGTGAATGGAAGTTTAGAACGCCAGCCAAAGCTGCTACAACCACGTGTGTAAAAATGAAATTGTCATGATTTGTGAAATTTTCTTTCAGGCTTAGAAAAGACTGCTAAGATGTAATGACCTGTTTATGTATCATGAATAACTGTGTTATTTTCTTTGAATTTGTGTATGTAAAAATGTATTTAGTGGATTTAAGATTTTCATAATTTTACATATTTTATGTGTTTGTCTAAGGCAATATGTATGCGAAAGTGTTTCATTGATTTTGCTTAAAATTTGAGTGATAATGTTCCTTAAGAGGCAGTGAACATGCCAGCAATTTAAATAATTGAAGTAGGTAAAAAGTTTTCTTTTAATATTTCTAAATGTTTACATTTCAATTATAATTTTCATAGGGAGTTAAGTTGTACTCTTGCTTCCCTTTTTGTAATTAATTTTTTTCCCTTTTACATTCAAAAAAAATTAAGTAGAGGGTGATGTAGGGAAGCAGCCTACTCACGCCGCATAAAATTCACATCAGCCATTCCATTGTGTGCCAGCTTAGTCCACTGTAACTATCTCTGACGTTATAAATGTTGCGCAATACTTTAAAAATCAAGTAAATAACCTGAAACGTTTCTAGCATGTCAGGAGTAATACTAAATCAATACGTGTTGAATATCAGTTCAATAACTTTAACCATTTTCGAAATTTGGACGTTTTTCTGTAAAAATCATTGGCACAACAGAAAAGAGCTAGATACTTAAAAATTTATATTTAGATTCCTTTTGCATAATAATTTAGTAGAAACAGTATTCTGGATCTCACAAATTAAAATTTTAGTTGAAATTCACGATTTTCTGGTTTTTGTTTTAGAAATTAAGGAAGCAAGATAGATTAAGTAGGCGAATAAATAAGGTTAGGATGTTTAATTTTAAGTAGAAGGGAGATCCGCTATAATCATAAAGATGTGAGAAGTTTCAACTGAATAACTATAAAACTATAGCGATAGCGTATCTCCAAAGGGCAAGTTCAGAGCTCGTCTACTGCTTGTAGTATAATTAAATTAATTCTCTCGCCCGAAATATTTGACTTAGCCACGTCAGACTTTTATTCTGATTACTTACCTGTGTGCTGATTGCACATTTAAATTGAGAGCTTCATCGGCCATCAGCAAAGGAAGCAATGATTTATTCAATAACTTAAAGTGGTGCATTACAAGCCCAGCAGCGAGTCGGGAGAGCGGATTTGATCAGGCGTTCCCTTAGCCGTCCGCACCGCGGCTTTATATGTAAGAACGCTGCGCGAGAAAGAAAGGCCCCAGTTCTCTCCAGACGCTGATTAGCGCACCACCTGAGCCGGGAGTCGCGTCGCGTCGGTAACATTGGTATAAACAGCCTCGGATGCCGTAATAAGTTACTCGGGATACGCGTAACCATGAAATCGTTTTCGAGTGAAGTGTTAATTCTGGGATGACTTTAATGATCTATCTTCAGTTTGCGTATGTCGTATTTTCACGTGCCGTCGCGGGACAGACATTCTACCATTACTTAGCGTGGCGTTTGATGAACATTATCATCAAATTATGGCGAGCATTCACTTAAACATTTAATTTGAACAGTTACAGTTGCATCAGCGCATTAGACTCTGAACTGCTCTGGTAGTTGGATTGTGTGGATCCTTTTTTGGTCTGTGACTTTCAGAATATAGTGAACATTTTAGAGAGAATCGTTTTTGATTATGAATCCCAGACAATCTCCTAATTCCTCAGAGCTATAAGCTGTAGCTATACATGTATTTCTCAGATGAAGTGGGCACTATGAATTCTAATTACAGGCTTCACGTTTTGCTAATCACTTTCTGGTTGCCAATACTGTAGTTAGAGAGCCAGTGTTGAGAACGGCAAACAACAGCAATAAATAAATAATAGGAACATTAATACCAACTATTCCACCCGCCGCCCCACATATGTTGCTAATCGTCCGGGAAATGCATGTTTTCTACATTACATTCTACATCCACATATATTCAATATTTCCACCCGCCGCCCCACAGCCTCCGCACTAACAGCAAGATCCATGGTTCATGGGGGGGGGGGGGGAGGGGGGAGGGGGAAGATCAGTTGTTTAGGAAACAAATAATAGCAACCATGTTCAATTTATCTTTACCTACTACTGATAGTCTACATATTATTCTAGTTAACATGAAACACAGTTTAGAGAAGAATCGCACATCATATTCTCACTGATAAGAGCTAGCGGCAGTGCCAGGGAGTTAGGCTATACCACTGGAGCAGGTGGCTATAAATAGATAGGAAAGCATCAGTATGGTATATCTGGCTTGGTGGGGCGTTGATCAGGAACAAAAAGCTACCTTTTCCAACTGTGACTTGGTTACACATGTGTCGAGTGGACGCCATTGGCCGTCCTTCTCACCGTCACCTGATGCTGCCTCTAAATGTGCTATAGAGAGTATTGCTTTAGATTTCACCTTAGCGTGAATTGAGAGGCGGCGTGGGTGGCTGGATGGTAATGGCTGTCAGCACCATCTGGCACATGGCTCTCTCGAGTGAAGCTGTAGGAGTAGGATGGCAGTCTGATCTGCGGGAAGTGATGGTTGTATGGCAGGCATCGACATGCCACAAGACAGCAGAGCATGGAAGACATTTTTAGCTTGTTTTTAAAAAATATGCGTACCTCTAGAATTTCAGCCGTATCCTCAGTGGTGATGGCAGCAGCACAAAAGTTGGAAATTGTTTACCGTGTAATTTAGTGATATCCAGTTCATGTGTACATACTTATGTGTATAAATGTTCCTACTTGGATTTCCCGCCATTACTTACAAGTCTACTATAATCTTGCCATTTCAGAGTCCTCTAAGGCAGCCTGACAGTGCAGTATTTGTTTGTTAACACACTAACGATACAAGCGTAAGTTCCTTACACTGAAAAAGTAGACTGTAAGAAACAGTCACAAAACTGTAAACAGCAACAGAAGGTGGTCATATGTTGGAGTGCTCATAGGAAATACCAGTGGGCACAATACGCTGCTGCTAAATTCGAAAACAAAACTGAAAATATCATTTGACTTTCACACATCAACTGTAGTGTCAACGTGTCTGACGTCATTTTAATGTTATATATTGTATTAATTAAGATAATTCAGCTTGAACTAACATTTTTACATCACCAAATTGAGCTAGAGGAGTGGGGGAGCAGAGGCAGCCAATTTTTAGGTCATAAATTATTGTCGTTAAGATTAGACTAAAAACATTTGATCATAAAGCAGACTTGTGTGAGCATAACTGATGGCATACCTGTTTGTTTATCTAAGGAGAATAATGAACCCATTGAAGTACAACTTTCATTGTCCCACAACTCTACATGTTATTCAGTTTCCATATTAAGGATGCTGTGGAGGAAACCACAGAGAAGTTTTGTAAGGAACATTTCAGGGAGAAGAAATTAGAACACTGAGGTTTGTTGATGGCGTTGTAATTCTGTCACACATTGCAAAGGGCTTGGAAGATCAGTTGAACCGAATATTATCTTTAAAAGGGGTTATAAGAATAATATCAGCAAAAGTAAAGCACAGGTAATCGAGTGTATTCGGATTAAATCATGTGACTCTATGAAGATTAGATTAAGAAATGAGATGCTAAAAATAGTAGATGGACTTCGTCATTTATGCAGCAGACTACGTAACGATGACCGAAGTAGGCAGGATATAACATGCAGACTTGGAAGAGCAAGAAAAGTAAAATTTATTTATATCAAATTGAAATTTAAATGTATTTATGTTTATTTATATGAAATGTAGCTTTGCAGGAAACTGAAAAATGAACGTTAAAGGGTTCAGACACAAATTGAACTGAAGCCTTAAAAATGTTGTGCTATAAGAGAATGATGACCATCTGATGTGCAGCTCTGATAACTATGGAATCGAAGTCAGCAGAAAAAATGTAGCACAACTTCACTACACTAAATGAAGAGTTTGACTGATGGGACACATCCTCAGACATCAAGAAATCGTCAGTTTTGGTGATGGAGCGAAGCGTGGTGCGTAAAAATTGTAGAAGAAGACCAAGACTTGAAGGTATTAACCATATTGTAATGGATGTCGGGTATTATACACTCCTGGAAATTGAAATAAGAACACCGTGAATTCATTGTCCCAGGAAGGGGAAACTTTATTGACACATTCCTGGGGTCAGATACATCACATGATCACACTGACAGAACCACAGGCACATAGACACAGGCAACAGAGCATGAACAATGTCGGCACTAGTACAGTGTATATCCACCTTTCGCAGCAATGCATGCTGTTATTCTCCCATGGAGACGATCGTAGAGATGCTGGATGTAGTCCTGTGGAACGGCTTGCCATGCCATTTCCACCTGGCGCCTCAGTTGGACCAGCGTTCGTGCTGGACGTGCAGACCGCGTGAGACGACGCTTCATCCAGTCCCAAACATGCTCAATGGGGGACAGATCCGGAGATCTTGCTGGCCAGGGTAGTTGACTTACACCTTCTAGAGCACGTTGGGTGGCACGGGATACATGCGGACGTGCATTGTCCTGTTGGAACAGCAAGTTCCCTTGCCGGTCTAGGAATGGTAGAACGATGGGTTCGATGACGGTTTGGATGTACCGTGCACTATTCAGTGTCCCCTCGACGATCACCAGTGGTGTACGGCCAGTGTAGGAGATGGCTCCCCACACCATGATGCCGGGTGTTGGCCCTGTGTGCCTCGGTCGTATGCAGTCCTGATTGTGGCGCTCACCTGCACGGCGCCAAACACGCATACGACCATCATTGGCATCAAGGCAGAAGCGACTCTCATCGCTGAAGACGACACGTCTCCATTCGTCCCTCCATTCACGCCTGTCGCGACACCACTGGAGGCGGGCTGCACGATGTTGGGGCGTGAGCGGAAGACGGCCTAACGGTGTGCGGGACCGTAGCCCAGCTTCATGGAGACGGTTGCGAATGGTCCTCGCCGATACCCCAGGAGCAACAGTGTCCCTAATTTGCTGGGAAGTGGCAGTGCGGTCCCCTACGGCACTGCGTAGGATCCTACGGTCTTGGCGTGCATCCGTGCGTCGCTGCGGTCCGGTCCCAGGTCGACGGGCACGTGCACCTTCCGCCGACCACTGGCGACAACATCGATGTACTGTGGAGACCTCACGCCCCACGTGTTGAGCAATTCGGCGGTACGTCCACCCGGCCTCCCGCATGCCCACTATACGCCCTCGCTCAAAGTCCGTCAACTGCACATACGGTTCACGTCCACGCTGTCGCGGCATGCTACCAGTGTTAAAGACTGCGATGGAGCTCCGTATGCCACGGCAAACTGGCTGACACTGACGGCGGCGGTGCACAAATGCTGCGCAGCTAGCGCCATTCGACGGCCAACACCGCGGTTCCTGGTGTGTCCGCTGTGGCGTGCGTGTGATCATTGCTTGTACAGCCCTCTCGCAGTGTCCGGAGCAAGTATGGTGGGTCTGACACACCGGTGTCAATGTGTTCTTTTTTTCCATTTCCAGGAGTGTAATTACGCAGAAAGGAGAAGGCTAGCATAACAGACACTAGCATGGAGAGCAACATCAAATCAGTATTCGGACTGAAGACCACATAAAAAACAACCCATTGTCAGTATTGTGTTATGAGAAACTACATGTTTAATTTGTGATCTATTAAATATTACTCCATCAGTTTATCATATCGACATTTTTTGTTGATTTTGTAAATCGTTGAGATATGTCGAATTACCACACTTTTTTGTGTTATACACTCTTTATTGTACATATTGATAGCACTTTAATTCAAAATTCACAATATTAACGGTATGGGCTCTGCGCCGATTTATTAAAATGAAGTGGAAAAACACTAATAGAACATAATAGGCAAAACATGGTAAAAGGTTGCGTCTACACAAGAATCTAGCAGTGCATAATAAGGACGGCCACAATAATGGAACAAAATTTGTGAACGTTATATACAAGGTACTTATAGAAAGCCTCTCTGCATCACAAAGTAAGTAAAAGAACAAGTTGCGTGAATGGCGATTAAATAAAACAGTAACTAATTAAAAGTTCCGATGATCGGTAGTGCCTTCAGAGGACAGGCTCGTGGCCTCTCTGTAGAATCTTTTCCTGGGCAATGCTACAACACTGCCCACTCCTGATGCCGCCCGTATGTCTCCTGATTTTAAGTATGGATATTGTTGCTGCATATTGCATTATATCTTATGGTTTACTGTTAGACATACACTTTACCTATGCTAAATAATTTTAATTAATTGCCATGAATATCCTATTGTATGCTATATACGTGGGTTGGAACTCAAATAGTGGCAACTATTTATTCACAACCGATACAAAAGAGTTACACGTTTGCACCTGTTACTGTCCTTCAGCCTGTTTTGTTGATGGTGCGAACGGAGCGGTCTACTGCCTGTGGAATCTCTGGAACAGTTCTGAAGTGAATGCCACGAAACCAAAACTGAAACGCCAGTCCAATGAATGGCGTCATTATGGGTCGCCGCGAAAGTCGAAAGTGCGTCAGAGCACAAGTTAGGGTAATACTCGTATACGACTGTGATGGTGTTATCCTAACGCATTACGTTCCTCCACGGCAGACAGTCAATGCACAGTCTTACTGTTCGTTTTATGAGCATCACTGTGACCAGCTTTGCGAAAGAAGCGGCGACACTTTCTATGCAACCCACCCATTTTGCACAACAATGCGCGGGCGCATACAGCGCAAGCTGTGGCTGCTCTGTTCGGTCAATTAGACTGGGAAGTACTGTACCATCCACCATACTTCCCGGACTTAAGCCCTTGTGACTGATTTGATTCCGAAGATGAAGAAACCACTTCGTGGCATTCGCTTCAGAACTGTCCCAGAGATTCGACAGGCAGTAGACCGCTCCATTCGCACCATCAACAGAACAGGCTCTGCTAACGGTATACTACGCCTTCCACATTGCTGGCAACGGGTTCTACACAACGCTGGTGACTACTTTGAAGGACAGCAACAGGTGAAAACATGTAACTCTTTTGTATCGGTTGTGAATAAATAGTTGTCAATATTTAAGTTACAACCCTCCTACTATGATGCTGAATATTTGAGTTACCACGTGATTAGCACCATCTACTGGCTATATATCGTGTTCGATCAAGTATAGGACGCTCTGAGGCCATCGCTGAGATTTGTTCATTACCTGCGTGTACAAAGCCTTTAACGTTGACACTCGTATCAGAATATTCCTTATACTATGTTGTGTCCATCACCCATGTTATTGTGTACTGATAGATTTTTCTGTAGACTTGATCATCCGCTGTACCGTACCTATCGTATTTTACCTGTGACCCTCCGTTTTCTTTTGACCGCTCTAGATCTTGGCAGAAAGCCGTAACCGTTCACATTGTAAATTATGCAATAAAGCGCGTTCAAGACGGAAAATGATTATTATAATTGTATACAGGCTTTTTTCTACCTTCAGTCCACGGAAGTAGACATAATGTTGCTTCGTCTTTAAAACAGTAACACTGGAAACTGGTCTCGTAATCAAAAACCTGTTGTTGTTGTCTTGGTCTTCTGTGTGAAGACTGCTTTCCACGCTAGTCCATCCTGTGGAAGCCTCATCACCTCGCAATAACCACTGCAGTCTACGTCCATTTCAACTTGCTTACTGTATTCACACCTTGGCATTCCTCTACAGTTTTACCCTCCGTCCCCTCACACACACACACACACACACACACACACACACACACACACTCTCTCTCTCTCTCTCTCTCTCTCTCTCTCTCTCTCTCTCTCTCTTCATTCCAATACAAAATTGACAACTCGTTGATGCCTCAGAATGTATCCTATGAACTGATCCGTTCTTTAAGTCAAATTGCACCATAAATTTCTTTTTTTTTTTAAATTCAGATGTTTCAAATGGCTCTGAGCACTATGGGACTTAACTTCTGGGGTCCTCAGTCCCCTAGAACTTAGAACTATTTAAACCTAACTAACCTAAGGACATCACGCACATCCATGCGAAAGGCAGGATTCGAACCTGCGACCGTAGCGGTCGCGCGGTTCCAGACTGAAGCGCCTAGTACCCCTCAGCCACACAGCCGGCTTTCTTTTTTCCTCTATTCGACTTAGTACCTTATCATTAGTTACAGATCTACCCATCTCCTATAGGACCACATTTCTTCTGTTCCCTTCTTTTCTGAACTATTTATCGTCCACATACAAGGCTATAGTCTACACAAATACCTTCGCAAAAAGACTTCCTAACACTTAAGTTTGTATTCGATGTTAACAAATTCCTCTTTTTCAGAAATATATTCCGCGATACAGCTACTCTGCCTTCTACATGATGTCTACTTCTGACATCATCAATTATTTTGATGCCCAAATAGCCAAACTTATCTACTACTTTTAGTGCCTCATTTCTTAATGTAATTCCGTCAGTATCTCCTGATTTATTTCGACAAGATTCAGCTACCCTTCTTTTACTCTGTTGATGCTCTTCTTACAAACTGTTTTCAAGACAGTATCTCTCCCGTTCAGCTGCTCTTCCAAATCCTTTGCTGACTCTCAGGGAATTACAATGCCATCGGCAAACATCAATGTTTTTATTTCTTCTCTCCGAACTTTAATTCATTCTCGAAAATTTTCTTTGGTTTTCCTTACGGACTGCTCAAAGTTCAGGTTGAATAACACATGGATTAGGCTACAAACTTGTCTCACTCCCTTCTCAATTAGTGCTTCCCTTTCATTTCTTTCTACTCATATCACTGCAGTCTGGTTTTTGTACAAGTTCTAGATAATTGTTCGTTCCCCGTATTTCATACTTCCTATCTTCATAATTTAAAAGAGCATATTTCACTCAGAATTTTCAAAATCTTTCTCTATACCTACAAATGCTCTAAATGTTAGTTTGCATCTTTCCGCTATATTTTCTAAAATAATTGGTGAGGTAAGTATTGCCTGGCGTATCCGTACATTTCTACGGAACCTAAACCGATCTTTCTCGAGGACAGCATCTACGAGTTTCGCCGTTTCTTCTGTAAATAATTCGTGTCAATATTTCGCAAACATAACTTATAAAACTGATCTTTCGGTATTATTAACGCTTGTCAGCCCCTGTTTTTATTGGTATTGGAATTATTACATTCTTCTTGAAGTCTGGAACATAGGCTATGTGAAATGAAAACTTGTAAAAAACATGAGAAGAAAATGTTTCTTTCTGATGTAATGAACCAGGTTGTATGTAAGGTGACGTAATAGCTTGTCGTGGGGTGATGGACTATCATAGTTTACCGAGCTGGAAGGTCCGCAATGGATTGTGTGCAGATGCGCAATATGTGGTTGGAGCACACTGGATATTGCAGGTTTCTGAACTACTCAGTCAAACACTGAAATCCGACGCATCACTCAACAGAGATCATGATTAAATTTGCTTCCACGAACAGACTCTGTGGAAACACGCTCTAATATTAATACGTACCACGTGCAAGTAAATTAAATTGACCTACGCAGTCGAGCGATTATGCCAATACACTTCATGGTCGCGGTAAACACGACAGCTCTGCTGCGGAGATACCTCCCCATAAAGCCAAAGAGGTATTTGGAATTGCCGAGGGATACGAGACAGCTACTAGAGCGTTAGCTCTCTGGGACATTAGTCAACGACAAATGTGACACTAGTTTGATTCAAAGATTCAAACTATTTATGCGGAGTCAACTCCAAACCCATCGACAAAATTTCGGAGGTTGTTCAATGATATTTTTTGATTGTTTTTGTATAAGCGAGCCCATGGCCACTGTGTTTGTTTGATTTCTTACCCTCATTTATCATTTTATCTGAACTTCAATGAAAATGTCTTCACAACAGTGCAGCTGTCGACGATATGCTCTGTGTGTCTTGTTTGCGAACACACTTATTCCTTTGACTCTCAGTAATTGCTGTTGACAACAGTAACGTCGATTTTATTCTTTGCCTTCACGCTTGCATTCGTTACTGCCCGTATGTGACTCGGGATTGTTTCTTGGCAGTCTTAGTTTTAAGTTAACAGTGATAAACAGCAGTATGTATACGTTTGCTGATGAAGACGTGGCTGATATGCGCAACTTATGTTTACTGATCACAATGACACAGAGGCACAATTTCGCTATGCTGAGCTGTCCCGGCAGCGACGGTAACCATATCACATCTGTCTGAGTGCTGTTGCATCACTGGGTGTTTACTGTTGGACGGTTTGTCATGTGTACTTTGCAGGCTTTTTCACTATTTTTAAGGCATTCTCACGGAAACTAGGATAACTAGAATAAGAAATCGAAGAAAATATATTTATGGCATTACTGTGTACGAGGGGCACTACATAGAGTAATGTAACAATTTTTTTTGTCAGCCAGTTTTGGTTGAAAAATGCTGAATTTGTTGTGGGACTTCGTGGAATATTTCCACTTCAGTCCCTATAGCTTCAAGAAATTCCGGTAGTTGTCGACGCTATACGTAGCCTTCAAAATGGCGTCTTTAATGGAGATGCGTTCCAAGCAGAGCGCTGACGTCGGATTCCTTTGGGCGGAAAACAAGAGCATTTCAAATATTCATAGGCGCTTGCAGAAAGTCTACGGAAACCTGGCGGTGATTTAAGCCACAGTGAGTCGTTGGGCGCGGCGTGTCTCATCATCGCAACAAGTTCACGCAAACCTGTCCGATCTTCCACGTGCTGGCCAACTATGACTCCTGCAACGTTGTAACGTGCGGACACTCTCATTCGAGGTGATTGATGAATCATAATCCAACACATCGCTACTCATCTCCACTACTGGCCATTAAAATTACTACACCAAGAAGAAATGCAGATGATAACCGGGTAGTCATTGGACAAATATACTATACTAGTACTGACATTTTCCCGCAATTTGGGTACATAGATCCTGAGAAATCAGTACCCAGAACAACCACCTCTGGCCGTAATAACGGCCTTGATACACCTGGGCATTGAGTCAAACAGAGCTCGGATGACGTGTACAGGTACAGCTGCCCATGCAGCTTCAACACGATACCACAGTTCATCAAGAGTAGTGGCTGGCGTATTGTGACGAGCCAGTTGCTCGGCCACCATTGAGTAGACATTTTCAGTTGTTGAGAGATCTGGAGAATGTGCTGGCCAGGGCAGCAGTCGAACATTTTCTGTGTCCAGAAAGGCCCGTACAGGACCTGAAACATGCGGTCGTGCATTATCCTGCTGAAATGTAGGGTTTCGCAGGGATCGAATGAAGGGTAGAGCCACAGGTCGTAAAACATCTGAAATGGAACGTCCACTGTTCAAAGTGCCGTCAATGCGAACAAGAGCTGACCGAGACGTGTAACCAGTGGCACCCCATACCAATACGCCGGGTAAATTGCGAGTATGGCGATGACGAATACGCTCTTCCAATGTGCCTTCACCGCGATGTCGCCAAAAACGGATGCGACCATCATGATGCTGTAAACAGAACCTGGATTCATCCGAAAAAATGACGTTTTGCCATTCATGCACCCAGGTTCGTCGTTGAATACAACACCGCAGGCGCTCCTGTCTGTGATGCAGCGTCAAGGGTAACCGCAGCCACGGTCTCCGAGCTGACAGTCCATGCTGCTGCAAACATCGCCGAACTGTTCGTGCAGATGGTTGTTGTCTTGCAAACGTCCCCATCTGTTGACTCAGGGTTCGAGACATGGCTATACGATCCGTTACTGCCATGCGGATAAGATGCCTGTCATCTAGACTGCTAGTGATACGAGGCCGTTGGGATCCAGCACGGCGTTCCGTATCACCCTCCTGAACCCACCGATTCCATATTCTGCTGACAGTCATTGGATCTCGACCAACGCGAGTAGCAATGTCGCGATACGATTAACCGCAATCGCGATAGGCTAGAATCCGACCTTTATCAAAGTCGGAAACGTGATGGTACGCATTTCTCCTCCTTACACGAGGCATCACAACAACGTTTCACCAGGCAACGCCGGTCAATAGCTGTTTGTGTATGAGAAATCGTTTGGAAACTTTCTTCATGTCAGCACGTTTTAGGTGTCGCCACCGGCGCCAACCTTGTGTGAATGCTGTGAAAATCTAATCATTTGCATATCACAGCATCTTCTTCCTGTCGGTTAAATTTCGCATTTGTAGCACGTCATCTTCGTGGTGTAGCAATTTTAATGGCCAAGTAGTGCAGATGTGTCTGTTGGTAGTGCTGACACGCTCGTCCACCAACTGGGGTACTCAAAGGTGCTTGTCTACTGTGTTCCTCGCCGCCTAACAGCAACGAAGAACCATCTTTGCGGAATTTTTTGTTCATTACTGATCGTGACAATTTTTGTTGAACATCGTCACAGGCGATGAAACATGGGTTCATCACTTCTAACTGGAAAGAAAACGGCAGTCCATGAGTGGCACTATACCTCATCTCCTCCAAAGAAAAAGTGGCGCCCTTAGCTGATAAAGTCTTGGAGACGGACTTCTGGGACTGTAAACAGGTTGTTCTGTTCGATGTCGTCCCTCATAAAGCAACGGTGAACTCTCGAAGTCCATTGTGCTACCCTCATTAAATGGAAGTAACGACTTCAGGGTTTTCGTCGTCACAAAACTGTAAAAAAACTTGTCCATGTCAACGCAAGACCTCACACAAGTCTACACAACCGAGAGAATTGCACAGAACCTCACTGGACTGGAACCGCGCGACCGCTACGGTCGCAGGTTCGAATTCTGCCTCGGGCATGGATGTGTGTGATGCCCTTAATTCTCAGTTCTAGGGGACTGATGACCTCAGAAGTTAAGTCCCATATTGATCAGAACCATTTGAACCTTCACTGGACTGTTCTTCCTCAACCTACAGCCCGGACCTCGCACCTTCCGATTTTCATCTGTTTGGCCCAATGAAGGATGTACTGCGCGGGAAGCAATATGTGGACGATGAGGAGGTTACTGATGCAGTAAGATGTTGGCTCCGACGTCGACCAGTAGAGTGGTGCCAAGCAGGCAAACAGACCCTCACAATAAGGTGGCGCAAGGCTTTCGCACTCAGTGGAGATTAGGTTGAAAAATAGGGTGTTATAACCAAAAGATTGGGGTATAATTTGGCCACTGAGGTGCCTTCCCAAGTGTGAAATTTTGAGAACTGGTGTTCAAAATTCCCGGCTACCAGATATTCGTTTAAGTTACGCGGTGAGGTGATTCCCACGTTGCGCGAGAGAGAATTTGTTGTCCATGTGGACTGGCGTCTAGATGACGTCATACCTACCGCGCAACAGTATACAGGAAGGAAAGTTAACAATAACTTCTGCATAGCCTTCCTAAGTGAAAACAGCAAGTTGGCTGTATTTCGCCCATGATGGCCTCCTCCAGATTTCTCTGGAGACTGGTCAGCCAAAACCGAAACAGCAGGCATTTCTTTGAACTGAAATACCGGCTCGTGAAGTGATTTATTTTGCATTGACCGTACAACATTTTTCCATAAACCGAGCTTTATTGAAGCAGTTTTCGGCCATACAGGTCGAGGACTGCCGTTGTGAAAACCTCGAGTTGCACACAGGCCCGTCTGGCACTGCAGTGAAAAATCCAGCGTGTCTGGGAAATTCTATCTGTCAAATAGTGGACAGGCCACTACCCTATGCTCCGGGCGTGCGTCCTTAGAAGTTGCCCGATTCCCTAAGGGACGCCCCTGCTACCCATAATGCTTTCTAGACTGCCCGCTACGTGCCTCATCCACTCTGTGGAGTTTTCAATTCATTAAACATGCAGCTAAATACAGGGTGTCCGGGAAAGAGGTAAGAATACAAAAATATTTGTTAATATTTCAGTACCTGTTAACGTTCATAACTTAATTTGTCCAACATTGTATACAGGAACTCAAATATTTTTATACATGTTCTCACAGTTCAATGTGAGCACCTTCTATTGCTCGACAGATATCTAAATCTTACTCCACTTCTAGCCACATGTTCGTAAGCATAACTGTTATGACCTGCACTGCGCCGTAGACCCATTATCTCAAATCCACCAAATCTCAAACTCTTGTTCTGTAAACAATATCCTTGATAAACCTTCATGCACTAAAGTCCAGAGGAGTCAAATCGGGAGGCCAGGCAATGCCCCCCACCTTCCCCCCATCTTTCCGACCCAACGCTCAGGAAATGTCTCATCGAGAAATGGGGTAATGTCCTCATGATAGTGGGGTGGGGCACCATCCTGCTGGAAAACGACTTCAGGAGGCACCTATGGTGCTGAATAGTTCACCAACAGGTCGAGACAGGCGTGAATGGTCACTGGCACGCAAGCGCCATGCGACTCAGCGCTGTTGATGACATGCTGAGGATCACGTCCTAGAGAGTGTCCCTATCGAGTACGTATTTACCCAACAACATAAAATGTCGAGTTCTTTCGTTATAAGGATTTTTTTGTGTGTACCTCTAGCTCGGACACCCTGTAGATAGACAGAAAATGAAAAATGAAGTAGGTGGTAGCTGCTCATTGACATTACCAGTGGCAACAACTGGCGCAGTCACTATACACATTTCTATAAACTGTTGCAACAACAATGAAATGTGTAATATATCAGCTCAACACTAGGGTGATGCCTTTCAAGCTTAAAGCAAAGTACTCATAAAATATTCCGATACAACCTCCAAAATTTTGTCGCTGAAGTTCTTGTTCACCCTATAGATGTTAAGTGGTCTGGCAATGAAGTGTTCACACCCTTCGGCCAGACATTCTAAAAACACCAAAAACCGCAAGTAACAAAACTGGCAAATGCGTTCAAGGATTGCACTGTATATTTATAAGAGAATCCCACTATGCTAAACCCAAAGAAACCAAGAGTTTGTGTCATTCACTTGACAGCATGACATTTACGTAAGGTAGTGTTGCACCGATGTGCTTCGCATTGATAACGCTCAGTGAATGGGAGAAGTTCCCGAATGTACTGTGATTCAAATGGTTCAAATGGCTCTGAGCACTATGGGACTCAACATCTACGGTCATCAGTCCCCTAGAACTAAGAACTACTGAAACCTAACTAACCTAAGGACATCACACACATCCATGCCCGAGGCAGGATTCGAACCTGCGACCGTAGCAGTCGCGCAGCTCCGGACTGAGCGCCTAGAACCGCTAGACCACCGCGGCCGGCTGTACTGTGATATTCAGGAAAAGCTGCCAGAAAGTAAACCTAGAAAATAGTGCACGATGGAACTTTCCTTCGACTCATTGTTGGAAATGCCAAGGTGCTGTGAGAAATCTAACTCTCGGCAGTGGCTGGAATCTGCACACTGGGGAACCTTCCTCACAAGGGACTTGAAAGTTATCATGGACGTGGTGTTCGGCGAGTTTTGTTGCATCAAAATGATGGATTTCACGTTGCGGAAAGCGTGAAAGACAAAATAACACGTCAGATATTTTTTATTTATTTATTCACTTTTTTGAAGGAGCGTGACCAATGAGATGCAACATTGGAGCGACACTGTTAGTACTCTTCAGTTAAACCATTTGCATGCTAGTGATGTTAGACTGTCAGTAGACTGACTACCGTGGTACTCTGTGGCATAACAAGAATTTTTCTATTTTTATACTCATGAAATATGGCTTTTGGATATGCGAATGGCCCCATTTGTGGTTTAGTTTATTGTGTCACACTTCCCAGTTATTGTCTGTGTTATGGTATAAAGAAACGTGAGTGACTAGACAAAGACAGAGAGTAGTGGGCTTTGTCAATGTACAACCTGAGGGAATGCTAAGCAAAGAGCTTGCCTGTAGGCTTCGGAAAAGGTCGACATAGTCGAGAATACGTGGTAGCAGGTGGCTACAGCCAATGGGAGAGGTTACCCTCCGGGCAGTTAGAACAAGGAGATATTGTCTCCGGAAGTCCACCATGCTTGGGAACTGTTAGATGAGCAAGTCTGAGGTGCGGAAGCTGTTGTGGAGTTCTTGCTGGTGTGGTGGAGGAAACTAAAGTCTGTCCTAACGAGCCATGAAGGCCCAACGGCACTGACCGCCATATCATCCTCAGCTCACAGGTGTCAGTGGATGCGGATATGGAGGGTCAGCACACTGCTCTTCCCACCGCTGACCAAAGCCGCTACTTCCCAATCAAGTAGCTCCTCAATTGGCCTCACAAGGGCTGAGTGCACCCCGCACGACATCAGCGCCCGGCAGACCGGACGTTCAGCCATCCAAGTGCTAGCCCGATCCGACAGCGCTGAACTTCGTTGATCTGACGGGAACCGGTGTTACCACTGCGGCAAGGTCGTTAGCTGACATGGTATATAAATTCTCTAAAAATAAGTTATACCATCGTGGATAACTTTCTTAATGTGTCGTTCAGAACAAACATAGTCAGCGAAGTGTGAGAAGACAGTTTAATTTTCATAATTTTGTTCATATAAAGTAATTGGTATGTTGTCGCCGTGGCCCTTGAGTATGAGTATTACCCATCAGCTATGTACTCTTTTTGGGAATAATGGTGAGTCAAATCTGTTAATCTGAGAGAAGGAGTCGAGCTGTTTCTTAATTAGTCAAGTTTTATGGTATGAAGTTGAATTTTATACGAGCTTACGAAGTATCTTGCAGACTTGCGACTGGATTCAACACTTACTTGCAGATAGAACTCAACATGTCGCTCTTAACGGAACAAAATCGACAGACGTAAAGGTAATATCCGGAGTACCACAGGGAAGTGTGACAGGACCGTTGCTGTTTTCGCCTTTAAAATTGCTACACTACGAAGATGACGTGCTACAAACGCGAAATTTAACCGACAGGAAAACGATGCTGTGATATGCAAATGATTAGCTATTCAGAGCATTCACACAAGGTTGGCGCCGGTGGCGACATCTACAACGTGCTGATACGACGAAAGTTTCCAACCGATTTCTCATACACAGACAGCAGTTGACCGGCGTTGCCTGGTGAAACGTTGTTGTGATGCCTCGTGTTAGGAGGAGAAATGCGTACCATCACGTTCCCGACTTTGATAAACGTCGGATTCTAGCCTACCGCGATTTCGGTTTATCGTATCGCTACATTGCTGCTCGCGTTTGTCGAGATCCAATGACTGTTAGCAGAATATGGAATCGGTGGGTTCAGGACGGTAATACGGAACGCCGTGCTGGATTCCAACGGCCTCGTATCACTAGCAGTCAAGATGACAGGCATCTTATCCGCATGGCAGTAACGGATCGTGCAGCCACGTTTCGATCCCTGAATCAACAGATGGAGACGTTGCAAGACAACAACCATCTGAACCAACAGTTCGACAACGTTTTCAGCAGCATGGACTATCAGCTCGGAGACCGTGGCTGCGGTTACCCTTGACGCTGCATCACAGACTGGAGCGCCTGCGATGGTGTACTCAACGACGAACCTGGGTGCACGAATAGCAAAACGTCATTTTTTTCTAATGAATCCAGATTCTGTTTACAGCATCATGATGGTCGCATCCGTGTTTGGCGACATCGCGGTGAACGCACATTGGAAGCGTGTATTCGTCATCGCCATACTGGAGTATAACCTGGCGTGATGGTATGGGGTGCCATTGGTTACACGTCTCGGTCACCTCTTGTTCGCATTGACGGCACTTTGCACAGTGGACGTTACATTTCAAATGCCTCTGAGCACAATAGGACTTAACTTCTCAGGTCATCAGTCCCCTAGAACTTAGAACTAATTAAACCTAACTAACCTAAGGACGTCACACACATCCATGCCGGAGGCAAGATTCGAACCTGCGACCGTAGCGGTCGCGCGGTTCCAGACAGTAGCGCCTAGAACCGCTCGGCCCCTTCGGCCGGTCCGTTACATTTCAGATGAGTTACAACCAGTGGCTCTACCGTTCATTCGATCCCTGCGAAACCCTACATTTCAGCAGGATATTCCACGACCACATGTTGCAGGTCCTGTACGGGCCTTTCTGGATACAGAAAATGTTCGACTGCTGCCCTGGCCAGCACATTCTCCAGATCTCTCACCAATTGAAAATCTCTGGTCAATGGTGGTCGAGCAACTGGCTCATCACAATACGCCTGTCACTTGATGAACTGTGGTATCGTGTTGAAGCTGCATGGACAGCTGTACCTGTACACGCCGTCCAAGCTCTGTTTGCCTCAATGCCCAGGTGTATCAAGGCCGTTATTACGACTATAGGTGGTTGTTCTGGGTACTGATTTCTCAGGATCTATGCATCCACATTGCGTGACAATGTAATCACATGTCAGTTCTGGTATAATATATTTGTCCAATGAATACCCGTTTATCATCTGCATTTCTCCTTGGTGTAGCAATTTTAATGGCCAGTAGTGTATGTATATATACAGGGTGGTCCGTTGATAGTGAGCGGCCAAATATCTCACGAAATAAGCATCAAACGAAAAGACTACAAAGAACGAAACTCGTCTACCTTGAAGGGGAAAACCAGATGGCTCTATGGCTGGCCCGCTGGATGGCGCTGCCATAGGTCAAACGGATATCAACTTTGTTTTTGAATAGGAACCCCCATTTTTATTACATATTCGTGTAGTACGTAAAGACATATGAATGTTTTAGTTGGACCACTTTTTTCGCTTTGTGATAGATGGCCCTGTAACAGTCACAAACGTATAAGTACGTGGTATCACGTAACATTCCGCCACTGCGGACGGCATTTTCTTCATGATACGTTACCCGTATCAAAATGGACCGTTTACCAATTGCGGAAAAGGTCGATATCGTGTTGATGTATGGCTATCTGATTAAAATGCCTAACGGGCGTGTGCTATGTATGCTGCTCGGTATCCTGAACGACGTCATCCAAGTGTCCGGGCCGTTTCGCCGGATAGTTACGTTATTTAAGGAAACAGGAAGTGTTCGGCTACATGTGAAACGTCAACCACGACCTGCAACAAATGAAGAGCCCAAGTAGGTGTTTTAGCTGCTGTCGTGGATAATCCCCACTTCAGTAGCAGACAAATTGCGCGAGAATCGGGAATCTCAAAAACGTCGGTGTTGAGAGTGCTACATCAACATCTATTGCACCCGTACCATATTTATATGCACCAGGAATTGCATGGCGACGACTTTGAACGTCGTGTACAGTTCTGCCACTGGGCACAAGAGAAATTACCGGACGATGACAGATTTTTTGCACGCGTTCTATTTAGCGACGAAGCGTCATTCACCAACAGCTGTAGCATAAACTGGCATAATATGCACTATTGGGCAATGGAAAATCCACGATGATTACAAGTGAAACATCAGCGACCTTGGCGGGTTAATGTATGGTGCGGCATTATGGGAAGGAAGGATAATTGGCCCCCATTTTATCGATGGCAATCTAAGTGGTGCAATGTATGGTGATTTCCTACGTAATGTTCTACCGATGTTACTACAAGATGTTTCACTGCATGACAGAATGGCGATGTACTTCCAACATGATGGATGTCCGGCACATAGCTCGCGTGCGGTTGAAGCGGTGGTGAATAGAATATTTCATGACAGGTGGATTGGTCGTCGAAGAACCATACCATGGCCCGCACGTTCACCGGATCTGACGTCCCCGGGTTTCCTTCTGTGGGGAAAGTTGAAGGATATTTGCTATCGTGATCCACTGACAACGCCTGACAACATGCGTCAGCGCAGTTTAGATGCAATAACTGTAGCAATTTCACCACTGCTTCCAGTCAGTGTGATCAAATAATGTGTGGCACTGCATTATTCATTACGCAGTGAACTGCTTATTGTCTAACCTTCAGCTGTGGCCTTAATTTCATTTCATATTCATTGGTACAACCAATGTGAACGCGAACGTGACTGTTACGCGCTTACGCCGAACATTGTTACTTCCGTGCGTCGTTTCCATCACAGCAAGTGGTCAAAAAGTGGCACGAGCTGAAAATGTCAGCACCGCATGAAATCCTCCGCCGCAACATTCCACTGCCCGCTATAGCTACGGTGTTTACACGTCTATTCCATACGCAACATACTGCTATGCCTCAAGTAAAGGTAAACAAATATACTGTCTTGCTGCGACGGAGGCTACGCGATGAGGAACGGTGCGAGAAGACAGTGCTGTGCAGTAATGGCAACATCTCGTGTCATGTTCATAATTGTCCAAGGTAGAAATGACGCGTTGGACTAACAAGTTTCGTGAAAGCGCATTATTAATTGAAGAGCCAAAGTAACTGGTACACCTGCCTAATATCGTGCAGAGCCCCGCGAGCACGCAGAAGTGCCGCAACACGACGTGGCATGGACGCGACTATTCTCTGAAGTAGTGCTGAAGGGAACTGACATCATAAATCCTGCAGGGCTGTCGATAAATCCGTAAGAGAACGAAGGGCTGGAGATCTCTTCTGAACAGCACGTTGTAAGGCATCCCACGTATGGTCAATAATGCTCATTTCTGGAGAGTTTGGTGACAGCGGAAGTGTATAAAATCAGAAGAGTGTTCCTGAAGCCACTCTGTAGCAATTCTGGACGTGTGGGGCGTCGCATTCTCCTGCTGGAATTGTCCAAGTCCGTCGGAATGCACAATGGACACGTATGGATGCAGATGATCAGACAGGATGCTTACGTATATGTCACCTTTCAGAGTCGTATCTAAATGTATCAGTGTCCCATACCACTCCAACTGCACACGTCCCACATCGTTACAGAGCCTCCACCAGCTTCAACAGTGCTCTGCTGGCATGCAGGACCGTTGGATTCATGAGGATGTCTCCATACCCGTACACGTACATCCGCTCGATACTATTTGAAACGACCACGTAACATGTTTCCAGTCATCAACAGTCAAATGTCGGTGTTGAGGGCTCCAGGCGAGGCGTAAAGCTTTGTGTCGTGTAGTCATCAAGGGTACACGGGTGGGAGTTTGGTGCCGCGCGGGATTAGCGGAGCGGTCAGAGGCGTTGCAGTCATGGACTGTGCGGCTGGTCCCGGCGGAGGTTCGAATCCTCCCTTGGGCATGTGTGTGTGTGTGTGTTTGTTCTTAGGATAATTTAGGTTAAGTAGTGTGTAACCTTAGGGACTGATGACCTTAGCCGTTAAGTCCCATAAGATTTCACACACATTTGAACTTTTTTTTTGCGTTTGGCTCCGAAGGCCCATATCTATGATGTTTCGTTGAATGGTTCGTACGCTGAACAATGATATCTGAAGCAGTTTGCGGAAGGGTTACACTTATGTCAGGCTGAACAATTCTCTTCAGTCGTCGTTGGTCCCGTTCTTGCAGTATTTTTTTCCGGTCGGAGATTTGATGTTTCACGGTATACTCGTGACATGGTCGTACGGGAAAATCCCCACTTCATCACTATCTCGGAGATGCTGTGTCCCATTGATCGCGCGTCGACTATAACATCACGTTCAGTCTCACTTAAATCTTGAAAATTTGGCATTGTAGCAGCAGTAAGCGATCCAACAACTGCGCCACACGTTGTCTTATATAGGCGTTGCCGACCGTAGCGCTGTATTCTGCCTGTTTACGTATCTCTGTATTAGAATACACATGCCTACACCAGTTTCTTTGGTGTTTCAGTGTAGCTCTCCAATCATGGTCACTTACCACCAGCCACAGTGTAATGAATCAGTACGCTGGAAATAACACAGCCACTATTAGTTTTCATACGTTGGCAGTTGTTTTAACGACGACGGCTTCCGGTATCCACCAATAAATGCTAGATAAGAGGCAGGAGCCAAATTTTAGGTGCCAGAGAGTAAGAAGTGAATTATTCTTACCGTCTTTGAGTTGGTCAACTTCAGAAAAATCCTCATTAAATTCCAAGGAAACTTGAACATCAGTTGAATGATTTCTGTTCCCTGCATTGTCATTGCACATTTCAAAGACATCATTGTTCAACTGTCCATAAATGGAAGCTGAATACAACGGTCACTCGAGGAGATAAATTTATACGAACTGATAAATTAATAAATAGTAATTATTCTACAATCACATAAGAGATTTATCTTTGCTGTTTTACACTCCTAGAGCTGGAGTATCAGGTCGCTGGATTTGTCGTTTTTTATCATTGTAAATCGAGATAGAAAGATATGCGAGGTTGAATGAACTTTTCTGGCCTATTTCCCTTTCTCCACTTTCTCTACGTTCTGTTCTCTTCATTGTCTCAGAGGTGTGTTTAGGTTCTATAATGTTAATATCACTTAGATGAAGGTTGCATTCCTTCTCACGAAATCTCCAGCTGTCAAAAATTTGTAAAAAAAAAAAAAAAACATTTATGTCAGTGTTGCAGACTCAAAAATCTCGAGACAGAGTGGAGGCACACTGCGGTCAGCTCTTGGTAACTCTATGTATGAAACCGTCGATCATACAATATAACTCCTCTCCGGTAGTTCCCGAACTCTGCGTGCAGCTGACAGGTAAGAGATGTGCGCGAGGACTGTGAACTTTAGGAACAGAAAGGGTAATCCCAGAGACATCATAGTTACAGTAATTCTTTACTTCGGCATTGGCACATGCTATCTATCGTTGATGCGAGGACAACTGAAGGTAATGCTCTCCTTGTTGTTTTGCGTGGCACTATCACAGTGCGGGCCTACATTATTTTAAGCACCTTCTTGCTTCCAACTGTTTAAGAGCAATTCGGGATGGCGATTGCATCTTTCAACGCGATGGAGCACCTGTTCATAATGCACGGCCTGTGACGGAGTGGTTACACGACAATAACATCCCTGTAATGGACTGACCTGCACAGAGTCCTGATCTGAACCCCATAGAACACGTTTGGGATGTTCTGGAACACCGACTTCGTTCCAGGCCTCACCGACCGACATCGTTACCTCTGCTCATTGCAGCACTCCGTGAAGAACGGGCTGCCATTCCCCAAGAAACCTTCCAGCACCTCATTGAACGTATGCCTGCGAGACTTGGGCTCCACCATTGCGCTTGAGCCCCCGGGATTCCCTCCCCCCCCCCCTCCTCGCCACCCTTCCTCTCTTCGGTTCTGGCACGTAATGAAATCGGTGGTACGAACAGTAAACCTTCTGTTGTCGCATGGGTTGTTACACCGTACGTTTCAACAGTTTTTGAAGGAACTCATTGAGATGATAAAGACGTTCTATATTACTGCGTAGTACGTCCATTAAGTCGAGGTGCATGCCTGGAAAGATTTTTCCATTTAGCAACTACTGTTGTTGTATTTCTGCAAGAAAAAGGAAAGCAATAACCGAAATTAGAAAATCCAGAATCGATTGCACACCTTGCGAATGAAGTTGATTTGATTACACGTTTGGAAGGGTGCAGTGCGACGTTGAGAAATTAGAAGCAATGTACTTCTGATTCGGTGGGAAAAGTGGAAACATTTAAAAATAAAACAACAGTATGAAAGGCATATCTTCTGAACAATAACACATGCCATTACCCTAAGCTCTATGGTGTTTAAAAAATGCTAATTTTGAATAAACTGTTGCGGTTTTGTAAGATATACAGGAACTGTTTTCTAAACGTTTTCTGGAAACTGTCAGTTTTAGATCTGTTTTGACATTTTTCCCAGGCCGTTTGTCGTTTCAGCTGAAAGCAGCTCAGTGCATCAGTAGATGGAACTGATCGATCCGCATTGCAACTCGCAGTCAGAAGGCCAATTCTTTCATGATGAAACTGTCCAGGTTTTCTAGGAAGATTTAGCTCGGGAAGAGTATCCGCGTCTCCACAATGAGGCTGCTACAGTGACGTCAGTGTCTGAATCAACACCTGTGTGTGAAAGCTTTTTTTTCGATTATGAAACTGAATAAATCACTATTACTTGGCAGTATGGGTGACGAAAATCTGTGAAGCAGTCTGCGTCTGTCTGTATACCCTCAGTTTGAGCCAGGTGCAAATTTTATTGTCTTCAGCGAACCAAAATTAATTAAATAGTGCGCGACCGCTACGGTCGCAGGTTCGAATCCTGCCTCGGGCATGGATGTGTGTGATGTCCTTAGGTTAGTTAGGTTTAAGTAGTTCTTAGTTCTAGGGGACTGATAACCTCAGATGTTAAGTCCCATAGTGCTCAGAGCCATTTGAACCATTTGAATTAAATAGTGGTGTTAATTTGTTGTTCGTATTCTGTGTTGTTGAGCAATGTGCGCTCTCAATATTGGTGATGTCATACAGCTGCAATTCAAGCTCTAATTTTTATTATATTTTTAATGGTAATTATCTTGTATCAAAGTCAGAAATAGTATAATATTGTCGTGTGTGCGTGATACAGGGCTTCCGATATTCGTAATATAGTGTAATATTAAACGAAGCTGCGTGCAAGCTGTCCAGTGTTCCTTGCGCGACTGCACTTCGGTCACAGTGGCACCGACAATAGTCACCAGGTGCCATCGCCGGAGGGCCGGCCCTCAGTGGCCGAGCGGTTCTAGGCGCTACAGTCTGGAACCGCGCGACCGCTACGGTCGCAGGTTCGAATCCTGCCGCGGGCATGGATGTGTGTGATGTCCTTAGATTAGTTAGGTTTAAGTAGTTCTAAGTTCTAGGTGACTGATGATCACAGCAGTTAAGTCCCATAGTGGCTAAAATGGCTCTGAGCACTATGCGACTTAACTTCTCAGGTCATCAGTCGCCTAGAACTTACAACTAATTAAACCTAAGTATATCACACACATCGATGCCCGAGGCAGGATTCGAACCTGCGACCGTAGCGGTCGCTCGGTTCCAGACTGCAGCGCCTAGAACCGCACGGCCACTCCGGCCGGCAGTCCCATAGTGCTCAGAGCCATTTGAACCATCGCCGGAGGTCCCCCGACAACATCTCACTACAGCTTGGTCACAGCACTTCCAATCACGTTTTCTAGTTTTTGGCGGGATCGATTCCACGAAGTCTCTGCGTTTAGAGACGAGTCTTGCATTGCGACTTTTGCTATTGAAACGACGTGAACGAGCTGTAATGTCTCGAGAAGAACGTAGCTAGTACCACATACTTTCTCTTCAGTTACCAACACAAACTGTGCCTTGTGTGGAACCATCTCGAAAGTTATTTTGTATTTTTCCGACTTTGTGCCCCTCTGGTGGACTCGGTGATGGTATGGACTCTCTATTTCAGAGATGGCTTGTGTGGAAGTGGTCCGCGAGGCGGCGCAGGTGAGGCAGCGAAGAGATTTTGGTTTAGCAGCGGCACAAGAAATGAGCTGGGAACAGGCCGGTGTTTGTGTCGAAAAACGTCGTGTCTTCACCTGGAGTGACAGCGCGACTCCGTTGTGGTTGAGGGCTGTTTGTATGAAAAGAACTACCTTTTATGGATTTACGTGTTCGCTCGTCGCACTGTACTGGTGTTCGAAGAGGTGCTGGCACTGAACGCTATCTGATCCTGTATCTTTATCCGGAAGAGATTGTCTGTCAGAGCAAAGTTGGAAGTCTGTACAGCTTTCGCTACACTGTCAACGCACCTTGGTTGCATTTATGAACAAGTGCTTGTTCATTCCATGCCAAGCTGAGTAATTCTACTATTCAACAGCTAGTGATCTGTTTATTTTATCTGTTCATATTGTAAAGGCTGTCACTGAGTCTGGCCCTGTGGCCTCCATTCGCGTTCTGTGTATATTTGGGCTGGTGACAACTCATTTGTGTTTCAAGTTTTATCATGCCAGTTAAATGAGTATAATGTATCGCCGAGAAGTGTACGCAGAACTGAAATAAATAAAATATGACTGCAAGTTTACGGCGCTGTAAACCGATTGAGGTAGGAGTGGATGAATTCTAATGCTGCAGATCAATCTCTGAGTTAAGTAATCACCTTTTGTAACTGAGCAACTCGTGCCTCCTTATTTGGCGTTCATTTAATGGTGCTCCACGCATAAACTTGTATTGCAATTGTCTGGTAAATCCCTACAGTACTTGTGTAAATCTTAAACTGGACCACGAGCTTGATTGGTGGGCGTAAAACTTGTGACTAAGGCTTGTTATTACGTATATTAAGTTCTGTTGTTAAATTGATTTTATCTGAAGAATCATTTGAAACTTAAATTGGTGTTTGTTTAAGGGTTTAATGTATGAATTTTAAGGTATGTTTTGGGATTTAAATTTTAATGTCAAGTAGTTTCAGCTGAAACTAATAACTGATATGGTTATAATTGTGTTAAGCTTAAACTTGACATCATTGTATTAGCGATATTTGCCATCAGTATTGGATCATGTTTAATATTTAATGAAGGATATTGTACTGGTTACCTTTAAAAAAAGGGTTAGACAACATGTGTTTGTTGTAAATGGTGAGTAGGAATTTCTTGTTAATAAAGTTGTTGTAAAAACGTGTCTCATTTAATATTAGCAGGGGCACCTTACCACTTCCTCCAGCTCTCATTACACAACAAACTAGAGAAGCTTTACAAATAAGTGGGAGAGTTGGAAAATAAGTTTCTCCTGTCGACTGTGGTCAGAGTTGTGTGTGAAAGGAAACAAAAGAGAATGAGACATTAAAGATAAGACATATCTTTATTTTCTACATAATTTCCAAGTACATTGAGACATTTGTCATAGCGATTTATAAGCTTCAGAAAGCCTTCCAGGAAAAAATCAGGGCGTTGCATACGGGAGAAGCGTTGAACGGCTTGTTTTACGTTAGCACTGCTGCCAAAGCGCCTTCCGCCCAGAGTCTTCTTCAAAGCAGGAACAGATGGAAGTCACTTGGTGCGAGATCCGGACTGTTAGGCGGATGGTGTAGGCGCTCCCAACCGAGAGTTGCAATATGGTTTTGCGTTGCCGTCGCCATGTGTGGTCTCTCATTGCCATCCAACAGTAGAACGCCAGATCTGAGAAGGCCAGGCCGCTTTTTCCGAATCACCTCTTTCAATTTCGACAGAGTGGCACAGTACCGCACAACATTGATGGTTGCATCCTCCGGATAGTCCAGCAGAAAAACTCCTTTGGCGTCCCAGAAAACGGTGAGTAGCACTTTACCTGCAGACGGAGTGCTTTTGAACTTCTTTCGGACAGGTGATGACGGCTGTTTTCACTCCATGGATGCGGCCTTCGATTCGGGCGTGTAATGGTGGACCCACGTTTCATGCCCCGTCACAATCCGAAACAGGTCATTGCCAGATTCATGGTAACGCACGAGCTGTTCACCTGTCGTGTCGTCTTTCGCCCATATCACACAACTCTGCCCGCAGTCGACAGCGGAAACTTATTTTCCAATTCCCCCTCGTATATGATAAATAAGAGAGAAACGTCGTGTTATACTTACTTGAGACGGTTCATAGTGACACTGCAAAGCAATTCAACTTCAGAAAATTAATTTCGGCGAAAGGCAGACTAGTTGTATCCATGCGGTAATTTTTTTTATTCATTCTATTTAACAACTTGTTTAAAAAGCTTGAGGTTTCTCCTTATCTATTCTTAATTCCAATTCCACTAGAGTACTTACTCAGTACAGCATCACATGCAAAGCCTGGTGAAGTAATATGATAAGCAGGATACATTTTTTTAACTGAATTTGTTCACAAATCACCTGCAACCTTAAATTTATGCAGTCAGTTAATTTCGATGGTATAGTTTTAATATGACTAAAGTTAACATATAATCCGAGATATGTACATGTTATGATATCTGTTAGTCTCAGTACGGCACAAATTCTTTCTGTTTTGTGCAAAACTTACAACTTTATTATAATCCATGTTTCGTGTGTGGGAATGTCACTTTATTCTACAAAAGACAACAAACTGGTTCGGATTACGCAGACCGTCACCCAAAGTCTGTACGCTCGGTCATTGAGATCGGTTTTCCGTGGCTACGAATGTGCTGGAGTACTGTTTGAAAAGGCTGGCAGCCTTCAGCCGATATCGGTCGTCAGTGAAGTTCCGGGTGTCTGTGCTACTGCGACCAAAGCCTGTGGAGGGTTTCCCAGTTTCACATCTTCCCACTCAGACAATGTGGCGTGGTATTGGGGGAAGTGTAGAGTCAGACGAGAGATTCACACCTATTTGAGAGCTTCACGCTCCTGCAGAGCTCTTGGCGTCCCTTGATATGCTGTATGAGTGAGTGACTTCGTTCAGTTTTGTGGACGTGACATAGAACATGGACCATGAATTGCAAGATTGCTTTCTGTGCTACTCACTGATTCTGTCACATTTCAGCACAGTGTATACTACAGACAGAACAAAATCGCTAGCGTATCGACAAGGGAACAAATGTTTTTCCTCTCTTTTTTTCTCTTTTTCTTCTAGGGACGTTGGCTGTCAGCGGTACAGGCAATACGTTCTTCAGTCAATTGACAATAACAAATTAAGTGAGACGAGAAATAAGAAATAGATAGTGCAGATATTTACACTGAATTTAAAACTTTAAAGGTGAAAAATAAAATGTAAATTTTTGGATATATGATAGATGGCCTATTGCACTGTTAGTTACAAAAATAATAATAATGGCAGTTAAAACAGTAATAATAAAAGGTAAAATGAAACACAATAAGTGCACGTTTAGAACATTTGAAATATGTTGCCGATTCAGATGTTGAGGGGGAAAAGGTTGGCCAGTGATGATGGTAGGAATGTATAAGGATGGAGGACTGGTGCATAGCAGCGATGGAGTTGGAGTGGTAGTTGGGAAAGAAGAAGGAGTGGAGCAGAGAGGGGAACTGGTGACATTAATTATTGTTGGGAAAAGGGGGTGGGGACAGAAAGGGAAATAGGGAAAAAGGTGAGAAAGGAAGGGTGTGGAGGGCAGGGAGAAGAGGCTCTGGTAAATTAGATTGGGTGGGGTGGACCAATAGCTAGTAGGATAGGGAAATGTCAGGGTAGATTTTATGATCTGTGAGGGGGAGGAAGTTGACGATTCTCTGGGAGAGCATGTGGAGGGTGTGTAGGTGGAGGGTTGGTGGGATGCGGTGGAAAAAGCAAAGCAGGATATGAGGATTGGAAAGTAGAGATTGGTGTATACTGTTCGGGGGTGTTCAATGTGAGTGAGGAGAAGTGGGACTTCGATGAGTTGGTAAAGGATCCTTGTGGGGGAAGGGAAACGAATTTGGAAAGTGAAATGGAGTGCATGGTGTTCGAGGATCTGGAGGGATTGATAGATCTTGGGTGACGTGGAGAGAGAAGAAATGTGCTTTTTAATAGATGTAATGAAAGAGGAGTAGTGTTTGTATAAAGTTAAAGGTAACATATGTAGCGTACCTCTACCATTAATTCGCTCTTGAATCCCTCGACATGTCCAGAATCTTCCTTACGATTTCCTTTGCTTATCTTAGACATCGCTAACAGATCTAACGTAGCTATTTTAAGTGCGTCCACTTTTGCAAACGAACTTTGTTGTGTTTGTGATAGATGTAGCCAACAACTGCCGCTGGAGAACGCTGCGGTCCCAAATGACTTCGAGAAGCACATATGATGTACGAGAACATTTCTGAGCGTGCACCAACCCCACTGAAAACTACATCGGACCCGCTCCAAATTTTTCAGGAATTCGTTTCGTGTGAGGACGCCATTACCAATGAGCGGCGTGTGAGATAGACTGTGTGGCATATAACCCTGATGGTTAGAAAGGAAACGATTATCGGTGGACCCAGATCAATACTGGACACTGTTACAGTTACAAAGCAGTCGTAAGAAGGGCCGCCAGTGACAAAATTTTTAACTGTGTTGTGTGCCCATATTTTTATCACTGTTTTTAAACAGTTCATGAAGACAGAATTATGTTATTTATGTCTCTCCCATTCAAGTCACCTTTTAAAATTATTTTAGATTCTTAGTACATGTGTCTCCTTGTTTTTGTGTTTTAGCATCTAATATAGCGTTAAGTTCTGCTGGCTGAAGAGTGGGTTATTTGTACTGCTGCCAGCCCATGCCCATCCCTGGCCTACATGGGGTGAAGGGGGATGAAATAAAAATAAAGGGAAAAAAATCATGAAACAGATACCATACTCTCCGCCTCACTTTCCGCATGTTCTTACCTTCCCCCACAAGGATCCTTTACCAGTCCAATAAATTCCCACCTCTCCTCACTCACAATGAATCTCTGAACAACCTACACCATCTGTAAACTCGACTCCAACAATCCTGTGGTGTCCACTCTGCTTGTGAGTCCTAGTGTGCTGCCACGCCTCGACCTACACATCCCACCAACCCTTCACCTGCACGCCCTCCACGTCCTCTCCCACAGAAATTTCAGCCGTCTCCCAGACCACGAAATCCATCCCGACCTACACCCATCCCACCAACTCCGAATGCACCCTACCCTATCTACCCCCCAAGGGCTCTCTCCTCCTCCTCTATGCGTACCACACCTCCTTCTTTTCCCCTTCCCTGTCACCCCCACGTCCTTCTCCTCACCAGTCTATATATATCCCAATACCAGTTATCCCTCTCACCTTGTCCCCCCACAGCCACTCATATATCTCCACCACCTCTAACCAGTCCTCCGCCCTTATCACGACCACTCTCCTATATCCCTACATACCCACCCTTCTTTTCATCTACAGTCTACCGCCCCAGGGCACGTCCTTTTTCAGTTTTAGTCAAAGTGCACAGTGCTCCTAATGCAGTGGTGAGTATATCTTCTGTCGTGTTCAGTGTTTCAAGTGCTCTTTCAAGTTTTTAGTGTTCTTCGAGTGTCTCTACTCCAATTCAAATGATAAATGCACTATTGTAACCTAAATGTACTTAAAAAGATTCCAACGTGCGATCACTGGAATTGTAAAAGTACACAGCTAACAATCAATACACTGCCAACAGCCAGTAGTCTCGATGCAGCGACAGTTACCGCTTGATAATGACCGAGGGATACACAAGGAAAAGCTCATGGGAAGTTAACCAACTGAAGCAGCCGAAATTCCGCGAAAATTTTATTAATTCATATAACTGCGAGATCATCCAATAGCAAATTCTGTAATGAACTTTGTAGTACAGTTACGGTTCGTACGAAGCAAGGTCTTTGTATCTGACTATGTCCCTAATTTGCAGGATATGTGTGTACCATCTGGTATTTGAAAGCTTGTAAAAGAAGAGTTATTCTTTTTACCATTTTCTCGTCGTAACTTATACACTCTTTTCACAAAAGCAAAAAAAGTGCTTGAACGAGATAACAGAGTGATTATTTTGAGCATGTTTCTGAGACAATGGGTGGCGTTATAGTTCCCTCAGACTTGACTATTGTCAGATGGATTTACTGCCAACTGACAGATGGTTCTGTTTGACAATGGGCTGCTTAGTTCCTAGACCCTCTGAAAAGGAAATACTTCTGTAAAGGCGGTATCGGTATTACGGAAATAATCCCAGCTGGTGTATTTCAATACAAGAAAGGCACAGGACAGGTGATATTCTTCAAAGTATAAAAAGAAAAAAAGCTTCTGACCTGGAATACATTCATATTGCAATATTCTGTGGGGAGAGATTCTAGAGACTACTGTCATCATGTCACAATAGGAAAACTGAAAAACGATAAAAACGATTCACATACGATAGCGTCGAACGAGTGGAATTTAGCAATATCTGCAGAAGCGGAGAGAAGCGTGACAGCGACAGGTTATCAAACGCAAATATCCGCCCAAATATCCGCCGCCTCTCCCACGTGTTCTCAAGCGGAAAGCGACCTGGCGGCGACAGTGCAACTGGCAGCTCATTCCCTTCGCCTTTGGTTGGAGAATGTTATGTGAGCCAATGTCTACTGTTCTTAAAAAGCAGATTCCCCTTCTCTCAGTTAGTCGATCACTGCTCCTGCCGCTGACAAGCCAGGCGTATGCCGGGAGCGCAGAACGAGCGGAAAAAGCAGACCAGTGCGGCACTGGCAATATGACGCATGCTAATGTGTCTAATGGAGCAATGCACAGAGCAGGGGAGGCCAGCTACCTGCATCCAGTTGAGCAGGGTTTGGGGCGGTGGCACAGTTTCTGGCCTCCTGCTCGACTCATTGGAACCGCTCCCCATCTAATTGATCCAAAGTCGGAAGCATTATATTGTTATGATGTAAAGAATCTCTTCTGTGCGACATGAGATATCCTAATTGTGTGGAATAAACACTCAAAGAATTTTGCCAATGAACAGGAAAAGAAATACACTACTAGTTTTACAAATTGAAACACCTTTCTCTTGCTTCAGTCTATATTTATTTATGTTCCAAGACATATTTCGCATTGTACTTAAAGGCGCCTTCAGTGGATTTAATGTGGAATAAGTCAATTTTTTTAATATGCAACACTTACAGATTAGAAAAAATTTCACATCATAATTTTTATAATTTTTACATTAACAAATTACTACTTACAGTTATTCGTTTTGCTATCCGAACCCTGAGTTTGCTCTCATCTGCTCATAGCTTAGAGGTCGCACTATCACTTCACTTACAAAACATCGACACACATTCACGTCATGATATTTCCGTTTTGAACTTTAAAATTTCGTAAGTTTACTGCTGCGTAACATCTCTATTGGTCTGGCACTAACTGCAGTTTTTTCTTACGAGAATTGTGACTGATTTCTGACGTAGGTGTGTGCTCAGTCCAACTTCGTACACTCCTGGAAATTGAAATAAGAACACCGTGAATTCATTGTCCCAGGAAGGGGAAACTTTATTGACACATTCCTGGGGTCAGATACATCACATGATCACACTGACAGAACCACAGGCACATAGACACAGGCAACAGAGCATGCACAATGTCGGCACTAGTACAGTGTATATCCACCTTTCGCAGCAATGCAGGCTGCTATTCTCCCATGGAGACGATCGTAGAGATGCTGGATGTAGTCCTGTGGAACGGCTTGCCATGCCATTTCCCCCTGGCGCCTCAGTTGGACCAGCGTTCGTGCTGGACGTGCAGACCGCGTGAGACGACGCTTCATCCAGTCCCAAACATGCTCAATGGGGGACAGATCCGGAGATCTTGCTGGCCAGGGTAGTTGACTTACACCTTCTAGAGCACGTTGGGTGGCACGGGATACATGCGGACGTGCATTGTCCTGTTGGAACAGCAAGTTCCCTTGCCGGTCTAGGAATGGTAGAACGATGGGTTCGATGACGGTTTGGATGTACCGTGCAGTATTCAGTGTCCCCTCGACGATCACCAGTGGTGTACGGCCAGTGTAGGAGATCGCTCCCCACACCATGATGCCGGGTGTTGGCCCTGTGTGCCTCGGTCGTATGCAGTCCTGATTGTGGCGCTCACCTGCACGGCGCCAAACACGCATACGACCATCATTGGCACCAAGGCAGAAGCGACTCTCATCGCTGAAGACGACACGTCTCCATTCGTCCCTCCATTCACGCCTGTCGCGACACCACTGGAGGCGGGCTGCACGATGTTGGGGCGTGAGCGGAAGACGGGCTAACGGTGTGCGGGACCGTAGCCCAGCTTCATGGAGACGGTTGCGAATGGTCCTCGCCGATACCCCAGGAGCAACAGTGTCCCTAATTTGCTGGGAAGTGGCGGTGCGGTCCCCTACGGCACTGCGTAGGATCCTACGGTCTTGGCGTGCATCCGTGCGTCGCTGCGGTCCGGTCCCAGGTCGACGGGCACGTGCACCTTCCGCCGACCACTGGCGACAACATCGATGTACTGTGGAGACCTCACGCCCCACGTGTTGAGCAATTCGGCGATATGTCCACCCGGCCTCCTGCATGCCCACTATACGCCCTCGCTCAAAGTCCGTCAACTGCACATACGGTTCACGTCCACGCTGTCGCGGCATGCTACCAGTGTTAAAGACTGCGATGGAGCTCCGTATGCCACGGCAAACTGGCTGACACTGACGGCGGCGGTGCACAAATGCTGCGCAGCTAGCGCCATTCGACGGCCAACACCGCGGTTCCTGGTGTGTCCGCTGTGCCGTGCATGTGATCATTGCTTGTACAGCCCTCTCGCAATGTCCGGAGCAAGTATGGTGGGTCTGACACACTGGTGTCAATGTGTTCTTTTTTCCATTTCCAGGAGTGTATTTACTTACGTACGTGGTGTCAACCTATGCAAAGCTAAAAGCTGTTCATTTCTATTGTGTCTCTCTACCTCTCCGTCTATGTTTTTGTGAGTGTCTCTCTCTCTCTCTCTCTCTCTCTCTCTCTAGGCCTAGAACTAAGTCTGACAGTTTTGTGGTGAATGTCAAAAATAAGTTTGACCTGTTGCTTCAGTTAGAAACTGATGAGCCTCAAGCAGAGGTAGGTGTAGACAGGACACAACAAACTTTCAATAGGAAATTGAAAAAGAATGTAGGAAAGTCATCGAAAAGGAAGAAAGTTTTGTTGTTAGGCAGTTCTCATGCCAGAGGTGTAGGCCAACTTCTGCAGGAGGAATTAGGACCAGAATACCAGGTCAAAAATTTTTTCAAACCAAGTGCTAGTCTGGATCAGGTGACAGAGGATTTAGGTTCACTCTGTAAAGGATTTACCAGGGAAGACACCGTGGTTATTGTGGGAGGGCCAGGGAACAGCATCGACAGAGATCCTGGGTACAGTATAGAGTGTGACCTGGTAAAGATTGCGTCGGCATCGAGACACACCAATGTTGAATTTGTATCTGTCCTGAGACGCCATGACTGGCCTCATTTGAACTCTTCTGTTGGGAGAGTTAATTTGGAGTTGGAACGGCTGCTTGGGTCGGGTGCGGTGGCTCATATTGGTGTGGTTCCTGTTGATTATCTCAGTAGGTGGGACTATACCAGGCACTGCCTACATCTCAACAGGAAAGGGAAGGGGAAACTGGCTGGGGTAATAGCAGGAAATTTAAGGGGGGGAGGCACTGCCATGAATGGTAAAATACCAGTGGTTACAGGTGTTGGAGCAGCACCTTTTTTAGGATAGGTAAGAGAGAAAGATGTCAAGTTCTACGAGAGGTCAGGATTGAAACAAATCTTCAGTTTAGGAAAGAAATTAAACAGCACAATTCTAGCACATTGGATCACCAATCACAGCTATCAATTATAAATTTTCACCAATCACCAGAAATTTTATCTCCACCAAGTTGTATCTCAGTCCTAGGTAATTGCATTGATGAATTAAAGTCACCCAACCCAGTTGACATAATCTGCCTCTCTGAACACCGTGTGACCACTGGTATAGGAACTAGGCCTAAGCACAATGAGAAACTCAGACAGGAGAGTACTGCAAATGTTAGAATAAGGAAAGGTTCTCATAAAAGTATAATTAAAAATAATGTAAGTATATTTCATCAAAATATTGGGAGTTTAAAGAATAAACTAGATGAGCTTCTGGTTTGTTTAGAAGATTTAGAAGCTAAGAATGAAATAGATATACTATGCCTGTCTGAGCATCACATTGTTACTGATATGGATAAGGTAAATGTAAGTGGATATAAGCTCTCTGCACATGTAATGAGAGAAAATATGGAGAAAGGAGGAGTTGCCATATATGTCAAAAGTTATCATTGTGCAAAAAGTATAGAAACAAAAAAGTTTTGTGTAGAGAAACATATAGAAGCATGTGCCTGTGAGCTTAAATTAAATAAAGGCACATTTATAATTGTAACTGTATATAGGTCCCCATCAGGAAATTTTCATCTATTTCTGAAAAATTTGGACTTCTTGTTGTGCTATCTGTCAGACAGGGGGAAGCAAATTATTATTTGTGGGGACTTCAATGTAGATTCTCTGAAAGAGGGTAATAGGAAAAATGACCTTGAAGTATTACTCGGTTCTTTCAATTTGACACCCGTTATTGATTTTCCTACTCGGGTGGTAAAGGATAGCAGCTCACTGATAGATAACTTCTTTATAGACCAAGATAAGTTTAACCAGATAAATGCTCAGCCTGTTGAGAATGGTCTTTCTGATCATGGTGCACAGCTAGTTACAATATATGACATAGCTCCATTCAGCAATACTAAACAGTCCTCCAATGTAGTACGTCCAGTCAATGATTTAACAATTGCAAATTTCAGGGAAAGCCTACAGCAGTTAGACTGGGATGAGGTGTACCGTGAACCTGATGCCAATTTAAAATATAATTTATTTCATGACATTTTTGTAAATGCATTTGAAAACTGCTTCCCCAAGAAAATAGTTAAATATACTCGTAAGAAACCTTGTAACAAACCATGGCTTACTAAGGGTATAAAAATATCTTGTAACCGGAAAAGGGAAATGTATCTGACAGCAAGAAAGAGTAGTGACCCAGAAACTATCAAAAATTATAAAAACTACTGTGATATATTAAGAAAAGTTATTAAAAAATCCAGGAGTATGTGTATCATGTCTGAAATCAGCAACTCTGATAATAAAATTAAAACAATTTGGAATATTATTAAAAGAGAAACAGGTCAACCAAGAGCAGAGGAAGACAGTATTACCATCAAATTGAATGAAAACTTTACGAACAAAAAGTCAGAAGTTGAAAATATTTTTAATAATCATTTTCTAAATGTTGTGGATATAGTAGGATCCAGGTGTTCATTAGAAGATGCTAGGCTGTTAATGGAAGAGGCCATACCTATGCAATTTGATACAATTGAAATCTCACCCACTTCTCCCTCTGAAATTAGGAAAATAATAAACTTGCTTAAAAGCAAAAACTCACATGGAATTGATGGCATTTCCGGCAAAATACTAAAAGCTTGTTCTCAACAGATAAGTAAGATTCTCAGCCACCTGTGTAATAGCTCTCTGGAACAGGGCATTTTCCCTGATAGACTGAAATATGCTATTGTTATACCTTTGCATAAAAAGGGGGATAGATCTGATGTCAACAATTACCGTCCAATCTCCCTTCTAACAGCTTTAACCAAAATTTTTGAGAAAGTAATGTATTCAAGAGTAGCTTCACATATCTGTAAAAATGAAGTACTAACAAAATGTCAGTTTGGTTTCCAGAAAGGTTTTTCAACAGAAAATGCCATATATGCTTTCACCAGTCAAATTTTGAATGATCTGAATAACCGAACACCACCCATTGGGATTTTTTGTGATCTCTCAAAGGCTTTTGATTGTGTAAATCATGAAATTCTGCTAGACAAGGTCAAGTATTGTGGCATGAGTGGGACAGTGCACAAATGGTTTAATTCGTACCTAACTGGAAGAGTGCAGAAAGTTGAAATAAGTAGTTCTCGTAACATGCAAAGGTCAGCACATTCCTCAAACTGGGGAACTATCAAGAATGGGGTTCCACAAGGGTCAGTCTTGGGTCCTTTGTTGTTCTTATTATATATTAATGACTTGCCATTCTATATTCATGAAGAGGCAAAGTTAATTCTCTTTGCTGATGATACAAGTATAGTAATCACACCTGACAAACAAGAATTAACTGATGAAATTGTCAATACTGTCTTTCAGAAAATTACTAAGTGGTTCCTTGTAAACGGACTCTCACTGAATTTTGATAAGACACAGTACATACAGTTCCGTACAGTGAATGGTATGACGCCATTAATAAATATAGACCTTAATCAGAAGCACATAGCTAAGGTAGAATATTGCAAATTTTTAGGTGTGTCCATTGATGAGAGATTAAATTGGAAGAAACACATTGATGATCTGCTGAAACGTTTGAGTTCAGCTACTTATGCAATAAGGGTAATTGCAAATTTTGGTGATAAACATCTTAGTAAATTAGCTTACTACGCATATTTTCACTCATTGCTTTCATATGGCATCATATTTTGGGGTAATTCATCACTGAGGAATGAAGTATTTATTGCACAAAAGCGTGTAATCAGAATAATAGCTGGAGTCCACCCACGATCATCCTGCAGACATTTATTTAAGGATCTAGGGATATTCACAGTAGCTTCTCAATATATATACTCTCTTATGAAATTTGTTATTAACAACCAAACCCAATTCAAAAGTAATAGCAGTGTGCATAACTACAATACTAGGAGAAAGGATGATCTTCACTATTCAAGATTAAATCTAACTTTGGCACAGAAAGGGGTGAATTATACTGGCACTAAAGTCTTTGGTCACTTACCAAATAGTATCAAAAGTCTGACAGATAACCAACAAGTATTTAAGAAGAAATTAAAAGAATTTCTGAATGACAACTCCTTCTACTCCATAGAGGAATTTTTAGATATAAATTAAGGAAAAAAATATTTTAAAAAAATAAAAAATAAAAATAAAAAATAAAGAAAAACAAAAAAACACAATAAAATAAAGTTGTTATATTAACTTAAGTATGTTGTTAAATTAACCTAATTATGTCATGTATTGGAAAATTCGACTCGTTCCACGTCATTACGAAATATCGTATTCATGATCCATGGAACTAGTATTAATCTAATCTAATCTAATCTAATCTAATCTCTCTCTCTCTCTCTCTCTCTCTCTCTCTCTCTAATCCGCACACATCCACAATTTTTACTACTTTTTTACTATACTCATGTTGTCACAATGTCTAACTGTTTTGGGGATGAGATCGTGGCTAGTCGGACAGGAAATTGCAGAAATTTGAATTTGGATCTAATAGGTATCGGGGAGTGGATAAAGAGTTCTGAGTGTTTAGAGTTATTTGGAGGGGATAGTGGAATAAAGAGGGGAAATGAATTCTGGGGCATTATTCTGATGATTATTTGTTGGGGTGTTACTCAACTATTATTTCTATTAATGACAACAGTGAGTTGTTTTTCATGTACTCTCGGTCTTTCATAAATGCTTTCTTTTCGGCTTTGATGTATTGTATCAGATAATTTTCTTACGAAATTAGACAATTCATTCAGATGATTTTCATCTTTTCTTCTCTAGCTGGTGGCTGATGCTGAGCGTCTCAGAGGATGCTCTGCAAATGTGAACCGATTTGTCCCACACTTTCAGGCTCTCATACTGTTCTTTGTATTGGACATAGGTTGTTTTACCTGTTTGTCCTGCATATTTCTCATCACATGCGTTGCATTGTAATTAATATATACTTGTTTTTAGTATAAGGCTATGTCTCTTCTCAGTTGTGAAAAGTATTGTTTGACAGACTTGTCTGTTGTGTATGCTATGTTTATACTTTGCCTTTTGAAAATTCGTGATATGTTGTGAGTTTGAGTTTGTATACCACTGTGTACCATCTGTTGTCTAATGTTATATATTCTTGATTATTCGGTGTTGTTGCTGATGTTATTGTTGTTGTTGTTGTTATAGTGAGGATGTGTGTGTTTTTACTTGGTTATGTTGTGTCGTGTTGTTTGTGGCTTTGCGGTTACTGTTACTGTTTATCTTTTAATTTAGTTGCTTAGCTTTGTGACCATGTTACTGTTGTATCTGTTGTTTGTGGCTCTCATATTTTTGGTAGTTTTCTTCGATGAGTGTAATTGTGTTAAGTCAATGGAGAACACGAAGAAGTGCTGCTTGTTATTGTGAATTTAGGTGTTTCAAGGTTTGGTGCATAAATGTTTCAGTTGTTGTGACTTCACTGTAAAATTCAAATATGTGGTTGTTGTGTTGTCTTTTGACCGTTATATTTAAAAAGTTAACATGATTATTATGTTCCTTTTCTATTGTGAATTTAATCTTTTGTGCGTGCCTTGATAATAGTAGTATGTAGCTTATCAGTTTTTGTTTGTGATTCATCTACTAAGCAAAGGATGTTGTCAGTGTACCTTAAGCAATATAATGCAGGGTAGCGCAGTTGAAAGTAGCCCGCCTTCCCTTTGAATGAGACTGCAATATTTCGACTTCTGAAACAGCTACGAAAATGGACAGTTTTACGCAATAATCGATTGTTAGTATTCCTCTGTCAGCATTTCAGTTTATTTCATCAGTGAAGTTAGATATTACTCTTTACAATATGCAAAATGACTTTCTCGATAGACGAAATAATTGAAATAGCGGAATAATATGTAAAAGCAGGTTAGGTTAAGCAAACTCGTGAAATTTTAGGGGTCAAGCATCCGGACAGAGGACTAGTGCAAAGAGTGCAATACAAAGTCTGTGCAAAAATTGGCGCACCTACGGATCATGCAAAATGTAAAACGAGAAAGAATTCCTTCAGTTCGCACACCAGAAGTTATTGCAGATATTCGCTGAAAAATTATTCAGAGTCAAAAGAAGTGTACACATAAACTGACCCAACAGACGTAACTTAAGTAGGTGGAATTGCCAACGGCTATTGAAAAGTCTTAATTTGATGCCATTAATATGGCTGTTGTGTAGCGATTACGGGAGTGTGTGTGTGTGTGTGTGTGTGTGTGTGTGTGTGTGTGTGTGTTTGAGGTTTACGGGCGCTAAACAGCGGGGTCATCAGCGCCCAAACGCATAAAAACAGGAACACGTGCAGTGAAGGGACTAAGACGGACAGGGAACAAGGAGAACGGCTAAAAGACACAGACCTGACGCAGTTTCAAAGCCTCACATACAGAGGCAAAACAAGAGGAGAAGGAACACACTAAAAAGGAAGGGAAACAAGGAAAAGAGAACAGAAACCGAAGGGAAACAAGGAGGTAATCGTGACTGGCTGACCTCTTACCTAAAACCTGGGTGAGCCAGTCACCCAGCAGCACATTAAAACCCTCTCCCTAAAATCCGAGGCAACAAATTGGACAGGACACAAAACCGTAAGACCTTAACTACAGTCGTTGCGTCATCTTGTAAAATAGAGGGCAAATCCGGTGGCAAAGAAACCACCGCCCTCTGGTCAGAGAATAAATGACAGTCAAGTAAAATGTGGCGGACAGTAATCTGGACGCCACAAGCACTGCAGATTGGGGGGTCCTCCCGCCGGAGTAAAAAACCATGCGTTAAGGGACAGTGCCCGATGCGGAGGCGAGTGAGGAGAACCTCATCCCGCCTGCATGACTGGTAGGACGTACGCCATGGCCGCGTGGTGGCCTTGACCAGACACACCTTATTTTCACCGACTGCCAGCCACTCCTCTTCCCACTGACGCAGAACGCGAAAACGCAGGAGGGAGGTAACAGCATGGAGGGGGACGGCACATGCAACAACGTGAGGGAGGGAACACGCATCTTTGGCAGCCACATCCGCCAGTTCGTTTCCCCTAATACCCACGTGCCCCGGCACCCAGCAGAAGGAAACCTCCTTCCCCTGCCGTTGCAGGTGGAGTAGGGCATCATGGATGTTCTGGACGACCGTATCCGCTGGGTACAAGTGTTGCATGGTCTGAAGGGCACTCAGGGAGTCAGAACAGGTGAGGAACTTAAGACTGGGAACACATCTCATCTGCTCCAATGCCCGCAAGATCGCAAACAATTCGGCATCAAAGATGGTAAACGCCGCAGGAAGCCGTAACTGGACGACTCGATCAGGGAAAACAACAGCACAACCAACAGAGTCCCCCCGTTTAGAGCCATCCGTAAATACTGGTACATGGTCGGGATGCTGGTTTAAAATATCATAAAATAAGGAGGTAAAAACAAACGCAGGAGTGCAGCTCCTCCGGTACTCCGACAAGTCTAAAAGGACGCTGGGCCTCTGGAGCAACCAGGGAGGCAGGCGAGTAAAACCTTGTCGTTGGGGGGCCACACGCTCGACACCAAGGGACTCAAGCAAATGCTTGGCACGAATCCCAAATGGTCTCGTTGCCCTGGGACGACTGGAAAAGAGACGTTCCATAGGCGGTCGGGCAACGGTAGGGTACGCAGGGGAGGTAGGACAGGCAAGGAATTGACACACCCGTCGCACCATGAGGAGTTTCCGCCGGATGGCGAGCGGCGGTTCCCCTGCCTCAGCACACAGGCTGGGGATGGGACTGGTACGGAAGGCACCAGTGGCCAGCCTGATACCCTCATGGTGTACTGCGTCAAGGATCTTCAGATACGAAGGCCGTGCGGACCCATACACGGTGCAACCATAGTCAAGACGCGATCGGACGAAAGCCCTATAAAACTGCAGCAGACGCGCCCGATCTGCTCCCCAGGACCGATGGCTCAGACACTTCAAAATATGCAGCGCCTTCAGGGCCCGCACCTTGAGGTCTTTAAGGTGAGGCAACCACGACAACTTGGAATCAAAAGTGAGGCCCAGGAACCGCACAGTGTCGCTAAAAGGAAGAATGGTGTCCTTCAGACGCAATTCAGGGGAGGTAAAAAGACGTCGAGAACGATTAAAATGAACACACACACATTTGTCTGCAGAAAAGGTAAAACCCGTCTTCGCAGTACATGCCTCTAATCGCTGTATCGTAAGCTGCAACTGCCGACTAGCAGTGACAAGACTGGAGGAAGAACAGAAAACAGCAAAATCGTCCACAAACAAGGGGCATTGGGCAGGACTCCGGACAGTGGACGTGATACTGTTAATGGCGACGGCAAAGAGGGTGACACTTAAAACGCTTCCCTGAGGAACACCATTCTCCTGCACATACAAATCAGATAGCACATTACCAACCCTATATCGAAAGAGGCGGTGGGAAAGAAAGGACCGAATGAAGATGGGGAGACGGCCACGAAAACCCCACTCATGGAGTTGATTGAGGATATGGCGGCGCCAAGTAGTGTCATACGCCTTATGAATGTCAAAGAAGACACCGAGACAATGCTGGTTACGTAGGAAGGCCTGCTGGATGGCCGCCTCAAGCAGGGTCAAGTTGTCTATAGTTGAACGACATCTCCGAAAGCCACACTGCGAGGGGCTAAGGAGCTGCCTGGTTTCCAGCAGCCAAACCAGGCGACGGTTGACCATGCGTTCTAACGTCTTCCCGACACAGCTCGTCAAAGCAATACTCCGATAACTACTGGGATGCGTTCGGTCCTTTCCCGGTTTGAGGAGGGGGATCAAAATCGCCTCCCTCCACGAGTCAGGGTACGTGCCAGATAACCATATCATATTAAAAAAATTCAGGAGAACTTCCTTGGAAGGCAGTAACAAGTGCCGCAGCATGCTGTACCGGATTCGATCATGGCCAGGCGCAGTATCATGAGCCACAGACAGCGCCGAATCCAGTTCCCACATTGTGAAGGGGCAGTTGTAGCATTCAGAATTTCGAGACCGGAAGTCCAAGTGACCCCTCTCGATGGCAGTGCGGTAGCGGCAGAAATCTGGATCACAGTTAACAGTAGCGGTAGATTCCGCAAAATGCATGGCCAGTGTCTGGGCAATGTCTCTCGGCGCCGTGAGGAGACTTCCCTGATGCAGCAATGCCGTGACAGGGAGCTGGCCGAGTTTCCCGGAAATCCTCCTGATGGCTTCCCATACTTTCGTAGAATTAGTGGAACGGGAGATGGAGTTCAAGAACGATTGCCATGAGCGTCGTTTGCTCTCTTTAATCACTCGCCGCGCTTTGGCCCTTGCCACCCGAAAGGCCGCAAGATTGTCAGCTGAGGGACGGCACTTGAAGCGGCGCAGAGCTGCACGGCGGGCTCGGATGGCTGAGCGGCACTCAGTGGTCCACCAAGGGACAGGACGCCTCTTGGGATGACCGGATGACCGTGGGATTGACAATTCAGCAGCATGGGAGATCACGGCTGTAACATGGTCTACCCATTCGTGGACGCTGGCACGGTGTTCCAAAACAGCCAGTTGGCTGAAAAGTGTCCAGTCAGCTCTGCAGAGGTGCCACCGGGGCGGCATGGTAATGCCATAGCCTCAGCCAGGAGGCGAATCCAAAGGGGAAGTGGTCACTAGAATGGATGTCTGCAGCAACCTCCCACAGAGCAGAATCCGCGAGTGCTGGAGAGCAAAAGGAAAGGTCAATAGCTGATGACGACCCAGAAGCAGTACAGAAATGAGTGGGAGCACCAGAGTTGAGGATGCACAGTTCTTCAGACATCATGAGGTTTTCCAGAATGCGACCCCTGGGGCAAGTAGTCGAAGAGCCCCATAAGACATTATGAGCATTGAAGTCCCCCAGAAGAAGAAATGGGCGGGGGAGTTGGCTAATAAGGTCTGTGAGAGCCTCAGAGTCTATAGCATCCTGAGGTGGTAAGTAAAGTGAACAGACTGTGAGCCTCCGACCCACAAGAAGGTCAACTGCAACTGCTTGCAAGTCGGTAACGAGAGGGAGCTCAGATGAGGGGTGCATGTCACGGACAAAAACCGCAACACCACCCTTTGCCCTTTCCCCCGTCAGATCATCTTTCCGATATACGGTATAGCCCCGTAAAGAAGGAGCATCAGTGGCCCGAAAATGTGTCTCTTGGAGACATAAGCACAAAGGGCAATCTCGTACAAGGAGTTGTAATTCGGCCACATGCGTCCTGAACCCATTCAGGTTCCACTGTAATATGGGAGCCAGTGATCAGGGTAGCTGAACTTTCACCCTGCCTCTGTGTTTTGGAGGAGAGCCCGTACTGGCCGGAGATTTATTCCTGGGGCGAGAAGATCGCCCCCGGTCGACATCAATGTCCATCAGCTCCGATGACGACCCACGGGAGATGTCAGACAGTACGATGGCCTCGTCATCGGACCGACCCTGACCAGTCTCCTCAGGTGGCAAAACCTTCACCTTCGGCGTCTTTGTCTTGGGGGGCTTACAAGGCAGAGCCTTGGCAGCAGGTGGAGCTGTACCCGCCTGGACAGAAGGCGCCATATGGGAAGAGGCAGGAAGTACCCCAATGTCAGCAACCACGGCCTTGTCCGACGTTGCGGGGAGAGCCGCAGGTTTCAAAACAACTGCAGCAGCACAAGTGCACTGGCAAACGCAGGTATTAGTGCTAACACTAGCAACCTCCGTTTGCGTAGCAACAGTGGCCATTTGTACCGGTTTTTTCAGAGCGGAAGCGAAAGATGTCGTAAACACAGGAGGGTGCATGGCCTTAAAGAGCTTCTTGGCCTCACCATAGGGGATGCGCTTAGATGTTTTGATCTCCTGGATCTTCCGTTCGTCGAGATAGATGGGGCAGACCCGGCTCCAGACAGGGTGACTCCCAGAGCAATGCACGCACTTCACAGGCGATGAACAATAGGCTCCTTCATGGGCAGGCTGACCACATTTACCACAAGTGGCTATCCCATTGCACCCCAACGTAGTATGCCCAAAGCGCTGACATTTAAAACAGCCCATTGGGTTGGGGAATATGGCCTTACTGGCAAACGTAAGAACCCCGCTTTAACATGCCCTGGGAGTCGTGGGCAACTGAACGTGAGAATAAACGAGTCGGATTTGACTAGGTTCCCATCGACTCGTTTCATAATATGCTGCACGTCAACAATACCTTCATCAGCCCATTCAGATTTTAACTCGTCTGTGGGGATATCCACCAAGTCCCTACATGTCACAACACCCTTACTGTAGTTCAGAGTGGAGTGGAGCTCGGACTCGATAGCGTACTCACCGAGACAGGTTGCTTTCCGAAGAGAAGTGACTTGACGGGAACTAGATGTCTCAACTAACAGAGTCCCATTGCGCAGTCGCTTCACAGATTTAAGTGTTCCTGCAATTCCCTCAAGACCCTTGTGGATGTAAAAGGGAGAAACCCTCTCAAAGCTACCCGCCTTCCGTTTAATAATCAAAAACACATTCTGATTATCAGCATGTGCTCTGTTACGACAGTCTGATAAATCTCGATCAACACTAGGCGCTGGAGGACTCGCAGCACGAAGTCGCTTCTTCGATGGGGTGTGTTTTCCTACCAGTGGCCCACCCAAGCCACTGGTAGGGGGAAATGTAGAGGTCGAAGGGTCCATTGCGGTCCCACAAGCAGCTAGGGAACTAAAGGTCCGCTCAGACAGAGCCCCGCGTGCCTGAGTAAGCCTTATACAACTGGGGTGTGGCAGGTGCCCCAGAGGTTGCCCGCTTGCGACTGTTCCACCTCAACAGCCATGCATCTCATAGGCGCGGAGCACACCGGAAGATTGAGGGGTTTTTATAGAGGTTGGCCTTCCTCGCAATCCAGGCGGTCAAGCCAAGATTACCATTCCCCGCAGCACACAACATTCCACCGCCGTGCCATACGGTGGTCGCTGAAGCATGTCCGGGGGTTACGGTGGCAGGAGACTGGCGGCGCTGACCAGTCCCCAGCTCAGGACCCCGGGGTCGCCAAGCCCGTACCCAGCAAATGAATGCTGAGCCCCTGGGGGCGATTACGGGAGGATAACTGTCATAAACGTGTAGGTTACTGCACGTGGCTTTTAAATAACACCAGTGATACTTTGTTATACTCTTTCCATGACATCACGGGTGATGAATCATGGTTTCATCTTACTGGTCATGCGAATTCACAGGACACGAGGTCTTGGGCAACGGAGAACCCTAACAATGCGTGTCATCAACTACTCTATGATGAAAAAAATAGATTTTGGTGTGGTGTCACAGGACTGTGAATCAGTGGACCGATATTTTTTGACGCTACCCCTAACATGGTTGCGTGTATGGAATTTTTTGAGACATTTCGGTTTCAACTCACAGAATATGAAAGATAATATTGCTTCTTCCAGCAAGATGGGGCAACATGCCACACGTCTAAAGCATCCCTGGAACGAGTCCATCATGTCTTCTCTGAGAAACGAACTGCCGGCAAACTTTTATGGCTACCACGTTCACTGGATCTAACAACATGTGATTTCTTCCTGTGGGGACACTTGAAGAGCAAGGTCTATGAAACCAATCCACAAATGGCTCTGAGCACTATGGGACTTAACATCTATGGTCATCAGTCCCTTAGAACTTAGAACTACTTAAACCTAACTAACCTAAGGACATCACACAACACCCAGTCATCACGAGGCATAGAAAAAAACCAATCCACACACAGTACAGTTTAGATGTGCACAGCTGAGTATTGACGTTGCAATGGGTCACTTTCACCATCTTCTATGAATGTAAATATTTCACTTCATTTCTCATCTCATCTTCTCTTCAGGTATTTCGCAGGAATTGCCTGTCGCGGTACCCATCTCTGTCGGGGTCTTCCTTTGTCTCTTCTCCAATGGCACTTTTAATTTCTTGCCTTTAAGGGAAGTCTCTCACTCTCCACTGTTTGTAGATGTTCGTTCCATTTTCTTCTGTAATCTCGAATTTTATCTTTGAGGCTAAAGATTTGCAGTTCTTCTCTAATATCTTGAGTTCATAGCCTGTCTTCTCTTGTGCAACCTTTAACGCCTCTAAGGAATTTCATTTCTTGTGCCTGAGTCCGGCTTTCTTGCTTCTTGGAAATCACCCAGGTCTCAGTTCCATAGAGCAGTATGGGAACTGTAACAGTTTTGTAAAATTTAATTTGAGAGTCTTTCCTGGTTTTGTTTTTTAGGTTTCTGTTAGTTGTTCCATATACCTGGCGGAATTTACTAAGCTTAATTTCAATATCTCTGCTGTAGCCGTATGTCATTTCACTTCCGAGGTAATTGAAATGGTTTACTTGCTATAAAATCTTCTGATCTATCAGTATTTTGGTTCTGATTAGTTCTTTCCCCATGACAGCGATTTCTTAGTTTTTTTCTTTTGAAATTTCCATGTTAAGATTTGCACTTACTTTTTTTAGAAAGTAGATTCCTTTTTGAAGGTCATCTTCCGTGTCTGCTAGGATCACTGCGTCATCATCGTATGGTAAATTATTTAAAAGAATGTTCCTGTCTAGGTAGATGCCTTTCTGAAATTCTGATTTCCATATATGTATTATTTCATTAATGTAGATGGTGAACAAAGTTGGAGAGATGCAGCAGCCTTGTCGCACCCCTTTCTTAGTTGTTTTACCAATAAGATCTAGAGTGATATTTGTGTCTTGATATAAACCTTTTATCGCATTTACTAGATACTTCGGATATCCGCGATTCGTCATTATTTCCCAAAGTTTCTGTCTATTGGCATTGTCAAAAGCTTTTTTAAATTCAATAAAAGCAGTGTGTGTTTCTTTATTATTATCTCTCCGTATTTCTGTTATTCGCTGTAAAATAAAAACTGAATCTATTGTGGAGCATCATTTCCTAAAACCCATTTGTTCCTCATGCAGTACTGCTTCAGCTATGTTTCTAAGTTGTGTATTTTAAGTCTTAGCGTACATCTCGTATGCTGAGTCCAGTAAATTTATTCCTCTGTAATTACTGCTTAGGCTTTTATCTCCTTTTTTAAAAATTGATATCACTCTAGTTGTTTTCCAGCCTTTGGGAATACTCTTCTTCTTCCAACATTCTTTGAAGAGCTGTAGTAGTCGTTGGTGTAGCATCATTCTTCCATATTTTAATAATTCAGCATTAATGCCGTCTTTTCCTGTTGCTTTTCTATCCTTAAGTAATGTTAGTGCAGATGTTAATTCGTCAGACTGTATTTCATCTACTCGTTACTCGTCTAGTTCTTCAATTTAAGTTTCTTGTCGGGTCTGATCATACCACAGTTCGCTGTAATGATTTATCCACTGTTCTTCTTCAGTACTATTTATTTGTATCTTCTTTCTTTCTGTTGTGTTTAGCCGGCCGCTGTGGCAAAGCGTTTCTACGCGCTCCAGTCCGGAACCGCGCTGCTACTACGGTCGCAGGTTCGAATCCTGCCTCGGGCATGGATGTGTGTGATGTCCTTAGGTTTAAGTAGTTCTAAGTCTAGGGCACTGATGACCTTAGATGTTAAGTCCCATAGTGCTCAGAGCCATTTGAAGTATTTTTGTTTTGTTTAAGGTTTTTAAAACCTTATATGCCATTTGTTGTCCTCCGTGGATATCATGTTCTATATTAGAAATAAATTTATCCCAATGTTCCTGATTTGCTTTCCTTACTACGAGTTTAGTATTGTTTGTTCGCAATTTAGAGGTTGCTTAAGTATTTTATATATGCATCCTGTTTCTCTTTGACAGCTTTCACTATATCCTCATTTCAAATTTTTAGGCCTTTTCTATTCCGTATTCTTTACTTTTTACCGAGAGCTTCTCCTGCTACTCTGCATACAGTATTGTTCAGAGTTTGCCATTCATCTTCTGTATTGTTTTTAGGTTGTAAGTTTGCTAGTTCTTCATTTAATGTCCTTTGGTACAGATGTTTGATACTGTCGTCTTCAGGCAAGTATACATTGTAAATGCTTTCATCTTGTTGGATTTTTAATTGTTTAGTTATTTTCTTCCATTTTTTAAAAAGATCTATTCTAGAGATTAGTAAGAAATTATCTGATACCATATCTTGTCCTCTATTAACTCTTGTATCCCTTACTTGGCCCGCTAGCTTGTCATTTACTAAGATGAAGTCAATTATTGATCTAAGACCTCTGCTGGTCCAAGTATACTTGTGTATATCCTTTTTCTTAAAAAAGTGAAATCTCTTAGTAATTTTCCATTTTCATAAAATATCGGCTCTCCGAACGGACCTATAACGTTTGTTACTGGGATATTTCCTATACTGGAATTGAAGTCAGCCATCGTAATAATCTGATCAGTAGCACTGTATTAACTGAGAGTCTTCTGCAATTCTTCATAGAAGTATTCATACTTATCTTTTTTCCCGTCTTCAGGTGAATATACACCTATAAAGGTGGCGCTACCCCTTATCAGTTTCAGTCTGACTGTAAGTATTCTTTCACTTACGTATGTAAATCTTGAATGTCTTTTTCCCATTTTTGAAGCAGGAGTATTGCTACACCTTTGCTTACTCTTTTATATTGTTCAACACCACTATAGAACATAATGTAATCTTCTACATGTTTATTTCATCTTAATTCGTTTTTAGTTTCTGTGAGTGCTACAGCATCGATATGTATGTCTCTTAGTATATTTACTAGTCTACCTCCTTTTGGGAAATTCCTCTCACATTCTTGGTTACTACTTTGATGTGTTCATTTATCCATTTTCATTTGTCCTTTTTCATAGCCTTGTGATTTACTTTTGACACAGTCCAGTTTCCAAGGCTCGTGTTGGTACTGGGAGTAGTCTGTGTTTCCTGAGAGTTAGTTACCAGCCATTTGCTCAACCCATTTCTAGGAGGACCAGGATTTTCTTTCGGGGCTATCTCCCTTAGCCGATATGTTCCATTTATTTAATGTCTCTGGAAATAAGTTCGCCTTTCATCCTGTCCCATTGGCTTTGTAGCCTGTATCCACTGTGTGTCATACATTGTCTAGGGGTCTCCCACATCTTTCTAGGATGTGGGAGTAAGGTTTGTTGGCAGAGCTGCATTGAAATGCTTAATTCATTTCTCAAATTTCAGTGGACATTTTCCAGAGTTTTGTTTCTGCTAACAGGTATCGGCAGCCTGAGCAGGTTCCGGGGTCCTTTGCCAACCTTTGATTGTTGGAGAATAGAAAAGAGAAATTAAAGACACCCTCAGGCTCTGAAACCTAATACCATTGGGGCCGAAAGAGTAAGAGTTGGCTAAGGGAGGCCGATAGAAAAGGAAACAGAAGCAGCCTGACACAAGTAAGTGGAAATAGTGTCAGACTTAGCTAAGGGCCCGTGTGGTTGCCACCCACATACTCCCAAGACAGGAGCCCCCTGGGGGGACTACTGTTTGTCTGGAATCTCACCAACTGACCTTTCTGGCATGGCTTACCCTACCTGGAGCATAACTCCTGCCAGCATAGCTCAGTGGATCACTGATACACGGAAACCTCCCCACCAACGTTAAGGTGATAGTCCTTGAGGAAGTCCACTTTATTTTTCATTGTAAATAAATGATGTCCATTTAACCTCTTCGTTTCTGCAATTTCACTGCATTTCTTTTATACTTACACGGGCTACTTTTATCTGCACCACTCAGTATATTTTATTCTTTTGTAACTCTTTTTGTAAAACTGATCTGTTCAACATGTTCTATGAAAGTATTTCCTAAAGCTGCTGGAACTTCCACTGGTAATCTACCCTCTGGTAAATAAATGGAAGTTGTTTTGTTTCCTTTTAATGGTAATTTGGAAGAATGCTTTCAAGCGATATATATCGAAGATGCGACCGTCAAGGAGACATATCGATAATGTTTACAGCGATCATAACGACTACGACAAAAGATGAACGACGTGCATTTTGTTTGTAGTGTTACCAACAACAGCGACCATACATGAATATCAATCTATGATTAGATGTAATGTAATTCCAGTGAGGCATTGATAGTTTAGCCTTGCACATTCCCGCGTGATGTGTATGCAGTCGGTGGGAGTTCTTTCTCTTCACAACCAGGATAGACTCTAGCTACGTCTCCAAAAAAGTTGGTAAAATGTCACTAGGATGTTGTATACTACGTAATCGCTTATTGTACACACAGTAAGCGGCTACAGGGGTATCGGGGGCTGTGTGGAAGGGACTGGGCGGTTTTTTAGGTTAGAGAGTCTCAGGGAACCACAGAAAGGGCGTCGGTCTAAAAGGGGGCAGGTAAAACACAGTAAGGTAGTTGTAGAAACGATTCGCATTGTAGTTGTAAATTGTCGTAGCTGTGTTGGGAAAGAACCAGAGCTACAAGCCCTAATAGAAAGCATTGAAGCTCAAATAGATATAGGTACAGGTAGCTGCCTAAAGTCAGCAATAAGTTCAGCCGAATTTTTTTCAAACGATATAACAGTGTTCAGAAAGGATAGATTAAATACAGTTGGTGGTGGAGTATTTATTGCTGTCAGAAGTAGGTTGCCTTTTAGTGAAATTGTATGGGTATAGGTTATACTTGACATTGGACTAAACTATTAATTGGATCGTTTTACCGACCCCCCGACTCAGAAGATATAGTTGCTGAACAGTTCAAAGAAAACTTGAGTGTCATTTCAAATAGGTACACTGCTCATACAATTATAGTCGGTGCTGACTTCAACCTACCCTCGATATGCTGGAAAAATTATACGTTTAAATCCGGCGGCAGGTATAAAACGTCATCCGAAATTGTACGGAATGCTTTCTCAGAAAATTATATTGAACAATTGGTTCATGAGCCCACTCGAAGCGTAAATGGTTGCGAAAGCATACTTGACCTCTTAGCATCAAATAATCCTGGACAAATAGTGAGTATCGTAACAATTTTAGGGATTGGCGACCACAAGCCAGTTGCTGCTAGGCTGAATACCGTAACACTTACAAACATAAAAAAGAAACGCAAAGTATATCTATTTTAAAAAAAGCTGATAAAAATGATCTTAACGCCTTTTTAAGAGACAGTCTTCATTCCTTCCGGTCTGGTCATTTAAGCGTAGAAAATCTGTGGAATGACTTCAAAGAGGTAGTATCGACAGCAATTGAGAGATGTATACCACATAAATTAATAAATGATGGTACTGATCCCCCATGGTACATAAAACGGGTCGTATCGCTGTTACGGAAGCAACGAAAAAAGCATGCCAAATTTAAAAGGACGCAAAATCCCCAAGATTGGCAAAGTTTTACAGAAGTTCAAAATATATGTTTTTAATAATTTCCACAACGAAACTCTGCCTCGAAATCTGGCGGAAAATCCAAAACAATTCTGGTCATACGTAATGCACACAAGTGGAAAGACGCAATCAATACCTTTACTGCGCGATAACAACGGTGAAGTCACTGATGACAGTGCCACTAAAGCAGAGTAATTAATGCCGGTTTTCCGAAACTCCTTCACCAAAGAAGACGAAATAAATACTCTGAATTCGAATCAAGAACAACTGCCAAGATGAGAAACATAGAAGTAGATATCCTCGGTGTAACAAAGCAGCTTAAATCACTTAATAAAGGCAAGGCCTCCGGTCCAGATTGTATTCTAGTCAGGTTCCTTTCAGAGCATGCTGACACAATAGCTCCATGTTTAGCAATTATATACAACCGCTCGCTCACAGTAAGATCCGTACCTAAAGACTGGAAAATTGCTCAAGTCACACCAATACCCAAAAAGGGAAGTAGGAATAATCTGCTGAATTACAGGCCCATATCACTAACGTAGATTTGAAATAGGGTTTTGGAACATATACTGTATTCGAACCTTATGAAGTACCCAGAGGAAAACTATTTCATTGACACATAATCGGCACGGATTCAGGAAATATCGTTCTTGCGAAACACAACTAGCTCTTTATACTCATGAAGTAATGAGTGTTATCGACAAAGGATGTCAAACTGATTCCATATTTTTAGATTTCCAGAAGGCTTTTGACACCGTGCCTCACAAGCGTCGTCTAACCAAACTGCTTGCCTATGAAATATCACCTCAGTTGTGCGACTGGATTCACGATTTCCTGTCAGAAAGGTCACAGTTCATAGTAATAGACGTAAAGTGACCGAGTAAAACAGAAGTAATATCCGGAGTTCCCCAAGCTAGTGTTATAGGCCCTCTATTTTTCCTAATCTATATTAACGACGGAGGAGACAATCTGAGTAGCCGTCTTAGATTGTTTGCAGATGATGCTGTTATTTACCGGCTTGTAAAGTCATCAGATGACCAAAACGAATTGCAAAATGATTTAGATAAGATACCTGTATTGTGCGAAAAGTGGCAATTGACCCTGTATGAAGAAAAGTATGAAATTATTCACCTGAGTACTAAAAGAAATGCCCTATGCCAAGAAAAAATTCACAAGCCACAAATACAAGTTAGACACATAGTAAATTTCGAAAAAGCCAATACTAACATGTTTGCTAGACGTATGTTAAAATTGCTGTTGGAAAACTTAGAAGTATGAGAAGACAGAACCATTAAAACACTTTACAGCTAATACAACACATAAAAATTCCAGAAACAGTTACACTTTTACATTATAGAAAAGGGGCGCGTAGTGGCCGCGCGGTTAGTCCTCTCTCGGGGCCGGCCGAAGTGGCCGTGCGGTTAAAGGCGCTGCAGTCTGGAACCGCAGGACCGCTACGGTCGCAGGTTCGAATCCTGCCTCGGGCATGGATGTTTGTGATGTCCTTAGGTTAGTTAGGTTTAACTAGTTCTAAGTTCTAGGGGACTAATGACCTCAGCAGTTGAGTCCCATAGTGCTCAGAGCCATTTGAACCATTTGAACCTCTCTCGGGCATGGGTGTGTGTGATGTTCTTAGCATAAGTTTGCTTAAGTTAGTTTACGTAGTGTGTAAGTCTAGGTACAGATGAGCTCAGCAGTTCGGTCTCTTAATAATTCACACACATTTGAACATTACAGAAAAAATCTGAAAACATACGGCCAACTAACTGATTATAAGAGACCAAAGCTTAATCCAGTGCAAAAAGAAATTTTATTTGCAAGGAAATGAGTTACCAGTGGCTTCTTCAGTTTCAGGTGCCTCAGGAAATATTTTTATAAACGATTCTGAACAGATGAAGAATTGTTAGGTTATCTGATGATGTATTGTTGAGGGGCTGAGGTATACAGTTTACGTCACAGATGAAGTAGTGTTCACTAAGAATATCTACGGAATGGCCTTACTGTAGTGCAAATATTGCCAACATTGATGTTGGATTGTTACGTGAGCCTTGTGTACTGTTTCTTGTTGTGCTAAGAGCTAAGCTACAAAATTAGATTGATGCATCCTTGTTTCTTTTCAATATAGAAGTACCACAAAGATCTAATTATTGATCAAAACCACAGAGAGAGTCACATACTTTGACACTTCGAGAAACAGCCTTGAAATCTGTCTATGATATTTGAATTAGCTGCAAACATTTTTTTAAATTCTGATGGAGGAGATATATATCCATATACGCTAATAATAATATCACATATGCTTAGTAACTTCTCGCTTCATAATTATGAACTCAACAACCCAGTGCCAGCAATTCCCTCTCATTTCTACAAAGTCTAATTTGTTCGTCTATAGAAAATTCTGTGCAACATGTATTTCCTATTGAGACGATTGATCGAAAAACTTCTGAACTACATCACAGCACTTTTACGAGACTCAGTGGCTGTGAGTGTTCTGTCTGTGTACTGTAAGTCCTGTCGCGCTGTAAGTCAACTGAGATATCTGCCAATAGTCGTCCTCTGAACAGTGTACCAAGAGCATGTACTATGACCATTTAAAACACAGTTATCTGGAGACTGAGCTCTCTGCATTATCGAATTGCAGCTTCTTTTCCACTGTTCACTATGTGTCATTGCTTAGATAAAATTCGTCACTTTCACATATTATAAAGCCATTTTGCAATGGGCCTGTTGTCATAGAGACTTGAGAATACTTTAGTCTGGTACAAAACCCGAAAACTCGCTTTTCGTATACTTGCATTTATCTCTTCAAAGTTTTACATCCAAATAAAGATTTGCACATATTAGCGACCGATCTCTTGGATATTCTAATTAGACTGCATTTGACCATCAGTTTTACGTAATATGTTACTCATGTGGATTAGGTAGCAGCAAGCCTCAACTGTCGTACTATGCATTTTTGCAAGCCCCAATTTGTTCTGAGAAAAATATGCGGGTTTTTTTTTCTTGATTCAGTGATGTATTAGAGATGGGAAAGGTATTGACTCTCTAAGTACTTTTGCAAGCCCCATTTTTTCAGGATTTTTGAGATGGTGAAATAATAGATACCATCACTGTGCATGTGCAGCCACTTTTGCTGCTGATTCAGTAAGAATGTTCAGAATTAGTCTGAAGATTGGGAAATATTCAGGATAGAACGATGATCATAAAAGTGAAAGCTTGTAAGGTACTCCTTATTTTCAGATAAGAGCACATTTTACTTCATCCCAGTTTTGCTGTTTCACATACATGAAGTGCATGTATCAGCGCTGCAGTACGTACGTACGTACGTACGAAGTAAGGAGTGATCAGTAGGCTCCCACGCTGGCTAGCAGAGGCGGTTGGACATCTGGTGTTTTCAGAGGCAGTGGGATGAGGTGCCGATGCAGAAATAGCTCGGGACGTCAGCAGAGAGATACATAGCAAAAGTACACTTGTTCTGGAGCGAATCAATGATTGTTACTAACAAATATTTGCTAGCAAAAGTTGACATTTGCCACTCAGACACTAGGAGCAGTCTATGGGTCATAAATACTATCTTTCAGAAATTTTACAATTCCAAGAAACGTTGATATTAATAAATAAATGAACGGCTTTGACATAACCGAAGATGAGTAAATTGCACCGATTATAAACTCAAGCTACATACTGTGCGCCACAGTCGGCAGTCGTCGATAGGATGCCTTCCGATCTAGTCATGTGGTAGCCCATGCTCTCACACTGTTAGCAGCTTAACCAGTGTGAACAGGTTCATTTTATGGTGTTTCTTAAATAAACGCACCATAAAGACATCCAGTGTAAAAATTATTTGCACAAAAATCTCCTTCCCGCCTCATTACGTAAAACAAGGACAGAATTCTTGCACTTTCAGAATCCGACGGCGCTGCTACAGCTCAGCAAGAGGACATGAAACTACGAGAGCACCTCCACATAGGAGATAGGATGAATTCCTACGCGGCGGCCAGCTAAGTCAGTTCAAGGACGGACTGGCTCAGTTATTGTAAAATTCGGGTGGGAAAGCGTGGCCAGTTATACTGTACGATCCTTATACCACCGTCTAAGAACTCACTGGCTACACTAATACGTGTCTGGAGGTTTAGTACGAGTGGAGAGTTCTTGCAAGCAGACACTTGTGGTGAAATATTTGATGCTGAACCGTCACAGTTATCGTTTCAACACATTCTCCTGACACACGAGAAACTCTCCAAAAATTGTGATTCTATTATATATATTTCCAATAATTTTATGCTTTTTCGCGCACTGTAAGTAAGACATGCTTCTTTCTCATTCAGGTTGCAGAATACTCATTGACTTAGGTCTATGTAATACCCAAACGAGCAGTGACTGAAGAACTGCAGCATCAAAATACCCAAAAATTCCACGTGTGCAGTAACCCTCTATAAAAATTGATAGTCTTAAATCATTCAGCAACTGATTCTTCTGCTAATGCAGATCATTCACAAAGCCTCTTCTCTTTTTACCTGTTATACATGTTTCTTGCCGTATCCATGAATGCAACTATGTTGTGTTTCATGAGGTGTGCTTTTCATCATTCAGTATTTTAGAATCTGTAAGCAGCAGCTACTGTCAAAAAACTACAATCGATCGATTGTTGAGCAACGGAGAATGCGCAGCAGGTGAAGCTCTGCAACAAATGCTTACCGATCGACGAACAAAAAGTCTCTTTGAAAGCTTTCAATCGTTGTCGACTTTGAAACTTTATTGTATTACCGAACCAGCATCGAAATGTCTTAAATTAGATGATCTTGAATGAGTAGCTCTTGAGTCTACATTTGGAAATGTTATACATACTGGTGCGACAGATAACAGTCTCGAGTTTAAGGAGCGTATACATTTCTTGGATGTGTGTTTTCACATTTTTGAGAACCAAGATTGCACACTTAGCCAACCAATGAAGATAAATAGTATACCAGTCTGCTACGTTTTCCTGTCCATGTCAGGCCAGGAAAAGCAGATATATCTCAATACCAAGAATGCAAGCAGAATGCCACCCGAACGTAGTTATGGTTGGTGATCAGTTAATGTTAGTGGTAATTTGTTAAACAAACTTGAGATTCTTCTGATCAGAAATTCTAGTTAGACGTTAAAGGAAATAATTCAATCACATGTTAAATTAATAAAAAAAGACTTTTATGTAAGACTGCATGCGAAGTTAGTCAAAGCTATAATACGGAAACATGCTTGCTTCAAGCGGTTGGTTTTTACAGAATTGTATCCTGTAAATCAGGATGCAGACTGCAAGCCTAAATGTTGGCCATACTAACACAAATTAAATTTTGCAAATATACTGTTTCCTGCAGAGCTCAAACATGTCCACGTTTTCGAAAAACCTCTACGGTATCCAAGATTCAGATTATGAATAGGTAACTTGCGAGACAAGATGACATGCTGAAACTTCTCTCACCCTTTTTGTACCATAATAGTCTGTACATAGTAATCACGATCTCAGTGAACTTTGTAAAAGTACATTTAATAACAGTCTAGCTACAGCAAGCACTAAATTCAATAAAACAATGAACGACGCAATAATGAAATTTGTCTTGGCACCACATTTTCAGAAACTTTTGTTACATAGTGTATTTAATGGAGTTATCAATATTCTTACTGGCGAGTCTAATGGCATCAGTATTAGCTAGATGTTTTGAAGAGCGAGTGAGTAATTTAGTCGTAATAAAATGGGTGTGACCTACACTTTGTCACTTTCTAAGCTACAAAGCTGTGAATGCCGATAATATCACTTCAGGTATGCTGCTACCATAACGTGAAAAGGGAACAAAACTACATAACATTAAAGGAACTGGCGATGACAAAGCCAGTCTGATGACAGCTTTAACAATGGAGTTCGTGTCAGATTGTGAAATGAATGTCCCAGTCTCATCGCCATTCATTACAGTTAGCGATTTCGTCGGCTTCGGAGTGTCTATCGATAAATTTCGTTTTTATCGTAGGAGAAACTTATAAATCGTTTGCCTATTCTACTGTACGTTAGTGCACGTATCCAGTGCTGTTCTCCGCGCGAGACGGATAGGAGCCCATAAAAGTTGTTCAGATGTGTTACAATCGCTGGCTTTCGATTGAAATTGCAGATGCTTGAATTTTATGACAATGACGTGAACTTTCTTTTGTGCTTGGCATCGCAAGGTCGAAGGAGAGGGATTATACTGCCTACATCTACATCTAAATGATTACTATGGAGTTCACAATTAAGTGTCTGGCAGATGATTCATCCAACTACTTTCAAGCTATTTCTCTACTGTTCTACTCTCGAACAGCGCCCGGGAAAAACGAACACTTAAATCTTTCTGTGCGAGCTCTGATTTATCTTATTTTATAATGATGATCATTTCTCCTTATGTACGTGGGAGCCAACGAAATATTTTCACGCGCTGGGGAGAAAACTGTTGTTTGAAATTTCATGAGAAGATCCTGTCGCAACGAGAAAAGCCTTTGTTTTAATGAATGCCACCCAAATTCACGAATAATATCCTGGCGCTCACTCCACTGTTTCGCGACAGTACAAAACGAGCTCCCCTTGAACTTTTTCGATGACCGTCGTCGATCCTATGTGATGCGAATCCCACATTGCACAGTAATACTCCAAGAGGAGGTACAAACGTAATCTCTTCAGTAGATCTGTTGCACTTTCTCAGTGTTCTGCCAATAAATCGTAGTCTTTGCTCTGCTTTACCCACAACGTTATCTATGTGATCGTTCCAGCTTAAGTTATTCGTAACTGTAATCCCTATGTAATTAAGTGAACTTACATTGTGTGATTTATCGTGTGACCGAAATTTAGAGCATTCCTTTTAGTACTCATGTGGATGGCTTCACACGTTTCATTATTTAGCATCAATTTCCACTTTTCTCACCAGATCAGACCAGAAACAGCTGAGGGCCTATAACACCTCCCTGGGGAACGCCAGATGTGACTTCTGTACTTCTCGATGACTTTCCGTCAGTTACTACGAACTGCGACCGTTCTGAATGGAAATCACGAATCCAGTGGCACAACTGAGACGATACACCATAGGCACACAATGGGATTAGAAGTCACTTGTGAAGAACGGTATCAAAAGCTTTCTGGAAATCTACAAATGTGGAATTAATTTGAGATCCGCTGTCAATAGAAGTCATTACTTCGAGACAATAAAGATCTAGTTGTGTTTCACAAGAACGATATTTCTGAATAGTGTTGACTGTTTGACAATAAATCGTTTTCTTCGAGGTAACTCATAACGTTCTCACATACTATATGTTCCAAACTCCGGCTGCAGATCGAAGTTAGCGATAAGGGTCAGTAACTCAGCGGATTACTTCTATTTCGTTTCTGCAGTATTGATGTGACTTGTGTAATTTTCCAGTCTCTAGTTAGGGATCTTTCGACGAGCGATCACTTTAATATGATTGCTGAATATGTAGCTGTTATATCATTATTCTCTGAGAGGGACGTCACTGCTATACAATCATAACCGGAGACCATACATTTATTAAGTGATTTAAGCTGCTTTGTTACATCAAAGATATCTACTTCAAAGTTACTCATTTTGACAGTTGTTCTTGGTTCTAATTCTGGAATATTTACTTCGTCTGCGTCGGTGAAGGAATTTCGCAAAACCATATTTAGTAACTCTCCTTTAGTGGTACTGTCTTCAGTAACATCACCATTTTTATCGCACAGTGAAGGTACTGATTGTATCTTTCTGCTGGTGTACTTTACATACGAGCAGAATCTTTTCGGATTTTTTGCCAGACTTCAAGAAAGAGATTTGATATGGAAAGTATTAAAAGCATCTCATATTGAAGCTCACACTACATTCGAGCTTCTGTAAAACTTCGCCAAACTTGAGGGTTTGGCATGCTTTCTTCGTAGCTTCTGCAACAGTATTCTGACCTGTTTTGCGTACCTACCTTCCATGTAGGCCTATCTAGTCGGAAAAAATGCATATCTCAGTTTTCTCGTTCAGTTTTGGCCGACCTGAAAGTGTGAATGGGGCGCTTTGAGTCCTGGCTGCAGCTCCTTCTAACGTGTTGGGAGGCTTAATAGTTTTATTGGAGGGTTTTGCGAAGAAATTCGTTCTTCCCGTTCGCAAGAAGAATTTCTTGATACACAATTAGGAACGTACGTATATTATTGTACATATTTAAGATTAGAACCTGGGGAAAATTACAGAATTTAAGACTCTCTGCTGAAGAATATATTGAATTTAGGAAAAGGTGCATTACTGCTCTTGTTAAGTTACACAGTGAAATTCAAGCAAGCGTTCCGACAATATTAAATTTTTGAGAAATACACCAGTGCCGTCAGTTTAAAATTCTTTGCGAGTAGTCCAAGAATCACTTGTACTAATAATGAAAAAGCTGTAAGTCCATAGCGAAACGACCTCAAAAGGAAAATTTGAGTGGTAAAATTTGGTATTTGTTAAATGGAAATAAACCTCTGAGAACCTGCGTCTCTTACATGCGGTAGCGAACTATAAACATGCTTCAGCCGATAATTAGTTTGAGTGTTCATAGCATATAGCAACTTCGTTACTAGTTTTGCCAATGGCAAATGCAGAGTTCGGAAGTATTTTCAGTACCATGAACATTGGGAAAAACAAACTATAGAGTGTCATCGTAAGTTTTAAACTTAAAAAATACAATAAAAACAGAGCTTAGTTGGAAGGGAAAATGTTTCCAAATTTAAAAATTTCCATTGAGTGTATCAAGCAAAGTATGTAGTCATATAACGGTGACAGAACTGATATTCTGCCAAAAACTTCAGCTGTATCATCGACAGCTGCAGACATTTCGAGCAGGACTGCAGGCGCATCTTCTATATCTACATCTACATCTACATTTATACTCAGCAAGCCACCCAACGGTGTGTGGCGGAGGGCACTTTACGTGCCACTGTCATTACCTCCCTTTCCTGTTCCAGTCGCGTATGGTTCGCGGGAAGAACGACTGTCTGAAAGCCTCCGTGCGCGCTCTAATCTCTCTAATTTTACATTCATGATCTCCTCGGGAGGTATAAGTAGGGGGAAGCAATATATTCGATACCTCATCCAGAAACGCAACCTCTCGAAACCTGGCGAGCAAGCTACACCGCGATGCAGAGCGCCTCTCTTGCAGTGTGCCACTTGAGTTTGTTAAACATCTCCGTAACGCTATCACGGTTACCAAATAACCCTGTGACGAAACGCGCCGCTCTTCTTTGGATCTTCTCTATCTCCTCCGTCAACCCGATCTGGTACGGATCCCACACTGATGAGCAATACTCAAGTATAGGTCGAACGAGTGTTTTGTAAGCCACCTCCTTTGTTGGTGGACTACATTTTCTAAGCACTCTCCCAATGAATCTCAACCTGGTACCCGCCTTACCAACAATTAATTTTATATGATCTTCATTTTAGTCGATCACATAATTTCAAATTGAACTAGATGGTCCAACAGAGATCTTTATTTTGAAAATGCAGTCAACAATTCGGTGCTTCCTGCAATATTAAAAATGTAAATAAAATCACTAATAACGTTTAATTGTATGCCTTAATAACAACTATGAATTAAAGGATCACTCTTCCGAAATCCGTAATTTTTTCCTCACTGCGACGCATAATTTTGAAATTTGGCTCAAAGGTGCATAGAGCCTTTCTCTGTAATGGTGCCAGTGTGTGGCACGCTGCGGCGTCACCGTCGGGCTCGAGACACTTCAAACAGCAAGGTGTCCACACATGTGAAAAACGGCCACAGCTCAAAAATTTAAGTGAACTGTAAGGTGAGTTAAAAGCAAATTTCAACACAATTCTGCCCAACGGCATCATGGACGTATCACGATGGGAGGTCGTCACACCCCAACTTACCCACATTTCACACTTTCATTTGACGGCTCTGCGATGGAAGTCAGAACCGAAGTATTCAGCGTTGAAATAGCACAGTGTTCTTATGAACAGCCGAGGAAAACATTTCAGACACACCACCACTCAAAATCAACCCGAAAAAGCCACAGTGAGTGGCATTAAGGTCGTCAATGAAACCACCTCTTTCCTTGAGACAGATTACGACACATTTCACGGTCGAAAACGATAGTTTGCAGTACGATGAGGAACAAGAAGGCAATTTTTGATACTGGTGACATCTCCCTGACGCTTTAACCCTTCTCTAAGGATATCGTTGGCTAGCAACTCCATTGAACGTGATGTTACCCGTTTGGAGTGCAGTGCGACCGCAAATTCTGCTCTGGTGTACAGGGTGGAACTACTAGGGACCTTTCAAAATCCGAAGTAGCAAAGAGTTCTTATGTTTCTTTCAGTTCTCCTGTTTCACGCCTTCCTGTGGCGCAGTGCACCATTGACAAATGTGTTAATGAAATGCCAAAGGCTCCCTTTAAGTCCCCTAGTTTGGCAATAACCTCAGTGCCCTCGCCCTACCCCCACCCCCCACACACACATATTGATTGAGAATTTCGGAAGTGTGCGTTTACAGAGAAAACCTTCGAAGCAGTGCTAGGTTCCTACAGGACGGCACCGGCCTAGAAAGGTGTATCAGGTGGTTGCCTACCTGCAGGTGCCTGCTTTGAAAGTTTTCTCTGTAAAGGAACATTTTTAAAATTCTCAGTAAATGTGGGGGGGGGGGGGTTGGGGGATGCCACCGAGGTTATTACTATACTGGGAATCTTAGAGGGATCATTTGTCGTTTTATTCATTCATGTGACAACGATGCACCCCTCCAAGATCACACCACAAGAGAGCGTGAAATAGGATCATTGAAAAGGCATGAGAACACTTTGCTGCTTCGGATCACATCCAGATTTCGTTGAATAATTTTGGAAGGTGTCTAGTGGTTCCACCATATACAGCAGAGCAAATCTCTCGGTCGCACTGCACTCCAGAGGGTGAGATCAGGTTCAGTGGGATTGTCAGCCTACGATGTCCTTAGTGAAGGGTTGAAGAGTCAGGAAAATGTCAGCAGTATCGAAGATTGTCAAGAACGTCTTTCTGCTGCTCATCACACTCTAAACTATCGTTTTTGACTGGGAAATGTGTCGGAATCAACGTCCCATAGAAAGGGATGGTTTCATGGACGACTTTTTGCCGCACCTTGAGACCTTTTGAGTCGATTATGAGCAGCGTTTTCCCTGCTGCTCATAAGAACACTGCATGATTTCAACGCTGACCATCACGGTTCTGACCTCTATCGCAGAGCCGTCAAACGAAGGTGTGAAATATGGGTAAGAGGGGCTGTGATTACCTTACTATCGTGACACGTCATCAGTGGCATTGGGCAGATTTGTGTGGAAATTTGATGCAAATGTGACATCATTAATCTACTGCACACTTCAGATGAACATCAGAGCTTTGGCCTTCTCAGTAGCACAACATCGAGGGGCAGTGAGGATGACTAGACGTAGCCTACCTTTGAGAATGCTGAGTTATCATATTAGGAACACAACATCGAGGGAAAATGAGGGTGACTAGAGATTTGTGATTAGTAAAAAGTTCATTACTTTTGAATACATTATGGGAGTGGCAGTGATCAATGTGTTATAAATATTTACTATTAAAAACAGTCTTGATCACGATTTATTTATCAAGGTGACCGGTTTCGACCACCACTGTGGTTATCTTCAGACCTACAAGTTGTATACAAAGCTTTAAGTACAGGGCTACATACATTAAAGAAAATACATAAAGTTATAAAGCTGTAAAATGATGAATTACCATTGAGTAGGAACCTCTTTCTGTTGCAGAATCACTACTGGAGAAACCAATGCACGTCTTACTATATATAATGGAGGCTCCGCCCACTTCTGATGGCATGATGTCATTACTAACCATTGAGTTGTAAGTCGAATAACAATGTAAAATTTCTTAGTTAAAAGAACATTGTCATGAATTAAAACTAAATACACACTAAACTTAGCTTATTAAACAGCTATTGTGCATGAAGAAGCGTTAAAAATATTTAAATATATAGGATAAATGAACTTCGGTTTGGCAGTACATGGGTTGCCCTCTCAAGGCCTTTACAACAACTTCAGTGGAAAGAAGCCTGCTGCCTCATCTTTGGAACGGCGTCCAACTTCATCATGGCAACCAGTGGTTCAAAATGGTTCACTAACAGGCCTTCAGAGGGCAACCCATGTACTGCCAAACCGAAGTTCATTTATCCTATATATTTAAATATTTTTGACGCTTCTTCATGCACAATAGCTGTTTAATAAGCTAAGTTTAGTGTGTATTTATTTTTAATTCATGACAATGTTCTTTTAACTACGAAATTTTACATTGTTATTCGACTTACAACTCATTGGTTAGTAATGACATCATGCCATCAGAAGTGGGCGGAGCCTCCATTATATATAGTAAGACGTGCACTGGTTTCTCCAGTAGTGATTCTGCAACATAAAGAGGTTCCTACTCAATGGTAATTCATCGTTTTATAGCTTTATAACTTTATGTATTTTCTTTAATGTATGTAGCCCTGTAGTTAAAGCTTTGTATACAACATGTAGGTCTGAAGACGACCACAGTAGTGGTCGAAACCGGTCACCTTGATAAACAAATCGTGATCAAGACTGTTTTTGATAGTAAATATGTAAGAAGTTGAATTTACGCTCTGCAGAAGAAGCTATGCAATTTTTGGACGCCAAAAATAGTTAATAAAACGACTGCTCTATGTGGCTATATTTGAACTAAGCAGAATTAAACTTTTTGAAGCGTATGCTGCAAGATGTTCTGTGCCATCTGGGTTTTTATCAGATATCCATTTCTCAGGAAGCTTAGAAGTTTAGATATTTCTGATGCCTGGTTGATAAATTATCCACAGTAATATCCAGTAAATGTGTGAAGATGGCCTTGTAATCCGGAAATCGGTTAACACAATAAAAGTAACGCTGTAGAACAAAAGCAAACTAGCGCTTTTCATTTATCAAATGGCTCTAAGCACTATGGGACTTAACATCTGAGGTTATCAGTCCCCTAGACTTAGAATTACTTAAACCTAACTAACCTAAGGACATCACACACATCCATGCCCGAGGCAGGATTCGAACCTGCGACCGTAGCAGCAGCGCGGTTCCGGACTGAAGCGCCTAGAACCACTCGGCCACAACGCCCGGCTTTTTCATTTATCACAATAATTGACTTCACCCAGAAAGGGTTGCAATTCCTTAAAATTAATGGGCGGGAGATTCTGATGATGGCTTCGACATTCTTCGCCACCAGACGTAAGATTTCCTTTCTATTGATGTGCCCCAGGTAGTCTACCTCTGGTTTAAAGGATCAGAGTTTTCATAAGCTGTAGTGTAGGACAGTGCTTTGGAAGGTACGGAAGAGAAGGTGAAGATGGCGCAGATGTGCGTCTGTCGTAGGGACGAGAATGTCATCCAGGAAGTTAGCGCAGCATGGTACATCAAGGTTAACGTGTTACAGACGACGCTGAAAGGTTCTAAGGGCGACAGCGACGCCGAAAGGGAGCCGATTGGAACGACAGAGGCCAAGTTCTCAGGAACTGCTGGAAAAACTTGGACGGTAGCGAAAAAAAAAAAGAAAAAAAAACAAAGAAACAGAGTGGGCGATGGTTTTTAATACAATGTGTGCTGCATTTGTGGCGCAGCTGACCTCGGGGTTGAAGAGATTTGAAAACTACCCACATAAGCAGTCAATATCGTCGAAGAGAAGTCACGTTTACTGAAATGTCAAGCTCAAAGCTATGTACATGAGATGCTACGAGACATTGTGATCAAAGTTTGAAGAGACTACGATATAGGTTAATTTCCTATCGATTTTCTATCAATCGCTTCTGTGGCGGAATTGTCGTGGCTATCCAGGCAGACACAAGAAATTAAAAAGGAAAAAAGAGGACAAATGTCAGAAAATACACTCCTGGAAATGGAAAAAAGAACACATTGACACCGGTGTGTCAGACCCACCATACTTGCTCCGGACACTGCGAGAGGGCTGTACAAGCAATGATCACACGCACGGCACAGCAGACACACCAGGAACCGCGGTGTTGGCCGTCGAATGGCGCTAGCTGCGCAGCATTTGTGCACCGCCGCCGTCAGTGTCAGCCAGTTTGCCGTGGCATACGGAGCTCCATCGCAGTCTTTAACACTGGTAGCATGCCGCGACAGCGTGGACGTGAACCGTATGTGCAGTTGACGGACTTTGAGCGAGGGCGTATAGTGGGCATGCGGGAGGCCGGGTGGACGTACCGCCGAATTGCTCAACACGTGGGGCGTGAGGTCTCCACAGTACATCGATGTTGTCGCCAGTGGTCGGCGGAAGGTGCACGTGCCCGTCGACCTGGGACCGGACCGCAGCGACGCACGGATGCACGCCAAGACCGTAGGATCCTACGCAGTGCCGTAGGGGACCGCACCGCCACTTCCCAGCAAATTAGGGACACTGTTGCTCCTGGGGTATCGGCGAGGACCATTCGCAACCGTCTCCATGAAGCTGGGCTACGGTCCCGCACACCGTTAGGCCGTCTTCCGCTCACGCCCCAACATCGTGCAGCCCGCCTCCAGTGGTGTCGCGACAGGCGTGAATGGAGGGACGAATGGAGACGTGTCGTCTTCAGCGATGAGAGTCGCTTCTGCCTTCGTGCCAATGATGGTCGTATGCGTGTTTGGCGCCGTGCAGGTGAGCGCCACAATCAGGACTGCATACGACCGAGGCACACAGGGCCAACACCCGGCATCATGGTGTGGGGAGCGATCTCCTACACTGGCCGTACACCACTGGTGATCGTCGAGGGGACACTGAATAGTGCACGGTACATCCAAACCGTCATCGAACCCATCGTTCTACCATTCCTAGACCGGCAAGGGAACTTGCTGTTCCAACAGGACAATGCACGTCCGCATGTATCCCGTGCCACCCAACGTGCTCTAGAAGGTGTAAGTCAACTACCCTGGCCAGCAAGATCTCCGGATCTGTCCCCCATTGAGCATGTTTGGGACTGGATGAAGCGTCGTCTCACGCGGTCTGCACGTCCAGCACGAACGCTGGTCCAACTGAGGCGCCAGGTGGAAATGGCATGGCAAGCCGTTCCACAGGACTACATCCAGCATCTCTACGATCGTCTCCATGGGAGAATAGCAGCCTGCATTGCTGCGAAAGGTGGATATACACTGTACTAGTGCCGACATTGTGCATGCTCTGTTGCCTGTGTCTATGTGCCTGTGGTTCTGTCAGTGTGATCATGTGATGTATCTGACCCCAGGAATGTGTCAATAAAGTTTCCCCTTCCTGGGACAATGAATTCACGGTGTTCTTATTTCAATTTCCAGGAGTGTAGGTCGTTAGAGGAGAAGAGAAGGGAGGACAAGACAAATTACCTAAGAAAATAAGAAATGAAGACGTGAACTCTTGTATGAATTTCATGAGAGTGTCTCACGATAATTGTTTATTTACTGTAATTAATTACCCCAAAAATTTGAAACAAGCTTACTCAACTTAAAATATCAATTTCAATTGTGGGATGCTCCTAAGTGACACAAAGAATTCTCGTTTATCATAAGTAAGAAGAATCAAGTAGCTAGAGGAACATATTGTGATTATTTAGCACAATTTACATACCTATCAGTGACGAGTAGTTTATCATCTCAGCAAAACGAGAAAACGGAGCAATATTTTTAATCGTCTCTTTTTTTTTTTTTTTTTTTTTAACTCCGTCTACAGGCCGCAAGCGACCCATCGGGACCATCCGACCGCCGTATCATCCTCAGGTGAGGATGCGGATAGGAGGGGCATGGGGTCAGCACACCGCTCTCCCGGTCGTTAAGACGGTTTTCTTTGACCGGAGCCGCTACTATTCGGTCGAGTAGCTCCTCAATTGGCATCACGAGGCTGAGTGCACCCCGAAAAATGGCAACAGCACGTGGCGGCGGGATGGTGACCCATCCAAGCGCCGGCCACGCCCGACAGCGCTTAACTTCGGTGATCTCACGGGAACCGGTGTATCCACTGTGGCAAGGCCGTTGCCCTTTAATCGTCTCTTAAGAAAAAAAATATTTTCCTTCTTCATGCAATTCGCATTTCTCTACAAGTGACGGTTAGCGATCATAGAACTACTTTTTCAGAATTCCTGCCACAATTATTTCACAACTAATTCTTAAAGAGCGTAAAGCACTATATGACGTCCCAAACGAACTTCAAAAGCTATACTATTTCCTACACTGTCTCTATATTCATTCAGTGTTATGTCCCACAATTCAGAATGTGACTCAAGTAGTTGAATCAATAGGTGTGTTTTTCCCCTTATCCCACACAAAACCATGGCGTCGGTTTTAAAACTTATAAAATACACTGCATGACAAAATGTGAAGCACCCAGATGGGGAGGAGGAAAAAAAATGAAACTTCACGGGTTTAGAGGGTATGGGATGCTATTTCAGTGATTACAAAATCGAATCAAATTTACAAGGAACTTGGTAGTATGAGCAAACTGATCAGAATGTTGCAGCACCTCTGGCATGGATACATCCACTGACTGGGTTTATTAAGGTGTCATAATGCTGCTGCATCCTCCCCTAAGGCGAACTGGTCCACAGTTGTTATAAATGGTCTTTTCTATCCTGGCCGCTGGCTCTGCGACGGAGTTGACGCCCGAAATGGACCCACACATGCTCTATTGGGGACAGATTTTGGGACCTTACTGGACATGGGAGTACCTGAACATCACGCGAACAGTTCAGAGACACGTGCCATGTGTGGAAGAGCACTGTCCAGTTCAAAAGTGGCACCACGATGCTGTCGCTCATGACGTAACACATGAGGACGCAAGATGTCCGTAATGCACTGTTGGGCCGTCAGAATGCCCTGTCACTACAGCCGTGAACTGAGATCATACCCAATGGCTCTACACACCACGACGCCAGAAGTAACACCACTGTGCGTTTCCAAAATATTGGAAGACTGGAACCTCTCTGCAAGTAGCCGCTATACTCGTCGACGATGGTCTTCCGAGGTAGTGCAGAACAGTGATTCATCTATGACCACAATGAAACGACGCTATTTATGAGTAGTCCATGCTTTCTCGTCTCGCAGCCGTTTGTGTTGTCCTGTTAACGGCAGCCTATGCATGGGGCGGTAATTCCCAGAGTGGCTACGGCTAGTCTTAAACCAATGGCGCGAGATGAACAGAATCTTGCAGGTACTGTATTACTCTTTCTCGGATAGCAGGCGCAAATGTGAAGGTGTTACGATGTTCTTTGTGCACATTACAGTGTTCATCCCTTGTGGTGGACAGACGTGGCGGACTGGAACCTTTACGACGGGTATGCCTGCTCTCTCTTTCCCAAATATTGGACCACTGTCACGTTCTAATGTGTCAAAAATGTGGATACGGCACGATTTCACCAACTAGATGAATGGAGACAAATAATGAGGCCCCTTTCAAATCCTGTTATGTACTGATAATGCTGTGTTACACGAGTAGGCGACATCTCCATGTCATTCACAATGATCATTGAACATCTCAACGTTGTTCATACCCGTTTTATATCTCACAAGGGCTGGTAAAAACGCTTAACACGAAAAACACTAATGCACTCTTGTGAACGTTCTGTCATAGAGACATGCAACTCTCCTCATTTACATGCCCGCCTATGGTGTGTACGTTTTCGTAGTTACATTGACATCCAACCACGACTTTAGTGTACTTTATATTTTTGTCAGGCTCTGTATATCAACTAACCGTTGGTTGATTGATAGGTCTACATACAGACTGAGCCTGATCCCGGAAGAATGTTGCCTACATCTACATGGTTACTCTGCAGTTCACACTTAAGTGCCTGGCACAGGGTTCATCGAACCATTTTCATACTACTTCTCTACCATTCCACTCTCAAATGGCGCATGGGAAAAAGGAACACCTAAATCTTTCCGTTCGAGCTCTGATTTCTCTTATTTTATTATGATGTTCATTTCTCCCTACGTAGGTGGGTGTCAACAAAATATTTTCGCATTCGGAAGAGAAAGTTGGTGATTGAAATTTCGTAAATAGATCTCGCCGCAAAGAAAACCGCCTTTGTTTCACTGACTGCCACCCCAACTCGCGTATCATATCAGTGACACTCTCACCCCTATTGCGCGATAACACGAAACGAGCTGCCCTTTTTTGCACTTTTTCTATGTCCTCCGTCAATCCTACCTGGTAAGGATCCCACACCGCGCAGCAATATTCCAGCAGAGGACGGACAAGTGTAAATGTCTTTGTTTCGCCTTCCCCACAATGTTATCTATGTGGTCTTTCCAATTTAAGTTGCTCGTAATTGTAATTCCTAGGTATTTAGTCGAATTGACAGCCCTTAGATTTGTTCCATTTATCGTATACCTAAAATTTATCGGATTTCTTTTACTACCCATGTGGATGACCTCGCACTTTTCTTTGTTTAATGACAATTGCCACTTTTTCGCACCATACAGAAATTCTCTCTAGGTCATTTTGTAGTTGGAATTGATTGTCTGATGATTTTACTAGACGGTAAATTACAGCGTCATCTGCAAACAATCCAAGGGGGCTGCTCAGATTATCACCTAGATCATTTATGTAAATCAGGAACAACAGAGGGACTATGTCACTACCTTACGGAACGCCAGATATCACTTCTGTTCTACTCGATGATTTACCGTCTATCACTACGAACTGAAACCCCTCTGAGAGTAAATCACGAATCCAGACACACAACTGAGACGATACTCCATATGCATGCAATTTGATGAATAGTCGCTTGTGAGGAACGGTATCAAAAGCCTTTCGGAAATCTAGGAATTTGGAATCGATCTGAAATCCCTTGTCAACATCGCTCATTACTTCATGGGAATAAACACTATGTCCACTGTGTGCAACTGTTTAGTTCTGTCACGGAATTAAGCTGTCTATCCTATAGAGAGCTCTGGGTGGTGTTTACACTCCTAGTCCTTTCAGAACGAGAGCTACACTGGCTAAGTCTGCTGAAAAAATTTACACTGTATGAGCTCCTCCAAAGATACAAAAAGAAAAGTGCTACACAGTACGTTTACCTATGACCACGCGTTTGCCATCTATGGGGGTCGATGAAAAATTTTCCATTCAATGGCCGTACTTTCCCCAATCGGGTAAAATCGCCGAGAACATCGAGGCAATCAGCCAGCCGACACATCACGTTGAAGATACCCGTTTGATAAAACTCAGTGACTTGCTGCATGAAGAAGTCTTTAACTGACTGCTGCACATCCTCGTCCGACAGGAATCGTAGACCCTTCAAGGTCTTGTTTAAGTGGCCAAAGGCGTGATACTCGCGCGGAGAGAGATCAGAACTGTAGGGTGGGTACTCGAGTATCTCCCAATTGAGTGAGGCTGGCCTCCCATATCGGCTTGCGTCTTCTGACCAGTCGTGGCAGCACGGAACTTGGCGTACTATTCCACAACGATGGCTTTCGCTTTACATACTGCCCCTTACATATTCTTCATTCTCCGATGGATTGGTGTTTCTCATTCAGCAGGAAAAAAAAGAATAACACCACATTGGTCCTGTTAGGAAGTATTTGGTGATAATGCATTACTGCATTACTGCATTTACTGCACGTACCTCAGAGAGACACAAATGCCGCAATTAATCCCTCACCTACATGTCGGTACTTATATACCCACACCATAGTCGCACTACATTACATACACGCTGCAGCAACATCCTCAAACGGTAACTTTTTGATATCCCTTCGAATTGCACCAGTGATGGGATGGAACCGACACCGACAGCCGGGCAGAATCCCGTAAGAGGGCGATGTTCACTACGCTAGAGCTAGTCTTACAGTTTTAATTATCATCTAGAAAAAATAAACTAAACTAATTATTTTATTGTATAAAATGAAGGTGGAGGAGGGAAGGAGAGGGAAGGAAATAATAATGTCAATTGCATCGGGACATCATGTGGAATCAGCAGCGATGAATGAAAATATGTGGTAGATTGGGACTCGAACCTGGGATCTTCTGCTTACTCGGCAACTGCATTAACCCCTACACCAACTGGACGCAGCCTTTATCGCAAATGCGTGGGCTATCTCGATATGCTCCTCGCCCGATTCACAATTCCACCTAGCCCCTCATATCTGCAGCCCCGTCCATGTCCTAAAAGCTCGCTAATTTTAGGTTCCTGCTGGACATCGAATGTAACTGAGCATCCGCACTAAAGGTTATGAATTCAGTGCCAGTAAAGACGAATCAGTTATATGAATGCGCGGTGTCTGTTCATGTCCGAAAGAACAGACACCAGGCATTCATATAATTATTTCATCATTTATTTGCTGGTACGTGTCTGCAAATGTGGTGTGTAATGAAATCCCTGTGCCAAAGTACCATAGCACATAACTAATGATGCAGCCCATTGAGGAGTACTGGGAAATAATTAGTGCTTTGTCTTTCAAGGGGAATAAATAAGCAACTAGAGTCGTAAAAATGCAGACAAAGCGATCTGAGTGAGGTGAGGCCCAATAGGTATTCAGCACTCCTAATATAGATGTAATGCAGTTACGATCTTAACCCACCAAGGTTACTAGGAAAACTACCGCAGTCTATGCATACTCAAGTAAACAGAATAACTATGTCATGGAGAAAGAAACACTTCTCAAAATTTAACCGCCAGCTTATCTGCTAAGGCTCTCGCCAGGGAAGTGCCTTTAATCGATCACAATATGCCACTCCCTGTTGGACAAGCGGCGTCTACATTTGCGCTCATCGGACCGACGCCAGCAGCCATTACAAAAACATTACTTCCCACTACATGCGCATGAATCGGCCAATTAATCACCTGAAGCTCATACTTCCTCAGATGATCTTCTGGAAGCTTCCATTTCCCCTCCTTCAGCCGTCGCACTCCACCAAACAAAAACGCCTCTCTGCTTTCCTATGAGAAGTTCTTTAGAGGTCACTAGTGAGCATCGTTTGACCACACACATTCCTTTACAGTAAAACGACGCCCTTTCTCTTTCTTCCACTCCCAACAATATTTCTCCAGGTACACTATTCTGAAATTGTTCTCTCTTCTCACAAGAGAGAAACCCCCTCCTTACTCTGTCCTTCCTACGGAGGTTCTGCGGCCGCTGCCATGTTCTGCTCTCTATCATGGCAGTAAATGTTTCTCCTACAGAACACGGTGAGACGCTTCCCACCCAGATACTCTTTAGCCGATAACAGCTTCTGAGGAATGTGAAGCCACTTGGCCCTCTCTGTCAGTGCCCAGTCATAATTAATGCCCAGACATGCAGTACTACAGAAATTCTGCTAGGCAGTTTGATTGTGCATTGTAAATATACAAATACAAATCTACAAAAATATTAAATGTATGCTGCCGAAGTCTTTCTGCCTTACAAGGCATTCTTCCTGCACGCCATATTTGAATGGAAATGGTAGATACTCTAATAACTGGAACAATGGAAAGCACCCTATGCCATGCCCTTCACAGTTGTTTGTAGAGTTGATTGCTGTACACTTACACCATATCAGCATGAGCTGTTGCTGTATTATTCCTAGAGTTATGCTTTACCAGAAACTACGGTTCAGTAGTTTTGGTACAGTACATAAATGAGGTAGTAAATGTTAGGTTTACCGATAGTGTTGGTAGCTTTGGTAGTAAAGGACACATTAATGAAAATGTGAGAGAGAAACTGGGAGCTGACGACATCTATTTCCTTTCTGTTTATTTGGTTGTTTCTTTCCTTTTCCACATAATTAGAATAGCACATCAGTCCATTGTGTATTTTGCATCCCTACAAAATATAAATTGTATTTTACAAGTAATAAAAACTGGTTGAGCACATAATTTATGTGCTTTTATGCAACCGAAGCATTTAATTTTGGTATAAGTATCGTCTGTATGCACAAACATAAAAAATCTACATAATAATTGTTGTTTTGTTCTCAATAAAACATACTTCATCATGATCAAAGGCAAAAGTTTCCTGTTATTATTGGTAAGTTGCTAATGAATAACCGAAGCATGCTTAATATAAGCCCGACGAAGTATTGAAGTGATGTCTGACATGTTTTTGTTTTTAGTTTCTTTAACTTGACTTTTTTTAGAAATTGCGTTTTCCAGCAATATATGACAGATATGTGTTTTTTTTTATTTGTACTACAATGCCCCTCTGTTTCACAATACAAATCAACAATTTTCTTATAAACATTTAGAATTTCAATTTCTCTATAAATACTGTTTACTTTCAAGTAACAGACAGGTGGATAACTATGTAGAACAAAACTGTTCCTTAGGTGATGTGGCCATTTATACATCCTCACTCAGTTTCTACACGGTTCACCACTTCCGGTTTTTAGGGGAACCCACTAAGACACTGATCTCATATGCAGACAAAGCGATCTCAGTGAAGTAATGCTCAATAGGCACTCATCACTGCTAATGGAGACGTAGCGATGTGACGATCCTAACCTACCAAGGCCACTAGGAAAGCTACCGCAGTCTTTGCATACTGCAGTAAGCGGAATAACGATGTATAGAGAAACGACTTGACAAGCTCCTTGAGTCGAAAGCAACACTTCCTACTTGTTTTCGACAAAAAGAGAATGAGAAGTCGTGTCTTCGTGACATAGTTATTCTGTTTATTTGAGCGACGATTGCTAGTTATCTATGAATGCTTCTTTACAGGAGAACACTTGAGTCGAATTTCTGCTTCTGGCTAGCGAGCTAACAGAAATGTTCCATCTAGTACTGAGGTAATTGCAGCCCTAGGAGTTTGCGGACGGCTTATTGCCCCTATTGAATAGGCAGAGAATTCCAGGAAAGCCATGCGCATCATCTGCGCAGTGGCCAGCGCCCCAAAGAGTAGATCATCAGTGCAGTAATCACTGTCTGTACTTCATTAGGTGATGTGCGCACTCCAGTTCGGCTGATAGAGAACCAGTCACAGTAAGTATGTTCAGTTCCATTTGCTTGTCTACTGAGCTTCTGTTTCTCACCGCTAAACAGTATCAGCCTACTTTGTGTTCGTGTAAAAAGTAAGGGGGGGGGGGGGGTCGGGTCTGAAGTCAAACGTACTTTCTGTAAATCTAGAAATTACATAAGTCTTCTTTTTTAAAAATAAACAGGTTACAATATCCTGTTGTTATTCATTTTAGTAGTATCCCAATGGGAATGATAGGTTTGATGAGCTAAACAGAAGTGAAATAAAACCACAAAACGATACTTCGTTTTACGCAAATCCCCAGCCGCAGGTTGTCAACGACAGTGTCATTTTAATCATTTGTAGACGTGACAACTCCATTTCGGAGATAACATTAGGCAGCTACACGCATAAACACGCTATAAGGTATATACATCATGGACGTTTACATAAAAACCTGAATGCCTCAGTGCGCGCTGTAACTAGTCTGATCTTGTCTAGGTGGCCTTTGCACGAACGATACATTCCTAGATACTTACATAAAGCTTCTTCCTGAAACTTTGTAAGTAGACTTTCATAGAACAGTTTTCGTGTATCTTCAAGCGTCTGCCGGTTCAGTTTTCCAGTATCATGGTGACTCTCTACAGGGGATCAAACAAACATGTGGCTATTCGTGCTGCCCTTCATCGTATATGTTCAGTCTTCCCTGTTAGTCCTATTTGGTATGGGTCCCACACTCCTTAACAATAGTGTGGAATGGGTCGCACGAGTGTTTTGTAAGCAGTCCCCTTTGTACACTGATTGCGTTTTCCTAGTGTCCTATCAGTGAAATGAAGGTTGCCATCCGATTTACCCATAGTGGATCCTATGTGATCAACACGTTCCACTCAGTGATATTGTAGACATAGGATACAACGATTTCTCCACTTAACATACAATATGCTTTTTGTTCCTGTCAAATCTAGTTATATGGTACGACAGATTCTCAGATTAGATTAGATTAGTACATGTTCCATAGATCATGAATACGACACTTCGTAATGATGTGGAACGTGTCAGGTTAATAAGATATTACATTACACAAAATATTACATGACAATATTTTTAATTTTGTTGGGTGGGGGTGGGGAAATTACCCACTTACTACATCCAAACATTCATCTAATGAGTAGGAGGAGTTGCCACTCAGAAATTCTTTTAATTTCCTTTTAAATGCTATATGGATATCTGTCAGATTTTTGATGCTATTAGGTAAGTGACCAAAAACTTTTGTGGCAGCATAATTTACCCCTTTCTGAGCCAAAGTTAGATTTAACCTTGAGTAGTGAAGATCATCCTTTCTCCTAGTGTTGTAGCCGTGTACACTGCTATTACTTTTGAATTCGTTCGGACTGTTAATAACAAATTTCATAAGCAAATATATATATTGCCATAGTCGGTCTCAAGCCCGGTTGAAAAAGGAGGAGGGGGATGAGTAACACCTCGTAAAAAAACCTGGCCCGGGTGATAGTACCTCGTGAGGGCCCCTTGCCATGGACAAGGTGAAGACCTCAACGGCAGTGAAGGCGGAGATGAAGATCATCAGTACGGCGGAACTGGCGGAAGAGGCAACCTCGCTTTTTGGGATACTATAAAGGCTATCGTCCAAGGTTATTTGGACAAAGGGCACGACGGTTCCACAGGTTAGTGGCGGTAACCCTACAGCGTCTGTTCCACATGTTAGTGGCGGCTGATCTATACAACTCAGAAGTGGAACTCTGAGCTTAATCAGACTGAAATCTCAGTTTCAGTCACAAACCCAATCCAAACAAATCAACATGAATACAGCACCTTCAAAAACAAATTACCCCAGTGGGTCCAATCCCACGGTTGAAAAACCGCAAGTGGTCTATTCGGATTCTGGGGAGACCAGAGAAGTGTGCAAGGAGGTAAATCGGAGTACCTCAAAACCCCGTAATAACAAAATCAAACCAAAATCTAGAATTTGGCTAATGACATTTAATGTAAATTCTCTCTTAAAAGTGGGAAAACTAAAAAACATCCTGGACAAATCCAGAGAACGTAAAATCAAAATTATTGCATTTCAGGAATCACGATATACAGATGAAAATCCTTTTGATTCAGAAGGATACAGGATATATAAAGGAAAACCTGGAAAACGAGCCATGGCAAATTATCCACAATTTGGAACTGGATTTATAGTAGATACATCAATACTTGATTCAGTACTTTCAAATCTTACTCGGGTCGGCTCTCCACGATGACAATAAAATCAGCTAATAAGATATACACCCTATTCAATGGACATGCACCAACTAACATCACTAACAAAAACAAAGTAGAAGAAGTAGAACAATTCTGGAACCAATTAGATAATATTCTCCAAAAAAATCCCAAATAACCATGTCAAAATCCTTATGGGCGATTTCAGTGCACAAATCGGTAATGGAAAGAAATATCGATATTGGGTAGGTGAATGGTCAGGGCATACACAGACCAACCGGAATGGCATGCGACTCATTGAAATCTGCAAAAACCACGACCTATTTTTCAAATCAACATTTTTCAAGAAAAGAGCCTCGGAAACGAAAACTTGGATCTCACCTAATCCATTACTAGGTGAATATCAGTTGGATCATGTAATGATCTCCCGCATAAATACGGTAGAAATCATGAAACTTAAAGTCCTTAATGGACAAGACCTAGATTCCGACCATTACCCGACCAAATTCTCCCTAGATGTCATTCCAGAAAAAAGAAAATTCACTAATAAATGTCCACACAGTAAATATGATGTACAAAAGATGAATGGTAATGAACAATTTACAAAAGAAATACAAAGTTTAAAACCACAAAATTGGCAACAACTGCAAGGAGGACTTTTAAAAACAGCTGAAACTGTAGCACCGCAAACAAGAACACGTAAACACCCATGGTGGACAGCTGAGTGTGACCAACTGATAAATCTCAGACAACAGGCGTGGCAAAATTGGTTGTGCAACAAAAATCAAAAGACCCTGGAAGATCTCAAAGATACCAGGAAAACAGTCACAAAAGCAATACGAACAGTCCGTAAACAATACGAAGACAAAAAATTCAAGACATAGAAAATGATTTCAAGAGAAACAATTCCCGTCATTTCTACAGAGTATTCAAACAAAAATTAACAAAGTATTCTCCTCCATCACTCCAATTCAAAAATGAACATGGGGAAAGTGCCCATACCAACACCGAAAACTGTTAAATTCTTGAAAATTACTTTTCTAAATTACTGAATTGTGAAAAGCCTGCAGAAAAATTTGAGTTCCATCACGCACAATGAAACCCAGACTCGAAGCCACCAAGTTTACGGGAGATTAAAGATATAATACAGTCACTGAAAAATAACAAAGCATCAGGAGAAGACCAAATCATCGCAAGATTATGGAAAAATGCAGGAGAAAATCTTTTTGCAAAACCCAAAGAAATTATACATGAAATCTGGAAAACTGAAAAAAATCCCCACAGATTGGAAGACAGCAATCATACATCCTCTGTACAAAAAAGGAAGTAAAACAAACCCCAACAACTATCGTGGAATCTCTTTATTGTCAATAACATACAAAATTCTGTCTAAAGCCCTACTAAACCGAGCAGAACCTCAGCTGGATTCAAAACTAGGTGAATACCAAGGTGGATTCAGAAAAGGTCGATCATGCGTAGAACAAATCCTTAACTTGAAAAACTCAGTGAAATATTTGCATAGTACTTCAAACAAAAGCTATGTCATCACGTTTGTGGACTTTAAAAAAGCATATGACAGTATAGACCGAGAATTCCTTTTTGAAGTATTAGCAGAATTTGGACTAGAACAAAAGACAACAAACATCATGAAAGAAACACTCATGGAGACCAAATTCAAAGTAAAATTTATGGGAGAATTGAGCACAGAATTTGAAATAGACACAGGAGTACGACAAGGGGATGTACTGTCCCCAGTGCTCTTCAATTGTGCTCTTGAAAAAGTTATTAGAGAATTGAGAAAAGCACGTGCACCAGCACACATACTGGGACCAAGACGTAAGGGAATAGAATTAGACTGTTTAGCATTTGCTGATGACATGGCACTGATCGCACAAGACATTACCGATGCACAGAAACAGCTAGAATTATTACAAGAGCAGGCAGCAAAAATAGGATTACAAATTTCATGTGAGAAAACAAAATTTATGACTAACATCAAAGATGCATCTTCTGATCTCAAAATTGGTAATAACTACATCTCTCGAGTAAAAGAATTTAAATATTTAGGTGAATGGATTGCAGAGAATTGTAATGAAAAGAAATCTGTCAGATCAAGAGTCCAGAAAATGGAGTCGGCATTTCAATTAACAAAAAACATTTACGACAAAAAGAGTCTCTCGTGGAACTACAAAATACGACACTACACAACAGTAATTAAACCCGAAGCTCTCTACGCATCTGAGACACTAAACCTGCAACACAGAACACTAAAAGAGGAATTAGAAGTGATAGAACGTAAAATAATGAGGAAAATCCTAGGACCAAGAACTAAAGATGGTGTACATTATTCAAAACCCAATGCAGAAATATATAAAAATATCTCCAAAATAACAGACACAATGCGCATGAGAAGAATCCAATTCATGGGGCATTTAGAAAGAATGGACTCAAACAGGCTAACGCACAAAACCCATACATTTTTAAAGAACAAAACTACAAGACCGAACTGGTACAAACAGACGGAAAAAGACCAGAGAGAATTAGGGTCTCCAAATCTACAGGATAGAAATGAAATCAGAAAAATCACAAACACACTGCGTTTTGAGGAAGAAGAGAGAAAAACTAACCGACCTACTTGGTCTACGCAACGAAAGCTAGCCCATTCGTTGTTTATGAAGGAATACTGGGCGGAAAGGAAGGCCAACAAATGTTGATTGCTCGTGGTCCTAAGTGATCCATCCGCGAAGAAGAAAGAAGAAGATTGTGAGACTACAGTGAAGATCCCTAGCTCTTTAAATAAGTGTCTGCACTATGATCTTGGATGAGCTCCAGCAGTTATTCTGATTACACGCCTTTGTGCAATGAACACTCTTTTACTCAATGATGAGTTACCCCAGAATATGACGCCATACGAACGCAGAGATTGAAAACAGGCGTGGTAAGCTAATTTACTGAGATGTATATCGCCAAAATATGCAATGACCCTAATAGCATAAGTAGCTGAACTCAAACGTTTCAGCAAATCTTCATTGTGTTTTTTCCAGTTCAACCCCTCGTCAATGCATCACCAAATCAGTTATATAAAAACAGCAATATTAGACTCTTGGTCCCCTTTGAACCGTGATTAGAATGGCAGCGCGTTTTGTATGATCGAAAAGTAGGGGAGACAGTTGTCACGAACATGATAAACGAGTATGAGTGGCAACCATGAAAACAAGGAATTCTTCGTTGAGGTGGAATCTTACCGCGAAATTTCAGCCACCAACTTTCTCTTTCGAATGTCACAATACAAACTTTAAAAATAAATCAGGAAAATGGGATGCTTTATTCAAGTGAAGTATCTTCACAAACTGAGCAAGTCAATAACGGGTTGGTCGACCTCTGGGCTGGCCCTTATGCATGCAGTTATTCGGCTTCGCATTGGCTGACAGTTGTTGGATGTTCTCCTGAGGGATGGCGTGCCAAATTCTGTCCAACTGGCACATTAGATGTCAAAACCCCGAGCTGGTTGGAGGGCCCTATCGATAAAGCTCCAAACATTCTCAGCTGTGGTGAGAACGGGCAACCTTCCTGGCCAAGGCAGGGTTTCACAAGCACGAAGACAAACATTGGAAACTGTCGCCCTGGGTGGGAGGGCGTTATCTTGCTGAAATGTAAGCCCAGGATGGCTTGCCATGAAGGGCAACAAAAAGGGGCGTAGAATATCGTCGACGTGCAGCTGTGGTGTAAGGGTGCTATGGATGACAACAGGAAAGTCCTGCTATGAAATGAAATGCCACCGCAGACCATCAGTCCTGGTTGTTGGGCCGTATGGTGGCTGACAGTCGGGTTGGTATCCCACAGCTAGCCAGGGCGTCTCCAGACATCTTCGCTGGTCATCGGGGCTCAGTTCGAAGCGAGAGTAATCACTGAAGACAACTGTACTCCAGTCAGACAGATTCCAGGCCGATGGCGTATCCGGAGACGCCATGGACAGCTGTGGGTTACCAACCTGTCCAACAGCCCGACAACCAGGAGTGATGGTCTTGAGTGTCATTTTATTTCATAGCAGGATCCCTTTGGTTGTCAACCACGGCACCATTACAGCACAGCGGTACGTCGATAATATTCGATGTCCCCTTTTTTTTTGCCCTTCATGGCAAGCCATCTTGGTCTTACATTTCAGTAAAACAATTCCCACCCTCAAACGACAATAGTTTGTACTGCTTATCTTTGTGCATGCCAAAGCCCGCCTTGGCCAGAAGGGTCGCCGGATCTCGGCGCAATTGAGAACGTTTGGGGCATTATGGGCAGGACCGTCCAACCTATTCGGGATTTTGATGATCTAATGAGCCATTTGGGCTGAATTCGACGTGATATCTCTCGGAGGACATCCAACAACTGTATCAATTAATGCCAAGCTTCATAACTGCTTGCATAAGGGTGAGAGGTCGACCAACGCGTTTCTGACCAGCCCAATTTGCGAAGCTCTTTCTCTTGAGTAAATCATTCATTTTCTTTTGAAACTGTACTCTGTTGTTTCTGTGTGATGTACATCTCATCTATCGGTTTCCGTCCCATTCAGATAATTCCTTCAGACTGCGTTGTTTCTTTTTTTCCTCATAGAGTCTGCTTTTTTTGACTTCCATTTACACAGGGAGAAGCAACCATTGTAGTGAAATAAGATATTTCGCAGAAGGAATTTAGTGCTCACTTTTCCTACGAGCTACTCGAGATGGAACGGGTAAGGAGTAGTCTGAAAGATACACTACTGCCCATTAAAATTTCTACACCACGAAGATGACGAGCTCCAGACGCGAAATTTAACCGACAGGAAGGAGATGCTGTGATATGCAAATGATTACCTTTTCAGAGCATTCACTCAAGGTTGGCGCCGGTGCTGACACCTACAACGTGCAGACATGAGGAAAGTTTCCAACCGATTTCTCATACACAAACAGCTGTTGACCGGCGTTGCCTGGGGAAACGTTGTTGTGATGCCTCGTGTAAGGAGGAGAAATTCGTACCATCACGTTTCCGACTTTGATAAAGGTCGGATTGTTGCCTATCGCGATTGCGGTTTATCGTATCGCGACATTGCTGCTCGCGTTGGTCGACATCCAATGACTGTTAGCAGAATATGTAATCGGTGGGTTCAGGAAAGTAATACGGAACGCCGTGCTGGATCTCAACGGCCTCGTATCACTAGCAGTCGAGATGACAGGCATCTTATCTGCTCAGCTGTAACGGATCGTGCAGCCACGTCTCGATCACTCAGTCAACAGATGGGGACGTTTGAAAAACAACAACGATCTTCACCAACAGTTCGACGACGTTTGCAGCAGCATGGACTATCAGCTCGGAGACCGTGGCTGCGGTTACCCATGACGCTGCATCACAGACAGGAGCGCCTGCGATGGTATACTAAACGACGAACCTGGGAGCACGAATGGCAAAACGTCATTTTTTCGGATGAATCCAGGTTCTGTTTAGAGCATCATTATGGTCGCATCCGTGTTTGGCGACAACGCGGTGAACGCACATTGGAAACGTGTATTCGTCATCGCCATACTGGCGTATCACCCGGCGTGATGGTATGGGGTGCCATTGGTTACACGTCTCGGTCACCTCTTGTTCGCATTGACGGCACTATGAACAGTGGACCGTACATTTCAGATGTGTTACGACCCTTGGCTCTACCCTTCATTCGATCTCTGCGAAACCCTACATTTCAGCAGGATAATACACGACCGCATGTTGCATGTCCTGTACGGGCCTTTCTGGATACAGATAATGTTCGACTGCTGCCCTGTCCAGCACATTCTCCTGATCTCTCACCAATTGAAAACGTCTGGTCAGTGGTGGCCGAGCAACTGGCTCGTCACAATACGCCAGTCACCACTCTTGATGAACTGTGGTATCGTGTTGAAGCTGCATGGGCAGCTATACCTGTACACGCCGTTCAAGCTCTGTTTGAATCAATGCCCAGGCGTATCAAGGCCGTTATTACGGCCAGATGTGGTTGTTCTGGGTAGTGATTTCTCAGGATCTATGCACCCAAATTGCGTGAAAATGTAATCACATGGCAGTTCTAGTATAACATATTTTTTCAATGAATACCCGTTTATCATCTGCAATTCTGCTTGGTGTAGCAATTTTAATGGCCAGTAGTGTATTTATGAATCTTATGCCAAACTCTTAAGTGAGGGAGCAGAGAGTATGGGCAGAGTAATAAGGTGGATGTAGATGTAATTTCTGTGGGCGCCGAAGTCCGCAGTACGGCAAGGTTGCTAATGCGTAGGCTAGTATGGCGTGTAACGGCGAATTTTGCTGTGGAACAAGAGACAGGGGTGCTCGTTTCGCGCTGGCGCATTTATACGCTGGCATTCACCATCCCCTGTGTGCCTTGCGGCGGTATCGCCTCTTATTCAGGTTTTGTATCGGTACTCCAGATAGACGAGGATGCGTGGGCACGGATACAAAAGAATGACTTGCAAAACACGAGACAGAAAGAAAACTTTGCGCTTACGCGAGGCCAGCAGTTTGAGGGGAATGCTCAAACTATTCCTGACAATTCCCAACCATCCATCACTGATTTTCAGCTGCAATTCAGACAGCTTACTGTTAGCCACAAACTGCTGAAGCTCTGTTCGAAGGTTATTTTCGTAGTACAGAAGCGAGTTGTGATTTCGGACTGTTGCTGAAATAGACCTTGTCCGTAGATACAAAGACGTTCCAACAAGCCCCACTTCTGCAACTGTCCGAGGATGTCAGGCGTTTAGATAGTAACTGAATGGCCCTGCGCTGAGATCTACCAAATCTGAAACATGATCTTGGTTTATTGGGAAACAGTTGTTGCAGCCAAACAAAACCGGTAAAATGTTGTGCAATACGGTATGAATTCAACGGGGCTACAGATACTACGTTGTGATAATGCGTTCGGTGAGTGGTCGATTATCAGAAACGACTAAGAAAAATGTTTTCCCGTCTCCCATTGGCTACCTAGAGCGCGCCCTTATAACGAAGCATTGTCTTTTCTGACTTCCGATTGACTATTTATTGAGAACAGAGACTACAGAGCGGCCTGACACGAAGAAGTGGTGTCAGTCTGACGGTGGACGTGTATGGATAAAGAGATACTTAGCGTGATAGCGTGTCATAAATAGTACAGATTTTGTTCTGCTTCAACGAGGTGTGATTTATTCTCGGAGCGGTTGTGATTGTCAGTGATACAGATTCCACGAGAATAGTTCTAGCGATGAATAAAAGACATCATAGTATTCCTAAAAATACTCAAGTACTCATTGTGAACAGCCAAGTAGCCTATTAAACTCACAGCGATCCTCATTGCAGTCATGTTCAGTGCTATCTGTGCACTTACGACTGTTCAGTATCTTATGTATAAGGGATGTAGCAATTGAAGATACAAGGTGAGTGGAAATAACACTCGCAACGTGTGCCTGAAGTGTTCATGTCGATTTGCAATACTCTTATTAAAAGTTTGGTTTCTGCAACCAGCCCATGTTGTCACATTTTTGACAGTGCTTACGAGTGATCATGTTGCAATGCCTACAAAATTTAAATTAATCAGCAGAACGTGTGACACATAAACAGCCCACAAGCGTGACACTAACAAGCCAAATAGCCGGCGGATGTGACCGAGCGGTTCTAGGCGCTTCAGTCTGGAACCGCGTGACCGCTACGGTCGCAGGTTCGAATCCTGCCTCGGGCATGGATGCGTGTGATGTCCTTAGGTTAGTTAGGTTTAAGTAATTTTAAGTTCTAGGGGACTGATGGCCACAGATGGTAAGTTCCATAGTGCTCAGAGCCATTTGATCCATTTTTTTAACAAGCCAAATAAACTCCACCAAAGATGGCTGAGTAACGTCTTAGAAACTAGCTGCGAAGGCTAAGGCAAACTTTCAGCCTATAGTAGAGGTACAGTGACTGCACCAGCCAAATATCAAGACTTGTAGGTGGAATAAATTGTCTGTATGCTCGACGATGACATCAAAATGGCCTCTGAACGAACCGATTGAATGTGACATATTGGTCCAAAGAAGAGGTTCAAAGACAGAATCGAAGACAACATTAAATACTATGAAATTATAACTCACAAATGCCAGAAAATTTTAGTGGAATGCAGGAAATCCTGCTCAGAATCCACAATAAAAAGAAATATTCCGCATAATTAGGTGGATTACACGATTTTTGAACATGCATTAGAGCAGGCACATTCGTTACATGTCTGGGAGTAGGTGTATAAAGCGATTTCAAGTGGAAAGCCCACATAAAAAACATTACATAAAAGATATATGCCAGACTGAGTTTCATTGGAAGAATAATTAGGAAATATATTCCACCGACAAAGGAAGTAACTTACAGAATTCTCGTTCATCCAAACCTTGAATACTGTTCATCATTCCTGGACCTGTACCAGAAAGAATTGATAAAGGAAATAGAGACGGTCAAAGTAAGAGTAGATCGTTTCATCACAGGTGCATTTCGTCAGCGTAACACTGCTATGGAGATGTTCACCCAACTCCAGTGGCTGATGTTCCTAGGCAGGTATAGCGCATTAGAGTGTGGTTTACTGTTCAAATTCTGTGAACGCACATTTCTAGTAATTATTCGGTGTACATTCTGGATACAAATGAACTTGAACTTGATGACATCACTTCCAGTGTCACGCAATTTCGCTGCTTATATTCAAGGTCACAACTGCTTCTACATGCCATTAACTATTTCTACATGCCAAGTTATTGACTATCTGGGATCATGACACATGTCACTGTATGATAAATGTGACTGTAGAAATATATAGTGTTCATGTGCTATCATTCGAAAAGCCATCACAGCCTGTAGTACACACAAAATCTCATGTACAGAGTGCTCTGGGCTACCTATCCGAGAAGACAAGCATCTCTTTATAACGTATATATGAATCATTAAGGTTGCGAAGTACCGCCATATGGACAACACTCACACTTTAACTCTCAGAAAAAGGGTTTGACACATACTTGATAAATGTAGAATCACTGCCATCTTTTTTCATTTCCCACAGTTTCCAAAAGAAAAAATGCACCCACAGCCGTGATGGTGCGTTCTTCACCACAGTCAATCCTATCATTTATAACAGAACGAAGTCAACACTACCTCCACATCAGTCCACGTATGTTTGTGTGTTTTAGAATTGGCTTTTGGACTTAATGTTACATGAGTTGACATTTGTAAGAGGTATAGTTTGTAGACACTCTGGCTACGTTGGGAATCTGTATCACTGTTGGATGGTAAAAATAGTAACCCGGACCCGGTAAAACAAGCAATAAGAGCATATATACTTTTGTACATTTACATATAAAATATGGAAAAATATGGAAAAACTCGAAAAAATGGAAAAATGTGGAAAAATATAGAAACAGTAAAAACTGTGTAAAACACTGTAAAATCCATATGTATTTTGTCATACAGGATACCTGTATTTATGGGAAGGGAGTGGTCTAAATTTACGGCATAAGCACCACATCAAAGTGTCTCGAGATCTCTTGGATACTTTCCCAAAAAGCTGAAAGTTTCTACCAAGGAAGAATACTATTAGAATCATGGCAGAATCTGATCTCAAAATGACAGAGGTCTGCACTAAAGGCTGAGACAGTTCGCAGAGCACATGGTCATATGTACATTTACACAGAGAGAGTAGCCATATTCGCTGCATAAGCACTCGCCTCACGCATATACCTAGAAATAAAAAAGCATCATACAGGCGTGGTAATCGGAATATGGAGTTGAGAAGGGCTGTAGGTCCTTAATGTAACGATCAGGTGTAGGAGAGGCAATGACACTACATATGCCTTCATAGTGGGTAGGAGGTACATTCTAAAAGCACATGCTGGCAAGACGAAATTATCATACTTGTATTTCCACTACTTCTGCGTGTGTGAGGAAACAGTAATGTTATCCCCAGTCCTCATTACAGCAAAAACACATTCTATTTTCAAATTACCTAGCAACACTTTTACAATACACTCCCAGCTATATGATTATATGGTGGCTTAAATGGCAGGCACCCATTCGGCAGCTAAACTGCTAGTTCTATACAGAGGAATATAGGGTGAAAAAAAGTTCCTCGTATGTGCTAAGTCCTCTTAACTCTAGTGGTTTCATTACTTGGGAGTGTGATTCTGTGTTTTAGAATTGTTAAATACTTGGAAGCCGTGTAAAGTGGTATGATTCCCTAAACGAAAAGCAATACACATGGATCACATATCGACGCTGCTACAGACGAAATCACGAGAAGTTTGCTGATAGAGGGTAGGAGGGCTCTCTGCACAACACAAGTAACATACATTTTATTTACCTGACCTAGATTAGCACCTAATCAGCATAAGTTTTTAAGCCATTTATGCTATTTTTTACTATTTTTTCGACTGTTCTCTCCGGCAGTATCAATTATGCGGAATAGACTGGTTTCGTCACATATGCGGTTGACTGTTTTTGAGGACAGAGAATGCACTCTGGAGGGAGACAAGTCTGGAGAAGCTGTTTGCTCAATTGATATCCGTATCTCATAGCTAAATTGTGGAAGGGGAGGGAACGACACCACATGTTGTAATAGTGGGTAGACGGTACATTCTAAATATATCTGCTGGCAAGACAAAATTATTATATTTCCACCACTTCTGTGTGTGCGAGGAAGCAGTAATGCTATTCCCAGTCCTCATTATAGCAAAAAATTCTATTTTCATATTATCTAGCAGCATTTTCACAATACATTACATATCTCCACTGCTGAATTGACGCGGCCTCTCAATAACTCCAGCTGCCAGGCTGTGAGCTATCGTCATGGTACTATGGTGTTTAATGTTAAAGATTTTACCATCATGCGTTATTATTTTTTGAAACTAACAATTACGCTCTGCCCGTAAAGTCGAATTCGGCAATATTAAAAAGAGGGTGCATAAGCACAGGATTAGATAAGGGTTAAGGGCCGAAGTCTAGATCATGCATATTATTTTGCTAAATACGCATCTTAGTTCTACTTAAAATTATATCAAAGTCAACCATATAGTGTGACGATCCTCCATGCTGAGGTAACACTGCTACATTCTTCCAAACAGTTGTCAGAATTGGGCTGTATTGTTTGTTTGGGAGTGGTTTCTCGTAATGGTATAGAAATCTGGTCTGATACTTCAATAAGTATACGCCACAAAATTCCAGCCCTTAGTACGCGTTTTTGGTGTGCAGAGAAATACTATGCACACATAAAAAAACCAGATGCATGCTGTTTGTCACTGCTGGATCAACTCCCACACCATTGCCATGGCGTATCCACGTCGCAGCACACACAAAATAATGTAACTGTATTGCAAGTACAATCAAAATTAGAAGGTGTCACCACAAGATCACATGACTGAAAGTGATGTCATCATGATCTTTACACGGAGGTGTTTGCTGATGATACAAATAATCATCATTAGCAAAAATCATTAGCTGTTAGTGGACATGCTGATCATATTGCTATGCTACGTTGCATTCCATTGTTTGTCCTATACATCTATGAATACTAAGACAAACTCGCATGGAGCCTAAACCATCATTCTGCAGAGAAAAAAGTAAATACTGATGGCTTGTTAAATGAAACAACAAGTTCACTGTTACCAGTCACCGTTTTATTTATTTCCACGACGTGTTTCGAAGGTTTAAACCTCCATCATCGGGTGGATTTACATTAGTAAGTATTACATTTGTGTGTGTGTTGTGTTACGATTTTTGGAGGAACTTGTGGCACTGCCTAGTGGAGAAACGAGACGCTATTTCAGAATATGGTTTAGGATTACTTTTGACGAAAAATTAAACTGATATCTAATGGTAAACATTAAATAAGTAAACTACAGTACCTTCAGTGATCACAGGTTCCTTTTGCTGTCGTAACACATCACATGTATACTGCCACATTTGTAAACAAATATGGCGTCTGGAATCAGCTGGGTGCAAGGTTCGTATAGCAGAAGTGAAGACATAATCGCAAAGTGCAAAGAATATACATCATAACAATATTATTACAGAATAATTGCTTTAAGCATTTAGCGGTGTTTGTTTTGAGGTGTCAAATATATGTGTGTGTACTTTAGGTGGTATATAAATCCAATTCTGACAAGTTAAAACAGCAAACATTCGTACTCGTTTATACAATCAGGTGAAATGTTAAAGTGGCTTAAACTTCATACTTATTGATAACAATTAGGTGAAATGTTACAGACTATAATTGCAATGATACATACATACATACATACATACATACATTACACTCTTTGATTGGGGTTAATAAACAGATGTGAAGTGAGGGGCTGGAGGCAGAAGGAGAGGTAGAGAGAGAAAACGTGTGTGTGTGTGTGTGTGTGTGTGTGTGTGTGTGTGTGTGTGTGTGTGCGTGTGTGTGTGCGCGCGCGCGCGCGCGCGCGCGCGCGCATTTTTATGAGTGTAGGCAGTTGCTGAAAACGGAGATGATACTATTGTAAATATTGTCATTTTTGTCATTTAAGATAGATTCTGGTTGTTTCATTTGATGTTTGTATATTTGGAGTGTTTCAAGGGTGTCTAGTTTTCTGCCTTTTGGTTGAATGTGTAAGATGCTAATACTTGTGTTGTTAACATGGTGTTTTGTTTCATGCAGGTGGGTAGCTATTGCTGATGTGCGATATTTTTTGTTTTTTAGTGCTGCCATGTGTTCCTTGAACCTAATCTCAAATGATCTGCCTGTCTGGCCTATGTAGAAGCAGTCAGAGTCCAAACATTCAATTTTGTACACACCTGTGTGATGAAGTGGGTGTCGTGTGCTGATGTTGTGGGGTAACTTCTGTCCAATCTTGTTGTCTGTTGTAAAGGCAATATGGTATGAAATGTTACCCAGAAAGGGGATTGTATGGAAGATGTTATTTTCTTTTTGTTTTTTGTGTTGTGATTCCTTTGCCATTATTGAGTGTTTTAGGGTGTCTACTATGGAGCTGTTATAACCATTTTCAATAGCTGTTTGTTTTATTATTTCAATTTCTTGATCACATTTATCTTCTGAGAGTGGTAGTTGGATAGCTCTATTAATCATGTACCGGAATGCTGCCATTTTGTGTGCTGCGGGGTGGCAAGAGGAGTTGTGGATTGTGGTATGTGTTGTGGTAGGCTTCCGATAAATTTCAAACTGGTGTCTGTTATTCTTTATTCTAATGGTAAGGTCTAGGAAATTTATACTGTCGTCTTTTTGGTATTCAACTGTGAATTTTATGTTTTCATGGGAGTTCTTGAAAAACTGATTCAACTCACTGATGTCATCTTTAGTGCCTTTGATTAAAATGATGGTATCATCTACATATCTGTAGTAGTAGATGATATTTTTGAGGAGGTGGTGATTGGAATTCAGGATTTTGTCTTCTAGGTTACTTATAAATATTTCTGCTAGCAATCCGGAAAGATTTGAGCCCATTGCCAGACCATCTGTTTGTTGGTAGATTTTATTGTTAAATTTAAAATAGTTGTGTGAAAGTGTGAATTCAAGCAGGTCCATTAGTTCATTAATGTGAGTTGAAGGGATATTTTTGTGTGTATGTAGGTTGGCATTAATTATCTGTAGTGTGGGATCTATTGGCACAGAGGAATATAGGTTTTGTATGTCAAATGAGGCAAGTGTGGCTCCATCAGGTACTTGTATGTTTTTGACATATTGTGTAAATTCTGTTGTGTTTTTAAGTGTTCTCTCATTATAGAATGTGTATGCTTGTTTGAGAATTCTGAAGAGTATTTTATTGAGCTTGAATGTTGGGCTGTTCCTACAGTTCACTATGGGCCTGATGGGGGTCCCGTTTTTGTGGATCTTTGGTTGTGATCTAAGGCAAGGTGCTTGTGGGCTCATTGCTACAATGTTTCTTGCTTCTTGGATGGTGAGTAGGAAGTTAATGTTGTTTGAAATGTGTTTAATCTCCTTTTGTATTCTGGCTGTTGGATCTTTATGTATTTCAGTTATGTTGCTGGTTTGGAAGAAGTCTAAGGTTTTTTCTATGTATGTTGTTCTGTCCATTACAACAGTTGTGTTGCCCTTGTCAGCTTTTACAATTATTGCATTATTCACGTTTAATTTAGTCTTAATGGTACGTGTAAGGGCTTCTTCTCTTTTCTTGTATGCTGGGAAAGGTTTTGCAATTTCCTTTTCAATGATTTCGTTAATTTTGTGGCAGGCTGATATTCTGTCAGTTTGCTTCTTAAAGGCGATGGTCGAGATCTGTGTTGCACAAGTGATGAGCTTTTCTTGGTTCTTTTGATCCAGCGGAGCTTGAACATTGTGTTTTAAGCCTTTGCAGAGTAGTGCCTCTTCTTCTGCAGTGAATGTTATGTTCGTGTTGTTGAGGAAGGGTGTGTAGAATGTGTGTTTCTTTTGGTTGTTTTGGTTCGGTTTGGGAGGTAATTGTTGCTTTATAAGATTGGCTAGTTTTCTCTTCTGTGTAGTTTTCGTTTTCTGTACGATGAACGCGGTGTACTCTTTGACTTTTTTGGTTATGGAATCATATTCTAATCTATGAAGCAACTTTCCCAATTGTAATTCTGCATTATAAAGCCGTGTTTTGAACATTTGTTTTTTAATATAAAGTTCTTTCAGTTCATTTTTCGCCCAGAGTTTTCGTGTGATTTCCAGTGTTTTCTTCGCAGTAGTTGTGTTTGTTTTGATGTCAATCTTGACATAATTTGGGATGACGTTATTCTTGAGACAATTCCTATTGAAGTGTATGTGTTGTGTCGTCATTGCGACCTTTTCTGCACTGTTTTTGTACTCGAAAATAGCCTTGATTGCCTGACTGGGCAGATTAACTTTAAATGTACACAGGTGTGTACACACAGGTGTGTACAAAATTGAATGTTTGGACTCTGACTACTTCTACATAGGCCAGACAGGCAGATCATTTGAGATTAGATTCAAGGAACACATGGCAGCACTAAAAGATAAAAAAATATCACACATCAGCAATAGACCGTACTAACCAAAGCTTGGAAACAGCAAAAGTACTTTCTAGAGGGGACAGCAAACTAGATATCCTCTGCACCTTCTTTGATTGTTTCTCCACTGCCGCGTCTCACTCGAGACCTCAGCAGACAAAAATGGGAAGTCTTCCGTCAAATAACATTTTCTTCAGCATCCGCTAGCCGAACGTTGACATTCTACGAAACTCTAGTGAAGAATGTCATGCTTAACATGAGCGTGCTATGTAAGTGCCAGCTGAGCAGGCGAAGCACGCTGTTGCCACATAAACCATGTTAGCGAGAGGCGTCTGCTAAGTAGTACACAGAAATGATGTTGTGACAACAGCATGTCCTTGTAGTTCTGGTCTGTGGAAAACGCTTTTCGCAGGTATAAAATAGGAACATGAGGGGTTGCAAAACTCGTGTACCTCTCCCGGAATTTTCAAACTTTTTTTTTTCTTTTTTTCGTCAGCTTTTGTATCAACGCTTGGTGCGGCCATGTCTGTCCACTCTCTCGGTACGGACCTGCCCCACATAGCTTGGAAGAATGTGTGGCCCGTCACATGGTGATGCCTTATCTACACATCAGTAGTGAAGATATAATGCAACGCATCTCCAGAAATACAAATAAAGTAAGCTTGAACCCTGTCAGGAATAAACCATAACATGATTTCTCTTAATTACACAGGAATATCCTGTAGAATATCTGAAAGTGTGCACATTGAAGTAAATGTAGAAGTACACTCGCCAGCACAAAAAGTGGGCCACACCCAAATTCCAATGCGTAGACCGCATCTGACTATGCAACCAACATAGTATATCTGTATCGGAAGTCCAATAACCCTTCACAGTACAGTCGCTTAACTATATACAATGTAACCACAAGGCACTATAAGAGAACACTGCTCTTTATGGCAGTCAGTCCCGATGTAAACTAACACCATGATACCACAAACATTAGAAAACACATTATTAAATATGAGACAGTCCTTAACGCTGTTAAATTAAATTTCATTACAATAAGTGACACTTCAGAAGTCTTATCACACTTGTTAAATAACATGACGAGTTATTGTTAGCGATCCGAACATGAACCCACTGTTAACCGAACAAAGGTAGCATATCTGACCAAAACTCGAGTAGGCATAAAGAATCGTAAAATATTGTCAGTCTTCACCAGTATCGATTTACAATGCCGAATTTCCAAATCTTGGAATAAATGACGATACTTTTAGTTTTGCTCTACGAATTCCATGAAGCTAATATTGCCCCTGAGAAGTAACGACTAGGCGTATGTAATAAAGTGCAATGTACAAGTGTGAAAGGGCATGAAGTAAAGTCGTGGCGTTGGACGGGGAGTAGGACCCAGTACCTATATGAATTGTTAATTAAGCACAATCCGCTGTCAGATATTAAATATGTTCCCCAATCATGATGTTGGAACCTGAAATGACAATACAAATGATTTTTGCCTGGAAGGGATTCAAATCGGGAAGCATCCGCTACTGTCTTATAGCTACGGGTAGACAACAAATATTTATTGTTTCTTCACAAGTAGCGAGATGTGCACATCTTCTGCTGGAGGTAACGTAAAGAATAGTTCTATGCTGCCTGGAACTAAAACCTCGCGCATATCGTCATTGCTGACCCCACACAAAGAGGTGTCTACTATCAAATACTCTTTCACTAGTAGTTAGGATCGCGCCGTTATAGAGAGATCAGAAAAAGTTTGGCATCGTGAGGAAACTACGAAATGGTAGGACAGTATCATCTCGAAGGATTCAAATCCAGAGAAAAATTGGAAACAGAGGTCGAATCCGAATCCAGTGCCCATATTTGCAAAATCTCAGGGTCACGTAAAATAAGAAATGATGGTCCTATGACCTTACATGACTATTGGTTAGTGAACTAAAATTACATTATTAGTATAACAAAGCTTACCAAAGACAAAGTTTCTGCAAGGAATGACTTCAGCTTCTGACAACCAAAATTAATCCAACTCTGTTCCAGTCAGTAGTGAATGGATATGTTTGACGCTGATCTGGAACCACAGCACAGTCCTGTGATCTTTACCTGACGTTACTGTAGGTGAAGAGGATATGATTGTGGCTGTTAAAAACAGTTACCAGCAGCAGGAATCGAATATACATCTTAGCCATTACAAGCTAACCTCAATCTAACCAACCAACGAATTTCACATGTTCAAATGGTTCAAATGGCTCTGAGCACTATGGGACTCAACTGCTGAGGTCATTAGTCCCCTAGAACTTAGAACTAGTTAAACCTAACTAACCTAAGGACATCACAAACATCCATGCCCGAGGCAGGATTCGAACCTGCGACCGTAGCGGTCTTGCGGTTCCAGACTGCAGCGCCTTTAACCGCACGGCCACTTCGGCCGGCGAATTTCACATGTGCTAGCATCATGTTTTTGTCAGAATGAGTTACGTAGCTCATGGTACAAAAAGTGTTGACTTCCACTTGAGCTGTTGTGAATAACCTATTCGTGGTCTCCTAGTCAACGTTATGCAGTACGAACGCAAAATCGTGATGTCAAACCCATCATTTCCTTTCTTTTTTAAGCCGTATTTCCTCTGCCTGCCAAGAGCATCAGTATGACAGAAGATCAGAGAAAGTTTCGCTCATTTCTTAAACAGCCAGTAACAGAAAGATCTTGCGGAAACTTGTTTGTGAAAGGCCTCGTGGTGTCTGTCGTGGTTAGAACAATTTCAGCGCCATCGGCTAGGCGGCTCGTGATGCCGACCGACGACCGCTCAAGTGATCGCGACACATCAGGCATAGAGCCTATGATCTCCAGGGAACGTTTATGCGCTCTAATTGGCAAATATAGCATTATGGAACGTTGCGTATGAGATAACACCATGTTTCAGCATTCTCCGTGGCGATTTTGTATGGCATATTGTTACAAGAATATTTAACGATGGTCTTATTTTATTCATGTTTGTAGTATAGCTCGTGCCATGTCAACTTGAAGATTTGTAATTTTTGACGTAATGAGGAGAACCGTTTGTACATTAGTAAATGGAGTCTAAAACGGAGTAATGTCTAACATTTGTCACATTGTGCTATGTTTGTGTTTAATAAAAGGGTGAAAGCAGAGGAGGCAATCCAAAACACCTTTGCCCTGTAAGGAATGAGTACTAGCGAGGAAGTCAAATTGTATCATTTCAAGTAGGATTACTTTGAGATAGATTCAGGAAGGCAAACAGGCACTGATAAAGAACGTTCCTGAACTTTATTACTATGGTCAGTGACAGTGGATGCAGTAACTGATAAATGGCCGGCCGAAGTGGCCGTGCGGTTAAAGGCGCTGCAGTCTGGAACCGCAAGACCGCTACGGTCGCAGGTTCGAATCCTGCCTCGGGCATGGATGTTTGTGATGTCCTTAGGTTAGTTAGGTTTAACTAGTTCTAAGTTCTAGGGGACTAATGACCTCAGCAGTTGAGTCCCATAGTGCTCAGAGCCACTTGAACCATTTTTGAACTGATAAATGATTACCCTCATGTAACACTTCCCTTCAGTAGTCATAGTGAGGTTAAAACAAAGGAAAGAGCATTACGGCACAATATCTCGTCGAAAACAAGATTAAACACAAAGTAGAATCTCAAAGTCGGAAGGATTGGGAAGGAAGCCATCTGTGCCCTTTCAAAGGATTGATCTGGCATTTGCCGTAATAGGTTTAAGGCGGTCACCAGAAACCAAAATCAGTGCTGCCTGATGGTAACTTCATAAGGAGAAATAGTAAGACATAAACAAATGTTGTTTTACTGACATAACCGTTAGAAGACCCGAGAAGTCTACTAAAGAATTTGCCAGCACTAGGGTTGTTCAACATCTTCTGCGCACTGTGCGATCATTACCTGACAGGACTGATGGTGGCCAATGAAAATGTTGAAGGAAGGCAGCTGATTTTGTAATACAGCGAAATGGGAAAGAGCGTGTCGTGGATGTTTTACTTTCTTTTCCTTGAGGTCTGGGAAGGTGAGGGGGCAGAGGGGGATGCAGTATTAAAACAAACGCTTTTTGACTGCGGCACATTATTTCCACGACATTTCATCCAACATCTTTCTCCTCCGAATGCAAATAGTTTTTGCTGCCACCACCGCACAAAGGACGATACTACAACTGCAATAACATAAGAAAAATTTGCAACTCACACATACAGATTTCCACCGAATGCTAATAGTAATTGTTGCCACCAGCGTACAAAGGACGATACTACAACTGTAATAACATAAGAAAAATTGCAACTCACACATGCAGATTTTGGTTTTCGTTTCTCTCCAGCTTCGTAGGTGAGTGGAACGGTCGAGAAATTGAAGCGATTCTGTGAACTCTTTACAAGACACTTAACTGTGAATTACAGAGTAATTGTGTATCATTATAATGTGAAATGGCTCTGAGTACTATGGGACTTAACTTCTGAGGTCATCAGTCCCCTAGAACTTAGAACTACTTAAACGTAACTAACCTAAGGACATCACACACATCCATGCCCGAGGCAGGATTCGAACCTGCGACCGTAGCGGCCGCGCGGTTCCAGACTGTAGCGCCTAGAACCACTCGGCCACAACGACCGGCATTATAATGTAAATGAAGTGCCTCAGAAGAATGTAATTTCTGTCGTGTATCACTTATTGTTTCCGAGACATTGAGTACACTTTATAAGTGCTCAAAATGTGAATGATATGCTACCACGTATACACAATTACTTACCAAGTTTGCCACCAAAACTGTTTACTTTTAAAATCCGGATGGTGAACTTGATGGGACACATGCTTTCTTAATGAGAGATTGCTGCGCGGGGTATCCGCACGGTCTAAGGGGTCTTGACACGGTTCGCGTGGATCCCCTCGTCGGAGGTTCGAGTCCTCCCTCGGGAATGTGTGTGTGTGTGTGTGTGTGTGTGTGTGTGTGTGTGTGTGTGTGTGTGTGTGTGTGTGTGTGTGTTGTCCTTAGTGTAAGTTTAAGTTACATTAAGTAGTGCGTAAGCCTACGTACCGATGACCTCAGCAGTTTGCTCCCACAGTCCTTAGCACAAATTTCCAAAATAAAGCGAGATCTTCTCCAGAAAACTTACAAGAAAGAATAGTTTCCTTCGTTGTGCGACTGCTAGCTAGTTGAAATATTTTGTGGTGCCTACGCTTATCATGAGTGCATTCGTTAACTTATTTTTCGTTAAATATTTGAATGAAACCTCAAAAGTAGATGTAACTGCTAATGTCATAGCAGAATAGCTCTTGCTGCGTTAGTTTATACAACAGACTTGGGTAGGGTAGATGAAACGTTTGATCTTTCAAGGGATGAACCTGGTTTTGCGGTCTGTGCCTATACTAGCCGCGATTCGCGAGCTATGGCCAGCCGCACTGGCAGGCTGATAGGCTGGCCGACCAGCTGGAGTCTGGTGCTGAGGCGAGGCCGAAGCGAGCGAGCCGATGGTGGCGGCCCACAGCCCCCCCCCCTCCCACCACCACCACCACCACCACCACCACCACACTTGGGACAGGCCAGCACAGCCACAGGGCATGGCTCTGCCGCTGCCGCTCCTTTTGACGTAGATATGTAACTTCCTCTTCTGGCATCAGTATAACAGTGGTAAGCTGAAATACACATCAGGCCGTCTGTTGCAGTGGCTCACTGGGAGAGATCAACTCGAGGTAGAGTTTTCGCAATTGCTGAAGAATGTGGGTGCTCCATCACAGAAGCTGGCAGAAGTGGCACATATCACTGCAACAATATGGTAGAGGAACTGCTTTGAAAGAGGCACTACGAACAGACCTCCTGGCACAGGCAGGAAGAGAATCAGTACACAGCAGGAGGACAGGGAGCTAGTGTCACAGAGCAGAGAAAATCCCTTGACGCCAGTGACACGATTCGTTGAAGGCCGAGGGACGCTGGACTGCGTGCGCTATGATCCACAATGAAACAAGAGCTCAGCGAAGACAGTGCTTTTTACCGGCTGGCATTTGCGGAGCTCCATCTGAGAGCGTCATGGAAAACTTCATTTTCACTGACGAGAAGGTGTTTTCCACCAGTAACGACGGTCCAAGTGTGGTTTACAGGCCGCAAAGTATTCGCCATTGATGCGAATATGTAATCACAACGAGAAGAAGTGTGTTGCTATCTGTTTTCTACTGAGGATGGATTTCTGCGAGAGGAGCAGGAATTCTTCACAGCGAGCAGTACGCCCAGATAATGGAAAATGTGATGCTTCCGTCACAGGAAGAGGACTATTCTCCAGTTCACCAGTCTGCATTCGTCCAGCAGCAGCTGGCATGGACGTCGTCATGGTCTGGCTGCCGCAGGCTGCTGATACGAACCCTGTGGAAAACATGTTGCCAACATGTCACTAGAACGTTAACGGAGACCTGGTTCTGAAGCCAACTACAGCTGACGCTGTTTGGGATTGCGTTCTTGAAGCCTGAGAGAAAGTTGCTTCTTCAGGCTGTTACGTCTGACAGCTTACAGATTCTATGCCAAGACAAACGGTATAAGTGAAAAATATTGTGGGATTCTAAATAGAATATTAGAGACCATAAAACGTTCTGTTATGTCGTTTATTTCTTATTTTTCCTCATTGAGAGGCAGTGGGAGATCACTTGACAACATATAAAATAAAATAGAGTTAGTTTTCCTTTGAGTTGCCTTTTCAACTAAAGCGAGTTTCTTTTGAATTCCCAGTTCGTTAAATATTCAATTTTTATTTCATTTCTGCCCTGTCTAGATATGTAAAAAGTAATCAGTTTAGATGGACGCTTTTAAAAATATTTTGTGTTATTTCATATCAATCTTTCTCTTCCCCTCCATTCATTAATAAATCCATCGTCTTCAAGAAATTATGCAAACTATTTCGTCTTACATTTATTTATTGTTAATTTTTTCTCGATTCTCTTTGTCACTCTCTGTCGTCTCTCTTATATTACCATCTCAACTGCTTTTCTACTCCATTCTCCCAAAACGTTATAAACAAATCTAGGGGTTTCCATTGAAACTATACACTCTCGTATAGTTTCAGCTTTTCTTACTGTCCTCTAGCATTCCTCTCAAAACCTATGAAACTGCATTCTTTTCTTTCCCCTTACCTACAACTCATTCTTCGTTCTGAAAACATTCTATCCTTTTCTCTCTGTGTCCTAAGACAAAATGAACTGTGGCATATTTTTAGTAAGGACTACTCTGCAAGCTTTTCACTCTTATTTTGCACTTGTTTACCCATGTCTATTCCTAGATCCTTCCGTCCTTCCTGCAACCCCTCACTTGACATCTGCATCCACATCTACATGAATACTCGGTAATCCACAATTAAGTGCTTCGCAGGGAATTCTTTGATCCATTGTCACATTATTGCTCTACCGTTCCTCTCTCAGAATTCATGTGGAAATAATGAACAACTAAACCTTACCGTGCAAGCACTGATGTCTCTTATAACAATGGTCATATCTCCTACGTATGTCGGGGCAAGAAAAATATCGTGGCATTCAGCGGAGGAGGTTGGCATTGAAATTTAATGAAAACACCTCTCCGCAATGTAAAACGTCTACGTTTCATTGATTTCCATCCTAACTCGTTTACCATATCCGTGACAAAATCTCCCCTGTTTCGTGATAATACAAAACAAGCTTACAAGCTTCCCTTCTTTGAACTTTTTCGACATCTTCCGTCAGTCCTAAATCGTAGGGTTCCCATACTGTGCAGGAATTCTTACGAAGAGGATGGACAAGTGTGTTGTAGGCGGTCACCTTATTGGATTTGTTTCATCTTCTGCATATTCTACCAATAAAACGCGTTCTTTGGGTTTCCTTCCCCACAATATTTCCCAAATGACGGTTCTAGTTTAAGTTGTTCATGATCATCGCTAGTAGATATTTAGCTGAAGCGAAAACATTTAAATGTGACTGATTTATCGTGTAAGCGAACTTTGACGGAATTGTTTTGGTATTCATGAGGTGAACCTCTCACATTTGATAGTTTATGGACAATTCTCACGTTTTGCACTGTAAAGATATATTTTTCACATCATTTTGCAATTCGTTTTACTCTTCTGAGGAGTTAACTAGACGGCAGCATTACCTGTCACAAATCTAGAAGAAATGTTCTGATTGTCTGATATAGTTTATATATATTAGAAATAATAGGTCTACATCACTTTACTTGCAGAATCACACTCATCACTTCCGTTTAACTAGATGTCATCTACCGAGTTATTGAGAACTGTAACTTTACAGATAGGAAATCACGAATCCAGTAGCACAAATGAGACGCTAGTACATAGGAAATCAATGTGGTTGGAACCTGCTTATGAAGAATGATATCAAAAGCCTTTTCAGAACTCAGTAACACCGAATCAATTTGAGAGACCCTATACTCAGTACAGTTGTGTCTCTCAAGAATGAAGCTTTAAAAATCCATGCTGGTTTGTTGTCGATAGGTAATATATTTTGGGGTAGTTCCCAACGTTGGAACGAAGTGTTTGTTCGCACGTCCTGCTACATGTCGATGTCAATGAAACGGATCTGTAACTCAGTGGACTACGTTCATTTGTTCCACATGTATTGCGGTGGTCTTTGCAGCTTTCCATTCTTCTCCCTCACCATAAATACTAGGTATGGAAAGGGGAGGTTGGCAAAGCTTATAGGTGACAGCATAGGTGGGGGTGGTGGGATCACTCATGGGAAAATTCCGGTAGTTGTGGGTGTTAGAGCTGTACCTTTTTTAGATTGAAGTCAGCTGACAGGTATTCCTGCTTAAGGGAAGTCTCTCTAACAAAGAAACCACTTTCGACAAAGCTTAGGTATCCGATTAATGAGGGAATTAGTATATTTCATCAAAACATACAAGGCATTAGAATAAAGTTAGTGAACTGCTTATAGACGTTGACTCTGAACTTATTGGTATATCTGAACAGTTCTTAAATAAGGAGATAATTCAGAGGCTTCCTTTACCAGGATACAGGTTGGCTGGCAGCTTTTCTAGGAGCTCTTTGCGGTGCGGGGGAGTAGCCATGTACGTGAAAAACGGTATCCCATTTGAGTCAATTGATGTTTCAAATTACTGCAATGAAAAGGTGTTTGAATGTTGTGCAGGTGTGGTTAAATTTAGTAGAGCTAAACTTCTTACTGTTGTTATTTATAGATCCCCAGACTTCGATTTCACAACATTTTTGCTAAAGCTTGAGGAGGTTCTTGGTTCACTTTATAGGTAATACAAATAGTTAATTATATGTGGTGACTTCAATATAAATTGTATAAGTGATTGTGCAAGGAAAAGGATGCTGGTAGACCTCCTTAATTCATGTAATCTTATGCAAACCGTATTCTTTCCAACGAGAGTGCAAGGGAACAGTAGAACAGCCATAGACAATATTTTTGTTCATTCGTCATTACTAGAACGGCATTCTGTTAGCAAAATGGTGAATGGCCTTTCAGATCATGATGCACAAATTTTAAGTCTAAAAGATTTTTGTGCTGCAACACATGTTAAATATAGTTACCAACTTTTTAGGAAAGCTGATCCAGTTGCTGTAGAGACTTTTGTAAACCTTGTCAAGGAACAAGAATGGCAAGATGTTTATAATGCTGATACAGTAGACGCTAAATATAATGCTTTCCTCAAGACTTTTCTCGTGCTCTTTGAAAGTTGCTTTCCGTTAGAACGTTCAAAACAGGGTACTAGCACAAACAGGCAGCCTGGATGGCTGACTAAAGGTATAAGAATATCTTGTAGAACAAAGTGGCAATTATATCAAAACGTTAGAAACAGTCACAATCTAAATGCAATAGCCCATTACAAACAGTATTGTAAGGTGCTTAAAAAAGTTAGTAGGAAGGCAAAAAGTATATGGTATGCAGATAGAATAGCTAAGTCTCAGGATAAAATTAAAACCATATGGTCAGTCGTAAAGGAAGTGGCTGGTCTGCAGAGACAGGTCGAGGATATAGAATCAGTGCGTAGTGGGAATGTCCGTGTTACTCATAAGTCGCATATATGTACAGTATTTAATAATCACTTTCTGAATATAACAGGTGAACTAAATAGAAACCTAGTCCCAACAGGGAATCATATAGCGCTCGTAGAAAAAAGTGTTTTGAGACTGTTACCTGAAATGCTCCTCCATGATACTGACAAGAGGGAGATTGAGTTAATAATTAAATCACTAAAGACCAAGAACTCCCATGGATATGACGGGGTATCTAGCAGAATACTGAAGTATTGTTCCATGTATGTTAGCCCAGTACTTAGCCATATCTGTAACTTTTCCTTTAGGAGTGGTCGGTTTCCTGACCAATTAATGTACTCTGTAGTGAAGCCACTTTATAAAAATGGAGACAGGGATAATGTTGATAATTATAGACCTATTTCATTGCCATCGGTGTTTGCTAAAGTTATCGAGAGGGTTGTATATACAAGGTTACTGCAGCATTTAAATTTACATAATTTGCTGTCAAATGTACAGTTTGGTTTTAGAAATGGCTTAACAACAGAAAATGCTATAGTCTCTTTTCTCTGTGAGGTTTTGGACGGATTAAATAAAAGGTTGCGAACGTTAGGTGTTTTCTTTGATTTAACGAAGGCTTTTGACTGTGTTGACCACACAATATTACTGCAGAAGTTGGATCATTATGGAGTAAGGGGAGTAGCTTACAATTGGTTCGCCTCTTAATTTAAGAACAGAAAGCAGAAAGTAATTTTCCGTAATATTGAGAGTGGTAATGATGTTCAGTCCCAATGGAGCACTGTTAAATGGTGCATTCCCCAAGGATCGGTGCTGGGGCCACTGCTGTTTCTTATTTATATAAATGATATGCCTTCTAGTATTACAGGTGATTCAAAAATATTTCTGTTTGCTGATGACACCAGCTTGGTAGTGAAGGATCTTGTGTGTAATATTGAAACATTATCAAATAATGTAGTTCATGAAATAAGTTCGTGGCTTGTGGAAAATAATTTGATGCTAAATCACAGTAAGACTCAGTTTTTATAGTTTCTAACTCACAATTCAACAAGAACTGATATTTTAATCAGACAGAATGGGCATATTATAAGCGAGACGGAACAGTTCAAGTTCCTAGGCGTACGGATAGATAGTAAGCTGTTGTGGAAGGCCCATGTTCAGGATCTTGTTCAGAAACTAAATGCCGCTTTATTTACCATTAGAACAGTATCTGAAATAAGTGACATTTCAACACGAAAAGTAGTCTACTTCGCATATTTTCATACGCTTATGTCATATGGTATTATTTTTTGGGGTAATTCTTCTGGTTCAAAAAGGGGATTTTTGGCTCAAAAATGGGCTGTTCGAGCTATGTGTGGTGTAAGTTCGAAAACCTCTTGTCGACCCCTATTCAATAGTCTGGGAATTTTGACATTGCCCTCACAGTATATATTTTCTTTAATATCGTTTGTTGTTAGCAATATTCCCAAGAGTTAGCAGCTTTCACTCAGTTAATACTAGGCAGAAATCAAATCTGCATGTGGAATGCACTTCCTTGACTCTTGTGCAGAAAGGAGTGCAGTATTCTGCTGCATCCATTTTCAATAAGCTACCACAAGAACTCAAAAATCTTAGCAGTAGCCCAAACGCTTTTAAGTCTAAACTGAAGAGTTTCCTTATGGCTCACTCCTTCTACTCTGTCGAGGAGCTCCTGGAAGAGCTAAACAATTAAGCAAATTCCAGTGTTACATTCTTGATTTTCTTTATTTAAACTAACGACGTGTCACCTGAATATGTTTCTTATATTTCATTTTATCTGTTTCTACAATCGTGTTGTAATTTCATGTACTGACTCGTTCCATGACCATGGAGACTTCTCCTTAATGTGGTACCACGGAACAATAAATAAATAAATAAATAAAATAAATAAATACTCCTCATGGCGTCATAGGAAAAGTAATTAAGCTGCTGCATCATTCATGCGCAAGATGCACTCCTAAATTGTTAGCCAACTCAAGAAAGACATTGCATGTAGAAACATGATCGTCCTGCTACGACTATGACAGAATAATGACAACATAGTGGGAGATGTCTGGTGAATCTGTGATAGAACTGTCATGCTAGATTAAGGTGATATATTCGTCGTATACCAATCAAAGATTCTCTTTGATTTGCAATTTCGTGTGTCATCGATTAATCAAATATGTGTCTGCAGAGAGGGGAGATAACTTTCATGCAGCAGTTACAACTAATCTCGTTGTCTACATTGTGAATTACCTGTATCGGCCATCGCAAGGACACTGAGGAGGCGATGAACATTGCAGTTGGTCGCTTGCTCCACGAAAATGTTGATGCACTGTAAAGAGTAAGATTCAGTAGTTCTCACTTCCAAACTGGCACGAAAGTTACATTTTACCTCCTCTGTAACAGAGTTACAAAGAGCTATATCAAACTCAGAATGAGATCTTCTGAAATTTTGTCGTCATAAGACGTCTCGCTATGTTAAGTAACCAGAAGATCTAGAGGTAAGAAATATAAAATACTACGGAACTGCTACTGAAAATACACAATTCTGTTAATTAAATAGTATCGCTTAATACTCTGTTAACTGTGTTTCATCCAGAAATTACTCTCATAGACACATAGTCATATTTACACTGTAGTCTGGTACGGTTACTTGAGTATGACAAAAGATTTCATATTGCATCAAGACAGTCCCTGTTGCGTGGTATTATGATGGCACATCACTTGTATTAATGTAGTGCATCATAATAGCGTTTCCCGTTAGGTTTTTGAACAAAATAGACGCAAATATCAGAGAAAGCGACAGCAATATATTCCACCTCTTTATCGAAAACCGGCTGAACATGTGCAGATAGTTTTTCGATCCCACACATGTAGAGACTTGCTGAATCTTAGTTAAGCCACAGTTAAAGGGCAATCGCTAAAACAAAACATACAAAAATAAACAAAAGAAGAATAACAAACTTTCTTGGTGGTTGATCAATGAGGGGCGAGAAAGTGAAACACATGCGGGTGCCAGATTAGAAGACTTTTGGTAGGCGTGTTTGCCAACCAAGTTCCTTGCTGCTGTCTTCCAGGTTGCATTTGTTACTCCGCGACTGCAAAGGATGTCATTTGTCAGAACAAGTGACAGTTGCGAAGGACGCATCCCTGTGAAGCAATTCCTAAACACAAAACAACTTCTTTGTGCCACCAGATGTATCTCAACAACAATACATTTGCAGAACTTACGCAGGCCATCGTTTGAGATAATGTTTGTTATACCTTACTCACTATTTTCTCCTTATGAAGTTACCATACGATACTTCAGACGGCCATCAGGCTGCACGGCTTTTGTTTATGGTGACCTCCTCTAATCTATTACGGCAAATGCTAGATCAATCCATCCCTCTTTGACATTCTGCTTCCTGTCTAATTTCGTTTTCGACGAGACATTATACCGTAATCCTCGTTCCTTTGTTTTGGTCTCAACATGACTACTGCAGATAAATGTTATATGAAGGTTAATTGGTCATCACTTGTCAGTTATTGCATCCACTGCCATTGACCATAGTAGTAAATCTCAGGAACGTACTTTATCAGTGCCTGTTTGCCTTCCTGAATAAATCTCAAAACAATCGTACTTGAAACAACACAACTTGACTTTCTCGACAGCACTCACTCCACACAGCTGCTTCGAGTTGCTTTCTCAGCTTTCACCCTTTTATTAAACACAAACAGAAAACAGTATCACCAGTTTTAGACATTAATCCGGTTTAGACTCCGTTTTCTAATGCATAAAGGAGGCTTTTTATAACGTCAAGAATGAGAAATATTCAAGTTGTCATGTCTATACTGCAAACTTGAACAAAATAAGACCATCGTTAAACATTCTTTTAGCAACATGCCATACAAAATAGCCATGGAGAATGCCGAAACATAGTATTATATCATACACAACGTTATATAATGTTATGTGTGCTAATTCGAGAGCAGAAAAATCCGCTGGAGCTCTGAGGCTCTATGCTCAACGTGTCGAAAACACTTGTGCTGTGTAGGTCTCTATCAAGCAGCCCCCGGCTAATGGCGCTGAAATTGTTCGCACCATGACTGACACCCACGAGCACGTTCACAAAAAAGTTCCACAATATTTTTCTATTAGTGGCTTTTTAGAAAATAAACAAAACCTCTGACCTTCTGTGATATTGATGCTCCTAGCGAACAGACGGAATATGACTTAAGAAGAAAGGAAATGACAGGTTTTGTATCACGATTTTGCGGTCTCACTCCATGAAGTTCATCATTACACCGCGAACAGGTTATTCACATCAACTCAAGTGGAAGTCAACAGTTCTGCTACCATGTGCAGGGTACCACATTCTGACAAAAACATGATGCTAACATACGTGAAATTCGTTGGTTGGTTGGAGCCAGGATAGCTTGTAATGGCTAAGGTGTGAATTCGATTCCCGCTGGGAGTACCAGTTGTTAATAGCCACAGTCGTATCCTCTTCGCCTTCAGTAATGCCAAGTAAAGATCGCAGGACTGTGCTGTTGCTCCAAATCAACATTTAAGTCCACAAACCAATCGTTATGTAAGATCATAGAAATTTCATTTCGTATTTTATGTGACCTTGAGATTTTGAAAATATTGGTACTGGACTAGGTTTCGATCTCCAATTCCAATTTTTCTCTGGATTTGAATCTTTCGAGATGATACTGTACATCATTTCGTTGTCTTCTCATGATACCAAACTCCTCCAGGTCTCGACAAATGGCGTGATCCCACTACTAGTTGTAACATACCCTTTTATTTATCCGCTCGTTCGCGGATCTGAATAGCAGCCCAAATTTAGATAATTTATTAATGTGACCGTGTACCTAATGGGCTGGCAATCGGATTGGACTGCTCAGGGGATGTTACATTCCGTATTGTCCTTCGCAAATACTGTAATAAGTACTGTTTGGTGGTAAGAAGGACACAACACAGTTTCACAAACAAGATCTATATTCTCAGCAAAAGCACAAAATAAGGAGACAGCCACTGCCTTCGTCAATACACTGTTAATGATGGTTAATCTCAGCACAGGTTTCTTTAATTATTCTTAATCGTCACACGCAAAAACCAATCACTGTAATCCAAGTAATGCCGGCGCGGTAGACGCGGAAGTTCAATAACGGCACTTAATATCACTGAAATCACTCTATAATTAAACTTTCTCACCTTCCCGTATAATACTAACACAAAGGGGTTAAACCGCGGCGATGGCCACTCCCTTTGTCGATTATTTGCATTAATTCAACTGCTGGCTTCTGCACAGCTCTGCCCGCCTCGCGGGAACCTACCACACCCTGACTCCGCACTCTCCACTCTAACTACTCTCCGCCCAGTTCTTCCCGCCTCGCGGGAATCTACCCAAGCAGCACTCGGCACTCCGGTGAATCCCCTCTAGCTCTCGCGCCCTGCACACACTACTCGATAGTTGCCCTGTCGACCTGTGTGAGCGCAAACTTAGCAGTAAGGGCCTGCGGACCCCTTACCACTAGTGAAAGAGTATTTGATAGCCAACACCTCTCTGTGTGGTGTCAACAATGGCGATATGTGTGGTGTTCAAGTCCCAGGCAGCACAAAACTATTTGTTGCTTTACCTCTAGCCATAGATGTGGTCATCACGCTTTTTGATGAAACAGTAAATACCTCCTGTCTATCCATAGCCATAAGACAACTGTGATGGTGCCATATATGAATCCCTTCTGGAGTAAAATCATTTGTATTTTCGTTTCAGGTTCCAGTATCACACTATTGGTGAACACATTTAATATCTGACGGTTGATTGTGCTTAGTTAACAAGTGATATAGTTACCACATCTACTCCCCATGCTCTACCCCAACTTTACTTCATGGCGTTTCATTCTTGTGCTTTGGACTTTATTACATACATTTCGCAGTTAATTCTCATGGGAAATATAAGCTTCAAGGAATTCCCAGTGCATTGCTAAGCATATTGTCATTTATTTCCAATGTTGGACATCGGCCTTGCAAGCTCATACTGGTGAACACTGCGATATTTTACATTTCTCTAAGCCTTGTCATGTCTCGATCAAACACACAAGCTTGTTTGATTAACAGTGGATTCATATTTGGATCACAAACAACAACTCATCATGAGAGGTATTTTAATGACAACTCTAGAATGAAGAGCAGATTTTTTCAAAATTCCCAAATTTGGAAACAAGATTTTAGTTTTGTCCATTCCCCCCATTTAAAAATTATATATCTCCATGAACAAAATTTTCATTTACTTAAGAAAGTAAATTTATGCAATTAAAGTTTAATAGTCAATAAGTAAATTTAAAAAGATTCTAAAATTTTGAAAATTAATTAACATGTTTATTTTGTTTTTAACTCAATAAATAAAATTTAATCTAATAATTTTCTGTAATTTATCTTCATCTTCTCAAAAGATCTTAGTGTAATGATCTGCATATGTAATTACCAAAATTTCAGATTTTGAAATATTGTACGACTAACTTTTTTCTTTGTCTATGATAATTGAGTGAAAACTTCTGCACAACCATTACTATAACTGTTAAGTAGATAGATTTAGAATATGAAAATTTGAAAACAGTACATTTTTAGTTGAAAATTTCACAAATTTTAAAAATGTAGTTTTTAGAATATTAAACCGTTTAATCAAACTTTTAATTTTTGAAAATCAAAATTTAAGATTTAATTTTTTTATCTTTCTGAAAATAGTTCAAAAGGAAATGAAAACATGGCGATCACACTTTTATGATTTTTTCTAACTTTTTATTCATTTATGTAATTAAAAATTTTCAGTTCAAATTCTATATTGTGAGTCATTATATATGCAGTTGTATGATGAAACATATCTTCATTAAAAAGGCATATAATTTCATTGTTGTCTTTTGAGTAGTTAAGATGTTCATTCTTGTAGTCATTTTTATGACATAGATAGGTTAATTTAGCAGAAAATTCAGGATGGTTACATTTACATCGTTATTTAATTGTGTTACTCTTTTAAAATCTTTAAAACCATAGTAAGTTTTTAAAAATTGTTCAGGTGATAAAGAATCCATAATTCGTGATGAAAAACTTCATTTCATCCATTTTTACATAGATATTTTGCAATTTTACATTACTGAATACAGAAAAATCATTTAACTCATTATTTTTTCGATTATTTTTAAAACATCGAAAATAACAGAAGACACATCAAATTCAGCAGAATCATGATTAGTAATATCTATGTTAAAATTTATTTTACCATTTAATCCTGCAAACTCAATTGTTTGAAGCTCCAAGAAAGAAATTGGAATTTTTTAATTTTTCATTACTCCTTGTTCTACTTCAAGTGAATATTCTGGTTCATATTTAACAACAGGCACATGAATTTCCATACTTTTATAACAATTTTACCTACTTTGGGAAGTGTAGATTTATGTTTATTAGTAGCTCATCAAAGAATAGAATCTTCTTGATATTTTCTTGAAGTCCAAGCGAAAGTTACTGCTAAATCTCCTTCCTATATTATTTTTTAAAAACACTTACAAAATCCACCAAATAATTCTAATGGATAAAGTACTTTATTGAGTTTGTTTTTATATTTATCATTGTTAAGAATGTTGATTAATTTGATAGAAATGACCTTAATGAAATAAGAGGTGATGATGAAATAAATGGATGTTCTACTCTAGATACTATATTTTTTCCTTTTTTAACTGTAAAAGCTTCAGGCATTTTTAACACATGGTTATCAATTAGTTTAAAATTCTATTTACAATTCTATGCTGAAAAATGTGTTTCATCTGTGTGAATAAATTGCATGTCAGATACTGTTGTGAACAATTAGGATGAATCCATTCATCGCCAATATTAATATTAATTTCTGTTTCCTTGTCAGTAAGATTTAAATTATTTATTGTTTTTTTTAATTAACAGGAAGTGCATAAAGTTAATAACTCTTCATTTTGTTCATGATTTATTAAGGAAAAAATTTTTAAATTGATTTTTAAAATTGCTGTTACACTAGCACCACTGAACTAAATGAAATTATCATTTTCATCCGTGATAGTGATTATTAAATTTTGTACAGAATCAAAAATTGTAATATTTATAGGATAATACTGTGCATAAATTATTGGTCCTCCAAATTCAGCATTTGGTTTAAAGGAAGAAGAATAGTTATATCTTCATGGAAATGATCATTACACTTAACAAATATTCCCTTGCTAAATTAAAATTAATCTTTGTTAATTAAATGGAATAATTTTAGGAACATTATTAGCAATTGCTTTTTCATAGCTTCAATAAATTAATTCTTAAATCCTAAAATTTGTCCACTACAAACTTCTTTATTCATAAGTAACTTCTGATAGTTACTCTGCCTAAGAATTTTATCTGCTACAATGTGTTTATTAGGTTTTTCCAATTGAATTTTTCGTTAGTACATGACATATTATATTTTGATACAAAATTAGGAGTTAAAAAAGTGGAATAGAAATTAATTAGTGAAACATTTTTATAAGATGCTTTAATTGGAACAGTTAATCTTTTTTTAAGAATAGATATATTAGAACTCAGCTAAAATAATCTAGTCATTTGCATTAATACAAATTATCTAAGTAAATGACAGATTGAGAACCAAAAATAAGAATTATTAAATACAAATTAAAGAAATGAACATGGTAAACGTTCAGCAAATTCAATTGGTTGTTCAATAATAGCACTATTTGGTTGTGGAAGTATAACACGTATGGTTTAAATGATATTTTAGCACCTAGATGGTTAAACTGGAAACAAATAAGTCACTTGTGTGTTTATTCAGTTTGTTGAGATCAACCAAAATATCAAGAATTTATAAAAAGTAGAAGACAAAATTAATGAAAAATTGCTATTTTTATTGAAAATAATGAAGTAATTATTGAGTTAGGTAAAATTGCAAATAATTCATTTGTTGTTTTAAAAGATTTTCTTTTTGAAAATCAAGGTATAGTTAGAGAATACGTTACTATGTGTAAAAATAAAAGGACAGATAGTTTTTACTTAGCTCAAACTAATTCAAAAATACTAAGCAATTAGTTTGAGGTAATTCAATTTTTTAAAATAATTTCAAAATTAAATCATATATATGATGAATGTGGTGATGTAAAATTTCACAATAAAGATTACTTTGGTTTTAGAACAATAGATATGAAGAGAAACATTAATAATGTTAAATACAGTTAAAAGATTTATAATTTTTTAAACATTTAACATTAATACAAAAATGTTGAACATTAAGGTTGAATGTAAGAATACTGAACATACATGACAAATATAAAATAAGAAATTATTAGTGTATTTTTATCTTTATTTAATTTTTTCAAAATATACCAGATGTTTCTAAAAAGCTAACTTAAGAGGAAATTAAAAGTACAACAAAAAGAAACATATGAAAAATGGAAAAATGACCAAGAACAGATTAAGAAAACTTTAAAAAAAGGTAACCAGTTTTAGATGGAATTGCATAAGTTGAAAAATAAGTCTAAGGTTAAGATGAGAATGTTTTGAAAGATTTTGAAGAAAATAGAGTATATGAAAAAGAAGTGGTTCCTTATAATCGACATTATTTAGAAGAATTTAATGATATTCCAAAAATTACATAATATGATGGCGATAAAAGAGATTATACATTAAGTGAAATAGAAGTACATGATTCATTCAATAAATAGGAAGAAGCTGTTAAAGACAGCAAAAATCAAAAAAATATAAATGTAAGTCAGAATGTTAAAAATTATCAGTCATAATGAATATAGTATTCTTGGATTAAGACCAGTTGGTACTTTAAATGTATTGATAAATATGTAGTTGAATGCACTTGTGATAAATTGAAAATTGGTGAAAACGAATATAAAGGTTTTGCTGGATTAATGAATCTTTTAACTAAAAACGAAATAACTCTGGATGATTTAGGTAAGGAATTTGATACTTTGATTTACGCAATTATTCTAGAATTTTATTCGACTCACATACTGTATATTCTGATAATAAGAAAAATAAAGTTAAATCAAGCAAAGGAAATAAATACAATAACTTCATAAAAACAATTGTTGAAGAATATTTTCCTAATTTTTCAGAAAGAAATCTTACTTAATATTGGTGAAGGCTTATTAAAAAAATATTAAAGAAAACCATTTGATTTATTTTTCGGTGAATGACATTTATCAGTTAATTGATAGATTAACAGTTATCCATGGGGAAGTATTAGCTGGGATTAAAAATTATGGTTATAGAAGTTAGAATAATACAACTGTTCACATATAAATGTTGGGACTATTATCAACTAACTAAACGATATAACTTATTTCAAAAAATGGTTCAAATTGCTCTGAGCACTATGGGACATAACATCTATGGTCATCAGTCCCCTAGAACTTAGATCTACTTAAACCTAACTAATCTAAGGACACCACACAATACCCAGCCATCACGAGGCAGAGAAAATCCCTGACCCCACCGGGAATCGAACCCGAGGAACCCAGGTGCAGGAAGCGAGAACGCTACCGCACGACCACGAGCTGCGGACTAACTTATTTCTTAAGATGTTTGAATAATCTACCAAATACATATTTGAAGTCAGTAAGTCATTTCAGTGTGTTCATTAAGAGATTAACAGTTATTCATTATGCAGAAACTGCTAACAATAGAAATTATTTCAGTAAAATAGTAGGAATAACCAAAATAGTGACAAATAAATTCAGTGACTTGCTTATCAATATACCAAAAGGTACACCATACTTTACTATAATTTTGAATCACACCACATATATCTTGGAAAAGTGAAAAATATGATTAAAGGAATGGTAAACTGGACTTTAAATAATTTACACTTGCCAGGTATGCATCTTCCTGGTTATAATTATTGTGGGTCTTTTACTAAATTAGATGAAAGAGGAGCTAGAGGTAATAAAGGAATAAATCCACCAGATGAAGCTTGTAAAAACCATGCTATTTTTATAGAGACAAAGAATTGGAAAAGAACGTGAAGCTGACAGAAACTTCAGTTAGCTGCTAGAGAAAAAATGTATTCTTTAGATGCTCCAATTGGTGAAAAATTAGCTTCAACTGCAGTTAGATGAATAATTTATAGAAAACGAAACTCAGGAATGGGTATATATGTTGATAAAAATAGATGTGGTTTATAAAATATCCTTTATTAATTTTAATCTATAGAACTTTGCTATGTAACTATCTACTATCAGTGGTATGGTTATCCTTATCCGATCTGGTAGGAAGATTACTGTCGCTTATCATGGCCTATAGCTCCTGCAAGCTACCCTCTGTAGTAATAGTTTGACAAATTCGTGTGGTGAATAAAATTCCTGTCCCATGCTGGCGTATTAATAATTTCTAGCAGATGACTTTAACCAACTGGTAAAAATTTGAATGTAATGGATAATGCAATATTTCTTTAGAACCACTAAAGAATGCACCTATGCCGGGCTTAATAGGCAGTATAGAGCCTTAATTTACTTTTATATGTAAACCCAGCATTCAACAGTGGTAGTAATTACCTTTCATGTATTGATTATGAAGAAAAGAGGAAATAATCAGTTGAGGGTTTGGATTAATTGATATTTATTCAATACCAATGTCATTTCAACAACTACCCATGTATCTGTTGCAATATACATCATCAGAACTCGTCTCTCTAGTTAACACAATTTACCTTCGCCATTAGAGAGGGGAGTGCAGATCTGGCTTCAATGCAGTTTTATTATGCAGGCATACAATTATACTTAACCTCATGCTTACTACATTCAATCACTATAGGTCATGTAGAACAAGTTCAGTAAAGACACTACAAGATTTAGTTCTTCTGTACCTGAATGTATCTAGAAAATATAGAATAAGAACAACAAGTTCCATTTCAACTTTAGTATTAATTGTACTAAACTTCCAAACTATAAAATAAAAACGCAATCAGTTACAGTTAACTTGAATAATAAAGAATTAAACAATAGTAATCAATTTTTAACTGAGCACAATAAAGAAAATAGATAAAAACGAGATGGAGATTTACCTATAACCTGTCATGAAAAATATTGTTAAAGGTGGATTTTTACTTTCATTAGAAGCAGTATTCCCATTATTATTTAGTGGTACTATGGCATCTGCAACAGTTATAACTATGAAAAAAGCTGATAAAGAATGAGAAGAAATTTAAAGACATAACATACCAATGAAAAATTAAAGAAATAATCACAAAATTTGATAGTCCTTTATCTAATTTAGTCATAGAAGAATTAGTTAATCAACTGAAAATTAAATATTTTCATGGGGTTATTATGACTGATTAATTAACTGATAGACCAAAAAATTTTCTTTGGAATTTAGATACAGCTTATCATGGTGGTAGCCATTGCATCTGTTATTACATGAATAAATATAAAAAATTGGTAATTGATTCATTTGGTGGAAATATACCAAAACAACTAGAAAATTATTTACGAAAAATATCTTAAAATATTCGGACAATACAAACTTTTGACGAATTTATTTGCAGTTATATGTGCTTATATGATTGAAATTATTATGTATGAATGATATGTTTGATGATAATTCAAATTTAATAAATGAACATTTTCGTAAATAAGTTGTTTTAAATTCAAAAAATATTAGGAGAAAATAAAAGACTTTCAATCATTAGAAGCAAACATAAATAATGAATTAATTTCAAAATATAATGATTTACAAAGAAACATCAAAGATTTTGAAAATTAAAAATATTAATTTAACAATAAATCCAAAAGTTAAGGAAAAATCGTGTAAGAATTTGAAAAATGAGGTCGTCTTTAAAGTTGTTAGAATGAAAATTTAAAATTATTCAAGCACCTGTAGACTCAAAAGTAGATAATGCAATCAAACAATTGCATAAATAATTAAATGCTATTTTTTAAGAACTAGAGGTTGTATTTACTTTACAAGTACAAGAACTGTGAATATATGTGATTCCAATAATGTAAAAGATGCAATGAACAAAAAATATTTACTTAATGAATTTTGGAATCAATTTTCAAATGCTGAATATTCGAGTATTTTAATGTAGTTGAATAGTTAAATCAGTAAAATAGATTTGAACAACTTAATAAATCTAATGTAAGTTATTACCTTCCAAAAAAGTATTGCAGAAGCATTTTCAGATTATTTCTAAAAAACAGTTTTAATTTCTTAATTTAATGATATGATAGACAAATAATTGAATTTACTTCTATGAGAGAAGGTGAATAACAACTGCACAATTTCAATGAATATTTTTTAATCTTAAAAGGGCTGTTTTTGGTAAAAATATAAACAGATTTATCGATTAATTATATTGATCTTTCTATGAGTGCTTTGCGAAACCTTACAAAATGAGTCCTGACATCGAAGGTGTAAATATAGTGTGAAAATAAGATATTTTAACTATAAGATTAAAAGTTTCTGTTAAAACTCTTCTAGTTGATGTAAAGATAAATACAATAGGTGTAATAATTTAAGTATGGTTTATTCCCTATAAATGGAGGATCATAATCACATCTTCTGTTAGAAGTGTCAAAAGTTCACTGAAACCCTTAATCTTCATACATAAACAACTAGAAATGGAAAACAAGGAACTGGAGATAGTTATTCAAATTGTAAAATCATCTGCTAAGAAAACTTCTTAGTAATAGGTAGTGTGTACATGAACAAATTATTAATGAGTCATATAAAACAATGAACAATTTATTTAAAACATTTAATTTCCTTAGCAATATATGAACTGTGGCAACCTGATTTAGTCTAAATGGATCTGCACAATTAAAAGGAATTCAACAAATAAATACAGAAGGTAAGTATTTATCTAGTGTTATATATTTTTAATTTCCATATAAACTTGGGCTCTTCCAGTTCCAGATTGCTTATTTTAAAAAATATTCGAATCAAGTAAACAAAAAAAAAATAAACCGATAATGGTAAAGAATTTGTTAAAAAAGAATTTCAAGAATTAATTAAAAATATAACTATTATTCATTACTGAACTATAGTCAATTCAGTATATCTGATGTTGATTGATTTATGTAACAGTAAACAAAAGATATAAACAAAGGAAATGAAAAATTATTCAAAACTGATTATGTTACAAATTTGCTACATAATAATGCCAAATATAAAATAGACGATAATGTAAGAATAAGCAAATAAAAAGGAATTTTCTAAACAGGAAATAAAGGTACATTGGTCAATAGAAATTTTTGAATATAAAGATGTTATTCATTGTATTCCAGTTACATATAAAGTGAAACATTTAAATGGTGAAGAAAGAAATTTTTATAAACATGAACTATTGAAATCGAGTTTTCCAGATGTTAATCTTGTTGAAAAAGATATAAATGAAGAAGGAAATAAAGTATATGTTAAATTGTAAGGTCCTGATAAAACACAATAGCTGAATATATAATAGTTATGCAATTAAAAAATTGAATAAATTTTCTCATAAAGAGAATACATATTCAAAATTGTAGCAAGTTTGGTATTGAATATAATATTCATTAAGCTTCTTGTTTTACTAAAGAAAGTGTTTTGAACATCACACAATAATTAACAAAAATGATTGAATATCCGAAATATTTGAAAATTTTAATTTCAATTAATGGAATAAATTGGTTTTAAAGGACATTGTTAGTTAGATGCATATGAAAATCGTTAAGACTCACATTAAAAATTTAATTATGAAAAAATAGCTCGGAGATTTAGTTTTATATTCTCAGATACGTTTGCTAGATTCGTTATACTATAGGTTAATTGTTCTCATGAATGGTTATTAAAAGCATTGAAGTAATTTCTACAACAAATAATTATTAATTTTTCTTTCATTTGTTGATATCAATTAACTGAATTTGGCACTTAATTAATTCTTAAATTGTTCACAACTTGGATGTCTATTTCTGTTTGCTTCCCTCAATTATAAATCATGTTCGAATAAAATAAGACATACATAAATGTATTATTGTAAAATCTTAAAATAACAGGAGTAATTCGTACTTTTCATTGGTAAGTTGAAGAAAAACATGTTGTAATAAACTAGTAATTACTTCACTTCTCTCATATGAAATTTTTACAGTTCTATTACAGTACATGATTTTTTATAATAATCATTAATTTTATTTAGAAATTTAAATGATTAAATTGATCTTAGTAGAGTTATTTTACATTTATCTTTATTTTATGTTCTCCATTTTTCGAACTGATGTTTAAACATGATGAGTAACGCGTTTTTTTTATTTTTTTGCTTCTTCTTTCAATACTTCCAATTTGTTTGTGTATTTAACTTTCCTAAAGCAATTGTACCTTAATTATCAAAGTATTTTAAGGCTTTGTCTATTTTTGGGTGTTCTAAAAGTCTAGACACATATTTGGGTTTGAGCTATGGACTCATTTTCATCAATTATTATTGAAATTTTTTATTGTTATCGATAAGTTCGTTGTTTTTTAGATCTAAAATCGTCTCTGTTTATATATAATACAATTTATTAAATTCCATTTTTTAAATCTTAATAATTGCTTTTCTTATTAAATGGAATATGACAATAAAATGATTTGGTAATTGTTTAAACAAGAAAAATAAATTCAATCATAAATAAAAATAACAAATGAAAATAAACATACAAAAATGGGCTCTATTGACTGTTTAAAAAAAGGAAACAAGAAGAACATACAGAAAATATATGTGAACATATAAATGAAATTACTAGTGGAAATAGTAAACAGAAAAGCAAAAAAAATTCTTAATATATTCGTAGTTGGAACTACAATCAAAAACATCAAGAAAATTATTATAAAAACTTACATATTATATGGAAAACTTCTAGTAATGTGTATCGGAAAACATATCAACAAGTACTCTATCTTGAAAGGATATTAAAAACTGGTTAACTTTTAATTTCATAACTGGTTTTAGTTTATCTTCTAAGCAGATGTTTGATGTGTGATGAAATCATTGTTATCATCTATTATTTTACTTTAATTTAATTTAAAATAACTATATGATAATGTATAAATGTTTGTAATTTAATATATGTATTATTGACAGATGGTTAGCTATTTGTTATCAATTTCATTTATCTTTATTGTTTTATTTTCTTATCTAAATTATTTTTCAATCTAAACTAACATCACTTTTTACAACAGATTTCTTAAAATGTTTTAAATTTTTTCTCTTCCTTAGACTAATTTTATAACCAAACATTTTCAACGTTAAATTAACATGCTCTAGCAGAATTTTTCCACAATTTTCATCTTTCTAAGACTTTCATGTGTACTTGTCGAATTCCATAATTACTATCTTTTGAAGAATCACTTGTGGGATTTCGATCATCATTGATTATACACCTGTAAAAATTTCGTCAGTTCTTGATCATTCATAAAAGAATCTGTATTCATACAACATAAATCAATATTTTCAGTGCATTTTGCTTACAGATCATTATAATGAAAATCATAAAATTTTATTTTTGTATTGTATAGAACACTGACTCCATTATGAATTGGTTTATTTAATTTTACTATAATTTTTTGTAGATGAACTGTAATTACACTTTCTAAAAAATACAGTAGCATGTACATAATCTGGTCTTGAAATATATCTTACATATTGATCTTGGATTGTAAATATTTTAAACTTCTGTCTATTTATAATATTTTCCAACGTTTCTTGAAATACTGTATAATTGATTAACTAATAGAAATCTTTTTTCAAATTCGTTAGCTGCACTTTTTCTCATTTAAGTATTAAAATTAGTTCATTTTTTCAAGTAATCTGATAACAAAATGATAATATTCTATTAATTTTTGTTAAATTTAATACATGTTTTAAACATTGTGTTAGATTTTTGTAATGTAAAATATATTTTTCTTTATTATTTAAGGTTGTTAATATATTATTTCCTCCCTGTGGTTCAATTGGTAAATCTTTGTGTAAAACATTTAATTCTTTTTAATATACTAAATAACTTCGAATATATAAGCATATTTACTATAATCTAAAGAATTTTTCAGAGTTAAAATGTTTCACTCTAAGGAACTTAAATCTTTAAATGGTAAATGCTGAGAAATGGCCCAACCACATAAATTATTTGTGTGTAAGTACACACTTTAATTTAATGGCTTTCTAGCTAAAATTTCCATATTTTTGACATTTGATTTAGAATATCTTCTTATACTTTGAGGAATCCGACCTTCGATTCCTTTTTCAAGAACCAATAGCATAACATAATCTTGTAATAAATCTAATTCAACTTTTATGGATCGATTTAACAGATGTATCACTAAAATTTTCGAAAATTTCTGCTAACATTTCAACATCAGATTCATTATGTAATATTGTATATTTATCTACTTTTTAATATTAAAATTTTCCCTAACTGATTTTGCAGAACTGTAACTTTTATCATCAGAATTATTTCTTTATTAAGTCTTGAATAATAATGTTCTTTTTTAGATGATTTATTTTCTTGTAATATTTCTTTAGCCCTTTATCTTCACTACAATAAACTAATGTTTTATTTATTAGTTTTAATTGTTCAACTTTAAAGTATTTTGCTGTTTCTCTAAATGGTTATTTTGCAAGATTTTTAAGTGATTTAGCTATACTTGAAGCCATACATTTAAATGTACCCCCAAATCTTAATGTTAATCCATTTCCATCTTTCTACTGAATAAAATATATTTTGTTCATTATTTGGAATAGCGTTCATATGTTCTCAATCTATTGCCATTTATTTAATAAACAAATATCGTAATGTGTTAAATAATGAATATAAACTAGAATAAAATCACGAGCTTGATAGTTAATTTTATAATCTTCATGGGCACTTCCCCAGTATTTTCCTGTTAAATGACAATGTCTCGTAAATTTTTTTCAGCAAAAGTATTTCGTTTCTTTGAAATAAAGTTAGTTTTTGAATTTTTAAAATTTATTATCGTTTCATTTGGCATTATCATTATTACATATTGATCATATATTACTTTAGTTTCTCTAGTTTTTTGTTTTAACATTTCACCAATGTTTTTCCTGCATGTTTAGCAGTATGCATAACAGGTATTCCATAATCATCTCTGCAATATTTAAGATAATAACTAAATGAAATCAGTAAATGTTTTTGATGTTTATTACTGTACGCTTTTTCGGGGTTTCGTTGACAGTGGTTAACATCTTATAATAGACATTCGAATTCTGGATGTATTACAAAACGTACTCTTCATGAGTTCTTATAATTTTTTAGTTTTATTATTTACCTAAAGTAATATTACTTTTACTTCTCTATGTTCTTTACAATGTCTTTCGTGACTTTTTAATTTTACTTGCGAATAAAAGCATCTTAAACACCTATCACAATGATTAATTTATCCATTATGTTCACTTGTTTATAAACTAATTAGACTAGATTTTTATATTGTTGTAGGCTTATGAGAAGGTTATGTTGTTTTCCTTGTTTATTTTTTGTATGGTAAAGGGAATACACAATAAACTTTTCACCAAAATTGAAATATTATTTGAAATTGATTTCTTTTAAATTTTTGAATATATGTTAAGTGAACAGGATGCTTAATTTCCTCTTTTCCCAAAATTTCATCTACTTCTTATACAATATTTTTATACTTACTATTACTGGATGCTCGACATAATGCTAGTTATATTGAATAAAGTAAACATTTTTTTACATCAGTTACAGCTGTGTTATGTCTAATTTCTTTTGGTAAATCAATATAAGAAGAACCACAAAATGGATTGGGTCTATTATTTAATTTTAAGCAATTTATATAAAAAAGACCAACTATCTTTCAGCGCTATTCTTCTATTTCAGTCAATAGTTTATTTGTTGATTTTTCATAATGATCTTCTGTATTGGTTTTTCTTGATAAAACTTGATTACTTTTTTTAAGTTAAATTCCTGTATTTCATCATGCCTTTTAAAATTACAATAAAATTTCACGTTGGCTTTAATCGCTCTTCTTTGTATTAATATATTCTTGAATTTAGTGATTACTTGTTCTTTAATTTGATTAAAAAATTCTTGTTGTTCAACAATATTATCGACATTATTGTTTTCATAAGTTATTCTAGATTTGAAAGCAGAGGTTTTTATATATATTTGTTTAGGTGATTATAAAAAAATCATTATCTAGACAATTAAAACCAGATAAATTTTTTAAAACGTTTTTTATAATCTCTTGATATTTATATAATAAAGGCTTTTGAAAATTATTCTCATTATCCATATTATTAACATTACCCTCAGAGATATTGATCAGATAGATTAATTATTGCTTGTTAGGCTTGAATAATTTTTTAAATTGTTCATTTTACAGGTTTCAAGAACTTTTTAAAGTTTTTTTATTTAATTCATTATCATTATTATCAGTATTGTCCTTAGATCTGTTGATAACAGATTAATTGTGGTTTATTAAGTTAGGATTAGTTTTTCAATTTTTGTTTTACAGATATCATGAAGTTTCTTTAAAGAATTTTTATTCAATTCATTATTGTTATTACTAATATTGTCAACAGGACTTAGAGCAAGTGAAATTAATGTTTCTTTATTTATTTTCAGGAAACTTATTTAATTTCCTCAATTTATGTATGGCCTGAAGTTCTTTTATATTTTTATATCTTAGTTCTCTCTTCTTCATTTCGTTCATATTAAAATAATCTATAATTTGCTCTAGATCTTGTCAAGTAATGTTTTTTACAATAATTTTCTAAATCAGCATTACTGAATCTATGTTTTTCTACATACTAATTTTCTATGGTTTAAAATAGCTCAGTTTTGGAACACATTTTTTTAATTTTATTTATATAGAAAAATATTTAACGTATTTAAGAAATTAAAATGTTGGCGACTGAACTGTACCTTGAGTTTTATTATTAAAATTTCGGTCGTTTATACAGATAGATGAGGTTTGACAAAGCTTATTTATGAAGAGAAAAAAGTATTAAATTTTTAATTTTTAAATAAATGGACATCTCATTCTTTGATGCCAATAAAGACAGTCTTAGAGGACCAATTTCTAAAGAATAATATACATTTTTTAAATAAATCAAAATTTGGGTTGCATATATATGTAAATTTTTAAATGGGGGAGATGACAAAATTAAGATCTTGTTCCTAAATCTGAGAATTTTGAAAAAAATATGCTCTTTGCACCAGAATTATCATAAATTTACTACTGTCATGTCATTTACGAGTGCAATCATACTTTTAAAGTGTCACTTATTGTAATGATGTTTAATTGACAAGCGTTATGGACTGTGTCATCTCTGATAATGTGTCTTCTAATAGTTGTAGTATCATTGTATTAGTTTACATTTCGAGTGTTGTCTAGTGTTGTTGTGTGGTAACCATAGTATATAAGCGATCGAATGTACCCCGCAAGATCTCGGCGTTTGGAGGACCTGCGACACAGCTATGTGGTTGGTGTTGCTTGGATTCAGCCGTCATTCACTTTTTTCTGTCAAGGATGCATGGCCCACATTGGACACTGGTGTCATGCCCTGCCTTCAATTGTGGTAATTACCATAATCAGATTTGGTGTCCCAGCATTGCTATCGATACCTGCTGTAGGCAGAGACACTAAACCTGTCCCCTCTCAAAACAGGTGTAGACCAGTAGTGGTCAGGTTTGTGAGACTGATGGAGCGGAAGGGTGGGAGACACTGCTGAGCTCCCGACTGCAGTATCAAACATAGGCAAGGCCTCATCTTAACTGGTCGACTCAGATGGCCTGGTTCGTCACTGTGAGAGCAGTGGAGTTGCCTGAGCATGTGAGACATAGTGCAGTGTGGGCAGTGGGAGTGGCTTCACATCCATAGGTTCCCACACAGTGAGCCATTTGGTTGCTTGCTTACGATCATGTAATAGAGACATAGCCTGTACTGGTCAGTATGGCTTGCAAAGTGATGGCTAGTGGCACAACTGGCAGGTGAAGTGATGTCAAGTACCTTGGGAGTTAGTGGTGGCACCAGTGGTGGTGCTTTTTGACTGCAGTCACTGTCAGAGGTGTTTGCAGTAATGAGTCATGTGCTCATGACCATATGCAACATCACACAGTCTACGTCATCTGTGGCCTATGATGATCTCCTGGATTCATCTTGGGAGCCATCTGAATGCATGCCCCCAGACATGGTGACACTACATGTAGGCAGATATGTAATTCGGCTGGGAATGCTTCATGGGGTGCAGGAGTGTAGCCAGGTTTGATACCCACAGCCATGCAAGATTTCAGACAGACTGGCCCCATAAACAGGGGTTGACTGGTATATGGCGAGGAAGTTGTGGAGAACTTCCTCAGCTAAAGTCGTCAGCAAGTCCTTGTGCATATGAGCATTAAAATTCCTCACCATCGGCAATGGAGGCCGGGTTGGAGGGGCAGTGGTCAAGTGTCCAATGCTGCTGCAGCGACAGAAAACCTCAAACTGCGACTATGTGAAGTGGGGACTGTCGTCAGACAGGTGTGTGTGTGTGTGTGTGTGTGTGTGTGTGTGTGTGTGTGTGTGTGTGTGTGTGTGTGTGTGTGTGTGTGTGTGTGTGTGTGTGTGTCAGTCACATTCCCTTGATCGCAAAAACTGTGGAGAAGGTGTCAATGGTAAAATCAATGGTTGCAGAATGCCATATACCCCAAAGGGGAAGTTGGGAGTCAGTGTCCATCACCAGCAACCACACAATCCCCCAGAAATGGTCTGGCAAAATAACTGTGTACCCTCTACTATAAGTGATCTGGGGGTGGCCATGGTGAGATAAGTTATGCTAGGGCTGCCTGGTTAAGGGAGCAGTTGTGGTAATAGTAGTATACACTTTCAATTCCAGCATCAATACCAGGCCAGTATACATGCTCCTGGGCTAAGGTGCTCATGAGAGGCATCAAGTAACTAGAGGTGCAGGGCCAGAGCAAGAGTAGAATGGACGACCCAGCATCCAGAGTTGTCAGTGACCAATGTTAAAACGCCATTTGTGCCAACGAGCCTGTATTGCATCGCAAAATAGTTGAAAGATGCCAGGTCTGCTTGTTTTGGTAAGTGCTCCAGCCCCATAAAATTCATAGCTGGCAGAACTTCGTGCACGTTTTGTTTTGTGGAAGTTTGTTTAGGGTGTCTTGCAGGAGGTGAACGAGTGCAAATCATTTCCTAGTGATCGAATTCTGCAGCAGGTCCAATGGGAAGGTGGTTGCCTTCATGGATGACGGAGTGTAAATGAATTTCTTCGTTACACCCCCACTAAAAACAGCATCCACCACTGCAGACATTGCACCGTCTTTGCAGGGAGCTTAGGAAGTTGCACAAAATCGATATTAACTATTTGTGATCGATTAATACATGGAATTTGCTCCCTTACAAATACGCATGGTAACATACTCCAAATGCAATATCGCAGGAATGGACTGTAATAAAAGCAGAGCAGTTTCATATCTCAGAATTCTTGACACCATGAATTAGTTTTAAAGGCTCCTTCTTAACTTAGCAGTAGTTCATTTGCACCAATAATGTAGAGAAGAACTTTAATATCTATTTGTTCTTTTGTTAAACGCTTTATTTGTTTCTGTAGCCTCAAGATCATGTTTGTACCTCGAAACATGTTTTTTATTAATTAATTTAAGTGTGTCAACAAAATTTGGTGACTTCTAGTGGTCTAATGATAACATTTTAGTATTTTTGAAACAATCTATCTGATAAACACTCAATTTGGATTTCAATAATCTTACCACCAAATTGGTATTATAGTCCTGATTTAGAGCATAGCATAAATGTTAAGCAATTAACGCATTGATTTTGTGACATGTATCTTTAGCTGTAGATACAAACTAGCAAAAAATTTAACATGTAATTATTGCTGCTGTGTACTTAGCAAAGGTTTAAGTGGAAATTCATGTAACCTCTAGAGGGAGTTTTCATGACAATAATTTTCAGAAACAATAATAAATGAAACATACTGATGTTACTACACACAATGGTGAAACATGTTTCGGTTAAACAAAATTAATCAGATGGTGTCTTCATAAGATGGAATTTCTCTGCTATTTTTCTTAGAAAGCACAAGAAATAATAAAAGCTAGAGTATTCAAAAGATGACTGTCAATCTCTGTGTGGCTCCACTTTTGTAAATTGCTCTCCTACTACCTTAATAGCATAGTTAATGAGTTTAAATATAGTTGCATGCACATATTTGCACATCTTTAGTAGACGGTCATTTTCCATCTGTGCAGCAGTACCACATGGTAGACATTATTGTACAATAATACATGATATTGTGGATATTATTGTGTGGTAATGCACAATAATTAATGACGTAACCACAACCAATTAAACAATTACTCAATTACTGATGTAAGCTTATTAACAAAAAATGTATTGTGGATAGAGTTGAGCGCTACCAGAGTTGCGGTTCAGTAGTTCTGGTGTCGTCCATGAATGTAGTAAATACTAGGATTACTGGTAGCATTGCTAGCTTTGGTGAGGTGTCCTTGCAAAATATACATTTCATTTTATAGGTAATAAAATTTGTTGATCACATAGCTTCTGAGCTTCTATGCAACCAAAGCTATTAATTCTGCAGCAAGTACAGTTTAAAAGCAGAAACACAACAATCTATATAGTTATTGTTGTTATTTTCTTCTCAATAGAACATACTTCATCTTGATAAGTGTTAAAATTGTTTAAGAATAACTGAAGCATGTTTTGTGTAAGAGTGATGAATTATTGAAGCAATGTTTGATATGTGTTTGCTTTTGTGTTTTCTTTTTTTTTCACATTACCTTCTTTTTGATGAAATTGCATTTTTAGCGCTAGGTTTACTTTTTACCACATTATACCTTTGCTTCACTTTAAGATAATCTGGTTTAGAATATAACCTGAATTGAACGTCGACAATTTCAGTTTTGCTGTAAATACTCGTTGTAATACAGGGATCACATATGCAAACAAAGCAATCGAAAAGAAGCAACGCCCAATAGGTATGCAACACACCTAACGTACAGGTAAAGTGGTTACCATATGAACTGATCAAGGCACCAGGAAAACTACTGTAATCTACATTTACAACAGTCTATGGTAGCCTTACAATAGTCTACGGTAGCCCACGGTGTTTGTACAACTTTAATGGTGTATCGTCCTGTGATGAACATTTTGAATGATTTCTTTTTCTGTGTGTACTTCCCATTCCATAACCTACATGTGTAGGCAGATCTTTGACTTTGTGTGAGATGTATAGGCAACAGACAAGAACAGTTTAGTTCTAGCTGTACAGTCAAAATTGCCTGAGGACATGGGCAGTCCGTTTCAGCTGACTGCTGCTAATGAAAAGGAATATCAATTAATTTTGGCATAATTGTGTATAAGGCAGAAACAGGCTCAACGGAAACGTGACCGATTTAATGTTTTCAGTAAACAGTGGTTAGATGGATCGATAGTATTCGTGGTGAGCAACATTTGTTTTGCATCATAGAATGGCGTAGCCACATAACAGCAGAAGGACTGAAAGGAAGACGTCTGGTCGGAATCGTTCCCCACATGACGACACTCCCGAACGGACGAAGCGTCGCACGGCGCAGGAGTTTTGAATATCGACAAGCGCAGCTGAGTTGATGTACGCCACGTAAATGGTACATCTGCAGCCTCCAGATTATTGAACATGGTTACAACAAATTTACCAGAAGGTGTATGAAGATAAATGAGATATTCGTCGAATTATCTCTGAATGTTATTATCTCGGTTAAAATATCTTAGGCAAAATATTTCATGGTACGAGATGTGCCCGAATAGCGCCCTCCATATGTTTGTGTATCCATTGTATGCTGGAGTATTGCCAGCTCACAACCGTTGTCATCCGCCAAATCGAGGATCATGGTAACTGAGCCTGCTGCGGATATGTAGCTGCAGGCACTGCTGAACCACATTTCAGTGAGGTTTATTCACGTGACGAAAAATAAAATTAACGCGACAATTGTCACTTGATCTGTAAGTGGAGCTATGACAGATCAACTCTTCAACTAAAGAATCAAAAGTTTGTAAACGCGAACAGCAGTGATGCAAATGTGTTCCTAACTTTGTCGCACATTTGATCTGACCGCTGTGTCTGACAAAGGCGATAACAGTGTTATCTGCAGAAATCAGAAGCCGTCGTCTAAGAGTTTTTGCAGACAGCAACTTTTGGAAGAGTTTGCTGACAGTAGACTGGCTGAGAAAGAATATATTGAAAGTCAGATTGAATTTTTTGTTCCGTTCCATTCTGTTGTCAATAACAGGAAAATAGTGATTAAATATAAATTGCTTTTCACTATTTTCGATGGCAAAGTGAAAAATTCCTCAATTTCAACATTTTGTTGATGGGGAACCAGCAGCTTTATTAAATTCCTTAAAGCGTTTATTAATGATTCTACCAACAGTTGCAGTATTTACATTAGACGACTAGTTTCGAATCTTACAGGTTCATTACATCTTATAATTAAATTTTCCCCAAGCTTTTCAGCTTTCATCATTAACTTACAGGTTCACTTTCAACCTGGCCAACTGTGGCTACAAAAAGCAGTACATAATTGTTAGTGAACAGCGAATACAGAAGTGGAATTACAATAGAAAGTTCAAATGTAACAGTAATTAATTATTTGAATACAAAAATACCTGCTCTGACAGTGCCTGATCTTAATAATAAACATCAAAGTGGCAACACATGCTTTATAAATGTTTGCAGAATGAATGCCACAATCCACATATGCCTCTTACCAAGCCAAAATCAGACTGGAAGTCAACATAGACGTGCAAATGCACGTCAGCAGCCAATGAGTGTGTCGCGTTTTAAATGTGGATGCTTCTAAGCACTTTTATTAAAGCTGACATCAGTACAGTGAACGACAACAACAAATTTATATCGTTATTTCGCAAGAAACAGCACGAGACACCGTGAAAACAACTAAATTTAATATCGCAATAACAGTGCACAAACAACTTTGTCAGAACGTAACTTAAGAACCGCTACAGCTGCAACTGCACGCCGCCAAATACAAACAGACTGCTAATATTTGGACGAATGATGAAAAACTACTAAATTTAATATTCGAATACAGTGCACAAACAAGTTTGTCAGTACTTAGCTCTAAAACCGCTACAGCAAATACAAATACTAGTGTTGCGTGCACCCATTACATATTTGGACATAAGACAAGCATTTCATGTAAAAGTGCGTGTCCACGACCAATGGCCTCATCGAATTAAAATATGGAGCATCACAGCGTCTTTGTTAACCACTCACATTTAATATAAAGTACAACGAAACAAATAACACTTGTTGCTCCATTACAAATTTTGCGTTATACATACAGACTGTTGTTTTCCAAAAGTCTACATATATAAGTAGTTTACATACATAAAACATTTGAAAACAATATATATCGTTTGTTTACTTCTAAGACCAGCGACTGTTAGTGCAGGTATGGTCATATTCAAATAATTAATTTCTGATACGTGTGAACATCTTTTGTTATACCACTTTTGTATTTACTGTTCACTGCCAACTAGTACCTTCGCTCCATTCCTGGATAAGGTTTATGGAGTAAATATAGCTTTATCTTAGAAGAACGGCTATGACGAAACGGAAAAGACATGAAGGCTCAGTCTGTAGCGCAGAAGCAGCGTGTTGCGGCTAGCAAAGTGGAAATGTAATTTCAGTTTGTTGATTGACTTTCTCAAATAGGGATCCGGTACAACATTGCTAGTAACATTGACAGTAACATTGCTACTGGTTTTTTTGCCTAAGTGCCATAAACTGAACAAATTTTACGGTGAAACGTTGAAGTCTCAGAACAAAGTGATCTTGCACATAACCTCCAGCGGGTATTTCGTTGATGTCGAGAAATTTAAAGCGTACTGCTTGAATGTGGCCAGACGTTAAGTACATTTATACTCATAGTACCCGATGCCGATATCAATCGACATAGAACTGATACACGGATATGCTGTAATCGGAGCTGCTACGTTGCCAATTGGCCATCTATCAGAAGATACGCAGAAAGCTCGAAACAAGGATGTCTGACGTTACCGAGAAGATTTTATATGCAAATATTGCCATGAGAAAACGATGCATGACGTGTTTCATTAGCTTCTAACATGTTCGGATCCAGTCATCTCGAACTTGGAGAAAGATTGAAGAAGATAAACTCATGCCACCTGAGGTATCAAGTCTGCATTTCGAATCATCTCCCAGTGGACAACCTGATAGCGACCCTTTTGACAGCGATAATGAATGAAGCGATGAATATGACTACAATTTCGACTGAAAAATGCAAAATATCTAATAAAACATATCAATACAGCAATTCCGACTTCTAATCTGTTGCCGGCCGGAGTGGCCGAGCGGCTCTAGGCGCTACAGTCTGGAACCGCCCGACCGCTACATCGCAGGTTCGAATCCTGCCTCGGGCATGGATGTGTGTGATGTCCTTAGGTTAGTTAGGTTTAGGTAGTTGTAAGTTCTAGGGGACTGATGACCTCAGAAGTTAAGTCCCATAGCGCTCAGAGCCAATTGAACCATTTTCTTCTAATCTGTTATCAGAGACCTCAAAATACCTTATATGCAAAGTTGTAGAGGAATCTGCTAAATTTATAGCATATATTCCTATAGCACATAAGGATGTACTCGATTATCTGCTTTGTGGACTATCCCTGCAGATTTCGGTGAATTAAAAAAAAAAAAAAAAACGTAAACTGAAATATCCTATTAGAATCATAACGAACATGTTCGTTTGGACTACAGTATTTGCGTCTACATCTATAGTTTGCAAACCACAGTGAAGTGCATCGCAATGAGTACTTTCCATTTTACAATTTATGAGGGCTTTTGCCCATTTCATTCAAGTATAGAGCGCTGGGAGAATGATGAACTGCCGGCCGCGGTGGTCTAGCGGTTATGGCGCTGCAGTCCGGAACCGCGGGACTGCTACGGTCGCAGGTTCGAATCCTGCCTCGGGCATGGGTGTGTGTGATGTCCTTAGGTTAGTTAGGTTTAAGTAGTTCTAAGTTCTAGGGGACTTATGACCTAAGCTGTTGAGTCCCATAGTGCTCAGAGCCTTTTGAACCATTTGAACCAATGATGAACTAAAACGTCTGTGTGTGCTATGTAATAAGTCTAATTTAGTCTTCACTGTCCCTACGTGAACCATACGTAGGGAGTTGTACTATATTCCTTGATTCACCACTTAAAGTTGATTCTTGAAACTTACTAAGTACAATTTCGCGCTATAGTTTGCGTCTACCTTCAAGCGCTTATCTGTTTAGTTTTTTCAACACCTCAATACCGCTCTCCCAATGGTCAAGCAAACCTCTTACACGTCGCAGAAACCACCGGCAAAACCCTAGGCTGTGTTCACAGTCCGCCATAGGATTTAGGTCTTGGTCAAGGTGGAAACTAAATCGATGCTGGCCGTCATCTCTCAAAACCTCCCAAACTAACCGATGAGTGACCTCCATGACGTGTCCAACAGCTCGAGTACTTGTCGTAGGTGCTTCCTCGAAGCGCTCGAGAACAGTCTCTTCAATTGCAGCATTCCGTCATGTTCGAGGTCTTCCATCATCACCATGATATCCCGCTAACGAGCCTGTTTCGTCAAGTCGCCGGTGAATTGCTGTAAGCGTTTGCAGGTGTCTGTGGCGTCTTGCTGGGTACCGTTCCTCGTACACTCATCGAGTTTCATGCGCATTGCTATCGGCTAGTCCATAAATAAAAACCATATCTCTTTGTTCTTGAAACGAATGTTGTGGCGCCATGTTTACTGTATGACTAAATCGCAGATGACGTGTGTGTGCTTCGAAGCGAAGATTACGTGTGAATGCCTCTGACGTGAGGTGGAGACAAACAGCAAGCGCTATTCGACATGTGTGCCTATGGGCGAGGGACGTTTGTATGTGTGAACCTACAACCATAGCGCTGCCTGCCAACCGACGAACGGCAGCAGGGGACTCCCACGGCCAACTGGAGCACGCGGTAGTAAGTTTCCGTAGTTTAAAAATGGTGCGTTGTCGACCAACACATTAGTAATTTTGGTTCCTAATGGCATCAGCTATCCAGAGTTAAAATATCGGGACAATTTTTCTCCACCCTGCATAGTGCGCGCAAAATGCCGTGGCCGCTAGATGGGCAGTCGGCTGGGGAAGTGTGGGGAGAGCGGCAGTGATGACGGGTCGCTCAGATCGCTGTTCGGAAAAGTGCGTTCTGAACTGAAACTTACTCTCGCATCTTTTGTAAACATTAAGTGGGGACCCTCCACGTCCACACTTGCATGGTGACCATTCAAAAACATCTACTGCCACCTCTGCTTTCGTTAGTATCTAAAAAGAATTCCGCCGATTTATTTTCGCCTGGCTTGTTAACCATTTGTAACTTTCAGAGAAGCGTCATGAGTGCCGGATTTTGAGTAAAACCTACACATTTCTCTGGTTGCCGTATCAAAATTTGCTTCTTTTGCCAAAACACAGCTGAGTTTACACTGTCTCACCTGCATCTTTTGCAGACACATTTGCGAGAGAATTCTGGCCCTTAAGAATTACGTTCTTTCACCGGAAAAGTCTGTAGTAATTGCAATAACACGGTAGATAATGAAGTTCTACATAACAACGATATGATGAAATACTGTCCTTTTGGGGTGCCGGCCTGGGTGGCCTAACGGTTCTAGGCGCTACAGTCTGGAACCGCGCACCCACTACGATCGCAGGTTCGAATCCTACCTCGGGCATGGATGTGTGTGATGTCTTTAGGTTAGTTAGGTATAAGTAGTTCTAAGTTCTAGGGGACTGATGACCTCACAAGTCCCATAGTGCTCAGAACCATTTGAACCATCCTTTTGGAGTGCTATCATTTGCCAAAACCTCATTTAGATGTCTGAAAACGTTTATGAAATATGAGGAATGTTGTGGATATTTCACTCTGACTTTATCGCTGGAGCGATGCAATCGCAAATGAGTGTGCTACATCAGATCAGTTTTCTCGACGTTGGCGACAGAGGGATACTTCTACCTAAGTCTAAAGAAAAATTCGATATGTTAGTTAAATTTCATGTGCAACAACATATTATGTAATATCCACCAAACGCAAAATCATAGCGACCTATATTTTTCATTGCAGACTTTTCCGAATTTCGTGAAGTGTCTTACTTTCACGCAAATATCACAATAACTATGACCATTAGCGAAATGAAGGGTACATCATCACGAACTTGACATATAAAGCTATAAGTAAAGCAAAATTGAAATTTTTTAGCGAATTGTTCCTGCACAATCGTTTGAGAAAGATTTCAGGGTACGCGCCTCGATTATATCGTCGCTGGCCAGCCGAAAGGTGGAAAACACTTATCGGCCCCCCCTTAGTAGTATTAGTATCTGTTTCGATAGCATAAAAAACCTTACATTCGATAATCTAACCATGCAGGTTCACAAAACCCATCTGTGTAAAAATTTCTTAGATCGTCGCTGAGCAGCGACCACCTGCTATTTCAAAGAATACCTTACGCGACACGGCGCGGAATACGAATTGTTCATAAATTGTATCGATAGAGATATTTTGTGTTTCTTATTTTTTGACATCTGAAGAATTGTAATCCTCTTCTGTTAACACAGTATGGATATTTTTTAAAGACGGCGGACGCGTGTATGGCGTGGTCCGCAATCACTAATTAGTTGTTATAAAATATTACTATTGTTCAGTGCTATGTAAGAATTTGTGTGTGTATCTAAGATGAAATATCGAAGATGTTAAAGGACTTTATTTAAGGAAACAGCCAGAAAGATACAAAATTGAAATTGTACGGAACCTATTGTTAGCAGTACTGACTAAGGTAATTAAATAAGTTATTGTGCTCTCAAATGCAGTAGTGTCTGCTTATTACTTAAAGTATTTCCATGCTATCCATCTGCTATTAATAGCAACAGAAATAACGGTGTCTTTATTGTTTTCATACAGCTACCAGGAACCGACTGCATGTCGGCAAACGTCGTAGTTAAGGCAAAAGGCGCATTGCTGTTTACCTTGTTTGTGATTTAAATCCAACTTCTTTTAATGTGTGGTGTAGTATAACAAAGAAAATTTCCAGCTCTGTCTGGTCCCTTAGGTTTCTCTGTTCTTAGTTGCTATGTCTCATATCCGGTCGTGATCGAACATGATCACGACACAAATAAATTATGTGACAATGCGAACTCTGTTCTTGATCTTGAGAACACTACGCCTTCTGCAAACGATATCAGGTGACATATAAAATATGACATACAGTACTTAAGTTCTTTGAAAAGTCTTTGCTCTTCCCGCCAAGGCGTGGTGCAAAACTCACAACAGATTTCTGAATCTTCACAAGAGAATAATAATTTGATCAAAATATAAATATCTTTTTTAAAAAAGAAATACACCACACTTGGCGCCCGAACAGGGACTTGATTGAAATCACGGAAATCGGTCCTCTTTTGTTTGCTGCTAATATAGGTATATCTAACAATACATTTATTTTTCATGTGCATGCTACGCGCATAAATTGTGGACGAAAGTTTCAAAGAGGAAAGAGGAAAGACGAGTCGACGGCGGAAAACGAAGAAATTTTATATCCAGTTGCCGACTTTCAAGACATCAAACGTAAGTTGCGAAAAAAATTTTCGTATGCAGTTGTGACGCTTCAGTAGTACAGTTGTCGTTCGAGCTACATTATCATTCTTCATTTTATTTCCATCTGCACATTTAAAAAATCAGATAAAATTTTTTTTAGTCAGAATTTAGATGCTGTAGTATACAGAGAAGTTGCAGCATTAGAAAATTGCAGCGAAATGCAGGAAGCTCTGCAGCGGATAGGCACTTGGTGCAGGGAGTGGCAACTGACCCTTAATATAGACAAATGTAATGTATTGCGAATACATAGAAAGAAGGATCCTTTGTTGTTGTTGTTGTTGTTGTTGTTGTTGTTGTCTTCAGTCCTGAGACTGGTTTGATGCAGCTCTCCATGCTACTCTTTCCTGTGCAAGCTTCTTCATCTCCCAGTACCTACTGCAACCTACATCCTTCTGAATATGCTTAATGTATTCATCTCTTGGTCTCCCCCTACGAATTTTACCCTCCACGATGCCCTCCAATACTAAATTGCTGATCCCTTGATGCCTCAGAACATGTCCTACCAACCGATCTCTTCTTCTAGTCAAGTTGTGCCACAAGCTCCTCTTCTCCCCAATTCTATTCAATACCTCCTCATTAGTTATGTGATCTACCAATCTAATCTTCAGCATTCTTCTGTAGCGCCACATTTCGAAAGCTTCTATTCTCTTCTTGTCCAAACTATTTACCGTCCATGTTTCACTTCCATACATGGCTACACTCCATACAAATACTTTCAGAAACGTCTTCCTGACACTTAAATCCATACTCGATGTTAACAAATTTCTCTTCTTCAGAAACGCTTTCCCTGCCATTGCCAGTCTACATTTTATATCCTCTCTACTTCGACCATCATCGGTTATTTTGCTCCCCAAATAGCAACACTCATTTACTACTTTAAGTGTCTCATTTCCTAATCTAATACCCTCAACATCACCCGACTTAATTCGACTACATTCCATTATCCTCGTTTTGCTTTTGTTGATGTTCATCTTATATCCTCCCTTCAAGACACCATCCATTCCGTTCAACTGCTCTTCCAAGTCCTTTGCTGCCTCTGACAGAATTACAATGTCATCGGTGAACCTCAAAGTTTTTACTTCTTCTCCATGAATTTTAATACCTACTCCGAATTTTTCTTTTGTTTCCTTTACTGCTTGCTCAATATACAGATTGATAACATTGGGGAGAGGCTACACCCCTGTCTCAGTCCCTTCCCAACCGCTGCTTCCCTTTCATGTCCCTGGACTCTTATAACTGCCATCTGGTTTCTGTACAAATTGTAAATAGCCTTTCGCTCCCTGTATTTTACCCCTGCCACCTTTAGAATTTGAAAGAGAGTATTCCAGTCAACATTGTCAAAAGCTTTCTCTAAGTTTACAAATGCTAGAAACGTAGGTTAGCCTTTCCTTAATCTTTCTTCTAAGGTAAGTCGTAAGGTCAGTATTGCCTCACGTGTTCCAGTATTTCTACGGAATCTGTGGTGTCACCGCCAGACACCACACTTGCTAGGTGGTAACTTAAATCGGCCGCGGTCCTGTAGTACATGTCGGACCCGCGTGTCGCCACTGTATAATCGCAAACCTAGCGCCACCACATGGCAGGTCACAAGACACGGAATAGACCTCGCCCCCAGTTGTACGGACGACATTGCTTGCGACCAGACGTACGAGCCTTCCTCTCATTTGCCGAGAGATAGATAGAATAGCCTTCAGCTTAGTCCATAGCTACTACCTAGCAAGGCGCCATTTGTATCAGTGCTAATAGCGTACTAATATTCAAGAGAGATGTATTCCAACAAGAGAATAAAGATAAGTATTAAACGCATCTACGTACTTTTCCTCTTATTCATTAATAAGTCTCATGTTCCAGAACTTCAAGCCCGTCTGCGTTAGTTTAGCGTGCACCTAGCTACCTCATTGTGTCTATGCTTTCTGAAATAGACACAACAGAATCCAAACTGATCTTCCCCGAGGCCGGCTTCTACTAGTTTTTCCATTCGTCTGTAAAGAATTCGTGTTAGTATTTTGCAGCTGTGGCTTATTAAACTGATTGTCCGGTAATTTTCACATCTGTCAACACCTGCTTTCTTTGGGATTGGAATTATTATATTCTTCTTGAAGTCTGAGGGTATTTCACCTGTTTCATACATCTTGCTCACTAGATGGTAGAGTTTTGTCAGGACTGGCTCTCCCAAGGCCGTCAGTAGTTCCAATGGAATGTTGTCTACTCCGGGGGCCTTGTTTCGACTCAGGTCTTTCAGTGCTCTGTCAAACTCTTCACGCAGTATCGTATCTCCCATTTCATCTTCATCTACATCCTCTTCCATTTCCATAATATTGTCCTCAAGTACATCGCCCTTGTATAGACCCTCTATATACTCCTTCCACCTTTCCGCTTTCCCTTCTTTGCTTAGAACTGGGTTTCCATCTGAGCTCTTGATGTTCATACAAGTGGTTCTCTTATCTCCAAAGGTCTCTTTAATTTTCCTGTAGGCAGTATCTATCTTACCCCTAGTGAGAAAAGCCTCTACATCCTTACATTTGTCCTCTAGCCATCCCTGCTTAGCCATTTTGCAATTCCTGTCGATCTCATTTTCGAGACGTTTGTATTCCTTTTTGCCTGCTTCATTTACTGCATTTTTATATTTTCTCCTTTCATCAATTAAATTCAATATTTCTTCTGTTACCCAAGGATTTCTACTAGCCCTCGTCTTTTTACCTATTTGATCCTCTGCTGCCTTCACTACTTCATCCCTCAAAGCTACCCATTCCTCTTCTACTGTATTTCTTTCCCCCATTCCTGTCAATTGTTCCCTTATGCTCTCCCTAAAACTCTGTACAACCTCTGGTTTAGTCAGTATATCCAGGTCCCATCTCCTTAAATTTCCACCTTTTTGCAGTTTCTTCAGTTTTAATCTACAGTTCATAACCAATAGATTGTGGTCAGAGTCCACATCTGCCCCTGGAAATGTCTTACAATTTAAAACCTGGTTCCTAAATCTCTGTCTTACCATTATATAATCTATCTGATACCTTTTAGTATCTCCAGGGTTCTTCCATGTATACAACCTTCTATCATGATTCTTAAACCAAGTGTTAGCTATGATTAAGTTGGGCTCTGTGCAAAATTCTACCAGGCGGCTTCCTCTTTCATTTCTTAGCCCCAATCCATATTCACCTACTACGTTTCCTTCTCTCCCTTTTCCTACACTCGAATTCCAGTCACCCATGACTATTAAATTTTCGTCTCCCTTCACTATCTGAATAATTTCTTTTACTTTATCATACATTTCTTCAATTTCTTCGTCATATGCAGAGCTAGTTGGCATATAAACTTGTACTACTGTAGTAGGTGTGGGCTTCGTATCTATCTTGGCCACAATAATGCGTTCACTATGCTGTTTGTAGTAGCTTACCCGCATTCCTATTTTCCTATTCATTATTAAACCTACTCCTGCATTACCCCTATTTGACTTTGTGTTGATAACCCTGTAGTCACCTGACCAGAAGTCTTGTTCCTCCTGCCACCGAACTTCACTAATTCCCACTATATCTAACTTTAACCTATCCATTTCCCTTTTTAAATTTTCTAACCTACCTGCCCGATTAAGGGATCTGACATTCCACGCTCCGATCCGTAGAACGCCAGTTTTCTTTCTCCTGATAACGACATCCTTTTGAGTAGTCCCCGCCCGGAGATCCGAATGGGGGACTATTTTACCTCCGGAATATTTTACCCAAGAGGATCTTTTATTGTATGATTATATGATAGCGGAACAAACACTGGTAGCAGTTACTTCTGTAAAATATCTGGGAGTATGCGTACGGAACGATTTGAAGTGGAATGATCATATAAAATTAATTGTTGGTAAGGCGGGTGCCAGTTTGAGATTCATTGGGAGAGTCCTTAGAAAATGTAATCCACCAACAAAGGAGATGGCTTACAAAACACTCGTTCGACCTATACTTGAGTATTCCTCATCAGTGTCGGATCCGTACCAGGTCGGGTTGACAGACGAGATAGAGAAGATCCAAAGTTGAGCGGCGCGTTTCTTCACAGGGTTATTTGGTAAGCGTGATAGCGTTACGGAGATGTTTAGCAAACTCAAGTGGCAGACTCAGCAAGAGAGGCGCTCTGCATCGCGGTGTAGTTTGCTGTCCATGTTTCGAGAGGGTGCGTTTCTGGATGAGGCACCGAATATATTGTTTCCTCCTACTTATACCTCCCGAGGAGATCACGAATTTAAAATTAGAGAGACTCGAGCGCGCACGGAGGCTTTTCGGCAGTCGTTCTTCCCGCGAACCATACGCGACTGGAACACGAAAGGGAGGTAATGACAGTGGCACGTAAAGTGCCCTCCGCCACACACCGTTGGGTGGCTTGCGGAGTATAAATGTAGATGCAGATGTAAATCCCATTGTTGAGTCTTGATATCAATATATAAATATGACGTCGTGTTAAATGTAAAATGCTAGCGCTGTGTGCTAATTCAGTTGTTTAGTGTGCCCGTCTTCCATCTTGTCTTCTCTGCTTCCGTTCACAGTGGTTTGTTAGGTGAGTGCAACTCCCACAGTTGACAGACAGCACGTGACCTGACGTCACAAGCAAAGGACAGGCGATCCGCGTAGCAGACCGTGTGTAGCTGACGTAAAACTGTTGACAAATAGACACCGCGAGATGGCGGAGGGTAAACAGAAATTAATCCCGACAGCAGGTGACAGTGATGATGTGGACAGCACTCAACATTCGTTGCGCTCACGTGCAATTAGCATGCGATTGGAGGTGGAGGCTAACGCCGGTGATATGATTGACACAGACCAAACAATTCAGTCGATTCCCGCGGGTAGCAACCCAACTGTAGATACGAATGCTATGCTCCTTCAAATCCAAAACTGGATGGAAAATAATGACAGGGGAAAGGAACAATTACGGGTAGAAAAGGAACGAAAAGCAAGAGAGAGAGAGAGAGAGAGAGAGAGAGAGAGAGAGCTGAACGAAAGGAGGAGAGGAGGAAAACAAAAAAGAACTAATGCGAGCTTTTACCGATTTAAATAAACAATTTGATGCGGTAAATGAAAAATTTGAAGTGGTAAATGGAAAATTTGTCACAGTAAAAACTGAAATAACTACCGAATTGAAAACTGATGGCTCTGAGCACTATGGGACTCAACAGCTGAGGTCATTAGTCCCCTAGAACTTAGAACTAGTTAAACCTAACTAACCTAAGGACATCACAAACATCCATGCCCAAGGCAGGATTCGAACCTGCGACCGTAGCGGTCTTGCGGTTCCAGACTGCAGCGCCTTTAACCGCACGGCCACTTCGGCCGGCCTGAAAACTGATCTGAATACCCAATTTCGCGAGGTCAAATCGGAAATAATTGGGCAATTCGAAGCAGTAAAAACTGAGATCCGTAAACAAGTTGAGGCTGAGATCAAGCGGGTATCTGGTAAATTTGATGCAGCACTAGGAGCTGCCAAGGGTGAAATTAATGCCACGGTAGAAACATACCATAACGAAACTGTAGCATTAAAGGGTAATTGTGATACCATGTCAAAGGAGGTCAGCGCCGTGAAACTGGTTGTCACTAATATAGGAAATAAGATAGATGATTTGAAGAAACAAGTAGAATCACTTGACATAGAGGAGCAGGTAAAAATTACGGTAAAGGCTCACGCCGAAGTGTTATCCGACCACTACGCAGAGTGGATACAAACCAAAGACCATCTGATAGAAAAAAAGGTAAAGACAGAACTGAAGGAAGTAGTAAGGGAACGAACCAGGAGACATCGTGTTATCTGAGCTAGGACAGATAAGGCGAAGTTTGGCACAAGACCTTCCTCAATGGAAGCAGCAGGTCATTGAAGAGGTGCAGACACTAAAGAACAGCCGGACGATGTGGCCGTGCGGTTCTAGGCGCTACAGTCTGGAATCGAGCGACCGCTACGGTCGCAGGTTCGAATCCTGCCTCGGGCATGGATGTGTGTGATGTCCTTAGGTTAGTTAGGTTTAATTAGTTCTATATTCTAGGCGACTGATGACCTCAGAAGTTAAGTCGCAAAGTGCTCAGAGCCATTTGAACCACTAAAGACCCAAGTGGGAAGTCCCTCACATCCGATGGGTAGCGAATGGAATCACTCCCCATACCGAAATGACAATAGGCAAATTCATTACAGCCCTCCACTTGATCACACGTCATACCACTGTCCGACAGACACAGTGCATAACGACACTGAAATGAACAGCCCACCAACACTCATAACCCAAATGAAGGAAGGAAGTGTATTGAAACACAAAATATTTCCAACCTTTCACCCGCAAAAACGTAACATACATCCGATCGTATTTTTGCGAAACTTCTCTGGAGTATTTCCGAACAGTTGAACAGACAAGCAAAGAATACAGTTTGCAACGGGGTATATAACAGGAGATGCCACCTTATGGGGAACAGAAATGACAGACAAGTGCAGGAGCTATAATGAATTCGAGCGGATGTTTTTGAACAAATTTTGGAGAGATGGTGTTCAGCGGCGCTTAAGAAAAGAAGTGTTCAATGCCGAAATGTTCAATTCGAAACACGGCAGTCTCAGAAGATATTTCGAAAAATATTTAGCAAAAATTAAATTCTGGGACCCACCAGTTACAAATAAAGGTGCGATTATGATTTTGAAAACTAAGTTGCCCATTTCTATAAGGGAGAAATTAGTTAATGTTTCCGAAGACGATACCGAAATATTTCTTTCCATATTGGACTCATTGGATTTGATTCGTGAAGACGCGGTAGCAAATGTTGGTAGCGCTCCGAATGAAGTGAGCAGCCAAAACAGTGGAGGTTACGCGCTCAACAATGGCAATTAGGGAAGAGCGCACGGTAGCGGTAGCTTACTACCAACCGTGCGGCGGCTACAAAAATCAACAGGTGAAATGGACAGTTTCGACCAAAGGATAATAATAAACAACGGTACAATCCAATGGATAGTATACAACGGCCACAGTACAGAAACTCAACACACAATTATCCACAGAATCAGTACGGAAACAAACCACCACAGCAAGGAAATTATCAGAGCGGACCAACCTTTAACAGGACGCGTGAGTGGAAATCACATGGAGGACAACAACATTTTGCTAATAATGACAACACAATACACTACATGGTCCTGAATACATTTCGACCTCCGACAAATATAAATTTTTCCGGTCACTCAAATGATTATGCAGGAAATCCGAAGCCGAAACGGCGAAGGACTACACAAATCTATTATGCGCAAAGTAGATCGTACACGGGACAAGAACCTTGTCCACCACCCTTCGTGCCACAGTCACAACACCAACACTAAACAGAGGAGACGTTAAGGACGATATCCGATAGGGAGAACCACCACAATCAGGAAAACTAGAAACAGCATTTTTTAGCCTCCACAAGATGCTGACACCAAAATCAGGCAGGCGTTGATTTCACTGACAACGTATGCCAACCTCCGTAAGAAAGCATTTGACAAAAAGATAAATAAGGTTATTGAGTATAGAGAAGGTGAGAGAATCTTACTAAGGACTCTTTTTAAACCATCGAAGCTACGAAAGAAAAATCGTAAGTGGCAGCGCGTTTATGAAGGCCCATATGTTATTGTCAGGAAGCCGCACACAGGAAGTTACTTGCTAGCCGACCCCGTGACTGGAAGGATTAAAGGTCTGTTCCACCGTAGTGACTTAAGAAAATTCCATAATGGTAACGCAAGAAATTTACAAGTATTAGTAGTACGAGGCAATTACAAAGCATCATCGGAGAACAAGATAATTCGTCGACGTCGAATGATAACTCAAGAAAAATAACAAGCTAGCAGTTACTACGTCTGGTGGTCATCAAACAGTGCTGACTGTATGAGGAAAGTTTGTACCGATCTGTTAACTGAATACAGGTAAAGGAAAATGTCAAAGAGAGAACATAGTACTAGTTTTAAGTTAGTATATAAGTATATTGTGCATGCTCGTGTGGTAATCGGCCCCCGATATGTATAAATCAAAGGAGGAGTGGTCAGTGCCCTTCTCTCAGGTCTTATAATAAAGGCTTTTTTTTTTTTTAGAAACTAAAGTCTCTCGGATGACAAGTTGTAGTCCTGTGTAAAATAAAGGGTCATAACCTTTCGTGACTAGAATCAAAGAATAACAGAGGATATCGTAATGAGAGCGACACATTACCTAAAAAAAAAGAGTAAATTATAATATGCTAAAGAACATGTGTAAGATCCGATGCTTAGAAGTAGTAATGTATATGGAAAACTTCATTAGGAACAAAGATTTAAAGTCTATGCAGATAAGTTATCCTGACGAAAATTCGAAGCTGTAGCAAGTAACAGAAGGAGTAGAGATAACGTTATATTGTAAGTTCCATGGAAATGTTATACTTAAGAAATGCCAGCCGCAAGACTAAATGTAGCGATTAATAACACGAGTCCGCAATGCTTTAAAGAGTGATGCCGCAGCAAAAATAAATAAATAAATAAAATAAAATGAATGGATGACAGCTTCTTGTAGAAGACTACAGAGTCAAGTAACCAACTAAATAATTGGTCAAATAAGCACATACATAGAGGCATGTAAATGAATTAATTATATTTTCTAAGTGAATGACACGCAAAAAGCAATTTCAGCAGCATAAGCGCTCGCATGTAAATGTTTCTTGCTTAGTATGATAATTGTTATAATGTCCAGATTATTTAAATGCTGATTTTTGTGTTCCTTTATAAAATCTTATCCAAAATACCGACCCCTGATTATCCTTCAAACATCTTATTTCCAAGAATCAGCTCGTAGAGGTTTACTTGTACTGTCTGGGCGGAGCAACTCATATGAAAAGCGTGTAGGTTCGCGACGAGAGCAGTTAAATTTTGCTTGTTGAAGCCTATTAGAGTCAAACCACTTGTTTGGCATGCAATTGAGTTTGTTGTCTTTGTAACACGCGATTAGTCCGTCATCGCCGGTATATTTTTAAGTGAATAGTATTCGGCATGGGAAAGTAGGCAGCCTCTCTGTCTGGAGGCTGTCCTCAATTTAAATAACACAGAAACACAAGTTAATGGACACATAAATGAAAAAGAGTAATAAAAAGAGGCGTGTTCTCAAAGAGGAAGTCAATTAGTTTGTCTTTGAGACAATTAAAAAATGTAATAAGAATATGACGGTAAAGAATAAATGAAACTGGTAGCTGAGTTTATAACAGGAGATTGAAAAATAGTCTTAAGTGGAAGACGTAAATTTTAACTGGTAAGAGAGAGCCATAAAGAAAATGATCGACAGCAGTTCTGTACCGAACGTGACCATTAGATTAAGAATATATATGTATATATAAACAAACTATGTAAATATTATTAGTCAAAGTATCTTGTTATCCTTCACTGAAAGTGTTATTTTTGCAAAGAGAAAGTGAGATGAACGACGACGCTTAGTTCACGAACGCCTATCAAAGTGAAATTGAAAATTGGTGTGTCAAAAAGCGAGTCTGTGTCACGACTCTTTAAACCACACCTTTTGTGTATCAGTTTTATTTTTAACGTGTGCAACGGTCAGTGCATAAGTATCGTTCGCCATGCAGCCCTCGCAAGCCAGCAAAATAACTTCTTTTCACCTACCTGTGAGTCCTTTACGGACAGTTCACGAGTGGTACGTCGAGATGCCTTGGTGCAGGCTTCCTCGGTGAAGCAACAGCAGCAATCCTCAAACATCGTGCTTTAAACGCAGCACGTTGTCGGCGAACAACACAACACACACCCAATCTACGATTGCGCGCGCGATACGGGCCGGTGTTGGTCTGTCAACATTGCCGCGCAGCGGCGTATGACGAAATTATGGATATTTGAAACTTTAATGGCCGGGTCCTCGTGGCTCGCTCCGGCAGTAATTGAGACTTCATACTACTTTGAAGGACATTGTTCTATATGTACATAGCAAACATCATATTTTAGCAACTGAAAGAGAACGATTTATATTAAGCAAATAATAATATGGTCATGACTAGAATAAATTTCGGTCACGGTCAGAACGAGGTTGATATTTGACTTAACCGCTGTCATAAACGAGAGCAGAAATCAGTGCGAAAAGAAAGAAAGATAGCAATGATCCTTACCCATCCTGAACCCATTGCAATTAAACCGATAATTTTAAGTAATACTGCCGGCCGGTGTGACCGTGCGGTTCTAGGCGCTTCAGTCTGGAACCGCGTGACCGCTACGGTCGCAGGTTCGAATCCTGACTCGGGCATGGATGTGTGTGATGTCCTTAGGTTAGTTAGGTTTAATTAGTTCTAAGTTCTAGGCGACTGATGACCTCAGAAGTTAAGTCGCATAGTGCTCAGAGCCATTTTAAGTAATACTAATGCAGAGTATTCTCTATTTATGTTCCATATTCCACGAGTTGACGCAGAATGGCAAATTGCATTCAGTGAAGTGGTAGGAAAGGGACTCCCATCGTGAGCGATTCTTGACAAACAATTCGACGGCACAGCGTGATCTACGAACCAATGTGCAATGTGTGTAAAATAAGAAAGAATATTATCATGAAATAAACACGAGGCTATCGAGCTTGTAGAGACATTGAAAATTTGGAAACCGTGTGACAGAATAATGAAAATTTCATGTCAATTTCATAGTTTGTAGCATTTTAGAATTCTATAGGTACTTCTAAGTGTATGGTTCTTTTTTTTTCGACAGTGCCTGTCATCTCCACTTAATGTATATAGATCTTTATTGTGAATAGTAAAACTTTCCTTGCCGGCCGGATTGGCCGTGCGGTGCTAGGCGCTACAGTCTGGAACCGAGCGACCGCTACGGTCGCAGGTTCGAATCCTGACTCGGGCATGGATGTGTGCGATGTCCTTAGGTTAGTTAGGTTTAATTAGTTCTAAGTTCTAGGCGACTGATGACCTCAGAAGTTAAGTCGCATAGTGCTCAGAGCCATTTTAAGTAATACTAATGCAGAGTATTCTCTATTTATGTTCCATATTCCACGAGTTGACGCAGAATGGCAAATTGCATTCAGTGAAGTGGTAGGAAAGGGACTCCCATCGTGAGCGATTCTTGACAAACAATTCGACGGCACAGCGTGATCTACGAACCAATGTGCAATGTGTGTAAAATAAGAAAGAATATTATCATGAAATAAACACGAGGCTATCGAGCTTGTAGAGACATTGAAAATTTGGAAACCGTGTGACAGAATAATGAAAATGTCATGTCAATTTCATAGTTTGTAGCATTTTAGAATTCTATAGGTACTTCTAAGTGTATGGTTCTTTTTTTTTCGACAGTGCCTGTCATCTCCACTTAATGTATATAGATCTTTATTGTGAATAGTAAAACTTTCCTTGCCGGCCGGATTGGCCGTGCGGTGCTAGGCGCTACAGTCTGGAACCGAGCGACCGCTACGGTCGCAGGTTCGAATCCTGACTCGGGCATGGATGTGTGTGATGTCCTTAGGTTAGTTAGGTTTAATTAGTTCTAAGTTCTAGGCGACTGATGACCTCAGAAGTTAAGTCGCATAGTGCTCAGAGCCATTTTAAGTAATACTAATGCAGAGTATTCTCTATTTATGTTCCATATTCCACGAGTTGACGCAGAATGGCAAATTGCATTCAGTGAAGTGGTAGGAAAGGGACTCCCATCGTGAGCGATTCTTGACAAACAATTCGACGGCACAGCGTGATCTACGAACCAATGTGCAATGTGTGTAAAATAAGAAAGAATATTATCATGAAATAAACACGAGGCTATCGAGCTTGTAGAGACATTGAAAATTTGGAAACCGTGTGACAGAATAATGAAAATTTCATGTCAATTTCATAGTTTGTAGCATTTTAGAATTCTATAGGTACTTCTAAGTGTATGGTTCTTTTTTTTTCGACAGTGCCTGTCATCTCCACTTAATGTATATAGATCTTTATTGTGAATAGTAAAACTTTCCTTGCCGGCCGGATTGGCCGTGCGGTGCTAGGCGCTACAGTTTGGAACCGAGCGACCGCTACGGTCGCAGGTTCGAATCCTGACTCGGGCATGGATGTGTGTGATGTCCTTAGGTTAGTTAGGTTTAATTAGTTCTAAGTTCTAGGCGACTGATGACCTCAGAAGTTAAGTCGCATAGTGCTCAGAGCCATTTTAAGTAATACTAATGCAGAGTATTCTCTATTTATGTTCCATATTCCACGAGTTGACGCAGAATGGCAAATTGCATTCAGTGAAGTGGTAGGAAAGGGACTCCCATCGTGAGCGATTCTTGACAATCAATTCGACGGCACAGCGTGATCTACGAACCAATGTGCAATGTGTGTAAAATAAGAAAGAATATTATCATGAAATAAACACGAGGCTATCGAGCTTGTAGAGACATTGAAAATTTGGAAACCGTGTGACAGAATAATGAAAATTTCATGTCAATTTCATAGTTTGTAGCATTTTAGAATTCTATAGGTACTTTTAAGTGTATGGTTCTTTTTTTTTTCGACAGTGCCTGTCATCTCCACTTAATGTATATAGATCTTTATTGTGAATAGTAAAACTTTCCTTGCCGGCCGGATTGGCCGTGCGGTGCTAGGCGCTACAGTCTGGAACCGAGCGACCGCTACGGTCGCAGGTTCGAATCCTGACTCGGGCATGGATGTGTGTGATGTCCTTAGGTTAGTTAGGTTTAATTAGTTCTAAGTTCTAGGCGACTGATGACCTCAGAAGTTAAGTCGCATAGTGCTCAGAGCCATTTTAAGTAATACTAATGCAGAGTATTCTCTATTTATGTTCCATATTCCACGAGTTGACGCAGAATGGCAAATTGCATTCAGTGAAGTGGTAGGAAAGGGACTCCCATCGTGAGCGATTCTTGACAAACAATTCGACGGCACAGCGTGATCTACGAACCAATGTGCAATGTGTGTAAAATAAGAAAGAATATTATCATGAAATAAACACGAGGCTATCGAGCTTGTAGAGACATTGAAAATTTGGAAACCGTGTGACAGAATAATGAAAATGTCATGTCAATTTCATAGTTTGTAGCATTTTAGAATTCTATAGGTACTTCTAAGTGTATGGTTCTTTTTTTTTCGACAGTGCCTGTCATCTCCACTTAATGTATATAGATCTTTATTGTGAATAGTAAAACTTTCCTTGCCGGCCGGATTGGCCGTGCGGTGCTAGGCGCTACAGTCTGGAACCGAGCGACCGCTACGGTCGCAGGTTCGAATCCTGACTCGGGCATGGATGTGTGTGATGTCCTTAGGTTAGTTAGGTTTAATTAGTTCTAAGTTCTAGGCGACTGATGACCTCAGAAGTTAAGTCGCATAGTGCTCAGAGCCATTTTTTAAAACTTTCCTTGGTGTTGTAGATGCTAAGAAACCCTGTGACCAAAACACAGATGCAGACGAACTGCACAAAGACAATTTTTACTAATGATCTTAACAATGAATGTTTTGGTTCTGAGCACTATGGGATTCAACATCTGAGATCATCAGTCCCCTAGAACTTAGAACTACTTAAACCTAATTAACCTAAGGACATCACACACATCCATGCCCGAGGCAGGATTCGAACCTGCGACCGTAGCGGTCGCGCGGTTCCAAACTGTAGCGCTAGATCCACTTGGCCACACCGGCCAGCAATGAATATTTTCTCTAGAATGGTAACTTTATGAAACTTCAAGTGTATAGTACTATATGACTACTCAATTTCAGCAATAGGCATGTATTAAAAGCCACTAATATTAGGAGTGGCATGAGGACGAAAGTAATACCTCCGGTATTGCTCCCCTCCTCATGTGAGGCAGTGTAATATTAGTATCTGTTTCGATAGCGTAAGTAAACTTCCATTCGATAATCTAACTATGCAGGTTCATAAAACCCATCTGCGTAAAAATTTCGTAGATTGTCGCTGAGCAGCGACCACCTGATTTTTCAAAGGCTGCCTTACGCGCCACGGCGCGGAATACGAATTGTTCATAAATTGTATCGATAGAGATATTTTGTGTTTCTTACTTTTTGACACCTGAAGAATTGTAATCCTCTTCTGTTAACACAGTAGTAATATTTTTTAAAGACGGCGGTCGCGTATATGGCGTGGTCCGCAATCACTAATTAGTTGTTATAAAATATTACTATTGTTCAGTGCCATGTAAGAATTTATGTGTGCATCTAAGGTGAAATATCGAAGATGTTAAAGGACTTTATTTAAGGAAACAGCCAGAAAGATACAAAATTGAAATTGTACGGAACCTATTGTTAGCAATACTGACTAAGGTAATTAAATAAGTTATTGTGCTCTCAAACGCAGTAGTGTCTGCTTATTACTTAAAGTATTTCCATGCTATCCATCTCCTATTAATAGCAACAGAAATAACGGTGTTTTTATAGTTTTCATACGGCTACCAGGAACCGACTGCATGTCGGCAAACGTCGTAGTTAAGGCAGAAGGCGCATTGCTATTTACCTTGTTTGTGATTTAAATCCAACTTCTTTTAATGTGTGGTGTAGTACAGCAAAGAAAATTTCCAGCTCTGTCTGGTCCCTTAGGTTTCTCTGCTCGTAGTTGCTATGTCTCATATCCGGTCGTGATCGAACATGATCACGACACAAATAAATTATGTGGCAATGCGAACTCTGTTCTTGATCTTGAGAAAGCTACGCCTTCTGCAAACGATTTCAGGTGACATATAAAATATGACATACAGTACTTAAGTTCTTTGAAAAGTCTTTGCTCTTCCCGCCAAGACGTGGTGCAAAACTCACGATAGATTTATGAATCTTCAGAAGAGAATAATAATTTGATCAAAATATAAATATCTTTTTTAGAAGAGAAATACACCCCACCTTCCGAAGAAACGAGTGAACTCGTCCTGCACTTTGGACAAAAACTGGTCCTGCGCATCGGCCACCGTATCCCGCGTGAGCTGTACCTCAGGCGTAGGTGACCTATTGATCAGATGGAATTACAGTTTCTTGGAGACATACGAGTCTCAACTTTTACCTTCAATTGGGATAGTAGCTGAAACAATTATGTTAGTAGTAAGCAGGAGTCCCAGGTTCAAGTCGCTGCCGTGGCACAAATTTTAATTTATTGCTTCAGCTTCTATCCTTATCGAAGATAAATTTGAGACTCATAAGTATTCAGGAAAATATAATTCCATCAGGTCAATAGACCACCTACGCCTCAGGTACAGGCAGGATTTCCCCATTACATGCAACGGTGTGGTGCTACTCAAATGTCGGAGAGCCTCGGCAATACTGACGATCTGAAAAGGGAAAATGGGCTGAAGATGTGAACTGCAGTTTATTGTGGGGAGGGCATTGGACTTCGGTAGTACATTGTAGCTGCCATAGTCAGAATGCAACTCTGTTGTAGTAGTTAGTACACTAGTCTAGTAAGCAGGAATCCTGAATTCGAATTCAAGTCCTGATTGTGGCATAAGTTTCCACTCATTGCTTTTGCTTTTATCCTTATCGAGGATGAAGTTGAGATTAGAATATCTCCAGGGAAATATGAGATAAATGGAACACGACTGCATCCGAAAAAACAAGACACCCAGCACACACCGTCGACATTGGCATTGTTATGTAGATATGTTTAGTGCAATACAGACAGAAAGATACACTCCTGGAAATGGAAAAAAGAACACATTGACACTGATGTGTCAGACCCACCATACTTGCTCCGGACACTGCGAGAGGGCTGTACAAGCAATGATCACACGCACGGCACAGCGGACACACCAGCAACCGCGGTGTTGGCCGTCGAATGGCGCTAGCTGCGCAGCATTTGTGCACCGCCGCCGTCAGTGTCAGCCAGTTTGCCGTGGCATACGGAGCTCCATCGCAGTCTTTAACACTGGTAGCATGCCGCGACAGCGTGGACGTGAACCGTATGTGCAGTTGACGGACTTTGAGCGAGGGCGTATAGTGGGCATGCGGGAGGCCGGGTGGATGTACCGCCGAATTGCTGAACACGTGGGGCGTGAGGTCTCCACAGTACATCGATGTTGTCGCCAGTGGTCGGCGGAAGGTGCACGTGCCCGTCGACCTGGGACCGGACCGCAGCGACGCACGGATGCACGCCAAGACCGTAGGATCCTACGCAGTGCCGTAGGGGACCGCACCGCCACTTCCCAGCAAATTAGGGACACTGTTGCTCCTGGGGTATCGGCGAGGACCATTCGCAACCGTCTCCATGAAGCTGGGCTACGGTCCCGCACACCGTTAGGCCGTCTTCCGCTCACGCCCCAACATCGTGCAGCCCGCCTCCAGTGGTGTCGCGACAGGCGTGAATGGAGGGACGAATGGAGGCGTGTCGTCTTCAGCGATGAGAGTCGCTTCTGCCTTGGTGCCAATGATGGTCGTATGCGTGTTTGGCGCCATGCAGGTGAGCGCCACAATCAGGACTGCATACGACCGAGGCACACAGGGCCAACACCCGGCATCATGGTGTGGGGAGCGATCTCCTACACTGGCCGTACACCACTGGTGATCGTCGAGGGGGCACTGAATAGTGCACGGTACATCCAAACCGTCATCGAACCCATCGTTCTACCATTCCTAGACCGGCAAGGGAACTTGCTGTTCCAACAGGACAATGCACGTCCGCATGTATCCCGTGCCACCCAACGTGCTCTAGAAGGTGTAAGTCAACTACCCTGGCCGGCAAGATCTCCGGATCTGTCCCCCATTGAGCATGTTTGGGACTGGATGAAGCGTCTTCTCACGCGGTCTGCACGTCCAGCACGAACGCTGGTCCAACTGAGGCGCCAGGTGGAAATGGCATGGCAAGCCGTTCCACAGGACTACATCCAGCATCTCTACGATCGTCTCCATGGGAGAATAGCAGCCTGCATTGCTGCGAAAGGTGGATATACACTGTACTAATGCCGACATTGTGCATGCTCTGTTGCCTGTGTCTATGTGCCTGTGGTTCTGTCAGTGTGATCATGTGATGTATCTGACCCCAGGAATGTGTCAATAAAGTTTCCCCTTCCTGGGACAATGAATTCACGGTGTTCTTATTTCAATTTCCAGGAGTGTATATGGAGGGAGAAATCTAAGGAAACGAACTTACTATGTGAAGAATCACTGGAGATCGTGGGTCATCATACCATAATACTCAGGAAATATCGCTGAAGAACGTCCGAAAGTTTATCAGATGAGTTCTGATTCACCCTGTATATTCCAGTGTTTGTCTTTCCCTACAATTACTGTCCTTTATGGCTCCTCCCACTATCATGATGTCTTGAAGTACATCCTATCATGGCGGTATTGGATCTTTTCCAGACAGGAATCGCGAAATACACCGAAAACTTAGAAGAAGAACATCTCGTTTTGTATTATCGCAAAGCAAGGGAGAGTATTAACTTGCAATGTGGGTCAACGATTTCCATACATTTTTGAAATGAATCATATACAGTTTTATTGCACTATTACTAGTGACTGAATTCGACCTGTATATCAATAAAAAACCTACTCATGTAACTGATAACAAACATTGACTATACTGTATCACCGTCAAGACTGATACAGTGTTACAAGAACGTTTCATTTTAAACCATTTCTGTGACATGCCTTGTAAGTTAACAAAGTTTCGAGACTGGACTAATAAAAAACAGACAATAATTAAAATTATGGTTTTAATGCTTCAGGTATTCTACACTGTCTGCCCCCATTTGAGAACAATGCACCGAACAGTCATACAACCATGTGGAATAGAAGTCATTCATTGGGCTGTTGTTCAACGTGTTGGCTTGAATGTCGGTTACGTCATCAAAACATTAACCACTCATGTCAATTTCTGCACTTTGTCGTCTTGTGGTAGACTCGTCTTAAAAAGACGAGTTCCGTCACCCGTAATGGTTTTTCCCAAGAAAAGAATTGTCCACGTTTTGCATTTCAATCAACTCGTAAGATGTGCAGAACAAAATCTGCACGCACTTTTCTGTTGTTCAACACATTCCGCAGAATGTCTTGTACACTGGGAGTTAGAGATGTTGGTCCATTGCAAATGGTTCAAATGGCCCTGAGCACTATGGGACTTAACTTCTGAGGTCATCAGTCCCCTAGAACTTAGAACTACTTAAACCTAACTAACCTAAGGACATCACACACACCCATGCCCGAGGCAGGATTCGAACCTGCGACCGTAGCGGTCGCGCTGTTCCAGACTGTAGCGCCTAGAACCGCTCAGCCACTTCGGACGGCTGGTCCATTGCGATTTGTGACAGAACAACGTCGACACTCTACGGCCGCACGTCCACTCGACGGTTCAAACCTGCATCCGGCCATCCTGATTTAGGTTTATCGTGATTTTCCTAAATCGCTTGAGGCAAATGCTGGGTTGGTTCCTTTGAAAAGGTACGGCTGCCTCCCTTCCCTAATCCGATGGGTCCGATGACCTCGGTATTTGGTCCCTTCCCCCGAACCTATCAACCGACCACACGACCACTACCTAACACTAACTGCTCAACACAGAATATCAAAATATTAGATGTTCAAGGTCCGTGTTACAGTACGGAACCATAGAACGATGGCAACGTTCCCAGTGGTCTGGCAGTTAACTTTGAATACGTGAATATGAGGCACAAAAACGCGTATTTTCTAAATTTTTTATGAATAAGCCTCGTACTCTAGCAGTCAATTCCGTGGCTGGAAACCAACAGATTTTTGTGACCTTGCAAAGTGACATAATTGAGAAAGCTCAATCAGGAACTACGGTTAACTTCGCGTAGCTGAAGTTCACAGTCATTTAAAATTTTGAAATGACTTCGTCGTCGCCTTTTGTCTGTAAAATTATTTATTTACAAAACGCAGTATTGCAGTATCGACGGTGTGGCTATTATCAGGTGGAAATAATTGCGCCTTAGCACATGTAAAAACTTAAAGATCATCCGAAATAACATGTCACAGAAGCTGGTTTTATCTCATTATTTCCAGATTACGAATTCTTGTGTGCATTGCATTCCTTGAATTGCATTGTCAATATGTTGTTCATACTCTTCTTTATTATTACATACATCTGTAATATTGTTTGGAATAAATGATTCCATGTTTCTTTTGTTTTCATATCAAACGAAAGATACTTTCGTCGCATAGTGTTCTGTGGACATTTGTTACTGTATACGAAACCATGTGTTAACTGCTCTTTCCCATTGTGATGCAGGTATATTGTTCATATTCTGCTTTATTTTAGGTCACATCCCTCTTTCGTACTTTCTCGTATTTAATGGAAAATAGAAATGCCGTGTTGCTATGGCCTCCCGTCGGGTAGACCGTTCGCCTGGTGCAAGTCTTTCGAGTTGATGCCACTTCGGTGACTTGCGTGTCGATGGGGATGAAATAGTGATGATAAGGACAACACAACACATAGTCCCTGAGTGGAGAAAATCTCCGACACAGCCGGGAATTGAACCTGGGCCGTTAGGTATGACATTCCGTGGCGCTGACCACTCAGCTACCAGCGGCGGATCTCGTATTTAATGGAGAACTCCATTTTAGCAGCTTTTGACAGGATTGGTATTCATCTTTATTACATCTTAGTTAGTTAGTTGGTACGGTACGGTAACCCCGTTATGATGTAGAACGTGTCAAGTGCACTAATATTTCTATTATTTACCCTATTCCCTAAAATGGCACAACATACATATACTATATTTATAGATTTATTTATTCCTATTCAAGAATTCATCTGTGGTATAGGTGTTCTCAAGGAGATATGATTTAAATTTATTTTTGAAGCTATTACTGCTCTCTGTCAGACATTTTATTTCATCTGGAAATTTGTTAGAAATCTTTGTAGCAGCATATTTTACCCCTTTCTGCGCTAAGATAAGGTGAGTAAAGGATAGTGTAAGCCTTCCTTTTTTCTGGTAGTCATAAATGTCACTGTTGTTGTTAAACTGGTCCATGCTGTTAAGAACAAATTTCATTAGTGAGTAAACGTACTGTGAGGCTGTTGTAAGAAGTCCTAATCTTTTAAAAAGATGCCTACAAGATGTGCGACTACGAACCCCACACATTATTCTAACCACTTTCTTTTGAGCAATGATTACATTTTGTATAAGTGTTGAGTTACCTCAAAATATTATTCCGTATGACATCAGAGAGTGAAGGTATGCAAAGTATGTTAGCTTACTAATTGCTATATCCTCATAATTCGCAATTATTCTGATTGCAAAAGTTGCTGAACCTAGTGGCTTTAAAAGATCCAAAATATGAATTTTCCAATTAAGATTCTCATCTATATGTACACTGAAAAACGTAGTATCCTCTACCCTGTCTACTGACTTCTGTTGATGTGTTATATTTACTGAAGGAACTGTACTTTTTGCAGCAGAAAATTGGATGTACTATGTTTTTTGGAAGTTTAGAGCAAGCCCATTTGCAGAAAGCCAATTAATGACTTTTCCGAAGACCTTATTTGTATCATTTTCAATTGGAGTTTCTTTTACTGGATTAATAATGATGCTTGTATCATCAGCAATGCTTGTATCATCATCAAACAGTGTTAGTTCAGCTTCTTGTTTCAGATAAGAAGGGAGGTCGTTCACATATATCAAGCATAGAAGGAGATCCATGATTGAACCCTGTGGAACATCTAATGTAATTTCACCCCAATTACATGAAGTGGCAAACTTATTTAAATCACTTGATCCATATAAAGAAACTTTTTGTTTCCTGTTCTGTAGGTATGACTTAAACCACTCATATACTATTCCATTTATACCACAGAATTATAATTTCTGTATCATAATGTCATGGTTCACACAATCAAATGCTTTGGACAATTCACAGAAAATTTCTATTGTTGACATTTTACTACTTAAAGACTCTATAATGTGGACAGTGAAACTGTATATTGCTGTCTCAGTGGAACAGCATTTTTGTAATCCGAACTGTGATTTACTAAGTATCCCATTACTGTTGAGATGGCTAACCACTCTTGAGTACATTATTTTCTCGAAGATTTTTTTAAAAATACTGTAGGCAAGGATACGGGCCGATAATTATTGACATCTGTGGTGTCCCCCTTTTTGTACAGAGGCCTGACAATGGCATATTTTAACCTGTCTGCTGAGTGTGCATTGTAATCTCAGGGAATAAGGAATTAGTCCTAGCAAATGATAAAAATGCAACAGTAGCTCTGCAAATGTGTGGAAATCTTGTTAACAGGTTCTCCGGACAATACATTTTAGTAGAAATCGATACACTCTACAATTATCCTCCGACTAAAATGGAAATTTGAAAGCAAATAATACACACGCTCATACCTTCACGATTGGATCTCCAAGTGAATTCTGTATTGATAGAGCTTAGTAAGTGCATTAACATTAATTACGGTGAAAGTCCGTTAACACTACACCACTCAACCTCTTGTACAAGTATGCACTTCGATACAGAATACTTTTGCTGCATAACATCAACTAGCACAAAAACTATACACTCTGTCAGAAATACTAAAAAGTATACTCAGGGGCAAGAATCAACACTATTCAAAGCAGAAATACGTACTCATTCCGTGACAATATATAATAAAGTTGACTGCGAATTCAGTCAAAGCTGCTAACATGGAGTTCTCCACAAAATGCGAGAAATTACGAAAAACGGACGCCAACTAAAATAAAGTAAATTACAACGCAATTAACTGGAGTGGCTCACACACGGATTCTTAGGCAGGAACAAATGTCCACAGAACACTATGCGACAACACCAGCATCTGTTTTCTATAAAACAAAAACATATACGGAATCACTTCCACCACTCAATATTACAGATGCGAGCAAAAATCAAGGAAATCAAACAGTGCAACATACACACACACGAAATCGTAATTAGAACCACAATGCTACGAAACCACCTTCCGTTTTGAACGAAACCAAAACAAATATGGAAGAATTTAAATTACCCAATAAGAAACCGAGATGGTTGACTGATAATTCCAGTGTTCCAAGTGGCCTGGCAGCGAACCAAGATCGTGTTACAGGAAGCTGCTACATGAGTTTCTGAATTTCATCCCTTTGGTCACAACTGCACATCGTTTGGCTGTGTAATACAGCATCAGATCTTGTAAGTGGGCTGTTTAGGTTTTTATGTTGGTAACACCACATAGTGCTCTGTATGAAAATCACTGACTGCGCTGAGCACAATCTGTGGCTGGTTGGACTCATTATTGCAATATTCCCTATTGGAGTGTTGGGCAGTTGGATGTGAACAGCGCGTAGCGTTGGGCAGTTTGAGGTAAGCCGCCAGCAGTGGTGGATGTGGAGAGAGAGATGCCAGTTTTGAGAGGTTACTATAAGCGGACGATCTGGACGTGTGTCCGTCAGGAAAAGGAAATTTGTAAAGACGGAAGTCATGAATACGTAGAACGAACCGCGATGCTGCAGCGATCGCAGGTTCGAATCCTGACTCGGGCATGGATGTGTGTGATGTCCTTAGGTTAGTTAGGTTTAAGTAGTTTTAAGTCTAGGGGACTGATGACTTCAGATGTTAAGCCCTATAACAGTTCATGAGATAACTCCAATAACGAGTGATCAATTTTTACTGAGCGGCATCACAGCACCATTGAAAAATGACCATCCACAAAAATCGCGCAAACATATGCACAATAATATATTTGAAATCACTAACTATACTATTAAGATAGCTGGAAATACATTTAGAAAAGCGAAGCCACGCAGCGGATATTTTGTAGCCAACGATTTCGGAGAATACCGGTAGCAGTTTAGTTTTTTTAAATCGATATACGTCATTTATTTGATTAAAACGTGATTAAAACGAAGAAATTGATGAAATGTATGATGAGATAAAAGAAATTATTCAGGTAGTGAAGGGAGATGAAAATTTAATAGTCATGGGTGACTGGAATTCAAGAGTAGGAAAAGGGAGAGAAGGAAACGTAGTAGGTGAATATGGATTGGGGCTAAGAAATGAAAGAGGAAGCCGCCTGGTAGAATTTTGCGCAGAGCATAACTTCATCATAGCTAACATTTGGTTTAAGAATCATGAAAGAAGGTTGTATACATGGAAGAACCCTGTAGATACAAAAAGGTATCAGATAGATTATATAATGGTAAGACAGAGATTTAGGAACCAGGTTATAAATTGTAAGACATTTCCAGGGGCAGATGTGGACTCTGACCACAATCTATTGGTTATGAACTGTAGATTAAAACTGAAGAAACTGCAAAAAGTTGGGAAATTAAGGAGATGGGACTTAGATAAACTGAAAGAACCAGAGGTTGTACGGAGTTTCAGGGAGAGCATAAGGGAACAATTGACAGGAATGGGGGAAAGAAATACAGTAGAAGAAGAATGGGTAGCTTTGAGGGATGAAATAGTGAAGGCAGCAGAGGATCAAATAGGTAAAAAGACGAGGGCTAGTAGAAACCGTTGGGTAACAGAAGAAATATTGAATTTGATTGATGGAAGGAGAAAATATAAAAATGCAGTAAATGAAGCAAGCAAAAAGGAATACAAACGTCTCAAAAATGATATCGACAGGAAGTGCAAAATGGCTAAGCAGGGATGGCTAGACGACAAAAAAAAAAAAAAAAAAAAAAAAAAAAAAAAAAAAAAAAGGCGCTGAGCACTATGGGACTTAACATCTGTGGTCATCAGTCCCCTAGAACTTAGAACTACTTAAACCTAACTAACCTAAGGACGTCACATACGACCATGCCCGGGGCAGGATTCGAACCTGCGACCGTAGCAGTCGCGCGGTTCCGGACTGAGCGCCTAGAACCGCTAGACCACCGCGGCCGGCGCTAGATTACAAATGTAAGGATGTAGAGGCTTATCTCACTAGGGGTAAGATAGATACTGCCTACAGGAAAATTAAAGAGACCTTTGGAGAAAGGAGAACAAATTGCATGAACATCAAGAGCTTTGATGGAAACCCAGTTCTAAGCAAAGAAGGGAAACCGGAAAGGTGGAAGGAGTGTATAGAGGGTCTATACAAGGGCGATGTACTTGAGGACAATATTATGGAAATGGAAGAGGATGTAGATGAAGATGAAATGGGAGATATGATTTCGCGTGAAGAGTTTGAAAGAGCACTGAAAGACCTAAGTCGAAATAAGGCCCCCGGAGTAGACAACATTCCATTACAACTACTGACAGCCTTGGGAGAGCCAGTCCTGACAAAACTCTACCATCTGGCGAGCAAGATGTATGAGACAGGCGAAATACCCTCAGACTTCAAGAAGAATATAATAATCCCAATCCCAAAGAAAGCAGGTGTTGACAGATGTGAAAATTACCGAACTATCAGTTTAATAAGTCACAGCTGCAAAACACTAACGCGAATTCTTTACAGACGAATGGAAGAACTGGTAGAAGCCGACGTCGGGGAAGATCAGTTTGGATTCCGTAGAAATGTTGGAACACGAGAGGCAATACTGACCTTACGACTTATCTTAGAACAAAGATAAAGGAAAGGCAAACCTACGTTTCTAGCATTTGTAGACTTAGAGAAAGCTTTTGAAAATGTTGATTGGAATACTCTCATTCAAATTCTGAAGATGGCAGGGGTAAAATACAGGGAGCGAAAGGCTATTTACAATTTGTACAGAAACCAGATGGCAGTCATACGAGTCGAGGGGTATGAAAGGGAAGCAGTGGTTGGGAAGGGAGTGAGACAGGGTTGTAGCCTATCTCCCATGTTATTCAACCTGTATATTGAGCAAGCAATAAAGGAAACAAAAGAAAAGTTCGGAGTAGGTATTAAAATCAATGGAGAAGAAATAAAAACTTTGAGGTTCGCCGATGACATTGTAATTCTGTCAGAGACAGCAAAGGACTTGGAAGAGCAGTTGAACGGAATGGACAGTGTCTTGAAGGGAGGATATAAGATGAACATCAACAAAAGCAAAACGAGGATAATGGAATGTAGTTGAATTAAGTCGCGTGATGCTGAGGGTATTAGATTAGGAAATGAGACACTTAAAGTAGTAAAGGAGTTTTGCTATTTGGGGAGCAAAATAACTGATTATGGTCGAAGTAGAGAGGATATAAAATGAAGACTGGCAATGGCAAGGAAAGCGTTTCTGAAGAAGAAAAATTTGTTAACATCGAGTATAGATTTAAATGTCAGGAAGTCGTTTCTGAAAGTATTTGTATGGAGTGTAGCCATGTATGGAAGTGAAACGTGGACGATAAATAGCTTAGACAAGAAGAGAGTAGAAGCTTTCGAAATGTGGTGCTACAGAAGAATGCTGAAGATTAGATTGGTAGATCACATAACTAATGAGGAGGTATTGAATAGAATTGGGGAGAAGAGGAGCTTGTGGCACAACTTGACTAGAAGAAGAGATCGGTTGGTAGGACATGTTCTGAGGCATCAAGGGATCACAAATTTAGCATTGGAGGGCAGCGTGGAGGGTAAAAATCGTAGAGGGAGACCAAGAGATGAATACACTAAGCAGATTCAGAACGATGTAGGATGCAGTAGGTACTGGGAGATGAAGAAGCTTGCACAGGATAGAGTAGCATGGAGAGCTGCATCAAACCAGTCTCATGACTGAAGACCACAACAGCAACAACAACGTTATTACACCGATTAATAACATCATAAACGTACCCCCGGGAGTGCTACACATCTTATTTTATCTTGACAACTGGGCAGGATGCTGTCATATAGGTATTTACTAGCACAGTCATTTATAATTTTTCTAGGGAGACGTTTCAATCTTATGCTTGAAAATAGCACAAATGCTGAAATTATTATAGCGCAATAATCATTTACAGCTAAAATTGATATTACGTCTTTTAAAAAGAATACAGAACGTCACGGATGTGTTAAGTGAGTTGGGGTGGAAATCGTTAAAACAATGACATTTCCCGTTGGGGCGACATACTTCACGAAATTTCAATAACCAATTTTCTCCTCAAAATGCCAAAATATTTCGTTTAATATCGCCTACAGACGGAAAAAGTCACCATCCTAATAATACAGAAAAAACCAGAGCTTGCACAGAAAGATTTAGGTGTTAATTTTTCCCGGCTGCTTTTAGAGAGTGGAACGGTAGAGAAATAGTATGAAAGCAGTTCTATTAATCCTCTTCCAGACATTAAAGTGTGAGCTGCAGAGTAATCATGAAGCTCTAGATGTAGATCTGTTTTTCTCTTCCAGTTCGTATTTCATACATATTGCTTCTCTCTTTATTACTGAGAGAAACTCCTTACTTTCTGTATTATCGGTCCACTAAACTCTTATATGATGACAATTATTGAACTATATGAAATAAAAACGTCACAACTTCTGAACGGTTTGCGTCAAGCTCCACTGTTAGCCGTGTTGCATGATGGGAATCAGTATGCGCATGCTTGGCTTAGTTTAGCGACGAAGCCCACTTTCGTTTGGATGGGTTCGTCAATAAGTATAGTTTGCACATTTGGGGGACTGAGGTTCCGCATTTCGCGATCGACAAGTCTCTTTACGATCAATGGGTGATTGTGTGGTGTGCAATGTCCAGTCACGGAATAATCGGTGCGATATTCCTTGATGGCACTGTGATTAGTGAACGGTACGTGAAGGTTTTGGAAGGTGATTTCATCCGCATTATCCAAAGTAGCCCTTATTTCGTCAAGATGTGGTTCATGCAAGACGAAGCTCGGCCCCATCGAAGTAGGAGAGTGTTTGATGTCCTGGAGGAGCACTTTGGGGACCGCATTCTGGCTCTGGGGTATCAAGGGGTCACTGGCATGGGCCTCGATTGGCCGCCATCTTCTTCGGATCTGAAAACATGCGACTCCTTTTTGGTGGGGCTACATACAAGACAAGTTGTACAGCAATAACCCAGGAACCATTGCTGAGCTGAAAACACCCATTCAGGTATTCAACGGGTCATGCAGAACTTCATCGCCAATGACGAAAGGCACAGATGGTTCAATTGCCTCTGAGCACTATGGGACTTAACACCTGAGGTCATCAGTCCCCTAGAATTTAGAACTACTTAAACCTAACTAACCTAAGGACATCACACACATCCATGCCCGAGGCAGGATTCGAACCTGCGACCGTAGCGGTCGCGCGGTTCCAGACTGTAGCGCCTAGGACCGCTCGGCCACTCTGGCCGGCCGACGGCAGGCACATCTAACATGTCATAACCTAAATTCGAATATCTCTAGTGACGTTTACGTGTTGAATAAAACGTGTGCACGCTGCAGTTTGTAACTAATTTACGATTTTTTTTTTCATGTAGTTCGATAACTGTTACCCTCTAGCATCAAATTCAAATGGCTCTGAGCACTATGAGACTTAACATCTGAGGTCATAAGTCCCCTAGAACTTAGAACTACTTAAACCTAACTAACCTAAGGACATCACACACATCCATGCCCGAGGCAGGATTCGAACCTGCGACCGTAGCAGTCGCGCGGTTCCAGACTGAAGCGCCTAGAACCGCTCGGCCACAACGGCCGGCTTTATAGCATCCTTTCGTTGCATTATATGTCACGAGTTTCGACTCTCTTGCTATCCAGTGTTCTCACAGTCCATGATTCACAGCGTATTGGTCCCAAACAATGTTCAGATATGAAACTTCCTGGCAGATTAAAACTGTGTGCCGGACCGAGACTCGAACTCGGGACCTTTGCCTTTCGCGGGCAAGTGCTGCTCTACCAACTGAGATACCCAAGCAGGAGTCACGCCCCGTCCTCACAGCTTTACTTCCGCCAGTACCACGCCTCCTACCTTACAAACTTTACAGCAGCTCTACTGCGAACCTTGCAGAACTAGCACTCCTTAAAGAAAGGATATTGCGGAGACATGGCTTAGCCACAGCCTGGGGGATGTTTCCAGAAGTCTCGGTCCGGCACACAGTTTTAATCTGCCAGGAAGTTTCATATCAGCGCACACTCCGCAGCAGACTGAAAATCTCATTCTGGCATGTTCAGATACATTTTTCAGTGATCCAAAATTTTGTTGTCGTGCAAAATATTGTTCCGAGAAATAGGCTCCGGTCACAATACCAGCTTTTTGTGCCTGGAGTGATCCGTAAGTAATGTTTTTGTTCAGATTTTGTTTATACCATAACGTCTCCCCAAGTTCCAAATTTCTAGTCACGGTACATAGTGGACCATCTCCCTTCAAAACCTGGACAGAATAAAAACAGAAAAAGGTGTGTGTTCCGACTTCATCCCCGTGAAGTCTTGTGCAGAATGTTCTGGTGTATACTTGTCCAATGCTGTGGCAGCAGTGCACTCCGAAGTCGATATGATACGTGTCGTAACAGTTGACAGTAAACAGTGAATCGGACAACGACACATTTTTCGGATATTGTTTGTGTGTCCTGTTTAATAAGTATATGACAGCATGCTGCCCAGTTGTCAAGATAAAATAAGATGAATAGCACTCCAGGGGGTACGTTTATGATGTTATTAATCGGTGTAATAACGTATATCGACTTAAAACTAAACTGCTACCAGTATTATCCGAAATCATTGGCTACAAAATATCCGTTGCGTGGCTTCGCATTTCTAAATGTATTTCCAGCTACCTTAATAGTATAGTTAGTGAGTTCAAATATATTATGGTGCACATATTTGCGCGATTTTTGTGGATGGTCATTTTTCAACGGTGCGATGATGTCACTCAGTAAAAATAGATCACTCGATATTGCAGTTATCTCATGAACTGTTCAATAATGGCTCTAAGCGCTATAGGGCTTAATATCTGTGGTCATCAGTCCCCTAGACCTAGAACTACTTAAACCTAACTAACCTAAGGACATCACACACATCCATACCCGAGGCAGGATTCGAACCTGCGACCGTAGCAGCAGCACGGTTCCGGACTGAAGCGCCTAGTACCACTCGGCCACAGCGGCCGGCTCATGAACTGTTAACTGCACAAAAATGTCATTAGGATTTTCTGTTGAACTCGTGGGTCAATACTAAGAATTGTGTCGTATATTTTATTGCAAACTGAACACATAATTTTTTTTACACGTTTAAAATTCTCTTAGTACCATTTTCTTTTTCTCGAAAAATTGCTGAGCTATTCAAATTTTGTACAGAGAAATCTATAACGGAAGCATACGTATCTAGAACTCAAAAAAAATTTTCTTTCTGAAAAGTCTAGTGGCAGCTTCACCGCACTCACAATGTTCTTATCTGAAAAGTCGAGTGCCAACTTCACCGCACTCACAATATTCCGCAATAATGCCCGATGCCGACATCAGTACACATAGATTTGATGCACAGATATCTCATAGTCGAAGCTGTTTCGTTGCCGATTTGTCGGCTGTCTGAAAATGCACAGGAAGCTCGGTATAAGGATATCCGGCGTTATTGAGAGTATTTTAGACGCTAGTATTTCCGTGACAAAACGATGCATGACGTACTCCATCGGCTTCTGGCATCTTCACAATTCATCTCGAGATTCCGGGAAAAGACAATTCAAGAAGATAAAAAGATGCCACCTGAGACTAATGATCTGCCTTTCGAACCATCTCCCAGCGGAAAACGCTACAGCGATCCTTCTGAAAGCCATAATGACACAATCGACGAATGTGAATATGATTTCGATTGAAAAATGTAAAATATCGAATAAAACATTTCAATACGGCAATATGGATTTCTAATTCGTCATCAGTGACATTAGAATACTTTATACCCGAAGTTTTCCTTGAATCGCTAAATTTATAATTTTGGATCCACCAAATTCGATCCGCCATTTTGAATTTTGTAATTCAGATGTCGGATTCCTAATCAGTGATCCAAAGAATGTAAAAAGAACCCAGTTTTGTAAGATTTTATATCGGTTTTTCTGTTGTGTCCAGCGTCTTGATGCAGTGAATCTACAAGGCCCCTAACATACATGAAACGACTTACGCTTAGTGTGAAAGGTTTATCGTTACCACAGTGTTGGCATGTATGATGTTCCGTCCTTGTTCTTGAATGAATCGCAGAAAGAAACTACATGAGCTGTCACGCACCAAGCGAATGGAGCCGAGCCACTGCAGTGTTAACCTCTGTACCGTTCGGAACTGTGTTCGTAGTTACAGTACATCGATATTTTGAACCAAACGTTGAACTGTATTAATCTTGAATGACTAATGTACTGAGCATCTGAAAGGGATTCCGCTCTAGCCAAGAACTACCTGTTTTGTGACAGAGAAAACCGTAGCACGCTACGTTCGGCGAGGAATGATTGCAGGGGGAAGAGGAGGAGGTGGGTGGGGCGGTAAAAACATGTCCCCTCCTGTCAAATGCGCCCGAACAATGCAAGCAGCCGGTTTAATTGGTCGTGCTGCCGGCGGGCTGCATTTAACCGTCGCAGGTCCGGCTGTCGCCTGGCCGTAATGGTTCGGAAATGAGCGTCTGTGTGCGGCGGCGCCACCTTTGGCATTTGGCCGCGCCACCGTGGACCGGGGCCCGCGCCGTTGCTAAGCAACCGCGTGACGTCATGCACGGCCACGCCGTCCGCCCAGGCTAAACTAGTTAGCGGGCGCCGCGGCGGAGCGCTGTAAACAGAAAGACGCCCACATGGCACACACGGCCAGCTCTGCCTTCTTCCGAGCCATTTCCTATCCGCCTTCTCCCGGGAAGCTGCAGCCAGAGCTCTGAGGACGCTGGCACCAGCGTCTCGCAGCGTTCCAATGCGAGACTACGAACTTTGTGTGTGTGTGAGTGTGTGTGTGTGTGTGTGTGTGTGTGTGTGTGGGCGAGCGCGCGCGTCCTGTTTACCGTGATATCCGCACCGGGGTTACTGCAGGTACAGCATCTTTGCTCTAATTAAGCAAGAATTTCAACAGGACTTCGCTAACAGACTCCTCCCAGATGTACAGGAAAAGTACAATGAAACTCGAGTTGCGAGCATCATCGACGAGTTTCGTGAGTTATTCTGCGAGATCGTCGTAGAGGAATGACTGGTCTTTAGCTGAGGCGCGTATTTAGCTAGGTGACACTAACTCAGATTAAAATTTTTATCTTGCATTAGGGGAGGTTTGTACCATTACGGCGTGCCTGAAGACAATGTAAAAACACTTACATGAAGGAAGCACGAGAATAATGACCCAAGTCCAGTGTGAAAGGGTTTGAGAAAATTACATTTTAAACTTTGATGATTGTTATCAAGTTTTAACTATAAAAAATTTGTAGATTTTTCCCATGTACTGTTGTCTACTTTGCAAGTTATATCACTGCATAGTAACCACTCACAGTAGTGCAGTAAAACAATGAAAAAAATTAATACAACAATACACAGAATTAATTTTGCAAGATAAAAATTATTATCAGAGGCCTTATAATATTTCAAATGAATTTAAAAGCATAGAAACGATTGTTAAGGGTTTTGTTATAATGAACCAACTCTTTCTCAGTTATCTGCTTTATGCACGACTCATAACTTAATAATTATTTAATTAAAGAGTTTGGCCAGTTATTGACTACTTAGAACCTAAGACTAAAGTATAATGTTTTTTTTCTTTTTATATTTCTAGAAGTTCATGCGTTGGCGTCACCCTACTAGGTTGTGGGTTTTGTTGCTGGACGGGAAATTTTGCAGTATTCAACAATAAACTGAAATTTTTCTTTTCCTGTATGGTGTCTTCTGTGTTATTAAGTATTCTCAAATACCTTCGTCTGTCTTCCAGTCACCATGTGTGTTTTTCAATTTGGAAATGAAATTCAAAATTTTCGTCATTTGCCTGTTCTTCGTTAGCCAGAAAATATGATCATAAACTTTAATCTCCTTCTTAATATTTAATAATTCACAACAGTAAAATTAATTAATACCGGTATATATATAGACGAAAAAATCTAAGTCTGGAGTTATAATGTCTGTATAAGTATGTGACATTATCTCACTCAACTTCATCCTTGGTTTCGCCGACTGACAATGGACTGAAATACCGCTGAGTTCCTGGGCCACAAACAAAAAAACAAATACCATCTAAACAGGCCTTGAAGGCCCAACGGTATCGACCGACCGCCATGTTGTCCTCAGCCCGTAAGCGACACCGGATGCGGATACGGAGGACATGTGGTCGGCACACCGCTCTAATAGCCGTAGTCAGTTTTCGTGACCTGTGTCGCTACTTCTCAATTATGTAGCTTTTCAGATGGCCTCACAAGGGCTGAGTGCACGCCACTTGCCAACAGAGTTCGGCAGACCCGGACGCTGACCCACCCAAGTGCTAGCCAAGCCCGACAGCGCTTAATTTCGGTGATCTCCCGGGAACCAGCGTTAGCACTGTGGCAAGGTCGTTGGCTTCTGGGCCAGAAAACTGTTTAAACATTCGTAAAGCATCATATTTTGCTTTAGGGGTGCCAAGAAGCTGTAGGAGCTGTTCCTATACAACTCGTACTTGAGGAGCATCAATGGTGGACCAAAGTATCATAGCCGCAGGCGGGCCAGTTTATAGTTCAACGTTACGCTGAACGGTGAGATATTTCTTTGAGCATCTTCAATTAACTACTGCACCCTACATCCTTCTGAATCTACTTAGTGTACTCATCTCTTGGTCTCCATCTACGATTTTTACCCTCCACGCTGCCCTCCAATACTACCTTGGAGATCCCTGGATGCCTCAGAACACGTCCTTCCAACCGATCCCTTCTTCTAGTCAAGTTGTGCCACAAATTCCTCTCCTCCCCAATTCTATTCAGTACCTCCTCAATAGTTGCGTGATCCACCCATCTAATCTTCAGTATTCTTCTTTAGCACCACATTTCGGAAGCTTCTAAAATGGCTCAAATGGCTCCAAGCACTATGCGACTTAACATCTGAGGTCATCAGTCCCCTAGACTTAGTACTACTTAAACCTAACTAACCTAAGGATATCACACACATCCATGCCCGAGAAAGGATTCGAACCTGTGACCGTAGCAGCAGAGCGGTTCAGTACTGAAGTGCCTAGAACCGCTCGGCCACAACGGTCGGCGAGAAAAAGGACATTTTGAGATATTTCTTTGACCAAAAGGACATTTTTTCTTGCAACTACCACTCATAAATTGTCCCCACTGAAGAAAAATGTCTTATTTTTAGTCCCCTACAACAAAGCGTATGGTTCTGGAAGTCTTCTTTAATTTTCAGCTGCTTAATGTCAGCAATTTGTAGTTCTACATAATGTCTCTGTGAGGATGGGGCAAATAAAAGTGGCCTGGAGAACAGAGTTCAATGGTTCTAATAAAGACAGCAGAGGAAAGAAAATACAGAATTAACCTGACTACAGGAGATGTTGAAAGCGACTACCATCTCTTGACACTTTAAGCCCTTGTCAGGAAGTTGCTGAAGGCGGATCGAACCTGGGCTGCTGTAATTGCTGCAATCTCATCCGAAATGTTCTGCTGCAGTTCTTGAAGACTATGAGGGTTGTTGTGATACGTCTTAGACTTGAGGGCTGCCCACACAAAGTAATCGTACACTGACAGATCAGGTAACCTGGGTCGCCAGCTAAGGCCACGACCGGACTGCAGGTCCAGGTGGTGTATTCGTCCGCATGATCGAGGTGAATAACCGGTCTCTTGCTACAGGCGTCGGGCAGATTTGGTAGGACTCTGAATCATTTTCTGGTGAACTGCAGCCACATTTTCTGGTGTGCGGGCACGTTATGAAATGCTTTCTGACTTGTCCGAAATAGATCCTGCCATACTATGACTAATACTGTTGTATTTTCGAGCTACGAGTTGCATGACACTCTTTGCTGGCATTTTGACACCATTAAACTTCTCAGCAAACAACTGAACACATCGTTTCCACAACTTTATTGTCACTAACTTTTCACAACGAACACTTGCTGCTCCAGTGTGAGTACCATCGTCCCCTTTGCAGTGCTCTACTCACAATGACACAGCCCGCACTACGCTCTGAACCGGTCTGGGCTTACGCATGCTGTGCGCGTCACGGACTGTGGTTATATGCTTACAGTCACGTCTGATCGTATCCCATCAACTTTTATTTGCATGCCCCTGTATTCACTAGGCCTACATTTTTGTTACACTCAGGTTAGGAATGACCCTTCACTGGAAAAGTTGTATGGATGAGGTGACACCTTCCTTTAGCATGAACCAAGAAATGACAAAAACGAAACGCACTGTAGTTCTTGTTCTACCCTGAGCAAAACTCGCCGACTAAACTGAGTTTACGTACACTGCTGCGTATGATGTTGATGATGTTTGGTTTGTGGGGCGCTCAACGGCGTGGTCATCAGCACCCGTACAAAGTCCCAGTTTTTACGCAGTAAAACGTTCTCACTCTCCAACCTAGCCACTGTTACGAATGATGATGAAATAATGAGGACAACACAAACACGCAATCCCCGGTCAGAGAAAATCTCCAACCTGGCCGTGAATCGAACCCGGGACCCCGTGAACCAGAGGCAATACTAGCCACTTTTTCTTTTTTTCCTCATTTTGTTCGGTATTGCTCGTTGCGTTTGGTCTGGGCGCACGTCACATGACATCCATTCAATTTGATCCTTGATTCCTTTACTCAGCAGGCCGTTGTGGCCGAGCGGTTCTAGGCGCTTCGCTTCAGTCCGGAACCGCGCTGCTGCTACGGTCGCAGGTTAGAATCCTATCTCGGGCATGGATGTGCGTGATATACTTAGGTTTAAGTAATTCTAAGTCTAGGCGATTGATGACCTCAGATGTTAAGTCCCATAGTGCTCAGAGTCATTTGAACCATTTCCTTCACTCACTTTTTTTTTTGCGACTAGACGGCGAGATGCGGACGTGCTGGGTATGACTTCAGTACTGTACAGTAATGCCATATCGGATGACAAACGTCATCTAAACCTTTGTTTGAAATGGGTTGGTCCTAAGTACGGAGCACGGACTTCGCGTCAATAAGTTGACCGAGTACGCCAGCGTGTATGGGCGTGGTTATAGTGTTTTTGCGCTTCGCTCCGAGCGACCATAAAATGAAGAAGTTTCTAAAAACATCTGCGCAGCACTCCATGACTGGTGCAAGTGGCAGTGGTAGAAGCGAATCACACTCGGAAAAAAGCAGTATGACGATAGTTATTTGAAGCATGGCTTTACTGCCGTGAATAATAAACCTCAACGTGTAATTTGCGCTGAAGTATTGTCACTTGAGAATATGAAACCATCAAAGCTCATGCGTCACCTCTCAACTAAACATTCCAAGGAACCTGATAAACCGGTGGATTTCTTCGGTGGTCCCGGCGGAGGTTCGAGTCCTCCCTCGGGCATGGGTGTGTGTGTTTGTCCTTAGGATAATTTAGGTTAAGTAGTGTGTAAGCTTAGGGACTGATGACCTTAGCAGTTAAATCCCATAAGATTTCACACTCATTTTAACATTTGATTTCTTCAAAGTAAACTGAAATCCTTAACCAGCAGCATACTGGTAGTAAAACAGTGCTGTTATTTGGTGATTAAAATTATATTATGTTACTGATCGAACGGTCCACATGTGTGCTGCCGGCCCGTACTGTCCATGAACTGTTCGATCAACAAATTCGCCGGCAGAAACTGAAGAATCACAATATAATGTTATTGATTATTTATTTGTTTTTTCCTGACTTAACGATATTTTTTGTCTGATTTTAGGTATCCAGTGTCAACAAGAAAGCGAGTCGCTAAGGCAGAGAAGCCGCATAAAGACACCGAGAATCTTATTTTTCCAGCAGCTCTGGATATGGTTGAAATTATGTTAGGTAAGCAGGAGGCAAACCAGCTAAAAGGCACAAAACTTTCTGATAATACCGTTAAACGCAGGATAAGCGATATGGCCCGTGACATTCGAGAACAATTATTCGAAACATTAAAGAAGAACCCACATATTACTTTGCAATTTAATGATCTACTGCTGTTTTACATTTGAGATATTTATGGTGTTTGTGCGCTTTGAAGCACGTGAAGGTATCATGAACGGTATTTTGTTTTGCAAAGCACTTCTTGCCATCACTGCTGACCATTGCTTGTACAACATGATTTTAGAAAGCACGCGCATCTACGAGATTGATTGGACGAAATGTATCGCCATTTGTAGTGGTGGTTCTAAAGCTATGACTGGCAATAAAATTAAAATAAAAAATACCATAAAATTCATAGACAAACTGCTTTCTTCATCGACAACCTCTGGCCGCCACAGTTTCACGTTCTACTTAAAGAGGTGATCAAGGCTGTGAACTCTACGAAAGGTAAAGCGTTGCTAACTCGACAGTTTAGCATCATTTGTTAAGACAATGATTCGCTCCATCAAAATCTCCTTAATTACACAGAGGTCAGGTGGCTTTCAAAAGCAAAGGTATACAGTCGAGTTCTAGAACTAAAAGCTGATTTGTTAGCGTTCTTACAGTATTCTAAATCGTGGTGTATGAATTATTTTAGCGACCCTGTTTGGCTATTAAAATTAGCATTTCTCGCTGATCTTCTTAAGCACCAAATATTTTAAACAAGATCCTTCAAGGGAGAGACGAAAACATTATAACGGCCAAGAATAAAATCAAAGGAGTCCTCGCAAAATCTCGTTAATGGTCAACGTCTTTACAAAAGGTATTGTATTCATAAGACTGTCAAAGAAATTGTTGGGAACCCATCGATAGTGGTAAGTTCTCACATTCCTTGCATGATAAAGAGGTTGTATAGCTTGGAAGAGATATACATCAGTATTATTATTAAGATGAACGAAATACAGTGAAACCTAAACTCTTAAGCTGAAAACGAGCGTAGATGGATACTAAATTCTGTTTTGGATATGTCAGTACAATTGGCCGATTTGAGCACAAGGACGAAAAAGACACTTACAGATGTTCTTGCTGATGGCAAGAGTAAAATTCGATTTAATTTCCTAAAGAGTAACGTCTTCTGGATAAAGAGGATAGAAGAATATCCATCGATGGCAAGGGAAGCTTTGAAATTACTAGTTCCATTCGCCACTTCCTACCTATGTGAATTCGCTCTCTTCAGGGGCGAGCTTCAAAACTAAGAAAAGAAATATGCTTCAATTAGAAAATGATTTGATTGTTTCTGTCTCAAAAATAGAACAACGATTTTCCAAATTATTAATACATAAACAGACACAGCTTTGTCATTGAAAGTATTGTATTTTTATTGTAGCTTAGGACCTACAACCCTCGCTTACTTTTATCTGGCTAAGTGGCACCTGTGACAGATATAACTCTTGTCACACTGTGAATAAAAATTGTTAAAACAATAAAATCCTGATCGGAGTCAAACATGATTTCAAACAAAGCAAATGAAAGATATTAATCATTAATCATCAGACTGAAACTGTGCTGATGAATTTGCCTATAATAGCTGAATCGTACCATTATTGTTATTAGCTTTACTCTTGATGGTATCGTTTATGCTTTGTGGAAAAAAATAACAATGAGATACCAGAAAAACTATAAGAATAAACAGTGTAACGTATACATCAGTATTATTATTACGATGAACGAAATACAGTGAAACCTAGCTTATCGAGTCCCTTCAGTTAAGAGTTATTCATGCAGCGAGCAGTAAACAATGTAATTTTGTAGAAGGTCGAATCCGTTACCAACAGTTTTCCGCATACCAAATCTGTTCAGTGTCATTTTTTTAAACACTTGAGAAACCACATTCTGACATGGATATACCTCTTCAGCTATTATAGTTGGGCAATAAGTCATTTGTTGTCGTTAACCAACACGAATTTAATGAAGCTGCTCATTAATCAACATTCAAAGAGACGTTTCATTCAACTAACCGTCTTCGGTGTGAAGCACTTATTTTGTAGAGTAGGTAAGAAAAGTGTCTTCAGACAACCTCCTTGTAAAAACAGGATGTACAGTATAATGCATTATATTACTACTTCATAAACTGTTCTAGTATTTTTTCGAAATAGAATGCTTTAGCCTATTTTTATGTGTATTCCTACAGAAAAATACGTCTCACGTAACGAGCGTTTCGCATTGCAGGCAAGGGTCAGAAGCGAATTATGCTTGTCCTACGGTGTAGTCGCTCTGTAAGGAAGAAGACCTATTTCAAATTCCTCGAAGGTACTTCTTTAATCAAGACTATTTAGTCAACAATCGATGCCTGAAGACAGTTTTCAGGTTTTGCGCTTATTCATTATTAAGAGGTATTTATTATAAAACATTCTATGTTCAGTTCAATTCAGAGTCAATGTAAAACAGGGAATTACGTAATTTTAATAAAACATTAATTTTACATTTCTGAGGCATGTTTTTGTGTTACGGAATCCCTAGACATGCACTGGGATGGTTGTTTCACTTACGAGTATTGCCCAGAAAGTAATGCACCGCTTTTTTTTCTTCAACAATTCTGCATTGATCATAACCAGAATTACACACAAGAATAGTGTTTTATCTACACACCCTATTTTTCCACGTAATCTCTATCCCGTTTTATGGCCTTCCTCCAGCGCGAAACAAAGTTGTGTATGCCCTGTCAGTACCAATCCTTGTCCTGGTGGCGGAGCCATGATGCACTGTGTGAATCACCTCTTCATCGTCCTCAACATGTCTTCTACGAATGGCATCCTTCAATGGCCCAAACAGGTGGAAGTCCAGGATGGCTAGGTCAGGACTGTCAGGTGTGATAGCCGGAGATGGTCTTCCCCGACCGCAGCAAATCGTGATGGAGCTCCGCCGAACCGCCTTCTGATGACCTCGCCCTCCGTGCCCAGCGACTAACCGTAATTCTCTCGACAACAGGTGCTCCATAGACTTTGCACAAGCGTTTGTGAATATTCCCCACAGTTTCTTTCTCTGCAGTGAGAAATTCAATGACGACACGTTGCTTGTAACGTACATCACCTACAGACGTCATTTGGAAACTGTCCTGCATCCACGCTATCTGTCGGAAGTGACGGTAACTTCAGTGGCCACTCAGGAGACTTCAAATAATATATGCGTAACGTTTCGCATTCATGTCATTGTTTTCGGCTGAGCAAAAAATGCGGTGCATTACTTTCTAGGCAACTCTCATACTTTCATCCAGTTTCGAAAGAAGGCAACGTTACTTTTTAAATAATTGAGAGAATATTTGATATATTTTAACACAAATAATTTTACTAGTTTTTTATAAGATTTTATCAACTCTTTTATATAGCACTATTAAAATACCAGTGATTCACTTCACGGCTATTACAACAGACAACACAAAAGCCGCGCGGTCTGCGGCACCTTGCCACGGTCCGCGCGGCTCCCTGCGTCGGAGGTTCGTGTCCTCCCTTGGGCATGGGTGTGTGTTGTCCTTAGCATAAGTTAGTTTAACTTATATTAAGTAGTGTGTAAGCTTAGGGACCGAAGACATTAGCAGTTTGTTCCCACAAGATCTTACCACAAATTTCCAAATTTCAACACAAAAGAAATGAGAAATGAACCTGGCAACATGGAATGACGATTTTGTGGGAATCCCGCTCAAGTTACACAGCTACGAAAAAAGAAAAGAAACATTAACACGCAGTGTTCCAATTACAGTCTGGGGTGAGCTCAAGCGCCCTAGATTTGCTCGGTACTTCTTGTCTTCTCTCACTGCTGTCAATCCTAGCAAGCTATTGTTTGATTCGAGGCATGGTTACTAAAATGCACGTGAGCTGTGTGTGTGTTGGTGCAGCCATTTTGTATCACATTTGAGAGTGAGCATATTTTAAATGCGCTTTACGAATTGTTCTAGTTCCGTGTGATGTTTTTACCACAGCAGATAATTGGCACTGAAAATTAAGTTGTCAGTACTGCACAAGACGCTGCCCCCACATCGTGTTCCCACCTGCAATTGAATGTGGTCTTTCACCTCTCCCCGCAAAACCTCCTAGAGGGAAACTCGGGAATAGAGTCTGTGCAGAACTTACGCCTAGCAAGACAGAAAGTGGACTGCCGGTGCGGTACACGGTGACGTGGCTGGCCTGCGTTCGCAGTGAACGTCTCAAAGGCAGTAGTGGGTGGCAGTACCAGCTGCTGTTGCTGCTCCGCTGTCACACTGTGGAAGCGGCTGAAACCTCATTAGCAACTAAATAGCATGTGTAGCGCGGTATGACGGAGCTGCCTTTCATCGCTGCGGCCATACAGCAATCAAATGCGCCAGGAGGTGCACACAGCCGCTGAGGTCTGTGGCGACTCTGTATACTGAGACAACTCCGCGCCGGTCGGTAAGTTGTCATTGCGTCAAAGCGGCACTCTATGTGACGGGCAACATACAGAAACGAGCATTTCGACGATGCACCCTGGCCTTTGCGGTTCGATGCTGCAGGTCGCACAGGCAAGCCGCGTTCTGTCTGACCAGGACTTAGTGACCCTGCGCTAGTAGGTGCACACAACCTCTGAGGTCTGTGGCGAATCTGTATACTGAGACAACTCGGCGCCGGCCGCTGCGGCAGGCAGGTTGCCACTGCGTCAAAGCCACTCTCTGTGTGACAGGCAACATACAGTAATGAGCATTTCAACGATGGGCTCTGCGCTTTGCAGCTCACTGCTACGTACCGTACCGGAGCCCGAGTTCTGTCTGACAAGAACTTAGTGACCCTCGCCGCCCAAGTCCCGTTCCGCAGATGTCGGAAGAAAGGAGAAGCACACAGCAGTCAGTCGCAATCCCATTAGCTTTTATTATGCTTGCAAACCTACAGGGTGGTCCATTTATCTGATGACCGCCTGTGAGGCGCAGTATAGGCCGGGCAGCGAGAGGTCCGTTGCCCGGGCATTCAGATGCCGTGTCGCCCGTCTACTGTTGCGGTACGACATGACTACATTTAAAACATAAGAAAATAAATTTTGTACTCACCTATGTCACGCAAAGAGGTGCTGAAACTGCTTGCCATTATTTTTCACGCATTTCTCACATCTACTCAAGAAATTATTAATCACATGATGTAATTCACTCTGAGACATTGACTTAATTCATTTCCGGATATTATCCTTGAGTTCCTCTACCGTGTGAGGATTTGTTGTGTACACTTTGTCCTTCAGTACACCCCACAAATAAAAATCGCATGAATTTAAATCAGGACTTTTAGCGGGACAGATATTGTTACTAATCACTCTTTCATCGAACACATCGTGAACTGCGTGGAAAGAAACATTGGCCGTATGAGCCCTTGCCGAATCTTGTTGAAAAAATGTGAAGCTTCGCTCTCTTTCACTCAGTTCATTAAAAAAGGTCGCAAAATGTTTTGTAAATATCTTTCACTTGTAACTGTGTCATTAAAACAGTCGAGTCTGTTAGTCTGTCACCACTAGCGGCGCGCCACACCCCTATTTTGTGATCATGAAGGAGTTCCTCACGAAACACAACTGGTCTGTCTGCGCTCCAATGTCCACAGTTTTGAGAATTAACATACCCGTGTCAATGGAACCAAGCCTCGTCTGAAAACAGAATGAGGGAAGGATCCCTTTCACCATTATGCTCTTGTTTTAAAACCCATTCGCAAAAGTTACTCCTGTGCGCAGGATCATCAGGTCGAAGTTCTTGTACTACTGATGCTTTATAGGACCTTAGCTCAAGCAGCTTAGCACCTCATTCTACAGAGGGACATGATATTTGGGTTTGCTGCGAAAGACGCGTAAGGGGCTTCTTAGGGGAATTTCCCAGCCGGTATGCAATGTCATTGAGAAAAACTTCTGTGAGCGCTGTACATAGTCGTTTACGCATCTCGTCTTGAACACTTCCTGTTTCACGAAATTTGGTCACTAATTTGTGAACTGCATCAGGAATCTGAACTCGAACACCCGGAAAAACCCACAAAAAATGCTTTTTATTATGCTTGTAAGTCTAGATTCTGGCTACAAATAGCCATCTTCTGTGCATTACAGGTGTGTAGGCAGAAGAACAATGTCAGTGCCCTTCTGCCTACACACCTGCAAGAACATGATATGGTTGCATGAACTGCCGTGAGTCTCATGAATTGTATCAAAATGTTCTGAAGATGGCATTTATAGCCATATTTTCAACATGTGCCCAATGATGTATATCAACGACTGTTTGCAGCTAGTGTGTCAATTTGATTATCATTTCATTGTAGAGAATCTGCACGGTCATCAATGGCATCTGTTCTTTAGGGGACAGATACTACCTTCATATATACTTAAAATATGGCTACCAGGCCATTGACATTCTTGTGCGAACGCACACGCTATGCCCCAACTCGTACGGGACTTGGTAGATTAATCTGCCACGAGTAATGAGTGTGATGAGCAAATATCTATTAGGCGCACTACGAATGTAGTAGTGTGGACATGTTGGGAATGTGGGTCACACGGGGAGCGTGCAAGGGATAAGTCCCAGCTGGCGCACTATCCTCTGTGCCCTCTGTGGCTCAGATGGATAGAGCATCTGCCATGCAAACAGGAGATCCCAGGTTCCGGTCGGGGCACACATTTTCAGCTATTCCCATTAATGTATATCAACAACACCTGTCGGCAGCTAAGAGTTTCGATTTAATTATCATTTCATTCAAGAGATCAGAGGCATTTGCGTAGAGTTGTCAGTACTAACAGACCAGCAACACTGCCTGAAATAACAACAGAAATCAATGTGGGACGTACGACAAACGTATCCGCTAGGGCAGTGTGGCTAAATTTGACGTTAGTGGGCTATGGCAGCAGGACATCGACGCGAGTACCTTCAGTAAGAGCACGACTTCTCCTGTTACGCCTCTCCTGGGCTCGTAGGTTGGACCCAAGACGATTGGAAAATCATGGCCTGGCCAGATGAGTCGCGACTGCAGATGGTAAAAGCTGATGCTAGAGTTCGAGTGTGGCGCAGACCCCACGAGGCCATGGACCCAAGTTCTCAACAAGGCACTGTGCTAGCTGTTGCTGGCTCCATAATGGTCAGGCTGTGTTTCCGTGGAATGGACTACGTCCTGATTGTGTTCGGCTACTTGGAGCCCATTTGCACCCATTCACTGACTTCATGTTTCCAAAAAACGATGGAATTTTTACGAATGACAATGCGCCATGTTGATTTGAAGATCATTCTGAACAATTCGAGCAAAAGATTTGGCCATCCAGATCGCTCGACGTGAATCCCGTCGAAGATTTACAGAACATAATCGAGAGGTCAGTTCGTGCAAAAAATCTTGCATTGGAAACACTTTCGCGATTATGGACGGCTATAGAGGCAGTATGGCTCAGTATTTCTGAAAGGGACGTCCAACGAATTATTTGGTTCATGCCACGTCGAGTTAGTGCACTACGCTGGGCAAAAGAAGATTAGGCACGATATTAGGGGGTATCTAATGACATTTGGCACGGAAGTCTATAATTCCACACTACGTTACACTACTTAACACCCCGCTGCACCACACTATACTACTGTACTGTAAAAAGCAAATCTTGCTTTTCTCACTTAATCTAGATTTAGGTGTGACTCAGGATTACAGTGACTGTGCGGATTGGCATCCTAGATGTAGAGATGGCTGTATGGAAATGTGCCCAAGGCTTCCGGAAGAGCGCTGTAGTTGCATGTTCTGCCTTGCAGCTTCGCGTTTCCACGATGTAATGCTTCTTGTAATCTGTTACTCAGGCTGGTACGTTTGCAGTTTACAAGCTAGTGTTCTGGCGATCAACAAGCTTAGCTTGTGCCATAGCTCCTCGCTTTTTGTCATGCTGTAGATTGGTGTGTTAAGGAAGATAGGATCTGTCAGACACGTAAGTTTTTTCGAAATTATAATTTTTTCTGAGAATTGGAACGTTATTTATATTAAAAACTACTGTGATACATTACTTAATATACTTATAAAATCAGTATTGTAAGAAAATTATTAGTTAACTTTTTTATATTTTCTCACCCTGCATTTCGGCCGTTTAAATTTTTGGAGGGTTATATACGACATGTAATTTTGAAATCTAAAAATGTCATTTTTGTTACAAGGTAATTTTAATTGGAACATATGGTTATAAGCTTTGAAGCAAATACGAATTATAGATCTAAGAATCACGTTTCAAATAAACAAAATTTGCAGTAAATTTATTAAGCTAAAGCTCTGAACAGAACAGGCGCAAATAAAAATATTAGTTGAACTTTTAGTGCAAAATTTTATCACGTGTGCAGTAAAGACTCTTTAGCTATATACAGACACAGTACTCACGGGCCCAGTCCACAAAAATGTAGCAGTGAATCTGGTCTTCTTCGAAGATTTCATTGATCGTACATTATTAATTCCTGTTCCTCACTGAAAGTTGTCGGATTTTTTTTTTCCTGAAACATGTTTCATGGCCATGTCATTTTTTTCGTAAACAGTTTAACTTTTTTACGGCTTCTTGTTATTTTCGTCACATTTATCATCTAGGTCTCCATCTTTCCTTGTTACAGAAATAACCGTGAAAATTTAAATTTGTGTTTTGTCTGTTTTGTCACGAACAACCTGAATTTCCTTTGTATGATACAACTTGAATGCATAACTGTGGTGGTTTAATATTATCGCTTTTATTACTCTGGCTAGACATTATTACAGTCTACAAAATAGAGAATGATATCAGTTGTGTTTAAAGATACAATAACAATCTAACTCAAAACAAAATACAACACTAGTAGGGGGACAAAGAGAGAATCAGCACATTTTGTTGGTGCAGGTTTCCTACATCAGAGGCAAGTATCCTCTCAGTGGCAAACCTATTGTTCTCCTTTGATTGACAGGTCATTAAGCTATTATTCTCCTAAGATCCTTCCTTTTGATTGACAGGTCCATAACCTATTGTTCCCCCACCCCTCCCCCTTCCCCTCCCCCCAAACCCCTAAGGAAACCCCCAAACCTTCTGCCCTCACCCTTGCTGATACAAGCACACTTTTGATACCAATTTAATTGACTACTTAATTAAATTGATCAATTAATTAACCTCTCCCCCTCTTGTACCAACCCTCACCCTCCCAGAGGGAAAAAGACTCAGTTGATCAGTCATTTGGAGGGAATTCGATTGCAGTGTATGGAATATTGTTTAAACAATTTATACAATTTATGGAATCCTGTTTAATTATTTACAGCAGTGTATGGAATAAAATTCATTTGTTTATTTAAAGAATTGTTCAGGAAAACGATCCCACCCCCAGCCCTCATCCCTCTACCACCTTTCCCCTCCCCTCTCCCCTCTATCCCCCACCCCTTTCCTGTCCCCTTCTCTGTCACCAGCTGTCCACTGGAGAACACATAAAGCTACCGCACACAGTGCCAGGACTCCGGGAGAACCGGTGGCCCAAGCAAAGCGATAATGTGGCCGTCAGCTGCCAAGCCATGCACAGGTGTCTGTTTGGGTCCTGCAAGTATGAGGTGGCGACATCTGTTTCGTACTTGACACCTGAGAAATTCCTGTCAAAACACATGTTACCTAGCCACTATGGCTGGGCATAGCCTTTACACCTGCAGGTCCAGTGATGAGATATCTGCATAGAGGCTCACCATCGCAGGCACAGCTAAAATGTTGTCAGTGTTATACTGATGTCACGTATCTATGAAACAGCCAAGTCTCCCTCTAGAAACGCTATGGAAATCTTTTGCGATGCTTTCAGAAAATGTTTACGAAAATATCCCAGAATAGCACAGGATGCATTCTTCCTAGTGATCCTAACCATACAGCCCATCTATTACATATCAAGTCTTCTCAGAAATCATTAAGTGCAGCAGAAATAGTTAACGGTCGCTTTTGTTGTTGTAGGAGCTATCGTGATGTCTCAGTTTGTCTATATGGTAATTCTTGTCCTGAAAGGATCTGTTTACGAAAATAGCGCAGAATAACACCGAATGCATTCTTTCTGATGGTTATAATGAATCACCCCATCCATCACATGTTGCCCTTCCAAGAAATCGTAATGTCCTGCTTTCAACGTATGTCTCAGAAACGGTAAATCTTCTCACCGCTAAAAGCTGTAACCATGTATGTGCATGCTTGCAGAAACACCATTAATCATAAAAGCATTCTTGTTGTTTGGAAAGAGAGCACTGTCTAAGCACAGATGTGAAAATCAGAACAATTACGCATACAGAGTTTGAAGCACTGTCCTACAGAAGAGAAAAACTGTTGGAATTCTCGGTGTCCTACAGCTACTAGTTTGGAGATGTCCTAATGCCACAATGGCAGATGAGGGACAGCATCCTGCCAGAGATGGTTTGTCTGCTTCAACTTGTCTTTGAACACTTTTGACCCCATCTTTTTCGAACCAGTCTGTAGAGGCCCCCATGTCCCAGCAAAATGGATTCTGACGCTGCCGGTGTGAGAGCGCTGACGCCTTTTTTTCCCTGCAGATGAGACTTTCAGCAGTAAAACTATTTTGTACAAAAAATGGCTCTGAGCACCATGGGACTTAACTGCTGAACTCATCAGTCCCCTAGAACTTAGAACAACTTAAACCTAACTAACCTAAGGACATCACACACATCCATGCCCGAGGCAGGATTCGAACCTGCGACCGTAGCGTTCGCGCAGTTCCACACTGTAGCGCCTAGAACCGCTCGGCCACTCCGGCCGGCCTATTTTGTACAGATCGCCTTATTGCACTGACAGTTAAACACTGCAAAAGTGGTCTACAGTACAGATCGTCAAATATGGAAAGACACTTCCTCAATTACACTGCTCTGCCACTCACGACGTAAGCTTGAATATTTCAATGTGAAACCTATCTCCAACATAGCTATACATCACCTTATAATGTATCGACGAAGTAAACACACAACTTGTATCCCGCGCAATAGAAAATCACCAATACTGCACCCTGCATATAGCTATCGACCATCAGACACTTGTACATTTACCACAAAGTCGGAAAGCATAAGCAGATGGACCATATATAGTCGTCGCAGCACTAAATATTTCCCACTAGCTTTATAGGTCATCCACCACAGCCAATAGTCACAAGTCATCTGCCCCCGCACACACACTGGCCTGACATGTGACCAGAGTGTCTTCAACGGACCGAGGCTAAGCTGAGTTAGTGCAACAGGACCGTGATCTGACCATCTGATGAGAATGGGAACATGTAGTAGTTCCTCCAACGATACGTGATGTATAAGGTCAGCGCCAATGGAACCCCCCTCCTGCAACATGAGGTAGTATAAAGCCAGCACAAACAGCTATGGTGGTTGTTCTTATAGGGAAAATTAGGAACACTCAACATCATACAGGTACTGTAGTCCAAAGCAAATCTGCGTCCCTCAGGGTCCATTCATGTGTATCACCCCAACATTCTGTTATCATTATTCTGTACCATCCAGCAGAGAAGAATTAAGTACTATAAAAGCTCCGCTTAATGCATGCGATAGAGAACACAGTAAGATTCTTACTGACTCTCTCTTACGATATATCGAAAACAAATACTGTCTGAATGACAGCATCGAGCACATGCAGTGATCCTACTAAATATCATCCATTGGAGCAGGTCGACCGTGATCGATGTTGATTCCGCAGACCAATGTAAAGTTTCTCGCCTGTACTGTAGGAGGATGACTGTTTCCCACAGATCATACTATCAGTCGTAAGAGAAGGTCCCTGTGGCCCTGTGTTGTTGTTTGAAACATTGTATTTTTCCTGCTGTAGCACGTCCAAGCATCGTATGGCATAGCTTTGTACACCTCCATACATTCTGCCTTTTCCACAACGACTTTGAGGTCTGTGTCAGGTTCTAAACTGACGTTAACATGTTTTGATGCATTGCCTATCACAGAAAACTAGACGTTGCATTGTGTAAATCATTTTGTTGCTGCTGCTACCACAACACACACACACACACACACACACACACACACACACACACACACACATTGGATGATTTTAAAAAACAGACAGTCACAACATACAGAAACTGGAAGAGTTTTGCAGCATTGTAGAGCGTTTCCAAATTGCTGTCCTAGGGTGACTGATGGCCTCTACATTTAAACTCATCTTTTGCAGTGACAGAATAGCTGATTGCTCGGTGTTCAATTTTGATTGATTCCTCATGTTGTGGTCATGCGCATGATCGCTCTTTTAGTGCTAGCCATTCCCAGAAGGTGTTCCCCCTCCACCAAGAAGACTCTTTCTCCATCTCAAACAAGTGATCTCAGTCAATCATTATGTCATAATCAACAATGTACTGGTGAATGGATGGGATGGGAAAGGCACCAGCGATGTACTATAATAATAAGCTTTACAGTTGATAGTGCGAACAATTTTAGCAATTATACAGTAACTTCAACACTAACCAATGATACAACAGCATACCTCCAAGTGTCAGTATCATCGCTAAACCGCCTCCCCTTTACTTTGCGAGTACCATTGCGAATGTAGATACATGACTGTACAGTATGTCCATTCATTGTTAATTCTCGAACATTTACATCAAAGTATCCGGACTGCGATCAACATATTTGTAGCACTTCGAGCATAGTGCGTAAATTACGATCTTTCTCTATGCAGATAGGAGTCACAGGGCATTCTGGCATTCTTGGGATAAAGTTAGAGACTGAAAGATCCCCTTGCACTGTCTTTGACCAATCCGCCCTGCAGCACTGTCACCAATTTAATCAGCAGCTGACCAGAAGTTGACAGCCATATTCCACGTCTTGTGAATGAATGGAGTGTGCTGAATCTGTAACTGCTGTTCCTTACCCTTCCAAGTGCACAAGTTTTCTCCAGATGCGTGCATGTCGAAGAGGTTGGCACCCCTTATCGGTGTATAGTAGCAGATATGAAACTGTTCTTATGCAATAGCAGATGATTAAGAAGAACAAGAACTGGATGGTTTTTGTGCATGATGGAGCTCCAAACGGAAGGAGTTTAAAGCATTTTACGTATATCAAGTGGACTATCAATTGTAATGTATTGATCTAGTGTCTGGGATCAGTACCAGGAAGGTACTGGTAAGAGAGAACACAAACACACGCACTTCTAAGGTTAAACGGTTCTGCACTTACGAGGGTGAATCAAATGAAAACCTTAAATTTGTAATAACAAATCGAAATTTCGCGCCGTTATCCCGTAAGTTGGTAAGCGTGCTACAAACAGCGTGCAGAATGGCCTGCAGGTGGCAGCATAGTGCAGATGCACACATACCGTCGCAGTATCAGTATAAAGATGGCCGCCCCACTTGCGACTTGCACCAGTGAAGAACAGCGTTCTGTTATTCGGTTTTTGTGTAGTGAAGGTGTGAAACTTATTGAAACTCGTCGACGAATGAAGGTTCAGTATGGTGATGCACAGCAGCAAGTCTACGAATGGAGTAGGAAGTTCGCAAATGGTGTGACTTCAGTGGAAGATGCTCCTCTACCAGGTCAGGCACAACGGGTTGTTACTCCACAGAAGATTGCAGCAGTTGAAGCCATAGTGAAGGAAAACCGCTGAGTGACACTGAATGACATTGCGGCATGTTTACAGATTAGTCATGGGTCAGCACACCACACTGTGCGTGATGTGCTCTAGTTTCACAAAGTGTCTGCAAGATGGGTGCCACGGCAGCTGACTCCTGAAATGAGAGAACGACGTGTTGATGCTTGCGAAGAACTTCTTCGGGACTTTGAACGAGAAGGTGATGGCTTCCTTGCAAGAATCGTTACTGCGGACGAAACCTGGGGTTCACTTCCACCAACCGGAAACGAAGAGAGCGAGCAAGGAATGGCGCCATTCCTCATCACCAAGTGATTACCATATGTTTGAACCACTCAAACACGCAATGGGAGGAAAGAAGTTTCGTTCTGATGAAGAGGTACGCCACGCGGTGTATGAGCGGTTGCACGGACTACCGAAATTTTTTTCTAAAGGAATTTATGCACTCTGTAAGCGCTGGATGACTTGCATTGAGCGTGGGGGAAATTATGTTGAAAAGTGATACAGCTTTGTACCACTTCTGGACAATAAATAATATTTAAAAAATATTTAAGGTTTTCATTTGACTCACCCTCGTAAAACAGGCTATTATGTTAGACCGTTGCAGTTTCCGATCTATTAGTCATGTGGAATGCAGCGCTGTTAATACACTCCTGGAAATTGAAATAAGAACACCGTGAATTCATTGTCCCAGGAAGGGGAAACTTTATTGACACATTCCTGGGGTCAGATACATCACATGATCACACTGACAGAACCACAGGCACATAGACACAGGCAACAGAGCATGCACAATGTCGGCACTAGTACAGTGTATATCCACCTTTCGCAGCAATGCACGCTGCTATTCTCCCATGGAGACGATCGTAGAGATGCTGGATGTAGTCCTGTGGAACGGCTTGCCATGCCATTTCCACCTCGCGCCTCAGTTGGACCAGCGTTCGTGCTGGACGTGCAGACCGCGTGAGACGACGCTTCATCCAGTCCCAAACATGCTCAATGGGGGACAGATCCGGAGATCTTGCTGGCCAGGGTAGTTGACTTACACCTTCTAGAGCACGTTGGGTGGCACGGGATACATGCGGACGTGCATTGTCCTGTTGGAACAGCAAGTTCCCTTGCCGGTCTAGGAATGGTAGAACGATGGGTTCGATGACGATTTGGAAGTACCGTGCACTATTCAGTGTCCCCTCGACGATCACCAGTGGTGTACGGCCAGTGTAGGAGATCGCTCCCCACACCATGATGCCGGGTGTTGGCCCTGTGTGCCTCGGTCGTATGCAGTCCTGATTGTGGCGCTCACCTGCACGGCGCCAAACACGCATACGACCATCATTGGCACCAAGGCAGAAGCGACTCTCATCGCTGAAGACGACACGTCTCCATTCGTCCCTCCATTCACGCCTGTCGCGACACCACTGGAGGCGGGCTGCACGATGTTGGGGCGTGAGCGGAAGACGGCCTAACGGTGTGCGGGACCGTAGCCCAGCTTCATGGAGACGGTTGCGAATGGTCCTCGCCGATACCCCAGGAGCAACAGTGTCCCTAATTTGCTGGGAAGTGGCGGTGCGGTCCCCTACGGCACTGCGTAGGATCCTACGGTCTTGGCGTGCATCCGTGCGTCGCTGCGGTCCGGTCCCAGGTCGACGGGCACGTGCACCTTCCGCCGACCACTGGCGACAACATCGATGTATTGTGGAGACCTCACGCCCCACGTGTTGAGCAATTCGGCGGTACGTCCACCCGGCCTCCCGCATGCCCACTATACGCCCTCGCTCAAAGTCCGTCAACTGCACATACGGTTCACGTCCACGCTGTCGCGGCATGCTACCAGTGTTAAAGACTGCGATGGAGCTCCGTATGCCACGGCAAACTGGCTGACACTGACGGCGGCGGTGCACAAATGCTGCGCAGCTAGCGCCATTCGACGGCCAACACCGCGGTTCCTGGTGTGTCCGCTGTGCCGTGCGTGTGATCATTGCTTGTACAGCCCTCTCGCAGTGTCCGGAGCAAGTATGGTGGGTCTGACACACCGGTGTCAATGTGTTCTTTTTTCCATTTCCAGGAGTGTATTTCAATATAAGAAATATATTTCCAGCGCATGACGTACATCCTTCTTGGAGGTTTCTCTGCGATAAACTATGGTAACAAACTGTAAAATCTGAACTGTAAAATGAAAAAAACTACTTCCTTAAAGTATCTATTTTGTGTGATACATGCACAATATAGCTTTCCAGAGGTGTATAGCGTCCACTGTTCACATCCGATCACAGTTCAGAAATTATACTTCGCCGGCCTTGGTGGCCGAGCGGTTCTAGGCGCTACAGTCTGAAACCGCGCGACCGCTACGGTCGCAGGTTCGAATACTGCCTCGGGCATGGATGTATGTGATGTCCTTAGGTTAGTTAGGTTTAAGTAGTTCTAAGTTCTAGGAGACTGATAACCTCAGAAGTTATGTCCCATAGTGCTCAGAGCCAAATTATACTATGCTCGCATCAGTACTATAGAAAATTATCGTTAGTAATGGAGAATACCTCTTACAAGAAAACTGACAAACGCGTAGCAGCAGCGTTCGACATGCGAAATTAAGTCATGCCACCACTAGCTCTGTAAGCAGGGCATCTGTCAAGCAGATGTATACAAAGGGATTAGACTACCTTGCAAACACCTGTCGCTAACTTAAAATCATCGTATTTATGAAACTGAAAACTTGATTTTATACCCAAGATACCACAGAGGAATGGAGTACGTCACATAAATCTTCATTCATTTAGAGGAATGTGTCGAAACAGGATGATAACGTTTCATCACACATGAGATGGAAGTCCTCTGTTGACCGAGAGGTTTGCTGTTAACGATAGAAAGCACACAGAGCTCTAAGTGACACACAGAACACGCAGTTGTATACGAACCGCTACGTCACACAGAGAACACGAAATTGTATACGAGTCAAACACAGGCTATGTCACACAACTGATGCATCCTGACAGAACAACGGAAAAAAATGGTCAAATGGCCTGCAGCAACATCTCCCTCTATCTCTAGAATGCATCATCAGTCTACCATTAAATCTTACCTTGTTACAACTCCATCTCAACCGAACACTCCATCCACTCTCAGTCTTCCTTTAATGCAGATGCAAGTAAGTTTAGAAGCAGATGGTTCACTGTTTTTCCAGGAAATCGTCAAAGACAGCAGTCAACTTGTGTGTATCACTATTGCCTCAATAGACATACAGTAGAATGCTACCTCGGCGAAAAATAAGACTGTTTCCCTGGTTCCTGATGTTTCCATATCAATATTTTCTCGTTTTCCTCTTGGTGTCTCATACTCGTTCCCATGTACAAGAATTGTTTTGCGCCAACCAAAAGACACGCAAGTACGTCCCCAAATTCCCTTCATTTCGGTGTATTCTCACTTAATTTATACGTATTTTCCGCCATTCTTTGTAACTATATCGATTTTATGTTATGCGATCATGACATAACTTCTCGTTCCGTGTTCTAAAATTGCTTGTAAATGTAGTACAGCTGCCAAAACCTAGCACAAATGCACTATTATTCTAGTCAGGCAGCACAGTGAACCACTGTGCTCGAACGCATCCAGTCACCTCCACCCACATATTCTACAGTTACAATGCATTTGCTCCATTTTCTGTATGTATGTGTCTGTGTATGTGTTGCGGATGGCTCCCAGGAGCCACAGTAGCCCCGAGTAAGGGTTCGAGATCGGCTCCGCTGTGCGTTATATCCGGAGCGATGTTAGGATGCGGATCCACAATATGCCGCGTAAAAAGGCTATGCATCAGACTTGGCTGTTTCATAGATACGTGACATCAGTATAACACTGACAACATTTTAACTGTGCCTGCGACGGTGAGCCTATATGCAGATATCTTACTGGACCTGCAGGTGTAAAGGCTATGCCCAGCCATAGTGGCTAGGAAACACATGTTTTGACAGGAATTTCTGACCTGTCAAGTATGATAGTGATGTCGCCGCCTCATGCTTGCAGGACCCGAATGGTCACCTGTGCATGGCTCGGCAGCTGACGACCCCTACTCCCGGCAGTATGTGCGGTGGCATTCTGAGCGGTCCAGTGGACGGTTCATGCTTTTCAATCGAAAGATTTTTAACTGTGTAATTACGTATGTTACGTGTTCCATGACTGTATTCCTTGTGTGGTCGTAACTAAAAGAGCACTAATGACTGTAGCAGTTTTGCGCCCTAAAACCATAACAAAAAAAGGAACTAAAAGAAATGCAGTCGATTTAATTACTTCTTACAAGACCTGTGTCTTCACAACAAACAGAGAATGATGAGCAAGAGAAATCCAACCCCTGCAAACTGAGATTTTTACAAATAAACAATATACCCTTGAATTTCCCGTCATGAAATCCTTGCCATCCACCGCAGAGCCGCTAATTTCCAGGAAGAGGAGGGGACAGGGAGAGGGGCAGGGAAGAAGGGGGGAAGGATTGGTGGGCTGGAAAGGGTTGGGATCGATCTCCTGAAAAATTCTTTAAATAAATAGGTAAACTATATTCCATTCCCATAAACTGTTTAAATACACAATATTCCACACATTGTCTAAATTGTTTTAACAATATTCCACACACTACACTCGATTTCCTGACAAATTCTTTAAGTAAATAAATAAACCTTATTTTATACACATAACTGAGTCTTTTTCCCACCAATTTTCCATAGGGTGGAGGGGAGGGGACGGGGCGTTACCAGAGGGGGAGAGGTTAATTAATTGATCAATTTAATTAAGTAGTTAATCAAACTTATATCAAAAGTGTGCTTGTATCAGTGAGGGGGAGGACAGGAGAGCTGGGGGTTTACTTAGTGGTTAGCGGGTGGAGGGGGAGGGGGAGGGGTGGGGAACAATGGGTTAACGACCTGTCAATCAAAAGGAAGGATCTAAGGAGAACAATAGGTTAATGAGTTGTCAATCAAAGGAGAACTCAGGGACACTGACTGCCTACTTGCACCCGATGTAGGCAACTCAAACTAATAAACACCACTGATTTCTCTTTGTCCCACTACTAACACTTCACAGTTAAGTTCGTACACCGAAACTCTCATTAGAAACATAATTTGCTCTCACTCGGAAACGCACTGTTGTTTTCATTCAGAGTCGAATGACCGGTCTTCTTTCTCCATAGTTCGCACGGCAGTGACGCGGTAAGTGCTTCCACTAGCGCATGAGTTCAGAAACAGCTTTTGTCCGACATAATCCGCTGTCCGACAGTACACGACCTTCCTGTACCCCACACGTTCCTGTCCTCGTCTATGTGATGTCTTGTCTATTGGCATACTCACAGACGATGTAGTCAGCCCTACCGACTGCCCCACACAGCCGGCCGAAGTGGCCGAGCGGTTCTAGGCGCTACAGTCTGGAACCGCGCGACCGCTACCGTCGCAGGTTCGAATCCTGCCTCGGGCATGGATGTGTGTGATGTCCTTAGGTTAATTAGGTTTAAGTAGTTCTAGGGGACTGATGACCTCAGAAGTTAAGTCCCATAGTGCTCAGAACCATTTGAACCAAGTGCTCCACACACGCTGTTGTGTGTGCTGAGCTGGCACATTGTTAGTACAGTAAACTGTAAAATGTGCCCCTCCCATGAACCACGGACCTCGCTAAGGAGGAGTGACTCAAGTACCTCAAAGATACAGGTAACTGTATTGCACGGGAAACCACAACGGAAAGGTACTCTGTAGGGAGGCCAGAGTAACCTGTGGTTCCCGAAGAGCGGCAGCAGCGTTTTCAGTAGTTGCAGAGGCAACAGTGTGGATAGCTGAGCTATCTGAACCTGTAATGTTACTCAATATGTTCCTGTCGTACTGGTACTGCGAACGGCTGAAAGCAAAGGAAAACTACAGCCATTATTTTTCATGAGGGCATGCAGCTTTGAACACTGTGGGACTCAACATCTGAGATCGTAAGTCCCCTAGAACTTAGAACTACTTAAACTTAACAAACCTAAGGACATCACACACATCCATGCCCGAGGCAGGATTCGAACCTGCGACCGTAGCGGTCGTGCGGTTCCAGACTGAAGCGCCTAGAACCGTTCGGCCACAACAGCCGGCCATGCAGCTCTTTTCTATGGTAAACTGATTATGGTATCTCGTTACGCTTGAATATAGTAGTCTAAGAATTGTAATTGGAACATTAATATCAGTAAAATGTCTGTGGTAAAGGAAGTAAGTCACGCCACAGCATCAGCTGACACTTTGCTTACTCAGGATGTTCAGAGTATAACGTCTATGCTAAAATTAATTTTCCAATAACAAAAAGAAGCACAAAAAGAATGTAAGGAATTAAGATAAGTCCAAAATCAAATAAAGTAAGTCAGTGTGAGAATAGCTCAAATTAACAGTAAGTTCAGTGTTTTGGAACAAAAGGTTACAAATCTTGAAGTTGACACTGAGGGATGTAGTAAGGAAATAGATCCTGAAACAAGAGAATGGAGTAAAAAAATTAGTAGTTTGTAAGTCAGAAATAAATCAAAAGTTTGACCATGAAATACATAGTTGTACGTTTCACATCTAGAATCCACTTGAAAAGGCAACACAAGCGCGATTCAGGGCAAATTGAGAGAAATGGAGGAAAAAGTACTTCCGGAGATGTAAGACAAAATGGAAAATGAAGTTAAAAAAATAGAAATTTGGTGTGAAAAAGAAAGAAAGAAAGGTGTTGTCCATGTAAGTGACGTAGCAGATTACGCTAATGCTTATAAATGTGGTCATTTCTCTAGCAGGGGAACTATAGACCCAGTAGCCTTCATCAGATAGTTTGATGGCATCATTCCTGTAGCCATGACAGAACACCAAAATATGAAATTCGTGATCAGCAAGTTAGTAGGAGAAGCAATGTCATGAGGAACAAGGGTGAGTAACACATGCAAAACATATGAAGAATTTGTTCTAGTATTCTTGAACCAAGACTTTGAATAGGAGGAACTGCAAAATTATATTCCACTTTATGAATCACAAATAATCTTCAGTCTTCATACTTTCATAAAAATAAACCAGTGAACTACGTATTTACGTAATTACTATCAAACTGCTCTCAAGTAAATGTCCGCATAACCAGAAATTGTAATATAGTCTCAACTGACACCGACCGCGGCAGACAACATGTCTGTCCTCCGGGACTGCCAAACCAGCGCTGATCTTACAGCCGACCCACTTTGTCCGCCATCCAAGTTAGGCCTCAAATAGTTTTTTATACTGCTGTAAACACTTTTTAAATAATGGAATGATAGCCTGCTGTTGAGAGATGCTTTTACATGAAATACAAGTTTAGCGTTTTAATAGTACTAAGAGAGGATTATTATTTTGGCACGCAACTTCCAAACGCAGCAGCCAATCACGGAGAAGCCCACAATTTAGGCGGTCTTTCTAACGATACAGGTGCCGAACAAACCATCTGTCATCGTCACCTCTTGCAACACCACGTGATCTTCCCACTGCTGCCCTCTTTACTTCGGCCGCGGCTAAGTGCCATTTTCTTTATAGATCAACATGGCGCACAGTTGTCGCAAAACGACTTTACGTTTCACCTTTTGTTCAGACTTCGCCCGCCCCGAGGCGCTTGACATTGAAAGGTTTCTTCGCGGCGACGTCAAAATACCACAATTGGATCTCATTGGAATCCACATGTCCACAGTTTGTAGTATGCTGTACGTTTAGATGATTAACGACGCGGCGTGTGGCAGGGTGCTACAGGAGGTCAAACGTAGACTACGTTATGTAATTCCGACGGCAACGTAGGGCCCCTTACCGTCGATCACTCCGGTCTCGACGTACGATCGATAAGGATATTCGAACTGCCGTTCGAACTACCCGCAGACGCCAACAATGCAGTGCTGCGACCCTACAGCCACGTCCTGGAACATGTCGCCAAACGATGGGTACAATTCGGAACCTATCCCGTCTTAAATGGTATCAGGTAGGTTCGTATCGATCTTCAGAGTCACGTGTCCTCCTACCTTCGTATAGGAGGCTGCTATGCCATCATAATATGTGAAGGTCAGCCCCGCACCTGTTCTGGTTACGGGCAGGAGGGCCTTTTGTGGTCTGGCTGCGTCCAACGACGTGTCTCGCAGCTCCCATTGCCAGAATCGTCTGTGCCACCACGCTGACCACCCTACCAGTAACTTACGCGACGGCCCTCGACACAACTACTGTTTCGCCCAGCCCGTCGCGTGGTATCTCTGATCGGCACGTTCCGCCATCCCACCACCCTTAGGACAGTGTAGTTGCTCCACCTGACGACATGGCCTCTACCCAGACTATCGTGACGGACGCCACAGAAGCGGGTACATCTCCACAAGAGACGCTTGACTCCTCCATTGCACCGACAATGGCCTTCGAACCATGTCAAAGCTCCTCCTTGGCATCGTCCGATACTGAGGAACACGTGTGCAAAGAACGCTCGCCGCGTCGGCGCAAACGTCGTCGCCTCCCCCTCGTGGGTACTCATGACATTCCTACCCAAGACAATGGAGACGCCACCACACCAGCCGACGGTTCCATGCAGATGTTAGTGGACGGCACTAGCGATGACCAACACGTTTTTCTGGCAACCGGTGGAGGCCATCATTAACATAGTACCGACCAGTGCGAAGGTTGAGACGCCTGCGTCCCTGTCGACGCCTAAAGATCTCACTCATATGGGCAGTGGACAGACCCTCGGCACAGGGGCTTTGGATGACGAATTGGAGGACGGAATACCTCCTCCACAGCACTGTATGTCATCCCCGACGAGGTTGTTCGGTAATATCAGAATCGATGTATGGCAGTCAGCGGGACAGGCCCTCCTAGAGGTCCACATCCCACACTGCCCCTGGCGATGGTAGACGCATGTCCACCATCGCTAGCACAGCCATACCGGTTCGCGACTCTTGAAAGTTTATGATAGGCACCACACCACAACTGCAGCTCCTCTATGATATTCTTTAGGCCTCTGACGTCACCGTCGTCCTTCTTCACGAAGTTCTTGTTGCTATGCTACCACCACTTTATGGTTATGACTCGTACATGTCGGTAGGACATAACTCGGGGACAGGAGTGGCCTTTTACAAACACGATGGGATTCCAGTCACTATCGTGACACTCCTGCCATTTGGCCGGGATATCGCTGTAACCATCTTGGACACACGTCATCAGTATCAATATATATCCCGTCTGGACCCACAAATCGTCAGCAGCGGCCAAATTCTTCGCAGACGACTGGTCCCTCTACTTTCTGGCCTCTATGATCACTACGTCGTTGGCAACGATTTCAACTGAATCCTCCAACCAAAAGACCAGACAGCTGGGTATTCGCCAAGCCAGATGCTTTGTACCATAGCTGAGGACTTTCAATTGATTGACTTTTAGGAAAAGATTGACGGCGATGCCCCTGGTTGGACCGTTATACATCACATCCTGCGGGAAGCCTCGACCTGTTTTAGGTCTCCGTCCACCTTGGAGACGGAGTCTCCCAAGCAGGAATATGGCTCCTTGCGTTTTTGGACTGCTCTGCTATCATCTGCACGTTCACTCTACCTCATCAGTCGATCTTGCGCAGCAAAGAATTCTGGAGGCTTAACACTTGGCTGCTGGGAGACCCGCACTGCTAACAATGTATTCCTACTATAGAAGGGCGTCCTGCAAAAAGAGTCTCCCACTGGTGGCTCAAGTGAGCGAAACCCAGAGTCACAAAGATCTTCATGCAATGTGGCAAGGAAGTAGCGGCATGAGATCGAGACATCACCAGCATTCTGTACACCGTCCTAAGTGAACTTGACGCGCTCCTCCTGTCGCCTGAGGTTCATAGGGAAACCCGGCCTATTAAAGCATGTCTCATCTCCCTCCAGCGCGATAAATTGTACAGCTTTGTGGTGCGTTCATGATGACAGGACCTTCTACACAAGAAATATATGTCTGCAGTTCACGCTACATCTGACTATCGTCGTAAAAGTCGACTCTGTTTCTAAGCTCACCACCACCGATGGTACTTATCACACAATGCAAGCTGTGGTGGCGTATGCCTTCACCGACCACAACCGCCACTTTTATGACGACGATCCGATGGCGGCGTCAGTTTTTGACGACTTGTACCCTGCTCCTGAAAGGACCCTCACAACTGCAGAGTCAACATCAATGATGTCTGCAATCACCGCAGATGAAGTGACAGAAGCGATAGATAAGACGATGAAGAACAAGTCACTGTGACCAGATGGTCTTCCAGTGGAGTTCTCCCGAGTACTTAGCACCTCAATGCTCCCTCAGTAGACGCAGATGCTTCAGGAACTCTTTACTCCGTCCTTCCAAATACCACCTACATTTGTCACTGGCGATCTTCTACAAGTACATCAGCCATCACGAGGGATTCTCCGCATAACGCCCCCTTACGTTAATTAACGCGATTTATAAAATCTATGTGCGCCTCTTAGAGGCGTGCGTACACACAGTCTCACCTCTGGTCATTTCACCGGAATAGACTGCACGTGGTTTTGAGTCTACCCTTCAAATGGCTTTCGGGGAATGCTGTAATCTCATTGCAATAGCTGCGGTCTGACAGCTCTGCGCGGCGCTACTCTTCATTGATTTTACAAGTGCCTTTGATCATGTTCGACACCCATTCGTCCTCATGATCGTGACAAATATGGGGTTCCTGCCACTCTTTGTGGATGCCGATCACCACTTACTGCTTCCCTTTGTTCCCATGGTCCAGGCCAATGGGAGACATATTGGACTGATACCTATATTCTGATTTGTACATCATGGATGCCCCATGTCCATGCTATGTATGCGACCGCACTGGGGGCCCTCATCGCCAGTCTTATGACTCACCTACAGGGTCTCACCTTGCGCGATAATATCTTTCGATGCAGGGGCCACGCAGATGATATCATACCGCTCGCCCTCTCCACATTGGAACTCAGTGACACCATTCAATGAATTCAGCTGTACCGACAAATTTTATCCTTAACGCCTGCAAGTCGATGATGATGCATACCGGATGTGGACTATAGTTTGTGTCGTTGGACCCTTTTGCTGTCGGTACCACCCTTCTTTGTTACTTCGGGATTGACTTCACGGGTTCTACACTCCATATCATGGCATTGGTTTACTACTGGCTTTTAGAGTCCATATGGCACCATGTTTGCTGCTATGTGCACAGTAGCTTGAACCAACTACAAGGTGTGTCCTATGTCAACACGTACGTGACCTCTTAAATGGTATGTGGTGCCCAGATGCTCCTAACGCCATTACTCTTACGTCACCAACTTCAATCGGTCTTCATATACTTAGTGTCAGCAGGGGCCCTTTCCAAGGTACGCCCCTCAAAAAGGCAGCCTCGGACTTGTCTACGTGTGAGCTCAAGCCACCGCGCTCATTGTACTTTCCATGATGCGACACTGCCTGGGTTAATCCCTATCTTTAATGCGCAGTCTCTTGGACATCCTCTGACCAGCTTCTCTACAACCACCCATCGACATAGCACATATCTCCCCGTTGTTGGTATTTTGGTCTTCAGTCTAGAGACTGGTTTGATGCAGCTCTCCATGGTACTCTATCCTGTGAAAGCTTCTTCATCTCCAAGTAACTCCCGCAACCTACATAATTCTGAAGTTGCTTAGTGTATTCATCACTTAGTCTCCCTCTACGATTTTTACCGTCCATCCTGTCCTCCAGTATTTAACTGGTGACGCCTTGATGCCTCAGAACATGCCCAACCAACCGAACCCGCCTTTCAGTCATGCTGTACCACAAATTACCCTTGTCCCCAGTTCTGTTCAGTACCTCCTCATTAGTTACGTGATCCACTCACCTAAACTTCAGCATTCTTCTATAACACCACATTTCGAAAGCTTCTATTCTCTTCTTGTCTAGACAATTTGTCGTCAATGTTTCACTTCCATACATGGCTACACTCTATACAAATACTTTTAGAAGAGACTTCCTGACACTTAAATCTATACTTGATGTTAACAAATTTCTCTTCTTCAGAAACGCTTTCCCTACCATTGACAGTCCACATTTTATATCCTCTCTACTTCGACTATCATCAGTTATTTTTCTACCTAAATAGAAAAACTCATCTACCACTTCAAGTGTCTCATATCCTGATCTAATTCTCTCAGCATCACCTGATTTAATTAGACTACACTCCATTATCCTCATTTTGCTTTTGTTGATGTTAATATTTTATCCTCCTTTCAAGACACTGTCCATTCCGTTCAACTACTCTTCCAGGTCCTTTGCTGTCTCTGACAGCATTAAAGTATCATCGGCAAACCTCAAAGTTTCTATTTGTTCTCCATGGATTTTAATTCCTACTCCAAATTTTTCTTTAGTTGCCTTTACAGATTGAATGACATCAGGGATAGGCTACAACCCTGTCTCACTTTCTTCCCAACCACTGCTTCCCTTTCATGTCCCTCGACTCTTATAACTGCCATCTGGTTTCTGTTCAAATTGTAAATAGCCTTTCGCTCACTGTATTTGACCCCTGCCACCTTCAGAATTTGGAAGTGTGTATTCCAATCGTCATTGTTAAAAGCTTTCTCTAAGACTACAAATGCTATAAATGTAAGTTTGCCTTTCCTTAGTCTATCTTCTAAGATAAGTTGTAGGGTCAGTACTGCCTCAAGTGTTCCAGCATTGCTACGGAATCCAAACTGATCTTCCCTGAGGTCGGCTTCTACCAGTTTTTCCATTCGTCTGTAAAGAATTCGTATTAGTACTTTGCAGCCGTGACTTATTAAACTGATAGTTCGGTAATTTTCACACCAGTCAACACCTGCTTCCTTTGGGATTGGAATTATTATATTCTTCTTGAAGTCTGGGGGTATTTTCCCTGTCTCATACACCTCGCTCACCAGATAGTAAAGTTTTGCCAGGACTGGCTCTCCCAAGGATATCAGTAGTTCTAATGGTATGTTATTTACTCCTGGGGCCTTGTCTCGACTTAGACCTTTCATTGCTCTGTCAAACCCTTCACGCAGTATCATATCTCCCATTTCATCTTCACCTATGTCCTCTTCTATTTCCATAATATTGCCCTCAAATACATTGCCCTTGTATAGACCCTCCATATACCTGCTCCACCTTTCTGCTTTCCCTTCCTTACTTACAAGTGGTTTTCAACTTATTGATGTTCATACAAGTGGTTCTCTTTTCTCCAAAGGTCTCATTAATTTTCCTCTAGTCAGTATCCATCTTACCCCTAGAGATATATGCATCTACATCCTTACATTTGTCTTCTAGCCATCCGTGCTTAACCATTTTGCACTTCCTGTCTATATCATTTTTGAGACGTTTGTATTCCTTTTCGCCTCCTTCATTTACTGCATCTTTATATTTTCTCCTTTCATCAATTAAATTAAAAAATGTTTCAAATTGCTCTGAGCACTATGGGACTTAACATCTATGGTTATCAGTCTCCTAGAACTTAGAACTACTTAAACCTAACTAACCTAACGACATCACACAACACCCAGTCATCACTATGCAGAGAAAATCCCTGACCCCGCCGGGAATCGAACCCGGGAACCCAGGTGCGGGAAGCGAGAACGAATTAAATTCAATATCTCTTCTGTTACCCAAGGATTTCTACCAGCCACCGTCTTTTTACCTAATTCATCCTCTGCTGCCTTCACTATTTCCTCTCTCAAAGCTACCCATTCATCTTCTAATGTATTTCTTTCTCCCGTTCTTGTCAATCGTTCCCTAATACTCTCTTTGAGACTCTCTAAAACCTCTGGTTCTTTCAGTTTATCTAGGCCTTTCATTGCTTATCCCCATTCCATATTCACCTACAACTTTTCCTTCTCTTCCTTTTCCTACTGTCGAATTCCAGTACCCCGCGACTATTAAATTTTCGTCTCCCTTCACTATCTGAATAATTTCATTTATGTCATCATAGATTTCTGCAATCTCTTCGTCATCTGAGGAGCTAGTTGGCATATAAACTTGTACTACTGTGGTAGGCGTGAGCTTCGTGTCTATTTTGGCTACAATAATGCGTTCACTATGCTGTTCGTAGTAGCTTACCGCGCTCCTGTTTTTTTTTTTATTTTAATTCATTTTTAAATCTACTCCTGCATTACCTCTATTTGATTTTGTGTTTATAATCCTGTATTCACCAGTCCAGAAGTCTTGTTCCTCCTGTCACCGAACTACGCTATTTCCCACTACATCTAACGTTAACCTATAAATTTCCCTTTCCACATTTTCTAACATACCTACCCGATTAAGGGATCTGACATTCCACACTCCGATCCGTAGAACGCCAGTTTTCTTTCTCCTGATAACAACGTCCTCCTGAGTAGTCCCCACTCGGAGGTCCGAACGGGGGACTATTTCACCTCTGGAATATTTTACCCAAGACGACGCCGTCATCATTTAACAATACAGTAAAGCTGCATGCCCTCGGGAAAAATTACGGCTGTAGATTCCTCTTGCTTTTAGCTGTTCGCAGTACCAGCACAGCAAGGTCGTTTTTGTTAATGTTACAAGGCCAGATCAGTCAATCATCCAGACTATCCCGTGCAGCTACTGAAAAGGCTGCTGCCCCTCTTCAGGAACCACGCGTTCGTCTGGCCTCTCAACAGATACATCTCCGTTGTGGTTGTACCTACGATAAGGCTATCTGTAGCGCTGAGGCACGCAAGCCTCTCCACCAACGGCAAAGTCCATGGTTCATGGGAGAGGGGACCTCCCTATTATTGTACCATATTATAACTTATTTCATCGAATTCAGCTACCTACGGAAAAATCTTCCGATCACCTGCCCTCCTTGTCTGTGAGAAGGACTTTCAACCTTTCTTTCCATCGTCCACCCCTTGCACCCCCATTGAGGTACAGCATCAAGACGTTAACTGTCAGATGGTTTGGGAATGTGTCCATGCAGCCTTTTTTCCATCAAACTTGTCTGCGGTCTGGTATGTCGTTGTCAACGGTAAATTTCAGCCCAATCCTTGACTTCATCATAAAGGACAGTCTACGTCTACCCTCTGCCCTGACTGACAACTTGACGACACCGACGAGTATCGTCTTACATGCTCCCTGAGACGGGAAATTTGGCTCCTCATCCAACGCATCATGGGCTATGACCTCCGCGTCCCACGCACAACGGTTACTCCGGAGTTCCTGCTGTTGCCCCAGATTTCGCCCTATCCTCTCGCAAAACGCCACGCTCTCATCTGGTTTCGAGGGTAGGCTTTAGAATACATCTTTCAAAATTGTCCATATACTGTCCGTCTGGAATCGCGTACAGTAAGTTTATCCGGTCGCCCCATTACCGACGGAACTTCGGGAATAAAAGGTCGGTAGAGCACTTGGCCACGAAAGGCAAATGTCCCAGATTCGAGTCCTGATTCGGCACACAATTTTAATCTGTCAGCAAGTTGCAATATCAGCGGTGCCTGAAACATTATTTTAAGTGAATACAACATGATAATCACTCCTGATATCCGGGCAGAACTTGTAAGTGTGTTTGGGCCCTCCCTAATAGGAAGAACAGATCCTCTGGCGATATAAGGTTCACTTTGTAAACCGTAAAGTATGCTCACAAATGAAACTGAAATACAGTTGTCACTCCAGACATATTCAGAATCGGAGTGAAGTCTTGAAGTTCTCGGCAACATTAACTTGGCTGTAAGACGCACGGAGGGAATTCAGAAATATTGTTGCGAATGGTGGGTTGCTTGCACAACGATTCTGCTGGTGGCAAAATGCATTTAATGATTTGTGCTCACATGGTCTTCAGATTTAAGGGAGAATATAAGAGCGTGAGGGAACAATCTATTTAAGAATTATAAATTTCATTAATGGTCGTGGAATGAAAATGGAAGAAGAGAACTGCAATGTCGAGATTACAATCGTCCATCAGTGTACCACGTGGAGTACAATTCCACAGAAGTTGAAAATATGTACAAAAGGAAACCCCACAGAACGTCAGTATAGTCCTTTCCCTCGAAAGGCGAACGTACAGATTTCGAGTTTAGGTTCGGCACACAGCTTAAATCTGCGAGGAAGTTTCATGTCAGCGCACATTCCGCTGCAGACTTACAATTTCATTCTAAGAAAATCTTTTATTATTTTTCATTTTACAGCCAACTCAGTGCTGTTTAGTGGGAGGGGGCCCATCAATCTGGCATATACAACCCCCCCCCCCCCCCCCCAATCGCCTCACGTCAGGACGCCGTGAGTAACACAACTGTGCCTCCCCAAAACTTTGGAAGAATGGGACCACTACCCAGGTCGCCGCTATGTTCGTCGACGATAGTCTTCCAGGGTAGTGCAGAACGGTGATTCATCGATGAAGACCGATGGAGTTACTCAGTAGTCGACGCTGTCCGGACAAGGAACTGCTCCAAATTCTGCCGTTTGTGTTGTGGCGTTACGGCAACCTACGCTTTGGACAGTAATTCTCTAGTGCAGATGCTGCTGGTCCTCAGACAATGGTGCGGAATGAAGCAGAGTGTTGATGGGAGTGCTTACTTGTCCTCAGATGGCAGGAGCTGATGTGAATGGGTTACGATATTCTTAGTGCTGTGACGTCCCTTCCCTCCTTCTTCACTCGCCGCGAGGAGACGCGACTCGTAACGATGTTCGCCCCCGTCGGTGTGACGTGGGACAGCACCTGTAACTCTCCTAAGAACACAACTCCTCGCGTGCTTTAGAAATTTTCTGTTATCTGTCCGCAACAGTCTTCTCAGTTTGTGCGAACTGGTAAACTGCAATCGTTTATTTTTATTTTTATACCCGGTTAGTTCCGTGATAAAATAAAAAAAAATGGTTCAAATGGCTCTGAGCACAATGAGACTAAACATCTGCGGTCATCAGTCCCCTAGAACTTAGAATTACTTAAACCTAACTAACCTAAGGACATCACACACATCCATGCGCGAGGCAGGATTCGAACCTGCGACCGTAGCGGCCACGCGGTTCCAGACTGAAGCGCCTAGAACAGCACGGCCACACCGGCCGGCGATAAAATAAAATCTTGATTCTTTATTTCATCATTACGGTCGTTTTTCGCATCATACATAGCGAGGATGCAATTTTGCTGTCTACTATTCCGTTGCTACGTCCAGTTATTAACAACGGTCCGACGTAACTCCAGAGATAACTTATGTTTGAGTTAATTCTTTTTTAATACCCCGTAATACTGGTTTAAACTAATCAAAAATGTTTAAAGAGTCAATCAACGTGCATTAATACACTTTGTATTGTCCGTTTAATGAGTTAGGCGACACTTAAGGTTTACCTTTTGACTCAGATTTTATTGTTCTTTCTGTAATTAATTGTCTGTCCCTACAACACACGCACACCGATATGTCATTCAAGATTAACTTTTGTTCAGTTCAGTAATCGTGAAGCTGACGACAACTTTTGACTAATCGGCGTACCGTTCTTGTCTTTCTTCGTGTATTCGTTTTATTGTGTCCTACTCAAGACTACGAATTGTTTTTTGTCGTTGATCTATTGCTCTCAAAGTTTGTAGCTGTTCATCGGTACGAAAGCTAAGTCCGGTAAACCAATATCACTCAATTGAAGTCCAACACTCGTCTTACTATACCGTCGCGATGAGAACGGTAAGGATTAACTTTCATCAGTCGAATGACTGAGCAATACTTCAGTCTCTACCTCACAAATTATCAAACTTCCAAAACTGAAACAATCTAATAGCGTTTGCGTCCAGAAAACTATGGCAAAAGTACTCTAGAGCGACTCAAGAGCAAGTAACTGAACATTTCCATATCCGAGTTGCATTGTAGTCACCTTTAATTTCCTTTTCGATGCGGCTACAACTCTCCTCCATAGTAAATGTTATCTTTGACTGAATTACTTTCTTGGATTTAACCTTCGTTCATATGATTTTGAATTTACTCTATAGATGTTTCATAAAAAGTCTATGATTATCCTTTCCTTTTATCTCCTCTTCTTGTATGCTATTTTCAGTATTTGAATGATATAGGTGTTAATCAAAATATTACCAGTGTAAATTTTATCGTCAATAGTTGCCGCCACTGTCAAGATAACTCACTTTCCTACTTTAAGTTCCCACAAAGTTTATTACTTGGAGTTTTCTGTCCTTTGGGCGTTACAGTGCACAATACGGAGATCAGCCCTTGTGGTGGTCAGACGCGTTCGACCAGAACCTTCACGACGAGTATGTCTTCACTCACAGTCTCATGCAGTCCAACACCGGGCAGCTGTCACATTCGAATGTCCCACAAATCTGGATAATTCATGATTCAACCACTCGGCCAAATGGAGACCCCTAATGAGATTTCTTTCAACCCCGTAAGGTTTTGATAACGCCGTCTCATTTGAGTACATAACGTCTCCGTGTCCTTCGGCGATCATTCAACGTCGGACACCGTTCATCCCCCTTATAATACACCACAGAAGGTGTGATAATAACACTAAACACAAAAAACATTAATGTGGCTGTTCTACGTGTCATAGAGAATTGCGACTCTAATCATTTACAAAATCACTGATAGTGTGTGCGTGTATGAAGTTACACCGATATCCGGCCATGTCTTCTGAGTGCTTCCCTTTCTTTGTCAGGCAGTGTACATTGCCTACACAAAACGCAACTGCAGTTTCGTAATTCCCTGATCAAACGGGATCGCACTATATCCATCACAATAACATTGTTTGGTTTTCATTTCCTCATTTTCCAGGTGTTTTTGTTTGTTTGCTTTAGTCCCTTCCATCCCCTTCCCCCACCCTGGCAACCATCTCCAATCAGTTTATTCGCATCCGAGGAAAACCGGCACGTTATGTGGGATTCCGAGTATCATTTAGATGTACTGAATTATTCATATAAACGACGAGCAGCGTAACTTAAAATTATTTGAAACTTAATTTTAATCATAAGACACGGTAATTCTCACCTGTAACTCAGTCAACGCCATAACAACGAAGTTACAAGCCACTGCGTTAATAGATGTCCCAACTGTGGGTGACATTCTTTGAAAAATATCGACGGGTGTAGCTATCACATGATTTGGCTTTAGTCCCTTCCATATTTGTACGTGTTTCAAGATTGCATTGTATTCTGTTTTCTTAGTGTGAAGGTGGCAACACTGATGCACACTGATATATTTCAGTGCATCTCACGTGTGTTGTTTTTTTATATACGGAAGCCAAATAAACGATCATTCCACGTCCAACTAAAACGATCATTTTAACCGTTAAATGAAGTCGCGAACTTACAATCCTGAAGGAAAACAGAACCAGCTAAGGGAGGTGTAGCCACAGGAGTTGTGAATTTGGGATTCTACATTACTAGTGCTGGCTCGTGTGAATTAGCCTACATTTCAAATAAAGGTAGGTAGTTGAAAATTTTGAACAATGTCACATTACCGCTTTGTGCTGCTGGCAAAATACTTTATTTACATAACTGACTGAAGCTGTACTTCATATAACGATACCATAACAGTGTATAAAGATGATTTCGTCACCTGACGATAACGATTCTAGTTTTCGCCTAACAAGATGCTGTGAATTCTTTTACGAATCTGATTATGGTAAGACGGCTGAAACTGGCTGTACAAATAAAATATCTTATCAACAGCTAAAGGTGGTAATATATTTTTCAGATATATAAGAACTGTGGGGTACCCCTTCTGAAAATGTAAACATAGATAGATCTTAAATGCACAAAGTATCTGATGATTATTGGTGTAAAAAAGTAATTTTACAATGAGATCCAGAGCACCACATGTTGTAGGCCAGCTACGGTGCCATCTGCTGTGATATGGTATCATTCCGATGCGGTATGGAGGGGCATGGGGTCAGTACACAGCTCTCCCAACTATTGTCAAGTTTCAGACCATGCAGTTGATACGTTTCATTCACTTAGCCCTTCAGTTAGTCTTCTGAGTCTGGATGTACCCGTTCCAGTCCTCCCAACAACGAAAGATTATGAGCAGGACCAGTAATTGAATCTGGGTCCTCCACGTGGTATTCAGTTGTGCTGACGCTCAGACACAACGGCGGATAAGATAATATTCATTATTATAATAATTATTATTAGGTTATTACTTTGTAAATTTTGTACTATCTGATGTAAGGATAGTTATAATACATTGAAAATTGTGGTTTCAGTTTGCTTATTCTTGTGAAGAAAGTTGCTTACTGATCGCCATACCACCCGCATGAAAAGAGTACGCGAATTAAATTAGCTTCTGATTTTGAATTTCAGAAATAAGTTTGGAAGTCTCTGACGGCTGTCAGTAAAACTTTAGAATGTGCTCTGATGTGCATATTGGTAATGCTTGTAGTGAGCGATCGTGGGAAGTTAAGACTGTAGGCCTGCGACTTCTCCCGATGTTTCACCTACATGTGGGGAGGCCTCAGTAGCTGTGCAAGTGAGTCCCTCCCAAAGGAAGAGCAGTTAATTAACTGACAAATAATAATAAAAAGGAAAACACTTCCTAATGTTTTGCAAGATCATATTTATTTGGTCACGAACCGTTCGTCCGCAGTTCGTGGTCAAGTTGCCAGCCTGGATCACGGGGTCCCGGGTTCGATTCCCGGCCGGGTTTGGGATTTTCTCTGCCCGGGGACTGGGTGTTTGTGTTTTCTCATCATTGCATCATTAACACCATCATTCGTGATAGTGGCGAGATTAGACTGTGTAAAAATTGGGACTTTGTAGGGGCGCTGATGACCGTGCAGTTGAGGGCCCCGCAACACCAAACATCATCATCGTCGTCAACGAATGGGCATTCGGCTTCTCAGGCCATCTTCAGATGACAAATGAATGTTGAAACATAGATAAACATGATGTGCGATTTACACACATATGATTTGTACAGAAGACACAAAAATGACAATGTGTTTACATAGGAAAATATTACAATAATTACATTAACTTAAAGGGGGAGGTTAAACAAAGTTTTTATGTGAAGATCCACAAAAAATGGTGAGAAATATAATAAATTTAAAGTTTGAATTCAGCATTTGCAACGAAAATATAATTTAACGAGGGGGAAAACGGAAATTGAGTCTGGCCGTTAAATACTAGGCTGTCATTCTGTGTCATATTTCTGTTGATTTTCATTATGTACAGTACTGTCATTTTTCTGCTTTTTATGACAGATGTCACATTCATATGGATGTGAAGTTTTACATTCCGTCAAAAAAGTAGGAAGAGGGCCCTACTGGAAATAATGGAATGCAACAAACGCATGCCACAGAATGCCAGCCTAGTATTAAATTATCAGACTCAACTCCCATTTTCCCCTTGCTAAATTAATTTTTCGTTACAAGTACTAGATTGAAAGTGTGAAGTCATTGTATTTCTCATCATTCGTCCGTGTATCTTCACATTAAATTCTGTCTACCCTCCGACCTTTCTAGTTACATTATTTATAGTAATATTTCCCTACGTAAACACTTTGTCTTTTTTATATCTTATGTACAAATAAGATCTGTAAATCGTACATCGTATTTATCTGTGTTTGTGAAGTTCTGTTGTCACCTGAAGATGGTCTGAGGAGCCTAAAGCCGTTTTGTGAGCAAATAAATATAATTTTGCAGAATATCAGGAAGTATTTTCCTTTTTAATATTTTTATCACGTTTCGCCAAGTACTGACGGAGAACTGAGTTAATGTTATAAGTGACAAACAATACTCCGATGACAGATTCAAACTAAAGCCTGTGTTATTAGGTCTACAACTTCCTTTCCGCCGTTTTGCAATAGATGGCAGTAGCATCAAGCGGCGGTGCAGGTGGTAGGTAGTAAGTTCATACAATAAGATTAGGAATTTGTAAACATAACGCGATCAAAAGATTAGTAGATTTGTGTTTGCGCCTTAAAGTTATTCACGACTGAGTATGTCAACTTACGAGCAGATTTCTCGTCATTTGAGTTTTAATTTAATGCTTTAACATGAAGAAATCTGCGGTTGAGGCTCATAAAGTGCTGGGTAAGAACTATGATAAGGCAACTATTAGTGAAAGAACGTGCAGATAATAGTTTCAACGATTCAAGAACGGTGATTTTGACGCCGAAGACTGTCATGGCGGTGGAAGAGAGAAGGTTTTGGAAGCTACTGAAACTAGCGGTAACAATCACGGGAGATAGTTATCGAAATTAGCCGATGCGTTTGAGCCGAGCACTGAAAGACAAACGCCCACTATACAGCGATAGACATGAAAAGGTGATTTTGCAGCGTGTCAATGCTCGACCCCATGTCGAAAAACCCGTCAAAACACACGTGGTAATGTTGAAATGGGATGTCTTACCCACCCACCATATTCTCCAGACACTGATCACTCTTACTACGACCTTTTTGGATCAATGGCACGCGGTATGGCTCACCTGCACTTCCGCTAGTATGAGCAAGTGCAAAATTGGATCAGTTCATGGAACTTGTCAACAGATGCCCAGTTCTTGCGCTGCGGGATTCGTATGCCGCCCGAAAGATGCGAGAAACCAGTGGCTAGCGATGGCCAATACCTTGCATCGTAAATTTTTTGTAAGTTATTCTCAATAAAGTCTCGAACGTCGAGAAAAAACGGTTGAAGCAAAGTTGTAGGCCTAATAAAATCTCATAAACTATTAATTTTCCTTGTTCGTCTGGACCTACTGATTGACTGCCTAGGTGCAAGATCATTGGGTGATTGAGTGGAATGAATTTAGTATCAGCCAAAACATGAATTTAAGAAAGCCACAAGTTGGCGTAAAGCGTAAAGCATATCCCTCTTGCTTTGAAACTGGCGATACAGACACGCCAGAGTGGAAGGAGCCATTTTCCTGGCAGGAGTATCACTCCTGGCGCCACAACAGTATGTCTAGCGCCAGGGGGTCGTACCATCGACCTGGTCAAAAAGCCTTAGGAACAGTCAGCGCGCACGCAGTTAGGTTGGCTACAGGGACTAATATGTGTTATAGAAGGCACTCCAGTATGTTCCCCCTGCGGCAGTAAAATCACAGAGAGCTGCTCTCCAGGCCGATGCACCTGAAGATTATTGACGGAGCCTATCTGTATGCAACATTTTGATGCAGCCACTTGTACACAGAATCTTGTCAGTGTTGTACGTGGGCGTACTGAAAATTAATGTCTCCAAATTTTTATGCGAAAACTTAGAGGTTTTTAAATAATACAAACCTTATTAACATTCTACACCTGTATTCTTCATACCTACATATTTATTTCTCAACATAGTCACCCTGGCGACGAACATATTTCTCCCAACGAGACACCAATTTGTTGATACCGTCACTATGGAATGTCTGAATTTGTTGACGGAGCAACTATTTCACCTCTGCTTGCAGCGCGTCATCACTATCAAAGGGAAATCCTCGAAGATGTCCTTTTAAGTTCTGCATAAAGATGAAAATCAGAGGGGGCCAAGTCCGGACTGTATGGAGAATGACCAATGACAGTGTGACGAGTAATCCATAATTGCGGATTGGTGTTTTTCCTTGTTGTAACATGGCTATCTAGCATTTCAATGTTGCAGATATCCCAGCGCTCGGGTGTGGTCTGACATTGTCATGCTGAAGAAGAGGGTACTCCACGTGAGAACGAACTCTTCGAATTCGAAACTCGATTACAGCAAGCTGTTTCACACGCACTCACGTAGTTACGCTCCACATTGCGACATTACACGCTACAATTCGGAGCAGCAGAGGGCTGCAAAGATGTAGACAGGGAGAATAAAGATGTTGAATTGTAATAACGTTTGTTTTATTTAAAAGGCTATAAGACTTCACAGACAGAAAATTCGGAGGCATTATTTTTCAGCACGCCCATGTATAAGAGCTGCCTCGGAATCGCCACCATCCTTAAGTAGCTTGATCAGGTTACTATTAATTTGGAACCAGTCATGTGTAGAATCGGATTGGTAGAACTTTGGTCACACTGCGAAAGTACATATGAACCTACCTTGCCTGCTGTAATTACACGAGTGTGCAGCTTGCACTGAAAGGTGTCTACACGAAACACACACACACACACACACACACACACACACACACACACACACCAATGCTGATGGGCTAAGAATGACCATGCTTACTGTCCCTTCTGTTCCTGTCTTGTAGCTTTTACGACCAGTCACTATATCTCCAGTATTTTACCACCGACCGTTTCTCACGTTCCACTAGTTAGGAATCTTTAGCTGCTGGATGATCTCTTATTTCTTGTTCGATTATTTTTCTGTTGTTATTTGTTTTTGCTCCATAATTGTGGATTGGTGTTTTTCCTTGTTGTAACATGGCTATCTAGCATTACAATGTATTTATAAAAGTTAAATATATAATTATTCCATTAATGAGTGTTTATCTGTCACTGGTTTGTGGCTTTCACACTACCCCTTTTTGTATCACTCAATCTGGCGGAAGCACTTGCCGTAGCGTCGCCATCCGCTACTGGCACGGTCAGGGGATAGCAGGTCTGCTGGTAAGAATTGTTTTATCTGCTGATTGGGAAGTGTTATCAGACAGTGTAGCTCATTCAATATAATTAATCACTTGTTAGGCGATGGGTTTATTTCTCACAGGCCACAAGGTGGCGGAACAGGTGAATTGTATAGCCAGTAACGTAACAACGTTTTCATTTCTAGTACGAGAGAAATATTAAGTATTTATCGTAACAACAGTCCTAACATATCACGTGCCAGAGTGAGATAAAACTGAATTTTCAGAGAAAAACAGTTCGTTTGTAGAGGAAAATACACACAAGCACGTTATAAGTAATTTAATACTGAGTTACCATAATTACTTTTACCGTAGTTTGGTGTTTCTGTTATTCATACAAATGGTACAGAAAACTATGTACAAAATTTTAGAGAGTTATAAGATGAGATGAAAAGAAATAAAAAACGGTCAAATATTTCGGGAGATGATTTGTCTCAAAGTAAGAAAAGAAAAATAGGTTAGAGAATCGATCTGATGGGCTTCACTTGCTATATATACATGGTTTCGAGCATCGTTCAGCGGCACGTCAGATTGTTCTCTATTATATTTTATTTCTTACCTTTTAAAAACTCATTTCATAAGACATTTGGCCGCTCTTTTTAATTTTTAAAAAATTTTCTTATTTGTTAAAGTGACACAAATGTGAAATGTGCACCGCCACATTCAAACCGTCCCACTGCATTGCCATAGGATGAAGCGCGATTCATGACTCCGAACCATTCGTTTCCAGTTATCCACTGTCACGTGGCGTCACTTTACAACACCTGAAACGTCGGTGTGGCCGAGCAGTTCTAGGCGATTCAGTCTGGAACCGCGCGACCGCTACGGCCGCAGGTTCGAATCATGCCTCGGGCATGGATGTGTGTGATGTCCTTAGGTTAGTTAGGTTTAATTAGTTCTAAGTTCTAGGGGACTCATGACCTTAGATGTTAAGTCGCATAGTGCTCAGAGCGATTTGAACAATTTTTGAACCTGAAACGCCGCTTAGCATTATACACTATACAACTGTGGCTCATGAGGAGCAGCTCGGCCATTGTACACAATTCCTTTAAACTCCCTGCCACAGTCATTGTGCTTGCTGGACAGCTGGTAGCACTTCTGAGCTCATGAGTGATTCATTACACTGACTTCATGCTATTTTGTTTAATCGCTCCCCGCAATGCCCGACATTCCCCTGGCCGTCAGTACATGATGTCTGCCTGGTCTTGGCTTTGCTTTGGTTGCTCATTCGCATTTCCACTTCACAATCACATCACCAACAGTCGACTTGGGCAACTTTAGACCGGTTGAAATGTTCCTCATAGATTTGTTTTTCAGGTGATGTTATGCTGGAGCCAAGGTAGCCCCTGAAGGCCGGCAACCCATATTACACTACATAGGACGAGGTTGTCTATGTCCAAGGCGTACCAAAAGCACCATGGTAAAAACAGACTATTTATGAGGCCTATCCAGAAAGTAAGTTCCGATTGATCGCGAAATGGAAACCACAGTGAATATCAGAAATGTTTTATTTTTGACAGTTAGCTACACCTTCCAGCTACTTCTCTACGTAGTCGCCGTTCTGACTCAGACATTTGTCGTAGCGTTGTACCAACTTTTCAGTACCCTCACCACAGAAGGCAGCCGCCAGTGCTTTCTGCCTATTCTCCACGCCGGCCTACAGTTCGTTGTCTGTGCCAAAATGTTGTCTTCATAGCCAGCGGTTCATGTGTGCAGAGCTAAAACTAAGAGGGAGACAATTTACGGGCTGTATTGTGGGTAATCAAGCATTTCCAATTGAAAACGATGCAGGAGCATCTTCATTGCCCCTGTAGAATGCGGCTGACAATTGTCTTGAAGAAGAAACCGCACGACAGTTACGTAATGTTGCCTGCATAGCTTCTGGCGAAATTTCTCACCAGGCCCTCGTACTTGACGGGAGATACTATTTTCTAGACATCTTTATGCGCTCACTGTGAGCTCATAAATGAGAAGAGCGACGTGATGCTATGTGACATCATCCTAGCGACACTGCCCAACACACCTGTGCAAAGCTTTATCGGATTTTCATAGACGTTTCTATTTCACGACTGATCGGAACTTACTTTCTGGACGCCCCTCGTACATACAAGATAATGGAAACAGACATTCCGAGCACTACTTCTTGCAGGGGGAGCTTGAGCCACGGCCTGCAGGAGGTATCACTACGCCAAAACCTGATTGGCTGGAGACAGCTATTTAGGGGCTAGAACCAGCCCCGAAGTTCAGTTCACTCCGGATGCCGACCTCGTGTACGTCGACTGCCGAAGATTACATCTTCGTCTCTAAATTGGACTCTTACTAGTGTGTGTGTGTGTGTGTGTGTGTGTGTGTGTGTGTGTGTGTGTGTGTGTGTGTGTGTTTTAGTGTGTTACCACAAACCTTTGTGGAAAATTAGAAGTGAACTTTTGTTTGCCTCAATTAGGAGACTTTTACTGGCATCGTTATTGTTACCTTTCGATTGTTGTTCAGTCATCAGCCTTGTGAACTTACACCAATAAAAGTTGTGTTTGTGAAAAATTGCGAATTGTCAGTCAGAACAGGTGACATCCAATGGCTAGCCCACGTTCGAAGTCAATGATACTCCTGACCGACCCATCATGCTGTTACAGCTCCTCTACAGACAACACAATACTTCAAGTAAAGTTTTATTCTGACAGGTCTGCTTCTCGTGACGTCTAATGGTCAGTTCCACGTTATGTAGAAGTGTCCGGATACTTTTGATCAGACTGCGTATGTCACTCACTGTTGTTCTAATAGTCAGTACTTTTAATATTTGCTCCAAGCATGGTTTACAACTTCCATTTCCTTCTGAACTGGTCGTTTGTTTCTGTGTAACCTTGTGGACTTGAGGAGGCATGTTTAGAGCGCCAACGTTTGCGACTGACTGCAGAACGATTCTACTTCCTTCAACGTTCGTCTCGCATACGAATAATATGGACCAAACATGGGAGAAAAGGACTCGTAGAAAGGCAAACAGGAAATCATTTTTTCTCGTTGTACCTTTTAATCCAACAGGAAAAGAAGTGGCAAGCGATGGTGCAAAGTATCCTCCCCCATGTGCCGTAGAGTGACTTGCACAGTATATATATAAACGGTCTCAGATATGAAATTGCCTGATCTTATTCGACGTCGCAAAAAAGGATTTGGAAGAGACAGATAACTTCCTCCTACAGGTTGCGCGCGAGAAGTCAAGCGTGATAGTAAGCACAGCGGACACTGACATTAGCCATCGAGTGGGATCAAGAGCATCACCGCCAATTAAACTCGGCCAGTAATATCAAAGTTCGTCTCATATCTAAATACGGTGGAGATTTGTAACTGGAAGAAAAAATTCACAAACGCTAATAGAACATAAATTTTACTTATTTTTTTAAATTTGATCAGATTGCGGCCTTCATGCCCCCTCTTGTATCAGACCAGGGTTTCACACATACAGAAACTTTTTTACATCATAGTTACCTAAGAAATAATTTTAATATGACAAATTGTAACAAAACCATTTCAGTGTCTGTAGAGGCAGTGTGAATACATAGTACTGACTAGGAGCTAATGAAATTAATACTGGCAATGCTTCAACTACTGCTGGTTGCAATAATAATGATGATAGTAATAATAATAATAATAATAATAATAATAATAATAATAATAATAATAATAACCACTAATAGGGCTAACCCCCCTTTTAGTGTGATTACTTGGTTCAGGACAGAACTAAAGAAGCCTCGGACAAGCGCCGTCATGGTCGGGGACGGCGCTTGAACCCTATGCCCGCCCACAATGGTAATGACACTGCTAGCCAACTGGAAAATGATTTAAATCCAAATAGAGGTGTTTTGCAGGATATGCTTCCTGCAACCACCCTAGAAGGAAAACAAAGACAGAGGATGAGATGGTCAGATGAAGTTAATCGACACCTCATGTTCTGTTATTACCAAGCAACAAACCTAGGAACCAACACAACTGGATACAGATCACAAGTATACACAACATTTATTACCAGATACCCAGAATTAAAATTTTTAACAGAACAACGTCTAGCTGATCAGATTCGTGTAATAATAAAAAATAACAGGATACCCCAGTCAGAATTAGAAAACATCAAACAACAAGTACAACAAATACTGGAACAAAATAATGTGCAATTAGAAGAAGAAGAAGAAAATACAGTAATGGACTCAAACATCCCAGAGCAAACAAACAAAGAACAACACGCATCAATTAAACAATCAGAGGAAAATGAAATTTTAAGACAGCCACCAGCACAAGCACAAATAGAACACGAAGTGACACACATGTTAGATATAGAAGAAAAATTTCAGTTGACATATATAGAATACAAAGACACAAATACAGACATTAGACCATTCTTGCATAGACCACCAAATAGCCCACAAGTCGAAACAACAATAAAAACTATCAACACAATCATACACAACAAAATAAATGAATACACAACTATGGAAGAGTTACAACTACTGGTTTATGTAGGAGCACTCACTACACTAAATATACACACTAGGCAGATATCAGAACCAACCAACACACAGAAGAAACCCACAAAACCAGCATGGCAACACAGGCTACAGATCAAAATAGAAAAACTGAGAAAAGACATCGGACAGTTAACACAATTTATAAGAAATGAAATATCAGACAAAAAACGAAAAAGGTTAGGTAAAATCTCACAACAAGAAGCAATAGAGCAATTAGATGAAAAGAAGCAAAAATTACAAGCTTTGGCGAAACGACTTAGAAGATACAAAAAATGTGAAAATAGAAGGAAACAAAACCAAACATTCAACACAAACCAAAAGAAATTTTACCAAACAATAGATAACACACACATAAAAATAGACAATCCACCAAACATAAGAGACATGGAACACTTCTGGAGCAGCATATGGTCAAACCCGGTACAACATAATAGGCATGCACGGTGGATACAAGCAGAAACAGATACATACAAGATGATACCACAAATGCCTGAAGTGATAATTTTGCAACATGAAGTCACCCGAGCAATTAATTCTACGCACAATTGGAAAGCCCCTGGAAATGATAAAATAGCAAATTTCTGGCTAAAGAAGTTCACCTCAACACATTCACATCTAACTAAATTATTTAACAGTTACATTGCAGACCCATACATATTCCCTGATACACTTACACATGGAATAACTTATCTGAAACCTAAAGATCAAGCAGACACAGCAAACCCAGCTAAATATCGCCCCATAACATGCCTACCAACAATCTACAAAATATTAACTTCAGTCATTACACAGAAATTAATGACACATACAACACAGAACAAAATTATAAATGAAGAACAAAAAGGCTGCTGCAAAGGAGCACGAGGATGTAAAGAGCAACTGATAATAGATGCAGAGGTGACATATCAAGCTAAAACTAAACAAAGGTCTCTACACTACGCATACATTGATTACCAAAAAGCTTTTGATAGTGTACCCCACTCATGGTTACTACAAATATTGGAAATATACAAAGTAGATCCTAAATTGATACAGTTCCTAAACATAGTAATGAAAAACTGGAAAACCACACTTAATATCCAAACAAATTCAGATAATATCACATCACAGCCAATACAGATTAAGCGTGGAATATACCAAGGAGACTCATTAAGTCCTTTCTGGTTCTGCCTTGCTCTGAACCCACTATCCAACATGCTAAATAATACAAATTATGGATACAATATTACTGGAACATACCCACACAAAATCACACATTTGCTATACATGGATGATCTAAAACTACTGGCAGCAACAAATCAACAACTCAACCAATTACTAAAGATAACAGAAGTATTCAGCAATGATATAAGTATGGCGTTTGGAACAGACAAATGTAAGAAAAATAGCATAGTCAAGGGAAAACACACTAAACAAGAAGATTACATATTGGTTAACCACAGCGACTGCATAGAAGCGATGGAAAAAACAGATGTCTATAAATATCTAGGATACAGACAAAAAATAGGAATAGATAATACAAATATTAAAGAAGAACTAAAAGAAAAATATAGACAAAGACTAACAAAAATACTGAAAACAGAATTGACAGCAAGAAACAAGACAAAAGCTATAAATACTTATGCCATACCAATATTGACCTACTCATTTGGAGTAGTGAAATGGAGTAACACAGACCTAGAAGCACTCAATACACTTACACGATCACAATGCCACAAATATAGAATACATCACATACATTCAGCAACAGAAAGATTCACATTAAGCAGAAAGGAAGGAGGAAGGGGATTTATCGACATAAAAAACCTACACTATGGACAGGTAGACAATTTAAGAAAATTCTTTCTAGAACGAGCAGAAACTAGCAAAATACACAAGGCAATCACTCATATAAATACATCGGCTACACCACTGCAACTTCATAACCACTTCTACAACCCTTTAGATCACATAACATCAACAAATACGAAGAAAGTAAATTGGAAAAAGAAAACACTACATGGCAAGCACCCGTATCATCTAACACAGCCACACATCGATCAAGACGCATCCAACACATGGCTAAGAAAAGGCAATATATACAGTGAGACAGAAGGATTCATGATTGCAATACAGGATCAAACAATAAACACCAGGTATTACAGCAAGCATATTATTAAAGATCCCAATACCACAACAGATAAATGCAGACTTTGTAAACAACAAATAGAAACAGTAGATCACATCACAAGCGGATGTACAATACTAGCAAATACAGAATACCCCAGAAGACATGACAATGTCGCAAAAATAATACATCAACAGCTTGCCTTACAACATAAACTTATAAAACAACACGTTCCTACATACAAGTATGCACCACAAAATGTACTGGAGAATGATGAATACAAATTATACTGGAACAGAACCATTATAACAGATAAAACAACGCCACATAACAAACCTGACATCATACTCACCAATAAAAAGAAGAAATTAACACAATTAATCGAAATATCCATACCCAATACAACAAATATACAAAAGAAAACAGGAGAAAAAATTGAAAAATACATCCAACTGGCTGAGGAAGTCAAAGACATGTGGCATCAGGATAAAGTTGACATCATACCAATTATACTATCAACTACAGGAGTCATACCACACAATATCCACCAATACATCAATGCAATACAGCTACATCCAAACATATATATACAATTACAGAAATCCGTAATTATTGATACATGTTCAATTACCCGAAAGTTCCTAAATGCAATATAACATGTACCGTACAGCAAAAAGGAAGTGACGCTTGATAAAGGTCCGCGTCACTCCATTCTTAACCAGACTTCTAAAAAGTCTGAGAAAGTAAAGAAATAATAATAATAATGATAGTGACAGATATAAAAAGAGTTTATAGATGTACAAAAAAGTGGTAATGGCAGTTATAAAAAGAATTTGTTGGTATACAAAATAGATATTTTCTGATATAACGAGTTCTTGGAAAAGGGAAATTTAAGGAGACTGCACCAGCTAAGAACGCTGGGAACTGAAGAAGATGAGGTTGTAAATAAGGGTGTAAAGGGTCCACGAGAGCGAATTGGAGCAATGGTGTTCATTATTGTTGCTTCAGCAGACATCTGACACTGGAAGGCCTAAAGACTGTTGAGCAATCTCATATCCCACTTAGACCTCCGTCTGTGTGTGCCTTCCAGACAGCAGAATAATCAACCAAACTGCAGTTGGCAATACAGCAATTACGAACATGAGAGAACTGAAAATCGAAACACAAACTAGCTAGCTAAAAAATAAACGTAACACTGCTTGCTTTACTTTAAGAGTTTCTAATTATTTCCTTTGTCGAATGTTTGAGCGGAGCGAAAGAAACTCCTTAGAAATTACACAATGGAATTTTGTCCGAATTTTCATAACCAAACTAAAAGCGGGAAATGGAGAAATGGTGAACCAAATTGAACCGCGTGAAGCCTAGTTTAGCAAAGAAACCAGGGTAATTAATAGAAACTTAATTAGAGAGATGAGAGCAAACTGAACAAAGGGTTTTTGTCCCAGTTTTCATAGTCAAACGGTGATTGGCAAAATGTACAACTGGGATTTCAAATTGACTAACGTCAAGTCTAGTATGTAATTGCTTGAAAGTAATCAGGGAGTTAAGAAAAACTTAAATAACGATTTGAGGGAAATTTGAAATATTTCATGAACACTTGCTGCTAGCTATGGTAACGAGGCGTCAAAAATTTCACATCCTCAGGACTGTTTTGCGCATCAAAAGTGAAACTGGTGTAGAAATTGTTGAATCGTTTCTTTCGTATTGAAAAAGTAAAAAATATCAAATTTCATTATATTTTGAATGTTCTCTGTTTAATCTCGGTCACTATGGTCTTAAATACGATCACGGCCTGACTACGCTTAAATTAGAAGGTTCCAATATTCACTAAGAACGTGAAAACAATTCCAGAAAACCTACAGAAAATCTGATGACAGGGTTGAAATTGCATTAAGAAACGAATTCAGTAAAATTATTATGTTTGTACAGCAAATATTAACAACGTTATTAAAATTTATTTGTAAAGCTGATTGTAACAAACGTGACAAAGGCTACCGCCACGCTACCTGTGTTTAAGACGCACTTTCGGATAGGTCATGATGTCAGCTGCAATATTACCATATGTATCTTAATATCGAACACATACATTAGCTGCTATAGCTTATTTCCTTAATAGTAGTTAATGTAGTGGTAAATCAAAGAGTTCTGCACAAATACACAATAAATTAGCATCAACACGAATGATTTGTGTTACATTCAGCTCTTACTAATTTTTGAGTGCGACTGTTTCGGTATAACTAAATAATTATACAGGGTGTTACAAAAAGGTACGGCCAAACTTTCAGGAAACATTCCTCGCACACAAATAAAGAAAATATGTTACGTGGACAAGTGTCCGGAAACGCTTACTTTCCATGTTAGAGCTCATTTTATTACTTCTCTTCAAATCACATTAATCATGGAATGGAAACACACAGCAACAGTACGTACCAGCGTGACTTCAAACACTTTGTTACAGGAAATGTTCAACATGTCCTCCGTTAGCGAGGATACATGCATCCACCCTCCGTCGCATGGAATCCCTGATGCGCTGATGCAGGCCTGGAGAATGGCGTATTGTATCACAGCCGTCCACAATACGAGCACGATGAGTCTCTACATTTGGTACCGGGGTTGCGTAGACAAGAGGTTTCAAATGCCCCCATAAATGAAAGTCAAGAGGGTTGAGGTCAGGAGAGCGTGGAGGCCATGGAATTGGTCCGCCTCTACCAATCCATCGGTCACCGAATCTGTTGTTGAGAAGCGTACGAACACTTCGACTGAAATGTGCAGGAGCTCCATCGTGCATGAACCACATGTTGTGTCGTACTTGTAAAGGCACATGTTCTAGCAGCACGGGTAGAGTATACCGCATGAAATCATGATAACGTGCTCCATTGAGCGTAGGTGGAAGACCATGCGGCCCAATCAAGACATCACCAACAATGCCTGCCCAAACGTTGACAGAAAATCTGTGTTGACGACGTGATTGCACAATTGCGTGCGGATTCTCGTCAGCCCACACATGTGAAAATTTACAATTTGATCACGTTGGAATGAAGCCTCATCCGCAAAGAGAACATTTGCACTGAAATGAAGATTGACACATTGTTAGATGAACCATTCTCAGAAGTGTACCCGTGGAGGCCAATCAGCTGCTCATACTGCCTGCACACGCTGTACATGGTACGGAAACAACTTGTTCTCCCGTAGCACTCTCCATACAGTGACGTGGTTAACGTTACCTTGCACAGCAGCAACTTCTCTGACGCTGACATTAGGGTTATCGTCAACTGCACGAAGAATTGCCTCGTCCATTGCTGGTGTCCTCGTCGTTCTAGGTCTTCCCCAGTCGCGAGTCATAGGCTGGAATGTTCCGTGCTCCCTAAGACGCCGATCAATTGCTTCGAACTTCTTCCTGTCGGGGCACCTTCGTTCTGGAAATCTGTCTCGATACAAACGTACCGCGTCACGGCTATTGCCCCGTGCTAATCCATACAACAAATGGGCATCTGCCAACTCCGTATTTGTAAACATTGCACTGACTGCGAAACCACGTTCGTGATCAACACTAACCTGTTGATGCTACGTACTGATGTGCTTGATGCTAGTACTGTAGAGAAATGAGTCGCACGTCAACACAAGCACCGAAGTCAACATTACCTTCCTTCAATTGGGCCAACTGGCAGTGAATCGAGGTAGTACAGTACATACTGACGAAACTAAAATGTGCTCTAACATGGAAAATAAGCGTTTCCTGACACATGTCCACATAACATCTTTTCTTTATTTGTGTGTGAGGAATGTTTCCTGAAAGTTTGGCAGTACCTTTTTGTAACACCCTGTATATGATCACGCTGCAGTTCAGTGTCTGGCAGAGAGATCTTCGAACCACCGTCGGACTATTTTTCTACCGTTTCACTCTCTAACAGCGTGTGGGAAAAATGAACCCTTAAATCTTTCTGTCAGAGCTTTGATATCTCTTATTTCATTATGATGATAGTTTTCCCTGTGTAGGTCACTTAACTGATATCTTAATATTAGCCTCTATAATTCCACCATTACAAGTAAGTCGTGTTTGATCTGGATAAACTGGTAGTCAGCTTAAATCCTCTGGCAAGGCTGCATTATTATCCTGGGTAACGAGGTGGCTGAACACTCTAGAACACACCAGACACTACAGAGTGATTAAAACATGAATTATTTATTTGCAATATGTACAGTATTACGCATTCGTAACTTTGTGCCCTTTGGTCTCTCTGCAGGATCTATGTCTGTTCCACTAGTACTAGGTCACAATATTCATTAGCAGTCGGAGTTGCAATTGCGTCGTTCTGTGTTCGTAATGTCTCGCTGCACTGTCTTTCGTAAGCTCGGCGTGACCCGAGAGTAATCTGAGGATTATCTGGAGCGGAGCTCTGCGTGTAGCGGCTTAAACACACTCGCAGTCCAATCACAATTATTGCAAGCAGTGAGGCGAAGCGAATTCGGCGTCTTGCGGTGGCGTGTGTACCGCCACCTAGCGGCATAGGGCAAGCCCAGTATAGCAGCAGCTCGCGAGCCCGCTTAAAGGTAAGACCGCACTGAACAGAACTGCACTCCAGCAGAGCAACAGTACTATGCTGCTCTATTTGTTACACGCGTCTGAACTGCAACAGCGCGACAATACATAGCAAATTTCCTATATAAGTCGTTCGACAATCTCCGAGAAAAATGGACGAAAGTGACATGGGTGAGATAATAATTTCTTTTTTATGGGAGGAAAAACACTGTGAATGGCGGCAGTAGAACCATACTTATCTAAGTGGCATCTCATCATTTAGAGAAATCTAGGAAAACGAGCTTGATTGAAGGAAACTGGACATTTATATGGCTTAGTCTTTAATTAAATGTTGACTAATATGTGAGAATAAATTTAAAAAAAATATTTTATCGAAATATTTTCAGTGGAAGATACAAATGTTTGGTTTCAGCACTAAACAAATTGCTTGGGTCACTTTGGTACAATCAGATAATGAAATTACAGTTGCGTCACATCAAAGCACTGAATATCGAAAGAGGTAATCCAACTTAGTCGTCTCCAAATCCGCAGGACAGCGTATTTTCATTTTCCTAGACGTCATGGTTGGTATATGCGGAACTGATAGCCAGGACGCATGATAAACTGGTGGAACAAATTAAAGATTTTTTTTTCTATCTTGCATCTTTGTGTATGGTGTTGGCTTTGGTTCCCTGGGCTGTGCAGGTATGTAATGTCGGAGGCTTTGCAGAAATGCTTGCAAATCTGTTTCATTAGGTTTGAGGTCAATCGCTTTATACTTTTCTGTACAGTCGTGGCAAAAAAAAAAAAATTCTTTTGCCACCAGTTGAAAAATTACTATATATTCAGTTCTATAAAAAAATGTATCGATCATTGATAAACAAAATAAGCACCTGTGTTGTCTTTAATATAACAAGTTACACACACTCCAAGCTATAAGCCACAATCATAACATTTTTCACTTGTATCACTTCAGCTTTCACACTAAATTGGAGCCATGACTTCGAGACATAACGATCCAACTGTGGTTTTCATTTGGAACAATATGGAAGGATGTATTTTTCAAAGTAAGATCAATTCTAAAGTAGGAGATTTACAGAATACGGAGAAGACGGTGGTTTTTGCACCTGGATCAATGTGGCATGAAAAATTATGTTTTCTCCCATAAAAGCATGCGAGAAGGTTTAATAAGGAAAAAAATGTCGCTTGGATGAGCATGGTTCTACTATCGTCAAATTTCTAAATGTGAATATTGATGACCTTGGAAAGAATAGCGACGTGGGGATCTTTCCACGGTCAAATTTAGCATCTCGTGGTCGTGCGGTAGCGTTCTCGCTTCCCTCGCCCGGGTTCCCGGGTTCGATTCCCGGCGGGGTCAGGGATTTTCTCTGCCTCGTGATGGCTGGGTGTTGTGTGCTGTCCTTAGGTTAGTTAGGTTTAAGTAGTTCTAAGTTCTAGGGGACTGATGACCATAGATGTTAAGTCCCATAGTGCTCAGAGCCATTTTTTTGAACGGTCAAATTTAGCAACAAAACTGGCAACTAATACTTTGATTATACCACGTCCAGAAGAATTACAAGACACAAGAGTTCGATGCCTCACCTGATTGTTGGAGACGAAGCGTTTCCTTATCCTGGTACACAATGAGACGGCCAATCGAAAGAAGTATACAGTTACAGACATAAAAGAGCCTGAAGAGTTTCAGAAAACGGTTTTCGAATACTGTGCCAAAAATTTAGGATTTACTGTCGCAATATGTGTCTCAGTCCACATCATGCGGGGAACGTGATTCTTGTCATTTATCTCTTGCACAAGTTTCTCAGACACGATACAAAGTTCTTTGACAATGGAGAGACTGAAGAGATGCAATTAAGAGACGCTCTTCATACAAGGTATTCGGAAATTCCCGTTACAAACTTTAAGGATTTGTAGAGGGGAGTGATTACATAATGTTTTGATTAGGAACCCAAGTTCTTTGAAAATTGGTTATTGACTGATGTCATATCACGTGTGTTCTACTTCTCTCACCTGGTTAGAGTCTCATTCACGTGTCTGTGAGTTAGAGGTGGTATGGAGTGTTGGAGGTGGTATGGATGTAGTTTTTGGTCATCCATAACATGTGAGACTGTGGTGGGAGCAACATCCATTGCATGTGCAACTGCTCGTGTGCTCGTTGACGGGTTCTCTTAAACATGATGCAGTACAGCCTCGTCCAATTCGGGTGTGCGGCATCTCTTTGGGAGCACTAGTCACGCCTGCTGACACTTTCTCAAAGCCGTTGCGTAATCGTGGTGTAAAGGGTATACGATAGAGTCGGGCGTTGTGCATAACGATCTTGATAAAGGCAACGAGAAGCTCTTCCATTACTGCGAGCTTCGCGATACAGAAGGACCATGTCGGTGCATTCTGCAAACGTGTAGTCACCCTTGTTGCCCTAACACTCACAGATAAGTGGATGAGGCTCGAACCAGGTCAAAGCGATAGGACAGACGTCAAATGACATCAGTCGAGCAAATTAATCACTCCCCACCATGACTACCTCGTTGCAAATCTACCTAGCAAACATGTCTTTAAACGGCCATAGCACGGAAAAGGTACGTTCCCGGACATGGGTTCCTGTTCAAATTATCATCTATTCACTCCCCTCTACAAAACCTAGAAGTTTGTAACGAGAATTTCAGAACACCCTGTATATGAGGCACTTTCGTTAATAATGCTATCCAATTAAGGAATAAATGCAAAGATTATTTCAGTTCTTCACAGATAGTTTGTGAGGCAAAACAATATGACGAAGAGGGGATGTCGTCGAAGAGAAAGTACGTAGTTACAAATGAAATAATAAGCATGCAGCTATAAAAAATAAAGACCTGATCGTCTGTTACACAAAATAAAAAAAATAATTTGTAGTTATTCGTACGTTATGTTTACTACCATTTCCTTGGTAAATTCTTTCCAAATGTTTCTTTTGGTTCTATTCATAAAGGGTGTGGCGCTTAAATCCGGAGAAATGAAATTTCTTTTAAAAGCAAATTTATTAAAGCAAAATGGAAATTAAGATGAAAATCCTTTTACATATAAGTAGTGCCATTTTTCAAGAGCAACATTACTCGATGCAACCCGATTCAGCTGCAATGACCGCTCCCAATCTTGCCCTGAATCGATTGCACGCACTCTTTAAAACAACACTGTCCATATTCGCGAACGCTCCTTCGATAGCGGTCTGTAGAGATGCGACATCAGGGTGCCTCGTCTTATTGGTAACTCTTTCGTCTCAGCTCCAAAGATAATAGTCGAGGGGGCTCAAAATCGGGCTATTCAGGTGCCAGAACTCCTTTGGCCAGAACATGTCAACGTTACCCAAGACCCAGTTTTGGACTAAATGGCTCGTATGAGGTCCTCCTCTGCCATCCGACGGATTGTTCTCTTGCTAACATTCAATACTAACGCCGATTTCCTCGGCGATTGCCCTGGGTCCTCAGAAATCAGCACCTCAGCCTTTTCGATGACAGGCGCAGTTCGTGACACGCATTTCCTCGAATGAGGTTTCCTCGGCGGGACCTTCCCCAGACTTCACCGAAGTATTATACTCGGCCACAGTATTGTAAACAGTTGATCTCGGGCACCCGAGGTATAGAATTATTTCAGCGGGCTGGCGCCCAGCTCGAAAACTTTAGATAATCGCGGCTCGTCGGTTGCACTCCGCACTTGTCCGTAATATCTCGGCCATTTTGAGGTTCTGACTGTTTACTAGATGCCTATGGCTTTCAAGAACGCCAATCGCGACTTCCGGCGGAACTGCGAATGGCGGGAAATTCAAACTGAAATTTGTCCGGATTTATGCTCTGTATAATGTTCATTTTGAAGGGCATATAACTCTGGATATTCAGTTACATCCAGTTAACTTGTCTACAATTTGAATGACGTGTAGGGTCGCGACAGTTGTTACAATGCAGTAGCGACAACGGAAGTACGCGCCGCCGTACGGCGAGTCGTAGTTGGCCAGTTAGTCAACTTTACCTAGTAGTGCTGCACCGCGCATTTTCGCTGCCGCGCAGTGCGTTCTGCCTCATACGATCTCATATAAACAATACTTCGTTGCGTCGTGCAGTGCCGCTGTTCTGCAGTGGAGTTCCGCTCAGTGTGGTTTTACCTTCACATATCTCTTTGCGGAGGTGTGGGCGGCGCGCTACATGCTGTGTGCATTCGACAAAGACACCGACGATATCACATACCTCCTTCTGCCTCCTCCAAAACTGCGCATCACCGTCGCGTAGTGTGGGTGGGAGCGACGATGTGGAAGAGGTATGTGCTGTAGCGCTGCTGATGGAGTTGGCAGTGGGGCGCCAACCAACGAGCGGCCCGACATTCGCCTTGCGAAACGTTCGCCAAAAAACTTACGGTTGGACTTCCACCCAACACTATAGATGAGTGTGGCGTTGGCGCTGCTGTGGATGCCCAACACTGTAGAGCTGATGCAGGCTCGATGCCGGTGATTGCCGTCGTTATGAACGGCGACTGATGCTGCGGCAGCGGTTGCGTAGGAGAGCAGGGGTCGACCTCAATGGCACAACAGTCTGACGACCCAGGCACCCGAACGGCAGGTTCGGGAAATGTGCTCAAGGGGAGCTGTCTGGGAGCTCAGCCAATCAGCTGAGAGATGATGCCGGCTTCTCAGTTACGAGGCTAGTCGAAGACACGATACATGACTTTGTCCTTAATGCGGAACTTCATTGCAAAGTTGGCGTCTGAAGCAGGCTGTTGAGGGTGAACTACACTGACAGAAAAAATACAGCAACAGAAAGGAGTTGTGCGACATAAATTAAAGTTGTCAGGCTCGATTCTACGCTACTGGCCATTAAAATTGCTACACCACGAAGATGACGTGCTACAGACGTGAAATTTGACCGACAGGAAGAAGATTATGTGACATGAAAATGATTGGCTTTTCTGAGCATTCACACAAGGCTGGCGTCGGTGACGACACCTACAACGTGCTGACATGAGGAAAGTTTCCAACCGATTTCTCATACACAAGCAGCAGTTGACCGGCGTTGCCTGGTGAAACTTTGTTGTGATGCCTCGAGTAAGGAGACCGGCCGCGATGACCGAGCGGTTCTAGGCGCTACAGTCTTGAATCGCGCAACCACTACGGTCGCAGGTTCGAATCTTGCCTCGGGCATGGATGAGTGTGACGTCCTTAGGTTAGTTAGGTTCAAGTAGTTCTAAGTTCCAAGAGACTGATGATCTCAGCAGTTAAGTCCCATAGTGCTCAGAGCCATTTGAACCTCGTGTAAGGAGGAGAAATGCGTACCATCACGTTTCCGAATTTGATAAAGGTCGGAATGTAGCCTATCGCGATGGAAGTTTATCGTATCACGACATTGCCGCTCGCGTTGTTCGAGATCCAATGAATGTTAGCAGAATATGGAATCGGTGGGTTCAGGAGGGTAATACGGAACGCCGAGCTGGATCCCAACGGCCTCGTATCACTAGCAGTCGAGATGACAGGCTTCTAATCCGCATGGCTGTAACGGATCGTGCAGCAATGTCTCGATCCCTGAGTCAACACAGGGGGAAGTTTGCAAGAC